>NC_091012.1:119626869-120244647 GCF_041146395.1 Eulemur rufifrons | reverse complement strand
TTTGGTTTAAGTCTGTATAACACAGGAACTCTTTTAAAGTTTTTTGTTGATGGGATGCAGTGGCTCATGCCTATGATCCTAACACTCTGGGAGGCTGAGGCAGGAGGATTGCTTGGGGTCAGGAGTTTGAGACCAGCCTGAGCAAGAGTGAGAACTTGTCTCTACAAAAAATAGAAAAATTAGCTGGGCATGGTGGCATGTACATGTAGTCCTAGGTACTCAGTAGGCTGAGACAGGAGGATCACTTGACCCCAGGAGTTTGAGGTTGAAGTGAGCTATGATAATGCTACTGCACTCCAGCTGGAGTGACAGCGAGACTCTGTCTGAAGAGTTTTTTTGTGGCCAGTGTTTTGTATAAATATCATGGGTGCAGTGTATCACTTAAGCAAACCCAAAAGTTATTTGGATATAACTGCAGATATTGAATGCTAAAACTCTGTTTTATCCAATATTTGGTTCTAGTATCATCATTTAAATTTCAGTATAAAAAGTCAACATCAAACTTTGGAGCAATTACATATGACTTGAAAGAAGCACTTTCAATTATCCCCCCCAGAGATTACTAACATTTCCTATTAAGCATGATTTCTTTTTACTTTACCCGTAATCATTTAGGCATCATGAATAAAACCATTGTGATTATAGTCTATAGATTATAGCTAATTGGAAGATTGATGTATGATTTTCCACAAGAGGAGGCAAATCTATTCAATTTTTGTCAGCTTTAGTCTGGATGCAAATTCCACCTTTTGGCTTGTAAAATGATTGTCATAATAATGTAGCACAGTGACCAATGGACAAAATCTAGGTCAAAGCAGTGACCAAACAGTGGTCTCCTTTGGCCAATTTCATGAACACTTAAATAATTTCTGACTTCTACCACTCAAAATATGTGGGGTTTCTCTACCAACATGAGCCTCCCTTTAAACACATCACTTGTTAGCTCCATCCCACTGGACTTGGTCTAACCATTCCTTATTTAAGTCATATAAAACATGCTCTCCAGTGTGATATATCAGTGGTCCAACTCCATTTCTTAAGTCTCATATTCCTCTTTCAGCCTCACAAATATTAAGTCTCAAATCTGGTATTTAGTTTTATATCTAACTTCCTTTTCTTCTTTACACTTACATCTACATACTATTCTAAGTCAAAAGTCTTATACTTAATTTCATTGGCCATTGAGAAAGGTAAGCCATTAAAGAAAAACTTTTTACTTCCAGTAAATAACTAGTTTTCTTCTTAAACATTAAATTAAAGACCTTCTCCTAAGCCTCTGTCTTTGAACCTCTTATCTTTCTAGACTCACTGCTTTGGGGATTTATCTATTCTCACAGCCTTACTTGTCATTATGAGCAATTGACTTCTAAACACCTAGATCAAACCATTTCTGAGTTATATAGCCCAACATCTAACTTCCCAATGAATATCACTAGTTGTCTGACTATATATTAGCATGTGTATTTGAGAGTGTTATAATGCAGTCATGCACAGCCTAAGTGTAACAAGCAAGTGATACTCAATTAAATTGTGTTGAAGTGGAAAAAAAACTTCCACCTGAAAGGTTATTTCAAATAATCCCTAAGGGGAATAAAAATCATCTTTACTTACATTTTAATTTTTAAAGAGGAAAAAAATTTTGATGAAGCAGACAGAAATCTTGTGCCTGGGGGAGAGTGTCCTGCACCTTTGGTCCCTGTGATGTCTGTCCTCAGTTACTGTAAGTGGCTTCCTGCATTCTTTTCTCATAAGGGCAGTGGGGCCAGATGGCATGCTGTCTGCTTATTGTGAAACAAAAGAGAATTTCTTTTTTATGCTATCTAAAAAGTAATTTTGAATATCTCTTAGGCAAAGATCTCCTTTATAAAATCTAACATATAACTACAAGCTAGTGACTTTTTTTGATCCCTTATTTTGAATGTACTTAGAATATTGACAATCCTATTTTGGATGTACTTAGAATATTGACAATCCTTAGTCAAGAGCCATTATTTCTATAAGCCATTAGTTATTACTGTATGGAAATATTAGCTAATGAATTATAGTTGATTGTTAACTGGGGGAGTGGTTCAAATACAAAGTGACATCAAGTATAAGGAGTCTATGGAAGTTCAAAAGTGCAAATCTTAAGTTACTTCACATTCATTATTTATTGTGTGGAAGTTTTGGTCTTGCCAGTTTCTGACTCTATGACCTTAGGCAGGCAAATAATTGATGTACCCAAGCCTCTTTTACACAAGTGCAAACTGGGATAATAAGGTAGGCCTCACAGGACTACTTTGAGGATAACATTAGAAACTACATTTGTAAGAGGAATCTGTAATAATCAAGGGAAATTATTAATAAATCGCAGTATTCTCATAATATCACATATTATGAATTAAGTATTTTATAGAAGGAAAATAAAATTCAAAAATATAGTAACTATGGAGGCAATGCTCAAAATTCAATTTTATGTGAAAAATGCAGGAATCAAAATTCTACAAATGTTATGCAAATTTATGTGTATGCACACACGTGTGTGCATTTGTATGTATGCACGTGCATATGTACACACATATGGAGAGGGGATCTCTGCAGAGGCAATACCAAACCAGTAACAATGATGACAATACAAGTTGTTATTTTATTTGTATGTTTGTTTAGAAGTGATTAGTTATTAAACTTATTAGGTATTGTATGTACTTTTGTGACAAATTTATTGAATAAGGAGCACTTTTAACAATGGAGCAATTGGATTTTTTGGTGTATTTTCTATAATAAAAGCTATATATCTTACCGTCCATCCATCCATCCCTCATAATTTGACTTTTATATCAAGGCCACATACTATTAAATATATGATCAAGCCAACTAATTCAGAGTATATGTTTCAATAAGGAGAAAGTCTAAAACATAACTTTTAACCTGCTTTAAACCAGATCTTGCAGGGTGTGAAATTGGTGTATTTTTAGTTTTATTTAGTTATCCATTTAAAAAAGACTACTGAGCCTGGGTTTTGGTTACTTACCAAAACCTACAGAGAAAAATGTGTATTTGAAATTAATTTTTTTATTCCAGAGTTTTCTTAAACTATTAAATCATGCTGTTTCTCATCCTGGCTTCCTGAATTTTCTACTTAAAGTTACATGATTTCTAGTCTCAATCTCAAGAGACTTGGAAATATAAATTGAGTTATTCAGGCAAAACATTGAATTTGAAGGCATTGTTAGAAGCCAGCTTGCCATTATATAGAAACCCTTTTATTTGGTGTAGGCATTTTCCCCCAGTTTTTAGAAGATTTAGAACATAATACTTCAATAGCCACATACTGATTTCTTAATCCCATCTATTCATGCACTTTAATTCCTATGATGACGTTGGCTAGGTTTATAATCTTGGCTGGTCTTGGTAAGGCATATGAAAAAATTACAGCTTGTAGACTCTCACAGCGGTAACACCAACTGTTTTTCTCCTTAATGTTAATTTCCTCATTAAACTAAGAAATTTGTTCCAAATTATTCAGGAATACAAATTTTATACTGTAGCACTGCATATTTGGGTCTTTGGATAGATAATGTTTTTGCTTATTTTATTTATTTCCATTCATCTTTAATGAGTGTGATGCGCACCGTCTGGGGGATGGACACGCTTGAAGCTCTGATGGGGGGAGGGGCAAGGGCAATATATATAACCTAATCTTTTGTACCCCCATAATATGCTGAAATAATAAATAAATAAAAACTTTTATGTTTTTCTCCTGACATGAAAATCTAAATTTTGTAGCAAGTTTCACTCTTTTATAAGGATGTAGGCAAATCCATAGAGACAGAAAGTAGATTACTGTTGCCTGGGGCTGGGGGAAAGGAGGATGACTGCCAATGGTCATGGGTTTCTTTTGGGGGTGATGAAAATGTTCTGAATTAGATGGTGTTAATGGTTATACAACTCTGTAAATAAACTAAAAATCACTGAATTATACACTTTAAGAGGGTGAATTTTATGGTCTTATAAATTATATATCAATAAAGCTAGCTTTTTGTTGCTGTTGTTTTTAGGAAAAAAATAAGGATTTAGAAATGAACCAAAAAGGGACACCAAGAACAGCTAGTTAATTTATTTAACAAACATTAATTCCTTCAACAAATATTGAAGAGTGTATACTGTTTATCACTTATCATGCCAATCACACTAGAGATTCCAGTCTTTTCCACTGGATATTCTAAGTATTCTTAACTTCTATGGTTCATAAATTTGTAACTCCCTAATAAATCCTTACATCTAAATAAATTTGAATATCATAATAGTGATTATACCATTTGTATATATAAGCTTTAGGAATGTGAAATAAAAAGCAACAGTAGCATTGGTGTTACAGGCCCTCAAAATAATTTTCCTCAAAGATATTCTTTTTTAAAAAAACATTAAAGTTTTAGGCTAAGTAGGGTTGGCCCTGGTTAGTGCTTGGTTGGGAGACTGCCTGAGAATACTGGGTGCCATAGGCTTAAAACAAAAACAAAAACAAAAAATTAACTTTTAAAATAATTGTAAGTTCTTAAAAAGCATAGCTTGCCATATTTTATCAAAACCATATATATGTATAAAATTTTCATCCTTTACAGTCATCTCATTTGTTTTTCACCCACATAACACCTGTTTTAAAAAGCACATGTTGAATATTTATATGTAGCATATCCAGTGTTATGAAAAACAAATCAAAAAGGAAAGAAGAGTATAGAATTTTCAATGTAGTTAAGCTACACTGTTTTCCCTGGTTTTGAAGAATCCCTCGAGACATAGGCTTTATTTGTTTCCGTGGCTGGTGTGATGGATTTCCTGTTTCACAACCATCTCAGTAACTAGCAACTGCCCAACACAGAGCTATATTGTTCTACCAAAGCAAAACCACCATCATAAGGGAGGATTTTGTTCCCCTGCCCTATCTATCATCACCCCTAAATTATCTATAAAGTTTCCATAGTGTACTGAGTAATTAGAAAATTTGCAGTGATTTTTGTTCATAATTTTAAAATACATGGACAAATAAAGAAGGAATGGTTTTGGTGAAACAAGTTCAGAATTCTTGATGAAGCAGTTCCTTAGAGTCAAAGGGAATGTGCTGCCATTGCTACTCAAGGTTTTCTTTTGTAATCTCTAGCAGGTAATCTATAAATCCCAACGACCTACAAGAGCAAGACAAGGACTGCAGGTGCTCAAGCACCATGATATCATTAGCAATAGTCAATTCATGGCTGTGTTTTTTCACTAATACATGGGTAGAGTACCAAATTATTGATCAATGTTAGATCTCTCTTTTATCGAGCTCATTAGTCTTGGAAGAATTCATTAATCATTTAAGCTTAGAAGAAAAATGTAACCTAGGATTTGGCAGAACGATCAATGAGATATACGTGAGAGAGTGTGGGTGTTCAAAGAGCAAAGTAAGGAGAACTGCAAGTTTTAGCATCGGATTTAGCATAGGATTTAAGTGGACTGATCTGTATTTGGGAATGAGAGAAAGGTCATACATGGGGCTGCCATTATTGGCATTGACAGAAAGCCAAGAACTCTAAAATAATTGATATATATATATATGTATATGTGTATATATATATATATATATATGTTTTTTTCTGTGACAGTTTAAAGTTTCAATTTTTCCAGAAACCATAATCAACATAATCAGCTTTCTAACCTCATATCCAATTGGTCACCACATCCTGTCAATTCTACCATCAAGTTATCTTTTGTTTACTCCCTCCTTTCTATGCCTACTGCTGGCAACTTATTTCAAAGCCACCTGTACTTGCACCTGAACTGTCATAATAATTTGCTGACTGGCTTCTCTGTCATTTTCCCCAGTCCATCACTTACATTGACTCTTTTTTTAAAAACAGTCCAGATCTCTTTATTGCCTACCAAATTAAATATCAACATTTTAGCATGGATTTAAAACAATGATAATTATTATCATTTATTAAGAAACTTATATTACTAGGTATATAACCTGGTTATCTCCAACTCCCAAACTGACATTTGGAGATAGTCTATCATTATATTTTTGCTTTACAGAAGAATAATTTGGTACACAGAGAGGTTAAATATCTTTCCAAGTTTAAGGAGCAGGTATAGGAGACAGAACTAAAATTCAAAACATGTCCTATGACTGCAGAGCACAGGTATTTTCCGTTACACCATAGTTATATTTAAACCTGATCTATCTCATCTTTATATTTGAGCAACTGTCATTCTCACCTTCTTGTGCATCTTTATATACATTTATATCTACCCAACCAACATAATTTAAATCTCTCACACTTTTCCCCATCTCCATCCTACTGGTCATGTCCTTCCCTCTGTTGTTGTTTCCTTGGCCTTTACTCATTTTCATTTATATATCATCTACTCATCCACCAAGGTTCTGTTCAAATGTTTCTTCCTCTCTGAAGTCTCTTTTATCCTGTTGCATTTACCCCTTGCCTGTGCAATATTTCCAGAGCATGTAGTTCATACTTCTGTTGCTGTACTCATCCTATTTTTATAGTTATTAATTTATGTATCCATAGATCACAATGAATTCTTGAGAACAGAGCATTTGTCTTCTTACTTTTCCATTAATGACACAAAGACTGTCCCATTGAATGTACTCATGAACACTTACTGAATGAGTAAATTCTCTACCCATCTGAAACCAATGCATCATGGCAATGGCACACACTGCTGTTTGTTTTTGTGAATCACTTTTGAAAATTAAGCCAGAAGTATCTTCATTTTAATTAATACTGTGATTTTACATGTGTTGGAATAATTGAGAATTGGTTATTCTAAAGATTTGTTTCCTGCCCAAACAACTCCATATTTTACAATTTTCCAGTGTAACTCATTAGCTTGGTTGTATAAAACACCTTAATCCTGGTTTTGGGTAGGACAAATAAGTTTGATTTGACTTTCTCTGACTGATTAGGTAAAAAGTCTTAAGGCTGGACTTGTGGATCTTCATTAGTTTTCTTCTACTCTGCACTGCTGATGCTAACTCTGTCTGGATATTTACTTATTACAGATATTCAATTTATAAATTGAATGACTCTGTAATTTTGCAGAGCCCATCAGTCAAGGTTTCTTTCTACTAATATACCCTGATGTGGTAATTATCATTGTTTTTAAAACTCTTACACCTGGGTTGTGGTTAGCCTCTGGTTCATTCATTCAATACATATTTTGCATGTCCACTATTTGCAAACTGTTTAGCTAAGAAGAACCAGTCAATTTCCCTGTTTTTGAGAAACTCACAGTGTATCCTGTGTTTTATGGTCTGGCCCAGGCACAAAGAAAACATTAATTTTGAAAAGTTAAAAGAGACCTCTCTGGAAATAATTCATTTGTTTTATAGTTGCACTATTATCAGTGAGTTAATCATATAATTTCACTTAAACACAAATTTCTTGAGTGTCTACTATGGGCCTGCAGAGGGGACCAAGTGCTGAGAATAAATTGGTACAGTGGCTACAAATGATGGCACTGAAATCAGACCTAGCTGTGACTCCTAGCTTTTCCCCAGGTTGGCTGTGTTATGCCCTACAAGTTACTGAAAATCTCTGTTTCCTTTTTGACATATGTAAAATGTAAATAATAGTATTTCCCCCATAGGAATTTTGTGATGATTAAATTAGATAAGAAAAGTAAGTATAGAACATTATATGGCCTCTGATAAACATTCAATTTTGTTGTTTAATTGTAATTGAGTAGTTTTCAATAAATATTTGTCAAATAAATAAATTACTGAATAGTAAACACATTATTGTCATGATTTTCATGTACATCTCTATTCTTGAAGTTTTAATACAATTACAAAAATTAAACTCTACTTTGAATTTTGGTTAAAGAAACCTCTATCAATATCTGTATAAATCCTGAATTAAGGTTTCCTTTAGTACTACTACTATTATTACTAGTACTATCTTTTTTATAAAATTTTTATTTTAATAGAAATTTTTGATTACCTCTTTTAATCCTTAGAGCAATCTCTGTGAGGGATAGTGTTATTTTGTTGTGTTTTATAGATAAACAGACTTACACGGGGGGATTAAGAGACTTGATCTATGCCATTTGACTCATAGATCCAATGGCCGGCTGTGTCCAGAAACTCAGGTATATTTACTCCTGTACTTCGTGTCTCTTATCTCTAGATATTAATTAGTTTAAAATTGGAGAATTACCAGCTCCTAGATGTAATGTAACATAGATATAGTATATTTATTTGAAGAGGAATACAAGGAGATGTAGATGGAAGTACCAGCCTATGTATAGATATAAACGTAGGTAAATAAACACATATGGAATGTGCATATACATTTTAAATGCATGCCAAGTGGAACATGAGAATTTTCTATATTGATGCAAAGTATGGTTTATTTGGAGCTATTCCATCATAAATGTCAAGTTAATTTGTATTCAAGAAAATTATTATGTCCCCACCTCTTACATTTTTAATATGATGTCATCTGGCCAATGCTCATCTCTTTAGTCTCAAGCCCTGTCATTTGTAACCTCTTCCAAAATCACCATATGATTCAGCTGTATAGAAGTATTGTGTTCAACACTCGTTTCATACTTCTACTTCTTTCCCCATTATATAGTGCTCTCCCTGCCCCTTGTCCAACCCAGGTTTGTCCTGGGAAATGCTGAGTTATTTTTGAAGATAGCAAATGGTTGCCCCTTCTGTGGTGCCTTCTTTGAGATCTCTACCTGACCACTTCCTGGATCTCATAACACTTTAGTTGTCCTATCATGTTGAACAGCATTGATCTAAGTCATTCTGGCATTCCCCAGCTGTAGCATGAAATATGGCATGAATGTGAGATCAATAAATATTTGAATGAGCTCAAAAGAATTAGGGTACATGTGTCTTTGAGAATTTGCTGAAGGAATGTTGAAAGTCAAAAAAGAAAAACTGAGCAACTTTCCAATTAATTATCTTCTTTCATTCCAAATGTTCATTCAATCAGTACACCACATACTAATGAACACCTATTAAGTGTCTTCTCCTAACCAGTGATCCAGGAGTAGCAAAATATATAATAATCTCACCCTCATGGAGAATATTTTCTAATGTGAAGAGAAATACAGTAAATAATATAAGTATGTAAAATATAAAATATTTTACAGGGTAATAAATGCTTTGGAGAAAGATAAAGCCAGGAATGTGGGACATGCAATACTGGGAGGGGCTTGCAGTTTTAAGTAGAATGGTCAGGGAAGACTTTGCTGAGTAGGTGATATTTGAGAAAGAGCTAAAGGCGATAAGGGGTTGAGGCATGAAGGTGTCTCGAGGAAGAGCATCGGAAAAGTAACAGCAAATGCAAAGGACAAAAGGGATGAACATGTATGGCATGTTCAAGGAAGAGCTGGGAAGTCAGAGTGGCTGAAGCACAATGAAGGATGGAGGAGGAACAGACAATAAGGTCAGAACTCCACTTGGACCCCCAAAATCGATTGAAATAAAAAATAAATAAACCAATAAAAGGGAAAAATCATGTAACGTCTTATAAGTTAAAAGAGTGTTGGTTAACATGAGTAAAATGGGATGTGAATGGAAGGCTTTGAACAAGACATAACATCATCTGACTCAGTAGTTTTGAAGGATTGCCCTGAATTCTGTATTGAGTTTAAACTAAGGAAGGGTGGGCATGGAAAATAGAGGAGAGGGATAGGGAAGAACAGGGAGACCAATTATGAATCCATTAAAATAGTTTAGGTCAGAAATGATGATGACTTGGTCCAGAGTATTAACAGTAAAGGTGATGAGAAGTGGTTGGACTGTGAATTTATTTTAAAGATAGAGATGACAGAATTTGCTGAGAGGTTATATGTATGGTGGTAAAGAAAAGAAGGAGCCAAGGATGAATCCAGGGTTTTTGTCTTGAGCTTCTGGGATAATAGAGTTGTCATTTACTGATATGGGAGAAAGTGCAGGAGGAACAGATATGGAAGAAGGTCAGGAATTCAGTTTTGAACATAGTAATTTTGAGATATGTCTAGACATCAAAGTGGAGTTTCCAAATAGGCAGTTGGTCATTAAATCTGGAGTTCAAGGGAACATTCCAGGAAATAAGGAATTTAAAGCTATAGGCCTAGATTAGGTTACCCAAGGAGTGATTTAAACAGAAAATAGAAGAGAGCCAAGACTGAGTTCTGGGGCATCTCCACATTAAGAGGCCTGGGAGATGAGAAGGAACTGGTCAAAGAGCCTAAAAAGAGAGTGAAGAATGAGGTAAAGGAAGTCAAGAAGTTAGGGATCATTGGCAAACATCTTCTGTAAAAGGCCAGGAAGTAAATATTTTAGATTTCACAGGCCGAAAGTTATCTGTTGCAAGTACACAATTCTGCTCTTTTAGTAGAAAAGCAGCCATAGATATCAGATAAACAAATGAACATGGTTGTGTTTCAATACAACTTTATTTACAAACTGAGGCAGCAGACTTGGTTTGGCCCATAGGCTGTAGTTTGTTGATCTCTGTTCAGGAAGCCAAATAAATAAACTGTTCCCAGGAAAATGGAGTTATTGATTATATCAAATGCTGCTGATTTGTAAAAGAAAGTGAAACATAAGAATTGACCATTAGATTTAACAACTTGGTAGCCTTTAGTGACCTTGACAAGAGTAGTTTCAGGAAGTGTTGAGGCTGAAAGCATAGTTGAAAGAGAGATTTGGGTCAAGACAGAATCGCAGAGAGGAATTGGAAGTAAGAGCAAGCACTAAGAAATTAACAAGTTTCACATTTAAAAGGAACAAAGTAATGGAGCTCTAACTATGGGTGGGAAATAGGGTCAAGAGAGGATGTTTTTAAGATGGGAAAATAATGACATAGAACACTCATGAGAATGATCCAGAAGAGGGGAAGAAATTGGTGATGCAGAAGAGAGTGGAGCTAATTGCTAGAGCCACGTCCATGAGTAGGCGAGAGGAAATGGGATCTAGAGCACACAAGGTATGGTTTGTTGTCAGAACACAGACTGGTGATCCACAGTGTTGGGCACCAGTGCAGGCGTGTGGGAAGATGTGGTGACAAGAAGCTGAGGAGCAATTCTTTGCTAATTGCTTCAGTTTTCTCAGATAAATGAGAAACAAGGTCATTGACTGAGAGTGAGGAAAGAGGTGTTGAAGGTTTGAGAAAAGAGAAGAGAATAAAATACTTGTTTAGACTGGAGAGTCTCAAACTTTGCTGCATATTAGAATTACCTGGGGGAGCATTTAAATTGCAATGGCCAGATTATAACTAAGACAACTCAGAATCTTGGTGTGATGGCTTGTTTTAGTACTTTTTAAAAATTCTCCAATATGTAGGTAAATTTGAGATTGGAAGTAAGATTTCTGGGTCATACCATAGTAAGAGCCAATTTGAAGTTAATGGTCATGGATTCAAAAAGAGACTAGTCAGAAAGATTATGTGTTTGACTCCAGAAGTTTCAAAAGCATGAGAGTGAACAATGAATGAGTAGAGAGTTGGTGGTAGCTGGGGTTTGAGATTTATGAAGTAAGCACCAGAATTGAGAGGGTACAGAGGGATTTGAGGATATACTCAAGAAAGTATTTGTGATACACCATGGAGTTCATGCTTGATAAGAAGAGAATTGAAGACATAAAGGCCACAAGGGATTGTGAAAAGCCAATAGAATGAATGGGTTGCAGGGTTTGGTAATATCAAAGAATTGTTGGAATAGGGGTACTAGATGGAGTCAGCTGGAGACTTAAGCGATGGAGGTTAGTAAGTGTGATACTTAAAACTGAGCTTATTACAAAGTCTAGGATATGGCAATGAGACCAAGTGGCTAAGGCAGGGCAGAGGACAAGATCTGTGGAGTTAAGGAGTTCAATTAATTAGTAGGCCAAGATGCCAAAATGGTAAGAGAATTATTTTCAATAGATATCTAAAGTGTCAGAAGTTATGACAAGCATCATATAATGGAGAGGGTAACAGTGGGGCAGGATCTAAAATCTTTAGGGAATGAGGTGACACCATCATCACTTAGGGAGCTCCTCATTCTACTTTCACAGAGACTTTCCATCTTTAGACATTTGAACAATACAACAATATGAATTTTCTTATAGTTTATTCAATATACTTTCCTGTGTAGCCAGGTATTTTTTATTAGCATTTTCCTTTTTGCCCTATTTTATGTTGGTTATTAGTAATTCACTGGCTTCTGAAGCTAATTGTGTCATCATTGCTTTTTATACTTAAAGATAAAATATCTGGTCATTATTTGGGTAGAAGCAATTTTTCTTCTTGAAAGAATATACCTCTTGGCTACAAGAATGGGCCAGCAATGGTAATAGAATTACTCTCCATGGAGAATACGATTTGCTTTTCTTGCTCTCACTTTTAACATTAGCCTTAATCTGATAGCAATATCAGCAATCCTAAGGCAAAGAGAGAAATAATTATGTTTCTGAAAACAGAGAGTGAGAAAAATTACCAGCATACAGAATATGTATTTCAATCTCTTGGGTAAAAAGTTTGTTGTTGTGATGTTTGTTTTGTTTCCTCCTTGGTAATGTTAACATGTTATGGGAAAAATGCAGTATGTTCATAAAAAGCCTGTTAAATATTTCCGAAGTTGAAAACACCTGAAGCCCTTAATCTACCACATGAAATGGTAAATGATCCCCAGTAGTAGAGTTCTCTGTGTTCCAAGTTCATCAGAATTGACTGATGGATCTTTTCAGTTCATTCCCGAAATTGTAGTGCATTTGAACAATGTGAATATTTGAGGTATAGAGTACAAATGTTCATCTTTCTATGACTGAGATGGCAGAGGCTTTCAGCTAGGACTCAATGTGATTTACTACCGCTATCTACATCAATCACCAAACATGCAAATCATCTTGACTCCCAAGAGAGCCATGGCTGGTTCATTGAGACGGAATGGCTCTCTGTCACTTGGAGGGAGCTCTCTTCTCCCACCTCCAATCCTTTACACAGGCTGTTTCACAAATGTGAGCATACCAATTTATCTGCCATCCCAGTTTTCTCACCTCTTCAAATTGATGTTTATTCCAGCACATCTTTACTAATTAAGCTAACTCATATTCCCACTCCATTAAATGTTACTGACCATTCTTACCCACTTATATTTATATACTAAGTCAATTGTTTGTTAACATGTATGAAGTTTATTATATTCAGTTGGTGCTATGTTCTCTATTTAAATTATCTTATCTTATTAATTACCTATATTAATTAATTACCTATATTATTAATAATTTCCCACAGAAGTGCTTCATCAAGCATGTAAAACTTGGAGCTGGAATCACCTAGTGTATATCATGAATCTCACTCTCTGCTCCCTCTGCCACACTGTCCATTTATGATGCTTGCAGTTAGTTTGTAGATTTAACTTTTTAAGTGAAATACTCCAGTTAAGAGTTTTCTGGCAAGAAGAGGTTTGCAGTTGGATTGAAGACAGATGCATGGGTCACCTGAGCAGTTTCTTTTCTTTTTTACAACATACACATTCCTTATTTCCAATCCACCCCCACAAACAAATCTGCTAAGCCTCCAGGATCAATTATCTGAAATTTAATAAAATTTTGTGCTTAGCCCCATGCTGCAGGTGGAATGAGCCTAGCTTCTAATACACCACCTTGATAAGAGATCAAGTGCACTTTCTTATACATCATGTCATGTCCCTCAGGAGAACTCCTTATTAAGAATGACATTAAATAATTGATAAACCTAATCATGGATTTTAACTAATACATCTGAAAGGGATCCTAAAATGATGTAACAATCTCTTCTTTTTCACAGATAAGAAAATTGAAAAAGTCCTATTTCAAGACTCTTAAACCAATACTTTTTCTATAATATCATATTGCCTCTAAATAATTCTTTGTGATAACTATAGGCAAAGAAATATATTAAGGCATTAAAAATGTTTGAAGCTATGATTCCTTCCTCAAGGCCCTTAACATCCAGTTGGCAGGATAATACAAACTACTTTTAACTCTCTTACACTCCTTAGCAGGATGTCTATATTTTGCAATGGTCCATATTGTTTCTTCCCTTCTCCTTCCAGCCTTGCTTCCTTGTTACCACTTAAATGTGGCAAAAAATGTAGACCTACCTTTCTTCTCAGTACTGGAATAGGGCCTGGCCTATAGTAGGCATTCACTGTAGTCAGGGGAAGGACAGAAGAGAAGCCTGAACCTTCACCCTTTTGTGCATACTCTCCGCTAGTCCTGAAGTATACTAACTCAACCCCTAATTTCCCCCAGCTCTTGAATCCCTGCTAATCCTTTAAGGCCCAGGAGGAGTGTTGTTTCTTTCATATTGTCCTCCCTTTTACCATTCCCTGCCTTCTTCCCCAAACCCCTTCTCCCACTGCTGCTTTTAAATTTCCACCTACCTCCTGTCCCTGTCCTATCCTATCCTTAATATTGTAAAATATTAAAATCTTACAATACAACAGGCCCTTAAATAAGAACTGGGGGATAGAGCAGATATCCCTCTAATTTGAGGGCTCTTTCTTCCCTATTTTTTTTCAAGAACTGATCACTTAAAATATAAGGAGGCAGAGGGTGTCTGTTTTCTTGTTCAGTTTCATTGTTCTGAATACAACTGGTTTAGTATAGGCGCTATGTATCCATTGTCTATTTAGATATGCTGTTATTTTCCAGTGGTGCTGCCTAACTCATTGCTTCTATCTGTACTTTTCATTAGGTCCTCTGGGCAGCTTGCTATAATCATTTGTGAGAATGTTCCTCAGGAACCAACTGATGGGCACTGAAATCAAAACTTGGCTTCAGTCTTATAATTTCCTCATTTATAATGTGGGGATAATTATAGTACCTCTCTTACAGAGTTGTTGTGGGGATTAACAGAGTCATTACATGTAAAGCACTTAGAATACAGGAAGCACTTGGTAAACATTGTTATTCATATGGTGTTCTTCAGTAATCAAAATATAACACCACACTGTTTGCATTCAGTACCTTTCTTTTGTGGAAGCTTCTATTCAAACAAGGGCATGAGTTCCATTTATTTTTAACATTTTGCTTTGAGAGAGCTTGGGATATATTTCAGGGAGGCACCAATCAATCAAATTATTCACCCTGGATCATAAGGTCAGTACTGAAATGCAGTGCTCTAACCACAGGGTTAGTGCTTCTACCACTAAACCTGAGTGTCATCGACCTTACTGGTGGTTTACTTAGCTACTCTTGCTCAAGGTTTTTAAACATATCAGCAATGCAGTCATGCATCATTCTTAACTAGAGGGCAATACATTTTAACTAGGAAGAATTTTGAATTCAACTGTCATTACATATGATGTAAATATGTTGTAACCATTTTAGGTAACTTCTCCAAATATGAAATAGACATGCATATTGTTTGGTTTGGATAAACCCTTGACTGTTATTTAATTTGATGAAATTCCCATCTCTCTGCCCACATTAGAATTATTTTAATTATCTGGAGCACTAGGGTGGCTCCCAGACTAAAATTTCCCTAATTGTCCTTCCACTGCTATTAATACTTGTTCATGTGGCTTTCTTCTTCCTGTATCATAGAATTACTTTGACATCAAAGTATTCTACTCCAAAGAGGCCCTAGGATTCTTGTCCATTCCCCTTTCCCCATCATTCTGACAACTCTCCCTCACTCATTTAAAGAAGCATTTAAATTATCTAAATGTTCATCATCACCTCTTTCTACTTTCAGTATTCCCCTAGCAATGCCACTAATCTAAAGCATGTCTTCCAGGGTTCTCTTCCCTCATGATTTGTGATTTACAAAGGATTGGTGTTAGCCTAGGAAAAATGTACTTCCTCTTGTCCCAGACATATTTAGAAGTTCCCAATTGACACAGACACTTTAGTATGTCTTTTGAGGGCATTTTGTCCATCTATTTGTATTATATTTTAACTAACACTACATTATACTTCCATATCATATTATTCTGATATAAACAAAAAATGACACAAAATGTAGGTATTCATTGTTTTCATGATATCTTATCCACTAACTATCTTTGATTGTAATGTGAAAACATTTTTCAGATTGTTTAATAGATTAAAAATGATAATCTGAAATGAATATAGTAGCCAAGTAATATAGTGAGGGAATGAAAGTATGTCACAAAAATCTTTCTGATAAAAATTTCAACAACAGAAGTATGAACAACTCTGAGATTTTTGGAAGTTAGTACACTGAAGGCATAAAAATGTGCCATTATTGTCAATATTTTTATTCACCACTGCAGATAGTATAAAAGGGGATAAAATATTTTTCTTTGAATATTTATTATATTTTAATTTTTTTATTTTTATTTTTTGAGATGGAGTCTCACTCTGTTGCCTGAGCTAGAGTGCCATGGCATCAGCCTAGCTTACAGCAACCTCGAACTCCCGGGCTCAAGCAATCCTTCTGCCTCAGCCTCCCAAGTAGCTGGGACTACAGGCATGTGCCACCATGCCTGGCTAATTTTTTCTATATATTTTTAGTTGTCCGGTTAATTTCTTTCTAGTTTTTAGTAGAGACGGGGTCTCGCTCTTGCTCAGGCTGGTCTCGAACTCTTGACCTCGAGTGATCCTCCCGCCTTGGCCTCCCAGAGTGCTAGGATTCAGGCATGAGCCACCACGTCCGGCCTCTTGGAATATTTAATGCCACTAATAGGACAAAGAAAATTTGAATGGCCTGTGTGTGACATAAGCTCAAAGTTCTAGAAAAGTGCTGTTCAATAGAATTTTCTATGATGATAGAAATTTTCTGTATCTGCACTCTCCAATATAGAAGCCACTAGCCGCATGTCGCTATTGAGCACTTGAAATGTGGTTAGTATAACTGACTTGATGCTAAATTTTAGATTGAATTAAAATTTTATTAATTTTAAATAGCTACATGTGACTATTGGCTACCATATTGGATGGATAGTAAGACTTTAAAGATATCCAAGCTACTCTTAAGATTGTAACTCACACAAAGCTGGCTCACTCTGTGGTCATTCTCAGGCCAGTATCACACTACAAAGAAACAAAAATCCTATGTTTAAAAAAAAACACAATAAACTGAAAAGTAATTGTGATATTTACTAAATTTTGCACTAGTGGCCAAAATACTTAAGGATCCTCTTCACTCATCTTTCTTCTTGAAGACCTGTCACCATGCATCTTCAGTGATTTCTTCTCATATCCCCTCCATACACCCCTCCCAACTGATCTTTTCATATCATGCATCCCTCCCTTCTCTCACTCTCATCCCACCTATTCTCCAGAACTTTTCCAGTTCTGCCTCTTTATCCATTATCATAACCAATGCATCAACAGGTCCCTAACCAAGCATGATAAACACAAAACCCTCATCCCCAGAGAGGGGATTTGCTATCTGTCACAAGAATAAATATTTGTAAGGGCTAATTTGGGGGTTATATATTAGAATCATTTCTAGATGTCACTTTTTTCCACCCTCTAGGCAAGATTATATTTCATCTGAATTTCATGAGACCTCTAGAGTTTTAGGAAAAAAGCTAATGTTTATTGAATGCTTTGAGTAGTAGCAGTACCTCAAGGCAATAACAACATCTCAAGGTCTCTTCCACCTTTTTGATCTGATGAAAAAAATTGAATAAATATACACTGGGTATGATTCCAACCAATGAGCGAATCATTTTTAAGTGAAAGTATTTAGCAGGGAGAAAGGTCAAAAACAGATGCTCTTCATCTTCCCTGAATTGGAAGCTTATCCTTCATACTTTAGGTTTTATTCATCTGGGATTCAGTCAACAATATTTGTTGGGCTTTGACTAAGTGATAGGCACTGTTTTAAAATGATTTATACGTATTGATAATAAAAATAGGGTGCTCCTTGCCCATGTAGATCATACAAACTATAAGGGAGGTAGACAGAAAACAAGAAAATCTGTAGCATAAATATAAAATTAATAATTGTTATTGCTATAATGGAAGCTTGTGGATGGGATTGAATGATAGTGAGTAGCAAGATGGAGATGTCATACTAATGCATGACCATATTAGGAACTAAGTCATCCCACATAACACATATTCACAAAAGTGTTCTTTACTGTTTTGTAAATTTGACTTTAACATAACCCATCATTTTATATATTATATATCCCCATCCCTAAATGGCCTTTGGTAAACCACAGTCTAAACTTTGAATAACAGATGTGAAATAAAGACTTCAGGTTATTCTATGGAGGTGCTGAATACCAATCAACAGTTCAGTATGAGTAACAATTCCATCTTTGCCTAAGGAGCACATTTTTTAAAAAGTCCCTTTATTTTATGAAAATAAATATAAATTGAAAAATGAAATGCTGATATCCCTAAGAAGGATGGACTCATGAAGATCATTATGCATATTGCATTAGCCTCGGGTGGATCTAAATGCATTAGACATAAACTGGTAGACAATAGGCTCCATGGGGAAGAAAAATAAAATCAAAGAGTATGTACCACATGCCAGTACTGCAACATCTTGAGAGTTGTGCCTAAAAGTTAAGAGCTAATTGAGTAATTTTTAAAATAGATGTTAGGACTCATGGAATGAAAACCTATTTCCTATCATGTGAGTCTATTAAAATGTTGTCCACTAAAAAATCATTCAAAAATTCTTTAATGCATTATGTAGAAATTACATGGAATACCTCTTATACATTATCATTTCCCCTAAGGTGATATTTATTCCCATTTTATACCTAATAAGATGGAGGTTAAGAAACTGGAGGAAATAATATAGCTAGAAAATTGCATAGATAAGATTCAAATTCAGAATGATGTGGCTTCAAAGTCTATGTTCTTTCTAGCTAATGACTTATTTAAAAATATACGTATCAGGAATTTTAGTTGGATCATCACAAAACTGGTTTCTTCACTCATGAAGACAGGAGTAAAGAGTAAAATCACAACATACAAAGGAGTAGTTTCAAGTATACTCATTTTTCTTGCCATTGTCAAGGATGAGAACTTCATATTCTGTTTTCTTTTTAAAACCCAATTTGCTTCCTTGTATGGAAAAGATAGCCGTTTTTATTTAGAAATTTACTGAATTTTTGTTTTGCTAATCCTGAGGGGAGGATTATTTTTAGGATTAAGGGTAGTCAATTGGCATTAGGATGTTGGGAAATAAAGTGCAAAATTCTGTTAAGGACTTAGTGATTTCTATTTGGCAAAGGAAGAACCACTCTTTGCAATGTATTTGCACCCTGGTGTATATGCAAATTTCTGTTTCAGCTTAGAGACTTTATCTTTGAATTTTCAATGAGAAAATATTTCTTTGAGAAATATCAGCTTATTCATATGTTAGAATCTGTATATCCATCGTCCTAGATGTACATATATAGAAAGAGTAACTCCTTAGTACATGTTTTTTGAAATATTGCCTATGACCAGTGCTCCCTTAGAGAAGGTGGGGTTTTTGGAGTCTGAAAGTTTATTCAGGAGGGTTGTTTTCAGAGAATATCTCAATTATGTGGTCTAACTTAGCAGCAAAGTCAATTTAACAGTAGTTCACTTTGCAGAAACCTGGACCTATCAGGAACTCAGCTTTCCATGCTGTGTGGGAAAATTATACTGGCTGATTTCAGGAGAAGTTACTGTGCTAACACATTTTGGCACAGTTCTGCTGAAGCCAGAAACCTGGATGCTTTGTTTTTCCTGAGGTATCAAAAATAAAAATTCATGAAATTCTGACATTCTGCCTGCTCCCTTATCTGGGTTAAACGCTATGGTAAACTTCTCTTCCAGTTGAAATATTTGAGAAGAAAAGCAATACACATGTACATACACATTTATACGTGTGGGCGCACACACACACACACACACACACACACACTTGCATTTCTATACTTTAGACTATCCTGTTGAATCCTAATTACTGAACTCATATATTGCTTCTTCTCAGGGAATATAGAATATTACTGTTATCAAAATATCATGCCACATATATCTTCACTGGCTACCTACCCGCTCAGCTCTCCTTGGTGGCTTATTGGATTAAAATAGAGAAGCGGAAGTCTTATGTAGCAGGAGTATGTTGACAAACAGTGGTTTTTATCTTGATAATTTCACCAAATATATGAATTGACTTTGTCAGTTATTAAAATAAGTGTGCTGAATGCCCTCTGTGTGTGCATCAGGACAAGTGGTCTAATCAAGTTCAACTGTTCTGTGTCTATTTGGCTCAGCTTAATTAAAATTCAGCCCTGCTTTTGAGCAAGCCGCAGTGGTTTGGCAGACCTTCAAAGGGCTATACTGCAGCAAACAATAAAAGTGATAAAGGCACACAATAGCAATCAATACAATGCAAATGCCCCTGTTACTCACAAATCAAGTAGAAAGTAGTTCCTTGAATCATTTTTGTGTATTTCTGATGATAAAATTAAAATTTTTGCATTACTTTATTTGTAAGTTTGCCTACAGTCCCCTTGTCAATGGGCTCTTTTTTTTTTTTTTTTTTACCACTAATGGAGCGAAAGAAAATGATACTAAGATAAATCAATGCAATACAAATTCTCTTTTTTAACTTTTTACAACGTTGATTTGTCACACATATGGATGAAAACTTGCTTCAAGTATTTTTACCTATATGAGGAAGAGAACCATAATTCATCTTCCATTCATTTGTATGGGGGGGGGTATATTCTTGGTAATCATCCTTTTTTTTTTTTTTGTCCACTGTTTTTGGCTGACTGCCTTGGTCCCAGATTTTCTCACAAACCGCCATCTGGCATTCTCACTGTCCCCCACATATAGCTCTGTCAGGACCCCCTCCAAGCAGGCTGGAGAATTTCACAGCTTGGGGGCATGGGAGTATTCACAAAGTTGCAACCACTTCAGGGTGGATTTCTCACCTACAACCCACATATCTGTCATTGCTAGATGTTTAGTGGAAAGAGCTGCTAGGGGATTGGGATTCAGGAGACCTGGAAGTAAATACCAACACACCTCTGATGAGCCACATTTTTAGCTAGTCTGCATTTGAAGAATAGAGGTTTTAAAAGCCTGATCTCTGTATTTCACATAATCATGTTGGAGCATTACTGTAGGTAAATTCATATGGAAGATGCTTCTAAAAATTCAAGATGAAGATATTGATTATTACTCTTACAGCACACATGATTGTAGTATTATCTCCAAGTTATCAATGATTGCTTTTATCTGGTCAGATTGCATTTGTAAATATTTTATATTATAACTGAGATATTAAGCAAAGGAAAATTTCACAAGGCATCCAAAATGTGTACATGGGGCACCAATTGTTGAATACATCTGGAAGTGTTTTACTGCCATTTTCAACCCAATGAAACACTGTCTCTTTTGTGTGTATGCTTTAGGTTTGGTTTTGGCTTCTGGGCTTTATTCAAGCACTGATATAATTCATATAAAGGCATGTTTCACCGTTGTATTAGCTTTATCACTGACTTCTATAACTGAAAGAGATGCACTGGGATAGAGCCATCACAACTGTTCACAGAATTCTGGCCAACGGACTGGCTGGTCACAAGGCCAAGATTTTGTGAACTGTTTCTATGGTTCTATATTAGTACATCTCCTATAAGCTGTAGTGGAAGCCACATGCTTTTCACTTCCTTTTTATTCTGTCTATGACCTACTCATTACTCCTAAATTACCCTATGCTTTCATTTTTTTTTTGTTATTCTATTAAGATCATAAATGGTGAAAACAAATTTGAAAACGTTATTTAATTATTAACATAAGAAACACATTCTCTTAAATCGCTGAAAAATATAATTTCAAATGGGAGAAGCCAGGTCACGTGTGAATTTGTATTTGAGATGCCATGTTAAGATAACTTAATAGTCTTTGTAAAAGACTTTTATACCTGTATTGATATACTGATACTTATACAAGGTTCAGTGAAATTCCTGCTGTAGAGTACTGACTGTGATATTGCTATTTTGTGTTAAATAATGATATAGATTCTAAATGTCTATAAAGACAAAGTTGTAAATACAACTAATATCGTTTCTTTCTTAGGTAATTTAGTCAAGATTTCCTAATCAATGGCTATTTTTTTCTGGAAATTTCCATCATGTCTTTGTGTAATAAATATTTTGGGAAAACAAATTTATGCTTGTAAACAATGAAATTTTCTTAAAATGTGTCATGAATGTATTACTCAATTTTATTCCAATATAGTTTAAATAAAACTATGGTAGAAAAAATGGTAGAAAAAATCATTTCTAGGTGGTTATGTTAAACAGAGTTATGACAAATGCCAATGAACATCAGGTTAAACAAATTTGTAATATTTTCAAAACACTCAGTAATTTGTTAAATTCTTGCATTTTAACAGCATATAATGTTTTCTGATATTGTTCTTTATGTTCTGAATTATAATGTGTAAAACTCATACCAGAGTAACTACACAAAAATGAAAATCTCAAAGGATGTTTTTTTTTCCAAAGCCAAACACAAGTAAAGATCAGAGCAGTGGCCTACAAGTCAGCACCCCCACTCTCCAATTGATCAGTTGTTTCATTCTTAAGTGAACATAGCCATAATCTCCTTTGGGCATTATAGTCAAACTTCATCATTCTTTGTTTTAGTCTGTCCTATTTCTGAGCCAAATCCCTCACTTTCTCTTTGAGATCATATCTAGTATAAGCTTACCTCATTGTATTAGATCACAGAAGTTCCTTAAAGCTAAATCAGGAGTAGTATCATTGGTAAGTAAAGTCTCATTGATCTGAACAGGAGATATCTGCCTCAAATGTGAATTAATCTAAAATCCCTTGACATATTAAATAGTTCTCTATTTCAGCAAAACAGACAAGTATTCGCTGTTTCTTTTCAGATTGTTATCTGAAGCTTAAGTTTTCTAGTTTTTTCCTCTTGCTCACTTTTGACCCATATGTAAGAATGAGGCTGAAGATATATGCCGTGAACTTGCTAGAAGAGAAACAAGGGAGGTAGAATCTGAGGCCAACCACTCTGCCAGTGAACATATGTTGAGGTCTTCCCATATACAGGGTCCACTAACTGCAAAATACGGAATTAAAATGTCAGATCTGAGCATCTTTTCATATCTCACTCAAAAGTGATGACATCCATATGTAACATGATTTTATTTTGCATTGTTTTCATGTAAACTCTTTGGAGGCCTTTGGAATAGGGATTATTTTTTCCTCTATAATTTCAAATACCTGAATGCCAATGAGGTATGAAACTCATAGTTCTAACTTCTCATAAAATTAGGAACAAAAATTATAATTTGAAAAAATAGATGGCTAGACAAATGTGCATGGACATATATATCCTCACAAATGCTTTGTTAATGGAGGCTTGCTCATAGTCATCAGAAATATATAGTTTATTTGCTCTTATATCAACCTACAGTTGACTATGATTCTGTTCTAAATGTAACTCTTGTCTCTCCTTTTGAATTTATTATGGGAGTCTTTTAAAGAGACAAAAATGTCAACAGAAGAAACATTCTACACAGTGTGCTTGTGTTTGTGTATGAGAGCATGTACAAAATACTCAAACCTTTATACTGGCTCCCACAGAAAATTTTAAAACTCTAAACACTTAAAACATATGACTTTTAAGAGCTTTAAAAGTCTGAGAACTTTATGTTTATTAGATCAAATAGGAAGCAGTATTATAAATGTATCTGAATCCCATAAGATAGTTTGAAAGTAAAGACAGAGTGAGAGGGGCTTATTGTTCACCTGATCTCATACATTATTAAAACTCAACCTTTGATTCCATGATAAATAAAATATTAATATCTCATAATGTCAGATATGTATCTCATCTTTGATCTTTCTGAAATATTATACATATGTCAAGATAAAAATCCTGAAGTGTGATGGAAATAATAAAATGCAAATATTTTGATCAAAACTAGTTATTTTATAAGAACTGAAATCATAATGAAGTATTTGTTTTTTTAAGAGCCATATAGAAACAAATCTAATTGGATAATGTCGACTTTAGGAATGAATTATTGTTACTGAGAGTACTGAGATGGAATTTTATGTCCAAAGATAATAATTTTGTTTGTTTGTTTGTTTTTGTTTTTGTTTGTTTTTCAGCTCATTAAGGGGGTACAAAAGATCAGGCTATATACATTGCCCATGCCTCCCCATCATCCCGAGTCTGAGCTTTAGTTGTGTCCATTCCCTAGACAGTGCACATTACTCTGATCATGTAGGTGTGCACTCCTCCCCTCCCCCCACCCCATCCCCCCCCAGTCAGAACTTCAAGCGTGTCCATTCCCCAGGCAGTGCGCATCGCACTCATCAAGTAGGTATACACCCATCCCTTCCACCCAGCCCCGACCTCTGTCCAATACCCAATTGGTGTTTATCCTAAATGTGCACTCAGGGAAACCAGTTTGCTGGTGAGTACATGTGGTGCTTGTTTTTCCATTCTTGGGATACTTCACTTAATAGAATGGGTTCCAGCTCTCTCCAGGAGAACCAAAGAGATGCCATGTTGCCATTATTTCTAATAGCTGAGTAATATTCCATGGTATACATATACCACATTTTGCAAAGATGTGGAAACAACCCAAATGCCCATCGATTCATGAATGTATACTTTTTTAAAGTAAATGAAAATCTTGAAAATACAAATTCAAATATGATATAGGTGCATACCATATCACTCACTAATAGTGATCATTTATCTTTTAATTAACATTTATTGGGTGTCTCTTCTATGGGAGATACTATAGTAGGCACTAGTGATTATGTGTGTAATAAAACATGCAATTCCTGACCTTATTGTCTTACTCTCCAGTTTCGTGCTATAAAACTTGGTGCTCTTTCAATCAAATATAGGTTGAATTCTTGGCTTCAGTACTTTCTGACTAGATGAATTTGAATTTGATTACCTTTATAAGAAAGCTATGACTTAGGATATAAAACTTGGTAGTCAATGATGTAGCTGGGCAGTGAAACCAAGCTTATCTGACCCTCAATTCAGTATTTTTTTCCATTATTCTAGATTAGATAAGTATATAAGTGCCAACTGAAAACTGCAAAGTAATGTAAAAATAACAATTGGCTTTATAATAGCCATTCAATTTTACTTACTATTCCTTAGCAATTTTATTTATATAATTAACCAATATTTATTGAGTGTATATTATTTGGCAAGCATGGCTTGAGACCTTGGGAATATTTTCAGGAACAAGAAAGCAAGACCCACTTTTCAGGGTGCTCAAGTTCTAGTGTCAAAACATAGACAATAAACAAATACATGGGGAAATATTAGGTAGTGATAAGTACTGTGGAGAAAATAAATCAGGGAAACTACTTTAAACTAGATGTTCAGAAAGTCTTTCCCAAATGTACCTGAAAGACTAAAAGAGCCAGCCATGCCGAGATGTGGGGAAGAATGTTTGAGAGAGAGGGAAAACCTAGTGCAAAGCCCTGAGAATGGAATGAGGTTGATGTGATCAAGGGTCCAAGAGAAGTCAAATGTGGTTAGAGCAGTGGTTTTCAAAATGTAATTACCAGACCAGCAACCTCAGCATCCAGCTGGTTAATAGTATTGTATTCATGTTAATTCCCTTGATTTGAAAATTATTCTGTGATAAAGTAAAATCTTAACATGTAGAGAAATTTGGTGAAAGGTATACAGTGGGATTTATTTGTCCTATTTTTGCAGTTTGTAAGTTTGAAAATATTTGCAAATTAAAGTTTAAAAAAATAACTAGAGCAATTATAAAGGCAAAGTAAAAGGTTTTAAGCTGTAGAATTCTGTGATCTAGTTTGGGTTTTAAGAAAAATATTCTTGGCCAGGTGAGGTGGCTCATGCCTGTAATCCTAGCACTCTGGGAGGCCGAGGCAGGAGGATTGCTTGAGCTCAGGAGTTCAAGACCAGCCTGAGCAAGAGTGAGACCCCCATCTCTACTAAAAATAGAAAAATTAGCCAGGCATAGTGGTGTGCGCCTGTAGTCTCAGCTACTCTCGAGGCTGAGGCAGGAGGATCCTTTGAGCCTAGGAGTTTGAGGTTGCTGTGAGCTATGACGATGCTACTGCATTCTATCCAGGACAACAGAGTGAGACTCGATTTCAAAAAAAAATAATAAAGGCAAAGATTATTAGATTGGATAAAAATGAACAAACAAAATCCCCAAGTTATATGATAGTAACAAGGTAACAAGCATACGTAATGGATAAAAGTGAAACAGTTGAAAATGTTATAGTACAAAAACACTAACCAAACAAAAGAAGTGACATCTGAATTAATGTTAAAATATTCTTGCTCTGGGGGTGGGAGGGGATGGATGATGGGAGGTGCTTGGTGGGTACAATGTGCCTTGCTCCAATGATGGATACATTGAAGGCCCTGACTTCACCACCATGGAATATATTAACATCAATGTAGCAAAATTGCACTTGTACCCCATGAATATATACAAATAAAAAATAAAGGAAAAAAGAATTTTAAAAAATACATTATTGCTATGGTATGAAAAACAGGTTGGAAGAGGGGACTAATGTGAGCATAATGACCAATAGGTCTATTAAAGGACTATTGAAGAGCTATTGCCATTTTCCAGAGTAGATGTGGTGGTTGCTGGGACTGGGGTGATGGCAGTGGAAGTAAAAGCTGTGGGAAAGTGGTTCCAAAATAGTAGAATTTAGAGATATAATTGACAAGAGTCACTGATTGATTGATCCTGAGAAGGAGTGACAGAAATAGAAAAATCAAGGATGACTTAGGTTTCAGACCAGAGGCACTGGCTTGATGCCAGTTATATTTATTGAGAAGGCAAAGATTGAAGTAGGAGGTTGACAAATAATGGCACTTGATTAATTTTTATGATTAAATTATTAAAGGAAATCTAAACTGGTAATTCACAATATTTTTATGAGTATTTATGATTTGTAGCTCTAGTGACAAATTTATTTTGATGAATGCCGTATTGCCTATAAATAAATTAACTCACTTGGGTATTCTCATATTTATCCTGAGATTTTTTAATTGAATTCATTTTGAAAACATGAAATTGCACCATATATTAAAGAAAATAATTAAAGATACCAACAGGTATTCTTAATTTGCTCTTATGAATTTTTACATCCTTATGTAATTTATTATTTTATTCAGCAATATTTGTGGAGTCGTTGCTTTATATCAGGTACTGTTGCAATTACTTGGGACATAATACCAAAAAGACTGAAATCTTCGCCTGGAGAGAGCTTACATTCTAGTATATTCTAGTAGAAGTGAACCAGACAATTTAAGAAAAATGAATTAAATGTATGATATGTGGGTGAAATAGTTTAAACAATAAGTAAAATGACTATTAAATCAGACAATACTAAGTATATGGACAAAAAAGAAGCAGATGAAAGTATTGGCAATATGAGGAAGGAGGGGTTGGGGTCTGGAGGGGACTTTTTATTTAGAATAAAGTCATTAGGAAAGACCTTGTTTAAGAGTTAAGGGAGAGATCCCTGAGGGTATCTGCTAAAACAGCATTCCAGACAGAAGAAAGAGTAAATGCAAAGGCCTTTTGGTGGCTAGCAGAAGAGCAATGGGCAGAGTACTAAGAGGAGAGGTCAGAGAAGTGGGGGAACAGGCAGATATAGGGAGCTTTGTATGCATCACTGTGAGGACTTTGCCTTTTATTCTGAGTGAGATGAAAGATTTTGAGGATAAGATCTGATTTGCTTGACCTAAAGCAGACAATATCCATCATAAGTGGGCCAAGGGCTGAAATAGAGAATAAGCTATTCTAGTAATTCAGGTGAGGGACAATATAATGTAAACTAGGGTGGGATTAGTGGAGGTTTGGATTCTGGACATGTTTTGAAGGTAGAGCTAGTAATATTTGCTGAGGGATTGGATGATATAAAAGAAAGAGAGGTGTCAAAGATAACCCTGTCATTGACCTGAATGACTGGAAGTATGACATTGCCATTATGAAGATGGAGAAGATGGCAGAAAGAGTAGGTCTGGGTTGTAGGGAGGTCATTTTAGACCTGATAAATTTGATGCGTCCAATAGACTTCCAAATGGAGATGCCAGTCGGGGGTAGGCTCTAAGAGATCAGAGTTTAAGTGAAAGGACCAGATCCCTGAGTAGCAAATATTGTTGCTCTAAATTAAGCAGTTATAGTTCAAGTGTTGTTTGTGTGTTTTATTTTTGTTAAAGTATTAATATATAGGAATAAGGTCTTGATAGTTTTAAATGCAATGAAAACTGATTTTCTCAATTCTTATGAGAATTTGGTTCAGAATAATTTTATTTCAATGAAGAATCTGGAAAATCAACTGCAGCTTAATTACAGTAGCATTATTAAAAGAATGGGGACTTAACTGTGTGGTAAGTTTAATTAAAATATCATTCTCTTATAGGAGTATGATCATAGTAGGGGACTTTTTTTCTTTCTCAAAGCAAACTGTATGTCTTTAGAAGAACTTACTTTTTACAGAATGTGCAAGACTAAATATAAGATCACTTCCACTTCATGTTATTATGTGGTGAAATAAGGAAATGCATTAAGTTGTCTTATGCTAGCTTGGGTTATCTTTGAAGACTTTGATTGGGAATTGTCTACTAAACACTGTAAACATATATAAGAACTAAATTCTGAATGTGAATGAGATCTTAGATAGCCATCACGTCACTGTGTGCCCTTTGTTTTCCTATCAAATGAATGGGGAAATAACACCAGCTATTATTTATGTATTTTAAAAAATATTTTGAAAATAACAATGCTATATGCCCATAAAAATGAATGTATTTTCAATTATTCAGTAAAAATATACTTTATGAAAAGGAGACCTGTTATTTTTCTTATCTTTACCAATCTCTTTTTACCAGGAAGGCTTATTCTTTTATTTGTAAATAAGGAGGCTTGGACATTAACTAATGGTTGGGAAGAGAGAAAATATTACTACCCCTACTGTAGAACATATTGAGGAGTCATTTTTTTTAAAAGTACCCATATATTAAGTTGGAAAGAAGAAGTAGAAGAAAAAGAAGAGAATTAGGAGAAATTACTTCCCTAGAGATTGTTTCGCATTGACCAAATGGTGAAAATGTCCTCTTTGATCCCTGAAATAATATTCATATTATTGCTGTCAGGGTATTTTAAGTTCCCAGTAATTAGCATAGGGATTTGGATAGAGACGCAAATTTATAAATAACCTGTCCCCCTTTGACAGTTGACAGATCTCAGGTTCTCCAAAAACATCTTGATGCCAAGCAAATGATTCTACTATTAGTCTTCTTAATGAACCTGACAATTTCCTGTCCTTCTACCTTGATCTTCCTTTCTCTTCTCAGGTCTGCAATATTAGAAAAATATGTAGTGGCAAAAAGAAAGACTATTAGCTAGAGGAGAGATGTAGAAAGCTAACTTTGGGGAAAATGAATATAGCAGATGCATCCCCCAGAATCTTCCTTTGTGTCAATACAAACTCCCACGCAATATTTATCAAATTCTATGAACCAAAAAAAGGCTCATTCTCTTTTTAAAAAATAACAGCTTTATTGAGATATAATTAACATACCATATAATTCACTCACTTAAAATGTAAAATTCATTGGTTTTCAGCATATTCACAGAGTTGTGTAACCATCACCACAAATAATTTTAGAACATTAACATCATCCCCCAAAGAAATTTCATATCCACTAGCAGACACTCTCAATTTTCCCTCTCCCTACTGCAGCCCTGGGCAGCCATCAGTCTACTTTCTGTCGTATGGATATGCCTATTCTGAACATTTAATATAAATGGAATCACATAATATGTTGTCCTTTATGACTGGCTTCTTTCACTTAATATAATCTTTTAAAGATTCATCCATGTTGTGGCATGTATCAGCACTTCATTTCTTTTTATCACCAAATAGTGCATTGTATGGATGTAATAGATCTTATTTATCTATTAATCATTTGATATTCATTTGGGTTATTTCCACATTGTACTATTATGAGTAATACTAGTATGAAAATTTTTGTAAAAGTTTTTCTGTGGACTTTTCTCTTGGGTGTATTCCTAGGAGTGGAATTGCTGGGTCATATGATAATTCTATATTTAATCTTCTGAGGAACTACCAAACTGTTTCCTAAAATGGCTATACCATTTTACATTCCAAGCAGCAGTGCATTAGGGTTCTGATTTCTCTATGTCCTCACCAACAGTTATTATTATCTGCTATTTTTGATTATGGTAAAATACACTTAACATAAAATGTATCATTAAATTTTTGTTTTTAAGTTTAACTGTTTTTTTTTTTTAATTTCAGAATATCATGGGAGTACAAACGTTTTGGTTACATGAATTACTTTTGTACAGTTAGAGTCAAAGTTATAAGTGTGTCCATCACCCAGATAGTGTGCATTGTACCTGTTAGGAATGAATTTACCCATCCCCTCCTGCCCCCACCACCTGCTTGAATTCCACTGAATTTTACTACCATATGTACACATGAGTGTTGATCAATTAGTTTCAATTTCATAGTGAGTGCATGTGTTATTTGTTTTCCCATTGTAGCAATACTTCACTTACAAGGATGGTCTCCAGTTCCATCCAGGATGTTACAAAAAGTATTACTTCATCATTTTTTGTGTGTGATTGAGTAGTACTCCATGGTATACATATACCACGTTTTATCAATTCACTCATGTATTGATGGGCACTTGGGCTGTTCCCACATCTTTGTGATTGTGAATTGTGCTGCTATAAAAATTCGAGTACAAGTGTCTTTTTTATAAAATGTCTTTTTTTCATTTGAGTAAATACCCAGTAGTGGGATTGCTGGATCAAATGGCAGGTCTACTTTTAGTTCTTTGAGGTATCTCCATACTGCTTTCCATAGAGGTTGTAATAGTTTGCAGTACCACCAATAGTGTATAAGTGTTCCTTTCTCTCCATATCCACACCAGCCTCTGTTGTTTTGGGACTTCTTGATAAAAGCCATTCTCACTGGAGTTAGATGATACCTCATAGTGGTTTTGATTTGCATTTCGCTGATGATTAGAGATGTTGAACATTTTTTTACGTGTTTATTTGCCATTAGTCTATTTTCTTTTGAAAAGCTTCTGTTAATGTCTTTTGCCCACTTTTTAATTGGGTTCTTTGATGTTTTCTTGCTGATTTGCTTGAGTTCTTTGTAGATTCTGGTTATTAGCCCTTTATAGTATGCAGATCATGTATATATTGTCTCCCATTCTGTAGGTAGTCTATTTGGTCTATTGATTGTTTCCTTGGCTGTGCAGAAGCTTTTTAATTTAATCAGGTCCCATTTATTTATTTTTTGTTGTTGTTGTGATTGCCTTTGGGGTCTTCCTCATAAATTCTTTGCCTAGGCCAATATCTATAAGAGTTTTTCCAGCCTCTTCTTCCAGAATTCTTATAGTTTCATGCCTTAGGTTTAAGTCTGTTATCTGTTGTGAATTAATTTTTGTGAGTGGTGAGAGGTGTGTATCCTGTTTCAGTCTTCTACATGTGGCTGTCCAATTTTCCCAGGACCATTTATTGAATAGGTATTCTTTTCCCCACTGTATGTTTTTGTCTGCTTTGCCAAAGATCATATGGCAATGTGAGGATGGTTTTATATCTGGGTTCTCTGTTCTTATCCATTGGTTTATGTCTCTGTTCTTGTGCCAGTACCGTGCTGTTTTGGTTACTATAGCCTTGTAGTATCGATTGAAGTCTGGTAAGGAGATGCCTCCTGATTTGTTCTTTTTGCTTAAGGTTGCTTTCGCTATTCAGGGTCTTTTCTGGTTTCATACGAAGTGTAGAATTATTTTTTCTAGATCTGCAAAAAATGATATTGGTATTTTAATGATGATTGAATTGAATCTGTAGATCACTTTGGGTAGTATAGACTTTTTGACAATGTTGATTCTGCCGATCCATGAACATGATATGTTTTCCCATTTGTTTACATCCTCTGTGATTTCCTTCTTCAGAGTTTCCCTCTTTCCTGTTTACTTTTGCCAGTCTGATGTCCATGTGTCATGGTGATTGCCTCTTCCTGATCAGTCTACCGGGGGTCCTTTGAGCTTCTTATACCTGGATATCTAGAATTCTAGCAAAGCCAGGGAAATTTTCCTCAATTATACCCTCAAATAGGTTTTCCAACCCTTGTGTATTTCTTCTTCACCTTCAGGGAAAAGTGTACCATTTTAATGTGTAAAATTAAGCAGCATTAAATATATTCACAACATTGGACAACCATCACCATTATCTAGTTCCAGAACTTTTGCATGAACTTACTGTAGCCATCATAGGGTGTGTGAACTGGTGTCTCATTGTGATTTTGATTTGCATTTCCCTGATTGCTAATGATTTTGAGCATCTTTTCATGTGATTATTGGCCATTTTTTGTCTTTGGAGACATGTATTATCAAATGTCTTGTTCATTTTTGACTTTTTAAAAAAGTATTAAGTCATAATAGTGATAGACTCATTTTAAACAATCAATGTATTACATGAAAAACTCAACCACTCCATGCTGTCATGCTGTCAGTTCAAATATATTTGCCAGTTACCCCATGCTTACCCGGTTTGCATATAACACATCTTTATGACATCAGCACATTTATGTTAATTGCCTATTTGTTCAGGGTAGCTTGGAAGAAACTGTACAAAAAGCAATCACTTTCACACCCTTCTCTCTGAGAACATCCATCTCTGAAAAACACACATTAAAAAATGCCAGAAAACAGAAACATTAATTTATAGTATATGAATTTGTTTTGTTATAAACTACTACAGAGTACATTGAAGAGGAATTTTCTTAAATCATATTCTTGAGAAAAGTATGAAGTCAAAGAGTATTATTCCACATTTGCTAACGTGGATGTGCTTATTAGTAAACACCTCTATGTTGGTGATACTCAATTTCTAGTTTTTCAGAGATGAATGGAACTTTCTTTTTCCTCAGTTTAAATTGAATGTGTTTAAAAAATAGACTCAGGATATCTGATGGAAATTTTGCCCCTGTCATGATTTTCATTCATTCTTATGTGGTTTCAAAAAGGGGAAATCATTTTATTGGCATACCATCATACTTAATTTATGCAACATGGTATATAAATGATAATGGGGAGCCTGAGTCAAGCAAGAGAATGAGATAGCCCATTCTATTTGCAAATGGATAACTATAGATATGTCCAGTTATTATAAAAATAGAAAGGAAATGATAGCAAAACCAAGATCTTGGTTATGCTAACAATTTTTAGTTTCTCAGTCTATTTCTGAAAATGTTGAGTCCTTTCCAAGATCCCACCCCCCCAACCAGATTTATTCCAGGCAATAGTAAATACACCTGTTATGCAAAGGCAAATATTCACTTTTAAAGCCAGTTTTGAAGGAGTCTCCAAGATATTGAAGGGAGCCAGATGGTGTGCAGACCATTCTACAAGGTTTATGATTACTTTGGCTAAAGCAGTTAGTCTCTGCAATGAAAAAGTTGTCATGGCAGAAAAATCCCCTTTTCCCTCAGTGCAGCTGGGCTTGTCCAGGGAAGGCTTTTCTCAGGCGGGTGTTCTCTCTTCATTAGGCGTTTGCAGAGTCTGTTGTACTTAGAGAAGTTAAACCATTTCTGTTGAACCAAGTTAACAAAAAAAAAAAAAAAAGAAAGAAAATGAGCCAATGTTATTTTTTTCAGCTCAGGATGGCTTAATTGCCTTTTTTTTTTTTTTTTAAGTTTTTACCTCTGAGCAGGCCTTTTCTGTCTAGCATTAGAAATAACAACTGAGACTATTCAGGAAAAAAATGGCACTCTTCCAAAAGAGAAAGTGAACTACAACACAATTCTTAGATTCAAAAGGATTGCAAAGGAGGATTATTTCTGCCAGCTTTGGTCATTTGACAGCTTCAATTCTCCTTCTGCAATATGTCATCTCAAATCTCCTTCACCTTACTAATGAGAATCCTGCCTTTAATTCTTTGATGTTTGTGGAGAGAGAGGGAGGGTGGAGAGCAAGAATGAGAGAGAACTTTCACCTTCTTTATGTGAAAATACATTTAAATGTAATTAACTGTTCTGCTTTTGTCTTTAAAGTGTTATTTTTGCATTCCCATCATATTGAATTTAAATCAACACCAGATGCTTTTGCAAACATGGTCTTGGAGTTGTAAAATGATAGGTTTTATTGCAACGAGAGGAATATTTATCTGAACAGATACATGAGTGTTTCTGTAAAGAATGAGTCTATTTTACTTTATCAGCAACTAAGGGGAAGGTTAATGGCTATGATGGATCTTTTCTGTTGTGTGTGAAACATGCAGTGTTCTGTGCTGTTGAGATTTATGGTGTGGAAGAAAAAGCAGGTGCTATTCCAAGTCTTCTTTCAACAGCAGAGTATAAACTAGGGCCTGAACTTATCTGTCAAAAAGTAAGTTAAAATAACGGTAGGGAAAGCCTAGAATTTCACACTTTTCCATACCTTCCTGACTTTAGCTCAGGAATTTAGCCAGCGTGATTAATGACCACTGTTATTTGTGAGCTTTCCAAGTCCCTACAGACATAATGAACTTGACTCTTCAGCCACGTAGAAGGAAACAGGCTGTTAGAGCTCTACAACACGACATGTTCATAATTATCAGCTCTCTGCAGTTGGGAAGAAAGAGGAAAAATCTTAAGTTACATAGTCTCAACTTCAAACATCCTCCACTCCCTCTCTTTCTTCTTTCCTCACCTTCTTCAGCCCACACACACACACACACACACACACACACACACAAATATACCCTCAGAGTTTATTATCTATTTTTTGGTTAATCCAGATCAAAATCTGACTTGACTTAACCTTGCCTTTTATTTTTCCTTCATATCAAGCTAGTCAATCATGCCTACTGATTCCTTTGTCAAAATATTTTACAGATTTGTCCTTTCCTCTGTTCTGTTATTCTCCCTGTCACCTCATGTTTATGCTTATCTAATCCCTGAGTTATTTTTGGCTCTAGGCATTCCCCCCATCTTGAGGTGATGCAACCTCTTCATTTCCCTGTGTCTTATTTTAACCCCGGCGATTTAATGTCTTACCTTTTTTAAACCTTTATTCTGACCCCAGCTCCAAACTTGTACATTTTCTTTTTGTTCCTTCTGCTATCTCTTTTCTTTTCAAGCTCAACATTCATTTCCATCAAGATGTACTTTAAAATGCATCTTCTTAAGTAATCCTTCTCAGACCAGCCAAGCTCACATGGTGATCATACTCTTGCCTTTTGGTGGGGGCAGGAGGTGAAGAGGACAGACACATTCTGCTAAACTGCTTGCAAAGTTTTCACCCCATAATATCAATCATATCTTAGGCTCCTTAGTTAAAGAAAATACAACTTCTTGCTCATATGTATTCTTTCTTGGGGCAGTTACTCTGCTGTACACACAGTCAGTATGCAATGCCTTGTCAAATATAATTCAAACCAGGCCAGTTTTCAACTTTGAAAAAATGGAGAGTCACTAACTATAAACTTCTAGCCATCCTACAGCAGTCCTCAACTCCTCCAGAGTACGTGTGGAAATTATATTCTTTGTAACCTACTGACAATTTTAAGAGTCTGCTGCTTGCTACAAGATTTCAGAACTTCGTCTGTTAATCCTGGTGCGAAAAACCTTGCATTGACCACAAAAAGAACATTTCCTGAATCTCCCTATAATATGGTCAAGTAGTGGGGAGGAATTAATCTCCATCCTCTGTCAGAGTTTTTGCAGGGTGCTGGTTAGCATCCTTCCTATATGGAGTGTTCTTTTGACTAGAAAAAGGATTAGGTGACACAATGGGAGAATGGAAGTCTGGTGAAGCTTATATGAATTTTCATTGACATCTCATGTTTTCCTCTTACAAATTATTATTCTTTCTCTCTTTCTTACCCTAGAAGTTCCATAGATGCATGGTAGTAATATGCTCTCTTTATTCTCCATTGTGCTTTGATTCTTTCACTCAATTCTGAGCTTCTTGAATACAGGTCCTATGTCTTATGTACTTTTGTGTGCCTACAATTATCTTTGTGCCTTACACACAACAGGTGTTCAATAACTGTTTGTTGAATGGATTTGAGTAATTTTAAAATACTAGTCTATATTATGGACTCTGATGATTTCCTTTTATTCTACAAAAAAAAAAAAAAGATTTTCTATCCTGATTTTCCTTACCAGTGTCATACCACTCACAATACAGCATGCTATTCCATCAGGCCAGAAAATATGTATGGACACAGCTACTCAGGTATTCATCCTTTGTTTTCCTTTTGAGCTAGTCATAAAGACATTGATTATATCTCTCTTTATGGAGAGCAATTGTCCTATTTTGTGATAGCTCTCTCTTTTTTTTTTTTTTTACAAGTTTATCTTCCTAGTGGACTGCAACATTTTTTCAAAAAAGCAGACTATTTCTCAGTATCCCTGGGACCTAGCATGATTTTGTTGTTGCGCTTTTTTTTTTTTTTGGAGAGGTTGATCTTCACATGGTCTTTTCAAGCTTTTTCTATTCTTTCTTCAGATTGTCTTTGGCTTGTCATAGTATCTGTGTTACAGTACCTCTTACACTTATCTGTCACCCCCACTTTTCTTTCCACTCTTCTCAAGTGAGAAACACACATTTAACTTCATTTACCCTGGAAGGCTTTCTCCTTAAAAACAGCATCACACATGACATAATATGCATTACATGGTCTGGAAAATAAGACATAACATATGCAAGAACAATTCCATAAATTTCATTGCAATCCAAAGTTAATTTTTGGAAATCCAGCATATAATAATAAGTTTTCAGTTCTCTCTGATACATAGGATGCCATCACTTAATGAGAAAAAAATAGATTCTTAGAATATGAGAGCTGGACAGTGCCTGAAGAAGATTACTTGGCACATAAATAAGATGCATAGAAGGTAGAAAATTACTTCATGCTCACACAAGTAGTCAGTGGCAGAGTGTCTATATAGTCCAACTCTTCTGGTATAATTTTAAGGCTACATATTGGTCATGGTGACACGTCTTTAGTCATATTGACCGTATTTTTAATTGTGTGGATTGTCACAGGGAAAAAAATGGTAGTCTTTGTACAGATGAAATCAGTGAATACTTTCTGGTACATATGTTCATTTATTACATTTAAATATGATTTTAGTGGATTTTAATTTTAAAAACTGTTAAAAATAAGTATATTTTTAAAGATTTGATCTTTTAATATTCATCTAAATGACAGAAAAATTATATGAATTGATGGAAAATGAGCAAACTTATTCAAAGTGACATTAATTGCAAATTCTTTCTGAGATCATTAGATATTAAAGCAATGCATTTAACAACTTTATTCTTCATATTACTAAAATGAAACTATTTAAATGTCTATCAACAGTGGAATTGGTAAGAAATTGTTATAAAGTCACACAATGAAGAACTATTTGGTAATAAAAGTGATAGAACTAAACTCCATGTTATAACATGGATGAAGCTTATAAACATCATCAAAAAGAGATCCAAAGGAATATTTACTATATAAATCTATTTATATAAAGTTATAAAGTTCAAATCTGTGGATGGTAAGTACTTATGGGATGAAGGAAGGCATAGTGATTGGGAGGGGGCATGAGGGTGCTTCTGGGTACCGGTAATATTCTATTTCTTGACCTGGTTGGTGGTAACATAGGCACGTTCATGTGATAATTCATTAAGCTTAGGATTTATGTACTTTCCCATATGTATATTATATTTTTAAAAAACCCAAATTTTGAAATAAAATAACGGGGTAAATTATTAAATACCATTAGCTTTTGAAATGTATCTTGCATTTTACTTAAGAGCTTTTAAAAAGTAGTCATTTTTTTATTTAGATATTGCCAGGAAAATTCTGTAGGATAAAATGGTAAGTTTTAATTGAAAATAAAATTTAATTGAAATATCTAAAAACATTGTGTTGGTAAAAAATGAGATGTGGGGATAGAAAACTGGCTAACGCTACCAGAAACATCGGAGGGCTTATAGTTTTTTTTTTTTTCCAGAGTTGGGGGTAGCACTATTAAAAGAAATTTAGAAATATAATCTGCCCTTGTACATCACCAAATAATTGAAAATTAAGAAATTTAACTAGTCATCCTATGTGTCCAAATACACACACATACAATTTACACTCTTATAGAGTAAAGGTTTAATTGTAATACTGATTGAGTGGTTGCAATGTACAAGAAATGTTTTAGCCCCTAAAAGACAAAAAGGAAAAAATGAGTCTTTCCCTGAGGGAGAGTAATGAATTAAATATAGGAGGAGTGGGGGACAGGATATGCCTCTCCTATGAGATTATGTTTATGCAAAATTATGGTGTATAAAAGGAGTTTTCCAGGAAAATAAGGAAGTGAGGAAAGGCATTCCAGGCATAACATACTCTGTGTGCAAAACAACAGAGGTGGGAAATAACATAGACTCTTCAATGTACATACTACAAATGGGTGAGGGTGGAGCTATAGTTGGAAAGGTAGATAGGGGTCACGTCATCAGGCCTGATTTACTAAAGTATTTGAACTTTATTTGCTCAAGGATAGGGAGATCCTAAGAGATTCTAATCAGGGGAGAGACATCGGGGGACAAGTACCTATAAGCAGAAAGCCTTCTCAAGAAGAATTTAAATAAGGAAAGGGTTATATGGTTGCAGTGATCAGGACACAAATGAGAAATTAAATTGGTGGAATTTGTATTTTGATAGAATGTGAGTGAAGGGTGACAGGCAAGCCACTAAGGATGATTTCTGAGTTTCTGCTTTTTTTAGCTTGGTACATAATATGCCACAGGCATAATGGAGAAATGTTTTTTAAAGGGATTTGGGTTCTTGTTGAATTTTACTCAACATATTTGCACAAGGTCCAATATAGATTGGAACTATGGCAGTTTTATTCATTTCCACAGCCTCAGTACATGTTATTTTGTTCAGTTAATTGAAAATGAATATATACCTGACAGTAAGCTGATTACTTATATGCTAATGTGACAATATTATAGATCATAGGACTCATAATACCTATTAGTTTGGTAAATGGGAAAAACAAAACTGTGTACTCTGAAAGAAGTCTTTATGTTAAATATATTTAAGGTATAGTTGGTTTAATAAATACTTATGAATGCATATTACCATACTTGAAAATAAAAATGCATGTTTATTAAATATTTTGAACAGATATTTTAAAATCTCAGCAGATCTTAGAAATCAAAGTTGTTATGGAAAAAGTATTAGTTTCATGTGCTTACTCTAACAAAATAGAAAGAGAAAAAAATATGGTTTGAGATACTCTGAAAATGCTAAAATTTAGCCAGAGTGGGTAGAGGATTTGCCATGTGAAATACACTCAATCTCTTACACTGAATTTATCTGGAGAAAAGTAATGTTTGTAGGCACTAAACACTTATGAAAACTGATCCAAATCTTACCGATGTGGACATTAGTAGAAAATAAATTACCTTTGAGTATTTGGTGGAAACACCAGGAAGGATACATAGAGGGAAGAAATAATCCAGGAGGCACTACTAATAAACACACCTTCAATTTTAGTTAAAATCTTTGGGAAAAATCTTACAAATCTCGTAAGATGTACAGAAAACTTGAGGCAAAAATTCCTAATCAAATCCTGTGGTTGCTACTCCTCACAATAGTAACAGTCTTGTTGACCTACTGAAACATTGAAGTGAGCCAAATCATATTGTGTAATGGTTTCCATTTGACATTTTGAACTTGTTTAAGTGCATAGCAAATAATGCTATTAATAGCATATTGAACTGTGAATTAATATGGTCTGAAATCAATTGCATTTTTGAGCTTTTTCTGTTAATATGAAGAAAACCAATTTAAAAATTATGAATAGCATGTAGTTAAGAAATTTGGTAGGCTAAACAATCTTAGAACTAATTACAAAAACTGTAACATTTAATTACATGATCTGTTTAATAATTCATTATTGTTGGTACTTTAGATAACTTTTTAAAAATGCTGTAGTAAAAATTTCCCTCATTTGCCAATGATAAGGAATGTTATAAAATCAATGTGATAAAACACCAAAGTTATAAAGTGTCATTTTACATGTATACATATACACTCACACATATGTTGCATTCCTTTAAGTGAAGCTAAATACATAATGAATATATTAGTATAGAACATATTAGATTGGAATTAGGTGTTTTGGTCTTCCAGTTGAAATTTTTGCAAATAAAATAGTGGCAAGAATGAGTATATATTTTCCTTCAAGTCCTTGAAAAATGAGTCTTTTGTGTCATGTTTTATCAGTTCTTTTAAAAAAGTAAACTTTGTATGTTGAGAATTCCATAAAAGTAATTGCAGAAAGCAATTCTATACCTCTAGAGTTTTCATTATAGATACAGAGTGGTAAAAATTGACAATCATTCTTCTTGTAGCAGCAAGAAAAATGTTTGAACATTATTCTAGTAGCTGCTACTTTTAAAACCAAATGCCTAGGGAAAAAACGACCACATTTTTCCCCATTTGAGTTTGTCTGTGTTTGTGAATAAAGATATATTTTAATTAAAAACGTTTTAAATATGTAACTAAAATCAATATGGGAAAGTCAAAATAAAAGGCCAAATGCTTCTTTAGTATGCTTCTTAATTATCAAACTTCCACTTCCAGTTCTGAAAGTACATACTTGGGGTAAGGTGAAAACATAACAAACAATCATATGTCTTGACATTAGCGTTTTTTTAAATTTCAGCTTATTATGGGGGTACAAAAGTTTAGGTTATGTATATTGCCCATACCCCCCACCCCCCTGAGTCAGAGCTTCAAGCGTGTCCATTCCCCAGACAGTGCGCATCGCACTCATTATGTAGGTATACACCCATCATTAGCCTTTTGATAAATCTAATTTGCTAATATAAAATCTTGTAAATGGACTGTAATTTAACAAATGAACTTATTACAATATACCCCTCTAAATAAATCGTACTTGTAAACAATATGTGTAAAAAGAGAGAGATGAAAGTCGAGTTTCAGCTATACACTCAAAAACAATATGCTGGCTGTTTTCAGTGTGTCTCCCCAGTTCTACTCTCCGCCTTCCACAACATGTTCTGTGCACTGGGAGGAGGCCCTGTAAGGAAAGCGTCAGTGGGCTCCCTGTGCTCTGTCTTTCAGCTGGATGTGGCCAGTGAGGAACACCTAAAGGAGATCAGTGAGAGGGAGAGGATTGGGGGGAGGGGCCTTTGTTTCCCTTGCACCATTTTGCAAAGTGATCTTGAGGTGAACTGGTGATCATGTGAAAATAAACCTGTCAGAAAGCCATCTCTACCCAGCTTGTGCTCTTTCTTTGGGTTCTAGTATCTGCTCTATTCTTTACCTTTGTCTTGACTACGTGTGTGTGTGTGTGTGTGTGTGTGTGTGTGTATTTGTATGTATACACTCATACCCCACACATACATCTATAGCGCAGTTCTATTGGGGTAGGCAGTTTATGAAGGCATTCTCCAAGAGTGATTGAATTACCCTTGATTTTATATACAATGATCCAGTCATAAAATTTTAATTTATGTGTATAATGACAGAGAGACAATTCATTTGAAGTGAGGCATACACATACAGTTATTGCAAGGAACCATTTCTTATTGATTGATTTTTAGGTAACATTTGATAATAATTTAAGCAACCTCTGGTAGGATATTTTAATAGGATTCTAAATATTCCACATTTTAGTCCCACAAACAGTGAAATTTGCAGGAACGTAATACTTTGTCATTATGTTAGATCTTTTATGTAAAATAGGCTACATTTATTCCAAAATGAGAATTACTTTGAAACTTCTAATGCTTAGATATTTAAATGCCATGATTATGCTCTAATGAATATTTAAATCTTTGGAGTCAGACATAGTTGCTGCTAGTGCCAATCAAATCTAGGATGACCAAAGAAACCCTGCTTTCATGAATAAGTAATCTTTCTCCCCATGAGTTTTTTGAATAGTCTAAGATCTCACGTGGGAATAGGGAGAACACTGTTTGAATGACATTTTATATGAAAAATGGAGCAACCACAGGAGCAGATGTAGTATATTAGAATCTGTTTGACCTGTTCACAGGCTTTGTGAGTTTTGAACTCTAAAGAAAATGCTTTATTTGATTCTAAACTATAGCTAACAATGTCAGATCAGTGTCTGAATAACTGAAGTCTTTATTATTCTCAGGAAGTACATATTGGTCATTCAATATGAATTCTAAAATAATTAAATGGATGCTATTTAACTTTATAACAGTAAAAACAGTAAGCCTTCTAAATAGCAAAGGGCAGTTTTACATTGGAAGTTTGGCTCTGAAATTTCATACTAGCCATATTACTCTGTTTGAAAACATTTTTCTAAATATCACAATGAATGTATAGAATTCTGTTTGAAATTTTAACTATATTATAGAGGTACTATAGTGATGGTGGATGCCATGGATGGTTAAGTTGAAATGTGTATTACTACAAAAAATGTCTCAACAGGATAATTAAAGGTGAGTACTAAGAAATACCTTATATTAGACTTTAATCTCCACAGATAACCAAAGGACTTAGTGTCTATTTGAGGATTATTCCTGAGGTTTCAAGATAGAGCATTACCTAGTGTATTTGTAAGGCCTCTCAAATCCACTCCCCAAAGAAAGGACATGAAATATTATCTTCAGAAAGAAGTTCGTCTTGGAAACTTGAGCCGAGTGTATCAAAACCCTAATGCTTTTGGGAGACAAAATTTCTCCACTCTATTCAGAAAAAAATACAATCAAGGTAGTAGTTGTTACTGTCTAAAGAGTCATTGAAACAAAGATAGAAAATATTATAATTTATACTTTTACAATTCCTTAACTTTATGCATCTTTAATTAAATTTAGTAAATATTTACCAAACACCTTGGCTTGTGTACTAGGGAAAGAGGTATACACATATGTGTATGAGAGTCCTTCAGTTATCAAACATTTTCTTTTTTTTTTTTTTTTTTTTTTTTTTGAGACAGAGTCTCACTCTGTTGCCCAGGCTAGAGTGAGTGCCGTGGCGTCAGCCTAGCTCACAGCAACCTCAAACTCCTGAGCTCAAGCGATCCTCTTGTCTCAGCCTCCCGAGTAGCTGGGACTACAGGCATGAGCCACCATGCCCGGCTAATTTTTTCTATATATATTTTTAGCGGTCCATATAATTTCTTTCTATTTTTAGTAGAGATGGGGTCTCGCTCTTGCTCAGGCTGGTCTCGAACTCCTGAGCTCAAACGATCCGCCCACCTCGGCCTCCCAGAGTGCTAGGATTACAGGCGTGAGCCACCGCGCCCGGCCTCAAACATTTTCTTAATTAATGGGTAGAGAAAGTAGTCATTGGACATGTACACAACTGACAATAATGCACAATAGATTACAATAAGTGCTATTCATTTATTAACATTCATTAATTGAAGAAATATTCACAGCTCAGCTCTATTGCTAGGAAGATCAAAATGCCTAAACCATGGTCCCTGGTCTCAAAAAGCTCACAGTCCAATGTGGAGGTAAACAAATACAATACACAGTGATAAAGCCTATGCAAGAAGGTTCACAAGCAACACAAAGGCAGAGAGGCTTCTCATTCTCTTTGTGAAGAGGTGGCAAGTTCCTGAGGAATACCTAGTGGTCTTGGCTATTATATAGGTTGTGTTTGTAAAGTAAGCAGTATGATAGAGGGAGTAATTTAATATATGAGACATTATTACATTATATTTTCTCTTTCAAGGAAACGTGTAGATATTTAGTCCAATGGGATCACATGGGCAAAAACATAAATAAATTTAATATATTTCTTCTTAAAATTTATCAACATATGTTATTCTAGAACAGGCTTTATAAGCCCTTCAAAATAATTAAAAATTAAAAATCTTACTATAAATATCAGAGTAGATTGGATTTGATTTCTAGGTAATATAAGAAGTTTTATATGTATATTCATACAGAAAAGGAACAAAATGTACATTTGGAATAATGATTGGTCCTTTCAACATGCCAGTGTGTCATTTATTGTGAATATTTTCATACCAAGTATTCAAAAAGTTTGTGTGTGTGTGTGTGTGTGTGTGTTACTATAGTATCGGGATAGTAACTTTGTAATATAGTTCAAATTTTAAACATACTTTATATAATTCACTGTGATATTTAGAAAATGTTTTTAAACAGTGTAATACATATACACACAGGGACATACATATATATGTATTTGTAATAGGTGTCTGAAAGTTATATTTTCCTAGTGTAATATGTTCATTGTACAAGAACCAATGGTAGATAGGAAATCAAGCAAGCATGTTATTTTTGACTTTTTAAAAAATTGGAAATGTAGATTACATTTAATAGTAAGCCAACACTTCACTTTTTCCATCATTCTGAACATCAGTATCAAATAAACATGACTCTTCCCTACAAAGTCAGACCAAATGATGTGATTCAATGTGAATCTGTTAGAAGCAAAGGTAATATGAAAAAAATCTATAGTATTTAGTTGCACTAGGTCATTTTAAGAAGAGAGAAAACATGGAAGGAAAATTCTGAATGAATGGTGAATCACTACCACGCATTACATGTTGTCTCAATGAATTAATTGAGTGTGGATTTGTGTGCTCACAATTTGCTTCTGTAGACTAAAAATGAATATGGTGTCATTACCTGCTTATAGCAAATGCTTATCTCTGAAAAACTTTTAACCATCTGAAGATCACCAATGCAAAAAACAGGACCCAGGTGATTCAGAGAAAAGAGTTCTTTCTTTGAGCCTTTAGGAACTAGACAGTACCATAGCAACAAGGGACTTTCCTTTATAAGATGTTAATACCTCTGCTTTATTTTTCATTGCAACAGAGGTTTACAAAGCCAGGCTTGAAGGCTTTGTTAGGATTTTCTAGAGTGTCAGCATATCCGTGGTGGATGTTGCAGTTGCAGTGAAGGAACCTTAAGTCTATGCAGGAAAAAAAGAATCTAAGTGTAACTAGAAAGCCAAATTTTAAAGAAAATCTTAATCCATGTGGTAAGGACAACCATCACAACATTCATATAATGGACAGTACTGGTGTTTGAAGAAATTTAATATTCCTACAGGGTAGTAGTTTTTCTGACATAATGTTATTTGTAAGATCTGTACTTACCATCATGTCAAGGATGGCAGGTATGTAGCTCATTTTAAAAGCCGTTGATATGCTTTTAAAATATGTTAGGCCCTCCCTTTCTCCTAAATATACCCCTGTTGATTGCCCAAGTTAATGAGTTGCCTTGAACTCCATTATTTTCTGGTTTTTCAATTAAAAATTGTGTGAATCTACATGGACATAACATTTATTATTGTTCCATAATAAAATAATAGATTGCTGATTTTCAAAATCATATAAATCTTTGAATCTGACTCAATTTAATTTACCACATTCACTGTCTCCAACTCATGATTATCTACCCTTTCAATGAAATTTTCTGATTAAAAGAAATGCACAGTGTGCTAATTTCCAAATTTCTACTCTCATTATTTCACTCTTTTCCTCCAGCAATTGCTATATGTCTTTTGTTTTATTGCTTCAAAGACTAGGCCAGTCTCTAATATTAAGTCCAGTAATATTTAGGGTCATTCAATTAATCATTCCTCAATGGGTTTATGTATTTATTAGTTCATTTATGTATTCATTCATTCATGCATTTGCAAATATAATTTGAAGTCCTAACGTATTCTAGGAATTTGACAGAGAACTTGGGGTATAGATATGACTAAGTCGATCTTGTCATCCCTAAGAACCTACAATGTAGTGAAGGCAAAAGACACTTAAGAAGATAAGTATAATGATGTGATAAATGCAGTAATATGCATTTGCATGGGATATTCTGGAAATATTCAAAAGGAACATCTGATCCAGCCTAGGTTATCAGGAAAAGCTGCTTGAGTAATTTAAGAATGGGGCTGAAAGGCAAAGTGAGCATTGGCAGGTGAGAAAATTCTGAAATGAAGGGATTTGAGCAAAGACTTGAGCAAAGTCTAAGTTAAACAGCTTAGACTTCATCTGTAGGTGCTTGGTAACCACTGAGGGATTTTAATCAGGAGAATGGTCTCCTCAGATTTGTGCTTTAGATGAATGTCTCTACTGACCATATGTCACAGGGTATGTTAGGAGATTATCAGAGTAGTCCAGACAAGCAGAGATGGAGATAAGGATTTGGAATCTAGAAATGATTACATTAAAATAAGACTAAGGTACAAAAGATCACATTTTTTGCCAGAAATTGTAGAGAAAGAAAGTGTATTAATGGTTACCAGGTGCTGGGGGGAGTAGGGTACAGGGAACAACTGCTAACAGGTACGAGATTTTTTTTTTTTTTGGAATAATAAAAATGTCCTGGACTTAGTGGTGATGGTTATACAACATTGTGAATATATTCAAAACCAATGAATTGTTTACTTTAAAAGGATAAATTTCATGGTGTGTGATTTATATCTCAAAAAAACTGTTACTAAAAAACCCCACCTGATTTAGTATTGGATAAAAAGTAGGAGATGGAGGTACCTAAGAAAATTCCCAAGATTCTTGCTTTGATGACTGGGTAGATGACTGTGCTACCAACAAGATGGAGAACACCAAAGTAGGAGACATTGTGGGGTGGGTGTGGGGGTGAAATTGGGGTAGGCGGTATTGGTGTGTGTTTAATTGTGTTTGAATTTCATGTAACATCCATTGTACTTGAAGTGGTATTTGGCCTACTCCATAGATAAAAAATTCATAAAATATGGTATATGTATACAATGGAATACTACTCAATTACAAAAAATAATGGTGATCTAGCACCTCTTATATTTTCCTGGATAGAGCTTGAGCCTATCCTCCAAAGCGAGGTATCACAAGAATGGAAGAATAAGCACCACATGTACTCAGCATCAAATTGGCACTAACTGATCAACACTAAGGTGCTCACATGGTAGTAATATTCATTGGGGGTTGGGGGCATGGGGGTGGGTAAACTCATAACTAATGAATGTGGTGAGCATTGTATAGAGGAAGGGCATGCCTCTAATCCTGGTTTGGGTGAGGCAAAGTCATAACATGTAACCAAAATGTTTGTACCCCCGTAATACCTGGAAATAAAAAAAATAAATAAATAAAACTAAAGGATTGATAGAGGGTTGCAAAAAAAAAATTGGTAAATTTTATCCCCTAAAATCGGTGGCTCCCCAAATTTCACTGCCCTCAGGTATTCCAGAAGTATAACATATTCTCACTAGTAGCATCTCCCTTTGCATGCCAGTAATTTTCATTCAAGGAGTGGATTATATCAGAATTTACCATGTAAAAGACTACAGTTCAAAAAGGCCAGAGATGCTGATGTGAATTTCATAGGGAATTTTGGTCCATGTTCCCCATGTCCTACGTTGGAAATTATTGATATTGGTGATGGCTAAAACCATGAGACTAGATGAGATCACTTACAGCTTTATTTCAAGTGAGGAGAACATTTAAGGGCTCAGAGAAGGAAGAGAAGTATCAAAAAGCTCAAATAAGAAATGAATAACTACTGTAGGAAAGATTCTTGGCAAATGATAATTTTGAAATTAATATTTATTAAGCAAATAAATGAATAGTGTGAGTGTGTTTTCAAGGAAACCAATGAAAGAATTTTAAGAAGATATAATGATCAACATTTTCAAATTATGATATAAATTCAGTAAGACAAAAACTGAAATGTGTCCATTGTACAGTCATGCATGACATACACCACATAATGATGTTTTGGTAAATGATGGACTGCATATATGATGGTGGTCCCATAAAATTATAATAATGTATTTTTATTGTACTTTTCCTATGTTTAGATATGTTTAAATACACAAATACTTACCATTGTGTTGCCAGTGCCTACAGTATTCAGTACAGCAATATACTACAAAGTTTTATAGTCTAGGCTATACCATATAGCTTAGGTTTGTTTAAGCTATACCATCTAGGTTTGTGTAAGTACACTCTTATCATGTTCACACAACAACAAAATTGACTAACGACACATTTCCCAGAACATATTCCCTTTGATAAACAATGCATAACTGTATTTACTAATAATTACTAAGAAAACTTGGTTGACTATAGTTAGTTCAATTTCAGAGATGACTGGTGAACTAGAAGGAGGAGATGAGAAGGCAGCGGGTGTGGACTATACTCGTAATAAATGTGGGTGATAAAGAAGAGAGACTGAGAACATAGGAGGGTGCTAGAGGAAAGAAGAAAAATTTAACACTACTTTCCCCATATCAAGTTATACTTCTCCAAAATAAACATTTCTGTGATTTCATTCAGGAATCCTATTTAACAAGTTTTCAATTCTCCTGTGAAACCAGAATTAAACTGCACCCAAGTTACTGATAATTTTCTTAATTTGTATAAAGACAGGTATGTAGTCATCCCTTCAAAATGTCACCCTTCTCCATATTCCATGTTACCCTTTAGTAGGAGGTTAAATTCGTGTATCATTATTTTTTGCAGAATTTACTGATAAAAGCTGGGCCTTTAGTGGTATCAGATCTGTGAGGGGAATGTCACAATTGATGACTTTCCCATTGTTAATAATTCTGCAGCTTTCAGTCTTATTCATCCTATTCTTTATTCTTGGTAAAGCTCTACTTTAAATCATGTTAATAGAAATAAAATTTCCATGGGTATTTGTTATAAAAAGCTATATATACAAATACTTAAAAGCATTTCATTATGCACTGTTTAAGCACACTAATTTCTACAAACATTTCTGTCATAAAAGATAAACATTTTCCTTTTCCTGCTTTGTGCTTTCATCTTCTTCAATTCCTCCTTGGATCCTGCCCTTTTCTCCATTGTTTTAAATTTTTAATTTATTTTATTCATTGTCTTGCTTGTCTGTGCCTAAAAGCAGGGACTTTTCTATTTTGTGCAAAAACAACAAATCTTATTTGAATCTTTAATGTATATTTCCAGGTTCCTTTTTCTTCCTTTCAGGATGGAGAATTCAAGAATTGTCTACAACTGTTGTTCCTATTTTCTCAACGTATACTCACTGCTTAACGCATTGCCCTCAACTGTTCATGTCACTGTGGTTTTGAAATGCAATGGTCTCCTTCTTATCATCCAATGGCATTCTATAAATCCTAATTCTCCTTAAACTTTCAGCAAAAGTAGAGACGATTAATTACCCACTCCTCCACTTTTGGGATTCCTGTTTGGACTTTTGTGGCCCTGTGATATTCTGATTCTTTCTCTGTATTCCATTGGCACCTCTACCAGCTCCTTCACCAGGTCTTCTTCATTTTCCCTCTCCTTCACTGTCTACATATCCAAAGCTACAGCATTTGCCCTCTGTGCCTTTCTACCAGGTCTGTGGAGCCCCACCCCACATGGGACCCCTCTTTTCTCAAAGTATCTCTCACCACCTCTTCTGACCAATTTTCCTGCATATATCCCTCTTTAGTCTTTGCCTCTCTTCTAGACCTTGTCTACTCTCTCCCACTTTTTCCTAGATACTTTCATTTATCATCCCTACTGTAACTTTCAATTTGATATTCCCAAAACTATATTTGTGCCACAATGATAGTAAAAGTTTAACATTGTCTATTTGGGGTCATTAGAGTCCTAAATAATGGGTGATTACCTTAGAAATCCCATTTTGAAATTTAAAAAGTAAAGATAAAGATGTTTCTCTTTAATGGGCTTATACTTAAAGCTGCCATCATTCTTTCTCACCTAATACCCCAAACTCCACCTCATCTGATTACTCATTCCCATATTGAGCAGTAATTTAATGCAACAGTTTTGCTTAAACAAGTATTACAAGACATAATAGATTATTTTTAACTCTTTATCACAAATCTTTAGGCTTTATAGGAATATGAAACAACTATTGAATTTAACATATAACATTGTCATCATTCTTCTGATTTAGAAACAAGATGCAGTCTCCAGTAAGCCATTCACTGCAGCCCACACTTGTTAGCATAATCAATTTATCACACTCATTTTATAAAGTTGTAATAGAACCCCACAGAAGGGTGTTCGTGAAAATCACAGCTAATGTAAGCTTTTCTCTTCATGCCAAAGGAAGGGCAGTTGACACTGCCATGAAATAAACTCTACTGCATCCTCTTTAATCATTTGTCAAGATGTATTATGTCCTTGTCAATATCAAGGGGTAAACACTGTCATTAATCTGCAAGTGAGGAAATAAGTAACCATGTCAATGTTCAGGTGCCTGGCTGTTAATGCAAATTCATCTTTATTGCATCTTTTTCCCTCTTTAATTTTATCCTGTTGTTCCCTTTCCATAAAATGTGCAGTTACATTGTAATGTTTGGAAAATATATATAATGCATTATTAGGATGTTGGCCATTGTGAAATTTTCAGGGTATTCTTAGCAAGACAGGCACTGACAATGCAGTAGTTAAGCTGAGCCAGCATAGATTAGTCTAAATGAGAATACACCAGCTATAAATTTAACAAACCATTCATTTTTCAAAGTGATTGCTTTACGCATCTGCAAATAGGAAATAATAGGATATTCAAGTCTTTTTTCCCTAGACAAATAATAAACTTGGATCTTGAAAAGCTTTCTTTAGAAACTTTAAACAGTTATTTTAATTTTAGATTGCCACTGATGTGTTATGCAAAAAAAGGATATTGCTTACAGTGGATGTGAAATGGAATTGTACTTGTAGCACCTACTACTTGACTTAGATTACCATGTATATCTTTATAGTTTCCTATGGAGATCTATGGATTATCTATATTAATTAGGTGAATACTTAAATTAAAGCTGGATACAACAGCGTTTTATGTCCGTCAGATTATCTGACAAAATCTAGTGGCATTAGATTTCTCCATTATAGGATTTTTAGTTAAAACCAATACATTAGCAGTACAACCTGTTTATCTAGCACCTCAATAACAGTTACCCTCAAAGAATTAGCAAATCAAAAGCTTAACCAAGAAAATAGTTCAACTCCAGGAGATACAAAGGCTGATTGCTCAAATAATAATAAATCACTATTTATTGAGTTTATGCCTGTGTCAGATAGCATATGTCATTTCATGTAATTTTTCAAAGAACACTATGAAGTATATATTATCATATGGATAGATTAAATGACTTTTTTCAGACCACACACATAGTAAGTCATGGAACTTGAATTTGAACTCAAGTGGACCTGGCTCAGAAATGTCATCTATTATGCAATAAGTTGCACTACCTCTCAGAGCAATTTTATCAAGGAAACTATTATGTTTTACTTTGAAAGATAGCAGGTATGTTTACCTAAATCATTAAAGTACCTTAATTAAGGATGAGGTAGCTACTTTCCTAAAATCCCACAGTTATTTTTTAGAGATTCAATAGGCAATTCTTTTATACAGAATGTGATAGATTGAGTCACATAGTGATTAACAATGCAGAGGGTAGCCACCAATTTCCTCCATTCAAATTATGACTCTGACATTTCCTGAACGTGACATTAAGCAAGTTACTTAACCACTCTGTGCCTCAGTTTAATTACCTGTATAATGGGCATAATTGCTGGGTTATTATAAATTTTAAATATGATAGTATATTTAAAGCAATTCAAATAAGGCTTGCAATATAGTAACTGCTCAGTTAAAAGCAACTATATCTTACTATTTTAAGAAACAATGTCTCCAGCTTATATATGTGTTAATGTAAAGGGGAATAATATGTCATTTAGCTCCATAACATCCTTAATATCAGTATCTATTTTCCATTCTCTGTTGATCTATAACTTTCTGGTTTTCTCTCTCTCTCTCTCTCATCTCCTTTCGTTCTACAGGTTTATTTATGATATAATTCACATAGCATGCAATTCACTCATTTAAAGTTTACAGTTAAAATGTTTTCATATATTCACAGGGTTAGGCAACCAACATGACAATCTAATTTTAGAACACTTTTGTTCCATCTAAAACAAGCACCATACCCATTAGGAGTATCTCCCCATTCCACTCCTCCCTTCACCCCCCAGCCTTAGGTAATCACTAATGTAGTTTCTACCTCTATAAATTTACCTATTCTGGACATTTCATATAAATGGAATTAGGCAACATGTGGGCTTTTTGTGCCTGACTTCTTTCACTTAAAATAATGTTTTCAAATTTTATCCATGTGGTAGCATGAATCAGCACATGATTCTTTTTCTTGCCCCCCAAAAATTTTGCATTGCATGTATTTATCCAGTCATCAGTCAGTGTTCATTTGGGTTGTTTCTACTTTGTGGCTATTATGAATGATGCAGCTATCCACATTCATGTACAAGTGTGGACATGTGTTACCATTTTTCTTGGGTATATACCTAAGAGTGGAATTGTTGGGTCAATGGGCATGATTATATATTACTTGGAGAATCACTAAGCCTCCTACTTGTTCTTCCAGCTTCTGACCTGGCTTAGCCTATGAATGTTTTTACACAGTTGCCAGGGTGATATTTGTAAATATTAAATAGGATTACATTAATCTCTTGTTCATGACCTTCAGTGGCTTTTCTGTTGTTGTGGGAATAAATTACAAACACTTTAACTTCACATACATTTAATCCTTATTTATTGAGTTCCTACTAATTCTAGATGCTTGAGGATACATCAGTAAACAAAACAAAAATCCCTGCTGTATTGTAGGCCACATTCTAGTGAAAGGACCTTTAAATTATGTCCTCATTTTGCCTTAACTTTTACCATTTTTTCACTCTCCATCTCCATTTTAGCTATGACTTTGTCTTTTTTTCTATCTTCAATTTGCTAACACTTCCATGATTTTCAAAATTTAATTAAAGCATTACCTCCTATGAGAATTCTCAGACACAGACTCCTCCCCCCAATCCTCATCCTTTTCAGATTAAGATGTGTCTTCTCATACAGTCCATAACATGTTCTTCAAACACTCATCCTATTAATAGTTCACAGCATAGACCATTGTAATTGTGTGTGTCTTTGCCACTAGACTGTGAGCAACTATAGCAAGAACCTCATCTTATTCTATAGTTTGCATTGCCAGCACAAGGAGCTAGCTAATTCCTGGAAGAATGAATTGAAAGTATGGTGTTTCTACATGGAAATACTGGACAATTACAAATAGCACCACCATACATCACCTTTGAAATCATGACACATTGGAATAAATTACTATTAAAATCAGAATCAAAATTCTGTAGGAGTTTTGATAATAAAAAATATACTCCTGCTTCACTCTATTTTTCATTACACCATGGTGCCTAGGATTAAATATAAATATACAAAGATATTCAATTTCATTGCTTCCCAAGTTGCATTATTGTCAAGTTATTCAAAATTATGAAATAGTAGTAATGTGATATGATTGTACATCTCTTTATAGAGATACTTGTTTTATATGAACTAACATCCTTGATAGAGGTTTATGGCAAATTACTCATTCTCATCTTACACATAGTCATGTTGAGACTAAATAAATAAAGCACAATGTTTTCTCTCCTAAAGGTGATAAGTGCCTGTTGAGGTTAAATTCAAACTTACTAGAAAGTCACGAAAATTTATAAACTAATTTTTATTTTTCACCTTTACCAAGGAAAAGGAAAGTCAGAAGTGGGCAAATAAACTGAGAAGACCCTTTGATCACAATAGAACCTAGTATCCTCATTACTTTTTCATCCTCCCTCATGTTTTTGGTTAAAACCAACTCTATAATGTTATTGATAGGTGTATTACTTTAACTTTATATTAAATAAATTAAATCAAATGATAGGTAATGTGATTACTGAAATGATATGATTATCAGAAGCCTTGATAATTTTTTCTGTAGCAAATTCTAAAAGTCATTTATCCATAGCAAAACTTGCTTTTCAAAGCTTATCCAAAATTGCAGTAGTGTATTTTTATTCTCATAATAGTAGTTATTATTAATATTATAACATACAAATTTCATCACATATCTTGTATTTTTTAGAGAAATTTGATCATATGTGGATATCTGATTGTATTTATGACATATTATTTGTAGGTGAGATAATGGCATACTGGTTGTATTTTTTAAAGCATCCTTAATTTTTAGAAATATAAAGTGAAATAGTGTGGATGAAAGCTACACATATGGGATTTGTATCAAAATATTATAGGGAGGAGGAAATTGGAGTATAGAGGAAATAAGATTGACCATGGTTTTATTTTTGTAATAGACGTTATCATTTAGAGCAGTTTTAGGTTTACAGAAAAACTGAGTGGAAGGGACAGAGATTCCCCATATATTCCTTACCATCATACATGCACAGCCTTCCCCATTATCAAAATCTCCCACTGGAGTTGTATAATTGTTGCAATTGTTGAACCTATATTGACACATCATTATCACCCAAGTCCATAGTTTCCATTAAGGTCACTCTTGGTGTTTTGCATTCTATGGGTTTGGACAAAAGTTCAATGACAAGTATCTACCATTATAGTATCATACAGAATAATTTCAACGCCCTAAACATGCTCTGTGCTCAAGCTATCCATTTTTCCTTACCACTAACCCGTGGCAACCGCAGATCTTTTTACTGTCTCCATAGTTAGTTTTTCCTTTTCCAGATTGTCACATAGTTAGAATCATACTATAGCCTTTTAAAATTGGCTTCTTTCACTTAGTATTATACATTTAAGTTTCCTCTATGTCTTTTCATGGCTTGATAGCTCATTTCTTTTTGGCACTAAATAATATGTCATTATCTGGATGTACCATAGTTTATTTATTCATTCACCCATGGAAGGACATCTTGGTTGCATCCAAGATTTTGCAATTATGAATAAAGGTGCAACAAACATTCACTTGCAGGTTTTTGTGTGAACATAAATTTTCAATTCCTTTGGGTGAACAACAAGGAACATGATTTCTGGGTCGTATGGTAAGAGTATGTTTAGTTTTGTAAGAAACTGCCAAACTGTCTTACAAAGTGGCTGTTAATTTTGTATTCTCACCAGCAGTGAATGAGTATCCCCGTTGCTCCACATGCTCATCAGCCTTTGATGTTGTCAGTGTTCTGTATTTTGTCCATTCTAATAGTTGTGCAGTGGTATCTTATTGCTGGTTTTTTTTTTATTATTTCAGCATATTGTGGGGGTACAAAAATTTAGGTTATGTATATTGCCCTTGCCCCTCAATCCCCCCGAGTCAGAGCTTCAAACGTGTCCATCCCCTAGACAGTGCACATCTCACTCATTATGTATGTGTACACCCATCCCCTCCCCAACCCACATCTACCCAACACTCAATCAATGTTATTCTTAAATGTGCTCTATTGTTGTTTTAATGTGCATTCCCCTGATGACATGCAGTATGGAGCAACTTTTCATAAGCTTGTTTGCCATCTGTACATTTTCTTTGGTGAAGTGCCTGTTAAGGTCTTTGGCCCATTTTTTAATTGGATTGTTTATTTTCTTATAGTTGGCTTTTAAGAGTTATTGCATATCTTTTTTTAAATCTGTTTTAATTGACAAATAAAAATTGTGCATATTTTTATTATGCACAACATGATTTCAAGTATATATACATAGTGAAATGGTTCAATCTAATTAATATAAACATTACCTCAAATACCATTTTTTTTGCAATTAGAACACTTAAAATCTATTCTCAGCAAATTTTAAGAACCCAATACATTGTTACTAACTATAATAGTTATTAACCCTGTTATACAATAGATCTTTTGAACTTATTCTTCCTATCTAACTGGAATTTTGTGTCCTTTGACCAACATTTCTTCTACTCTTCAACTCCTCTGCCCTTCCCTACCTCTCCACTTTGGTAGGCACCATTCCATCCTTTACTTCTATGAATCCCAAGTTAGATTCCACATACAAGTGAGATCATGTGGTTTTTGTCATTCTGTGTCAAACTTTTTTCATTTGACATAATATCCAGGTTCATACTTGTTGTCACGAATGATAGGATTTCCTTTTTTTTTTTAAGGCTGAATAATATTCCATTTTGTATATATACCATATTTTCTTTATCTAGTCATCCATTGATGAGCAAAGATTGAATCCATATCTTGGCTATTGTGAATAATGCTGCAATGGACATGAAAGTGCAGATGTCTCTTTGATATACTGATTCCATTTCCTTTGAATATATACCCAATAGTGGGAGTGCCGAATCATATTGTAGTTGTATTTTTAATTTTTTGAGGAGCTTTTATATTGTTTTCCATAATAGACGTACTAATTTACATGTCTGCCAATGGTGTGCAAGGGTTTAAATTTCTCCACATCCTTTCCAATGCTTGTTATCTTTTATCATTTTGATAATAGACATTCTAACATATGTAAGGTGATATTTCATTATACTTTTAATTTGCATTGCTTTGATGATTAGTTATGTTGAGCATTTTCTATATATCTGTTGGCCATTTGTCCATGTGTATGTATTCTTTTTTTTTTTTTTTAATGCCTTGTTTTAAGAAAAAGGCTATCCAGGTCCTTTGCCCATTTATTTTGATTGGGTTATTTGTTTTCTTGCTATTGCATTGATTTCTTTATATATTTTGAGTATTAACCACTCTCATTCCATAGGTTGTCTCTTCACTGTGTTTATTATTTCCATTGCTGAGCAGCAGATTTTAGTTTGATATAATCCCATATGTCTATTTTTACATTTATTGTCTGTTATTTTAGGGCTGTATAAAAAAATCATCACCGAGACCTATGTCATGGAAGTTTTCCTCTGTTTTCTTCTAATAGTTTTATAGTTTGGGGTATTAAATTTAAGTCACTAATCCAAATAGAGTTGATTTTTATATATGGTTTGAGATAAGGGTCACATTTCATTCTTCTGCATGTGAATAGCCAGTTTTCCCGACATCATTTATTGAAAACACTGTCCTTTTCCCATTGTGTGTTCTTGGCAACTTTGTTCAAAATCAATTTACCATAAATGTGTGGATTTATTTCTGGGTTTTCTATTCTGTTTGATTGGTCTCTTTGTCTGTTTTTATGCCAGCATCATGCTGTTTTGATTGCTATAGCTATGTGGTGTATTTTGAAGTCAGGTATTGTGATGCCTTTAGCTTTGTGCTTTTTGTGAAAGATTGCTTTGGCTATTCAGGGGTGTGTGTGTGTGTGTGTGTGTGTGGTTTCATAGGGTTTTTCTTTCTATTTCTATGAAAAATGCCATTGTAATTTTGATAGAGATTGCACTGGATTCATAGATCACTTTGAGTAGCATGGGTATTTTAACAATATTAATTATTTTAATTCATTAACATGGAATATCTTTCTATTTATTTGTGTCTTATTCAATATACTTTTCACTGTACAGGTCTTTCACTTCTTAATTAAATTTATTCTTAAGTATATTTTTATGACTATTGTCAATAAAATTATTTTCTTGATTTCTTTTTGAATAGTTTGTTGTTTATATATAAAAATGCAACTGATTGACTTCTTTATGTTGATTTTGTATACTGCAACTTGACTGAATTAATTTTTAGTTCTAACAGTTTTTGGTTTTTGGTGGAGTCTTTAGAGTTTTCTATATAAGAAATTATTTCATCTACAAACAGGGACAATTTAACTTCTTCCTTTCTAATTTGAATGCCTTTTATTTCTTTCTCTTGCCTAATTGCTCTGGCTAGGACTTCTAGTACTATGTTGGATAAAAGTGGCAAAGTGGGTTCCTTGACTTGTTCTTGATATGGAATATAAGCTCTCAATTTTTCATCATTGATTATGATGTTTGTCATACATGACCTTTATTGTGTTGATATACATTGCTTCTTTACCTAATTTCTTGAAAGTTTTTTTTATTTACCATGAAAACACATTGACTTTTGTCAAATGCTCTTTCTGCATCTATTGAGATCACCATATGATTTCTGTCCTTCCTTTATTAATGTGCTGTATCACATTTGTAAATCTGCATATGTTGAACCATCCTTGTACCCCTGGGATAAATCCCACTTAGTCACTATGAATGATCCTTTTAATGTGCTGTAGAATTCTGTTTGCTAATATTCTGATGAGGACTTTTGAGTTTATATTCACTAGGGATGTTAGCCTGTAGTTTTCTTTTCTTGTAATGTCCTTCTCTGTCTGGCTTTGGTATCAGAGTAATGCTGTTGTTAGAAAATGAGTTTAGAAGTATTCCTTCTTCTTCAGTTTTTTAGAAGAGCTTGAGAAGAATTTTACCTAGATATTTGGATCTTTCCCCAGATTTGGAATATTTTCTGCTATTATTTCTTTAAATAATCTTTTTACCTCTTTGTCCCTCTCTCCCCTTCTTTAACTCCTATAACTTGAATATTTGCTTTTTTGAAGCTGTTCTGTAAATCCCTTTTGCTTTCTTTATTCCTTTTTATCCTTTTTTTCTTTTTTCTTCTCTCAGTGTATATTTTCAAAGAACCTGTCTTTTAGTTCACAAATTCTTTCTTCTGCTTGATCAATTCTGCTGTTGAGGCTCCCTGTTGCACTTTTCATTACATTCACTGTAGTTTTCAGTGAATTTCTGTTTATATTTTTATTTTTTTATAATTTCATTCTCTCTGTTAAATTTCTTGTTTTGGTCATTCATTGTTTTCCTAATTTTGTTGACTTATTCTCTCTATGTTCTTGAAGTTCACTGAACTTCTTTAAAACAATTATTTTTATCATGCCTGTAGTCCCAGCACTTTGGGAGGCAGAGGTGGAAGAATTGCTTTAGCTGAGCAGTTCAAGACCAGCCTGGGTAGCATGGCAAAACCCGTCTCTACACAAATAATTTAAAAATTAGCCAGGCACAGTGGCATGCACCTGTAGTCCCAGCTACTCAGGAGGCTGAAGCAAGAGGATGACTTAAGCCCCAGAGTTGGAGGTTGAAACGGGCTATGATCACACCACTTGCAACCTGGGAGACAGAGTAAGACCCTGTCATTCATTCATTAATCCATTCATAAATAAGTAAATAAATAAATTTGAATTGTTTGCCCCCGTTTCTTTGGGGTCAGCTACAGAGAGATTATTGGGTTCCTTTTTTTGATATTACATCTCCTTGGTTTTTTATGTTTCTCGTTGCTTTACATTGATGTTTGCACATATGAAGAAGTAGAAAGTTAGTCCAGTCTTTGCAGTCTGGCTTTGTCTGGGAAAGCCCTTTACCAGTAAGCCCATTCAGAGATTCTTGGCAGGCTATCTGGTATCATCCATGGGTCAGCTTGCTTCTAGAGTCCTCAGACAGGCTGACCTTGTGCCTGGGTCAGCAGATGGGTAAACCTGGCACATGGGTCTGTGAGGTTATACCTGGACCCTGGTTCCATTGGGATGGACTTGTTGATTAAGTCCACAGAAGTGGTCCTCGAACCTGGGTCTGTGAGGGTTGCCCTGGATCCTATATCTATGGTGGCCAGCCTGACATCTGGGTCCCCAATGGCTGACCTAGTGCTGGGCTAGGCCTCGAGTAGGAGTGTGTAGGCTCTAGTCAGGTGTGCACCTGGTTTCTGAATCAACTGGGATGGTCCTGGAGCCTGAGTCCATCCATGCTGGCCTGGCACTAGGGTGGGCCTGGAGCCTGAGTACATAAGGACTGACCTGGAGCCTGGGTCTGCAGGGGTGGTCTTGGAATTTATTCTATGGGGGCTGGCCTAGCACCAAGGTCTACTGGAGTGGATCTGGACCCTGGGTCTGCTGGAGCAAAACTGGACCCTAGGTCCTCTTTAGCTGGGGCTGGCCTGGTGTTAGAGCAGTTGTGGAGCCTGGGTACATAGGGGCTCATCTGATAGCTAGGATTGCGGATGTTGGCCTGGATCCTGGAGCCACAGGGCTGGTCTAGAACCTGGGGCTGCAGGAACTGGCCTGGAACCTGGGTGTACTAGGCCAATTCTGAAGCGTGGGTCCATGGGTGCCAGTGCTGGGGGTTACTGGGATGGGCCTGGCTCTTGTGTCTGCTAGAGTGTGGAATCACAGGTGCCAGCCTGGAAGGTGGTGCCACAAGAGCCTGCTTGGTGCCTGAGGTCAGAGATGCTGACCTGGTGCTGGGGCAGGCCTGAAGCCTGGGGCTATGTGGGGTCTGGGCTTATCTGAAAACTGGGGCAAGCCTGGAGCCTAGGGCCACAGGGGCTAGCTTGCTGCTGGGTAGTTCTGGAACCTGTATCTGTAGTGGACAGCCTGGAGGCTGAGGCTGCAGGGGTCATTGTGATGACTAGGTCTGTTGGGGCCAGCCGGGTGCTGGGATGGGCTTGAAGCCTGCAGCTGTGATGGCTAGCCCAGTTATGGGGGTGGTCTGGGGCCCAGGGCACCTGGGATCAGTCCAGCAGTGGGGCTGTCCTGGAGAATGAGTCTGCAGGGCAGGCCTGGAATCTGAGGCTGCAGGATCCCACCTGGCAGTGGGTAGGCATGGAGGTTCAGTCCATGGGTATTGGCCTGGAATCTGGAGTGGTGGGACCCTGCTTGTCACTAACTTTTACCATGGCAGGCCCAGTGTTGGGGCCTGAGGCAAAGTCCGGGCTTACTTACCTTTATTTCCTTCAAACAGAAGATATCTCTCTCCCCACTCTTCTGCCTGGAATTGGGGGAGGGTTCACACAGGTAATGTAAAATTGTCCTTCCTGCTCTCTTCAATGCATATTTTCTTATTTCTATGCTACTCCCAGTTGCTATAATCTCTCATCTGGTTTCTTCAGCTCTTGTGAGGGTGTTTTAGTATGTGAATAGTTCAGATTGATGTTTCTGCAGGGGGATGAACGATGAAAAGTTTTATTCTGCCATTTTGCTGATGTCCATCTCTGTGTATTTTGGGTAACATTCTTTTATCAGTTATGTCTTTTGCAAATATTTTCTCCCACTCTTTGACTAGTCTTTTCATTCTCTTGACATTGTCTTTTGCAGAACCAAAAAGTTTAATTTTAATTAAGTCTGCCTTATCAATTCTTTCTTTGATGGATCATGCCTTTGGTGTTCTATCTAAAAAGTCATCACCAAATCCATAGTCATCTAGATTTTCTCTTGTTGTCATCTAGGAGTCTTAGAGTTTTGTGTTTTACAAGTAGATCTGTGATCCATTTTGAGTTAATTTTTGTGGAGGGTGTAAAGATTGTGTTTAGGTACATGTTTTTTTTTTTGTTTGTTTGTTTGTTTTTACATGTGGATGTCCAGTGTTCTAGCATTATTTGTGGAAAAGAGTGTCTTTTCTCCATTGTATTCCCTTTGCTTCTTTGTCAAAAATCAGTTAACTGTATTCATGTGGCATCTATTTCTGGAATCTCTATTCTGTTCTTTGATCTATTTCTTTCTTTCACCAATACCATACTGTCTTGATTGCTGTAGCTTTATAGTCTGTCTTGGAATTGAGTAATGTCAGTTCTCTTAATTTGTTCTTTTCCTTCAATATTGAGTTGGCTATAAACTTTGGAATCAGTTTTCCGATATTCACAAAATAACTTGCTCGAATTTTGATTGGAATTGCATTGAATCTATAGATCAATTGGGAAAGAACTGTCATCTTAACAATACTGAGTCCTTGTATCATGAACATGGAATATCTTTCCATTTATTTAGTTCTTCTTTTGAAGGTCATTTTCTCAGGCTGGGTAATGGGTGCACATGTATTCATTTTACTCTTTTATTTTTGTATGTATTTTACCTTTTTAAAATAAAGTTTAAAATATCTTATTTTTTGTATTTGTGATATTAGTTCTTTTGTAAAATCATATTTTCTCCCCTTTTCTTCATCTTGCACAACTTTAAGTGTGAGTTTTTTAAATGATGTGTTTAAAGCTGGTACTTTATTTTACTTTGGCTTTGCAAAGATAACATTTCTTGATATTCTTTTTTTTTTTGAGCTTCTAGCATTTGTACATGTACTTTTTAATCTCCTGATTATTAGTGGTTTACTTTTAACGAAGGCAATAGCATATTCTTTATGAAAACAGTATAAAGCTTAGTGTTAAGCTAATTTAGGACTCTAAAGCAGACCTATATACTTTCTTGATTTTTGTGATACTGAACCTTAGATATATAAATTAAGTTACTTATTATTCCTTGCTAATTTTTACTAACCATTTCAGAGAAGTGGCTCAGCACAATCATTGTCAATTCTACTTCAAATCAAGAAATAACTTTTTAAGTATCCATAAAAGCTACCACAATGAACCCATCCATGGTAATGTGCATCCTTAGGAGATAGATTTCTTTTGTGGGTATCCTGTTTATTTAATGATGTAAAGAATGACTGAAAGAGAAGGCAAAATCTTCTCCCAAGAAGATGGAGAAGAATGGCCATTGTCAATTAGTTAGGCTTTTAGTGAAAATAACATTTTCATGACCCTGTGATTTTTATCAAATCACTTATAAGACTGTCTTAATTTATGAATCAGATCCTTTGAGGTTGCATCAAAAGTATGGAGCTCTTTTTTATTATCCTTAGCAAGGGTTTGATATACACTGTTTTCTCAGTGATAGTTTGTGGGTTTAAAAAATTGAAATGCTATTGATGACCATCTTGGTTATTACTGTAAGAAGATGATTTTTTATGGTGGTTGAATACTTTCATAGATTCAGTTGGATCCTTTTATGGTACCCCTGGTTCTAATGTCAGCACAAGGTAATACCTGGCAACAAGTGGCATCTGTTTATAAATTGAATGAATAAAGGAATGATTTCTAGCTATGCAACATGAAAAATGTTATTGAAGTTCTCTGAATGTAAGTTTCTTCATATGTCAAAGGAGGTGATAATACATAACTTTAAATAGTGTGGAAAATATTGACATATAACGTATAGAAGTACTACTTACCTACTCACCTACCTACCTACCTGTCTATTTGTCTGTCTATATGTCTTTCTGTCTATGTATCATGCCTAGCATACTAACTGGCAGATTATAGGCAGCATCCTACGTGTACTTTTAGAAGGATCTTGCTCACATCTGTGCAGGTTGTGCACTGCACAGCTTCAGAGGGCAAAGGTCATGTGGCATATAATATGAATGCCACCACTGAAGTTGTATAGTATGTGACCTGAAAAACTAAATATAGTGTCTCTGCATTTTTAACCCTCTATGTTGTTGATTCTCAAAAAGGGAGCCATTAAACTCCTGCATCAGAATTACCAAGAAGTGATTTCTAAAAATGTAGATTCTGTCTTAGTCTCCATATCTACCTAAGCAGAATTCCTTGAGATGGAACATATAGATCTGCATGTTTATTAGGTTATTAAGTATGAAATGTCTGATTTCCTTAAGCACCAAGTTTGACAGTTGATATCTCTGACATTTTACTTTGACACTTCTTTTATTTTTATTGTGAAGGTACATCCTCAGTCTTTCAAATGTATGTTTTGGGTTGTGATTATCTTTCAAATTTTTAGGAACAATTTTTGTGAAACCATGTATAAGTCAAAATTTCATGTGATTTTTTGAATATGAGTTCCATCATGGAGCCAATGCAGCACGGACAGCTCAAAATATCTTTGGGAAGGATGTGGCTAATGAACACACAGTACACTGATGGTTTGAGAAGTTCCATCCTGATTATTTTAATCTTGAAAATAAGTCATGTGGGTGACCTGAGACCAAGGTGGATAATGATGATATGAAAGCTGTAGTGGAAGCTAATCCATCTCAACCTACGTGTGAATTGGCAGCAAGGTTTGACATTACTATTCCAACAATATTGGACCATTTGAAACAAATCAGCAAGGTAAAGAAGCTGGATAGATGGGTTCCACATGAATTAAACAAGCCTCAGAAGAGAAATAGTCTCGAAGCTTGCCTTTCTTTGTTGCCATGACATAAAGGCAAAACATTTCTATATCGTACTGTTATGTGTGATGAAAAATGGATTGTTTTTAACAATCACAAGTGTTTAGCACAATGGTTGGATAAAGATGAAGTGCCAAAACACAGTCCAAAACCAAATATTCATCAAAAAAAGCTAATGGTGTCTGTTTAGTGGTCCAGCGCTGGTATTATCCACTAGGGCTTCATGAGACTTGGTCAATTGATTACAGTGGATGTCTACTGCAACCAGTTGGATGAAATCATGAGGATGATTGCCATTAAGCAGCCAATATTGGTCAATAGAGATAGGGCAATCCTCTTGCAAGACAACACTCAACCACATGTCATACAAACAATGCTGCTCAAACTACAGCAGCTGGACTTGGAAACTCTGTCATTCACCATATTCACCAGACCTTGCACCAACTGACTACCACTTATTCCAGGCTTTGGACCACTTCTTGCAAGAAAAAATATTCAATTCTCAACAAGCTGTGGAAAATGCCGCCTTTGGTGATTTCATCGCCACTTGCTCTCCAGGCTTCTTCACTGCTGGCATAAACAAATTACCATTAAGATGGCAAAACAGTGTCAATAGCTTAGGCACATACTTTGATCATACTGCTTCTTGTTTGAGGTATAATAAACTACACTTTTAATTTCAGATCGGGCATTTCATATTTAATGTCCTATAACCAGCTGCCGAAGTCTTTACTTTTGTTAATAGCTGTATTATGATATAATTCACATCCCATACAATTCACCTGTTTTGCCCAAGCATTCTTTTTCTCTCTCTTTTTTTTTCTTATTTCAGCATATTGTGGGGGTACAAAAGTTTAGGTTACGTATATTTCCCTTCCCCCTGCCCTGAGTCAGAGCTTCAAACTTGTCCATTCCCTAGACAGTGCGCATCGCACTGATTATGTATGTATACACCCATCCCCTTTATTCTTAAACATGCTGAACTATTTCTTTCTTGACTGCCTAGCTTAGTGCCCTTTGCCAGAAAAAAAGTTTCCCCCAGCCTTTCCTTTCTATGATTTTCTGTGACTCCATAGTAACAAATGCTTATAAATATGGGATTGTAAAGATTTCTTCTATAATTTTCATCAGATTCCTTCATTCTTAGTGCTTAATCTCTCTTTACTTCTACTAGCTTGCATGCATATATGAGTGCGCACACAGAGGCCTAGAGTCAAATTGAACTGCCTTTGAATCATGGTTCTGGCACTTACCATCTATGGAACTATGGACAAGATATCCTTTCTTGGTTATCTGAAAAATGAGGCCACTAGTACCTATTTCATACTATTGTATGAGAATAAAATGGAATGAAATATAAGGTTCTTAGGATATTGTGTGACAAATGAGGCCAATATCTATTTCATGAGGTTGTATGAGAATAAAATGGAAGTGGCTTAGTATATCATGTGGAACATGCTGAATATCTGAAAATGATAGCTATAATTAAATTGAAGAGTGTAATATGTACTCCCTTATATTTCAGAAAGTTCCTAATTTTAATAAATTCATCAAACATTTATTCATTACTAAATACAAGATGCTGTGCCTGGTGCAGTAGGGAACATAAATATAAATATTACATGAGCTCTGCCCTAAAGGACCTTACCATTTACAGCACACAAATAACCAAATGCAATAAATATTTTATGATGGAATAATAAAATAAATGCTAGTGTGGATTTTCAAACAAAATGTTATCAGGAAACAGAAGAGAACAAATTTTAATTTGAGACAGGGATGGGGTCATATTTCACAAAGGATGTAGAATTTGGTCTCAGACTTCAGAGTTGGTTGAAATATGGCTATGGAAAAAGGAAAACATAGTTTGGCTGGGGTATTGATGGAGGATAGAGAGTTTGGGAGAATATGGGTGAGAGGGGAGATAGAGTCTTGATCTTAAATGGTGTCAAATGACAACCCAACGCCTTTGAATGACATTCATTAGGCAACTGGAAACCATTAAAGACTTTTGAGTAAGGCAGTGACATTAGCCAATCTATATCTTAGAAAAGTTATTTTAACAGTATGCAGACTATTTTGAAGGTGTCATGGATAGGAAATAGTAGCACCATTTATGGGTTTTTTTTTTGTCAGAATATTAGCAATATGATGAAATATAGGTTAGGCAAAGAAGGTGAAAAACCATCCTTTCAAATTCTGGATACACAAGATGTGTTATATCTCCTACAACGTGAACCCTTGTGCAAAAGTTAGGTGCTAAACTAGGGCATTACCAATGAGAATGGAAGTAAAAGGGAAAAGAAGGAAAGAGGACACACACACAGACATATTCAAGAGATAATTAGATTAACTAATGGCTATGCCACATAAAAATAAATTAAAGTACTTGCAAAAATAACGTAAATTTATTCCAAATAAATCTAACAAGACTAATTTGGAAACTGCAGCAGTTTTTTATATTATTCTCTAAAACACTTTTTGACAAAAATAAACACATGTCAAAAATATTGACTTTTCTCACTTGAGAATTTAGCCTATTTTCTGTTTATTCATGTCCTTTGTTTCTCAAAGTAATTTATTTTATTTATATATAGATTTTTAGGTATTTATGGATTTTTCTATTTTCTAATGCTGATATAAGTGAAATTTATTGACTTGTTTTAATATTCTTATTTTATAACTGAGTTCTCTATTTAGTTCTAAATGTTTTTTGGTAAATATTTTATAAATTTTCAGACAATCATCTTTCTATTATTTCCATACCTTTTATTTTTCCTTGTGTTACAGTATATTTTTCATGTCACTTTTTAGAATAACATTTATACGAGTTTTACAAAATAAGTTGGGAATTCAGCTTTTTAGTGCTTTGCAAAAATTTCATTGGCTTTGGAATCTTGTTTCTGGAAACTTTCTAAGTGTTTGTTGGTAAAATTATTGAAGCCTGGGGCTTTTCTTAGAGAAACTTCTTTATCAGTGTTTCTACTCCACAAGATGTAATAAAAAAATGTCCTAGAATAAATCATTACAAAGTATTCGATTTTTAAAAGAATAAAATTATAAATTTGCCCTTGCAATACCAAATATCTAATAATTCTTAAAAGATATTGTTATAGAGATAGACAGATACAGATGACCCAGCTACAGAGCAGAATAATGAATTGACAAACAGCAATAAATTTAAATACAAATGTAGCACATTCGAATAAGGACAAAAATGGTTTATTTTTCAAATGACATTTATAAAAATGTTATCATTTGCAGAGAAAAAAGTTAGATCTCTACCACATACCATACACCAAAGTTAACTTTAGGTGGATTAAAGATGTTAATACAAAAATGAAACTACAAAAGTACTGAGAAACTTTACATGGACATTCATACAGCATTAGTTTGGAAAAATGCTTTAAAAACTATAAACATAAGAAAAAAGACATACTAGGAAAGACTAATGGATTTAACTGTATCATAACCTTTAAAAGCTATTCTTAAATATTTGAATTACTAATATTAAACCCAAGAGTGCCAACAGTCCATAGTGGAAATTTTAATTTTTATTATAATATATTTGTCATATTCAAATGATAGGTTTTTGTTTTAACAGTTCAAAATGCAGCTCCTTTTTCTGCCTTTGACTGCCTTCTGTAGAAATTCCCCCAGCTGCCAGGCCAAATTTCTCCCCCAGACTCAGAGACTCTCATCGCCTATCCAACAGGGCATTGATGCTGCCAAGTTGGCATCAACTCTCTTATTAGCTTCAAGAAGACTTGAGACAGAAGCTGTCAACACTTCTTCTTTGGCATCTACGTGGCTATGAAAGATGATCACATTTTAGTCAAAAGACGTAATCTTGTCCAGTTACATTTGAAGAAAATCATGTTTAGATAAAGAACACATACTGTTTTCCTCTCCTGTTTTCACATCGTGTTCACAAATATCATGAAATGGTTACTAACTTCTTATACTCTTTCCACTTGTAATTTAAAGAAAGAATTCTGCAAAAATTGAGAAAGAGGACAAAAACACTGATTTTTCTGAGATAATTTTAAACAGTTAAGATTCTGCAGCCAGTAAGAATTTAATTCACAAAAACAGAGCAATTAAGCTGTTTACAGCCATCAATACACAAATAGCAAGTAAAACCTCACAATTCTCCTGTGTTTAAAATGCAAGAGCTATTTAAAATAGAACAATTTGGTTTTAGTTCATCATTTTCATATGTATCTTAATTACTGCTGGAAAATATTGTCAAAGTTAGAAAGTCCCTTTAATCAAAGTCTAGAATATTAAATTTTGGAGTCCATATAGGTAAAAACATTGAAATCATTTATTTACTTATTTTTATCTTTGAATAAGCATCAGGAACTAATGATTACTTTAGTTTTCTTAACTGCAAAAATTTGTCCTCATCTACTTTACCAAAATTTGATTAAAAACAAATGTCTGTATGGCAATGGAATAAATCCTATTTTATAGAATATTTATTTTCTGTGAAATATTAATAAGTATCCTTTGGTAAAAGAGTTCTATAATCAAATAATTTTGAGAAACAATGGAATCGATACAGGTAAATTTAATAAATGCCTGCAGAACTTCTTAGAATTGTTAATTTGCTAATGTGTGTTCTCATGCTCCAAGGGGCGTTCATAGCATTCAGCATGTCTTTCAAGTGTTTGAACATAGAACCCTTTTTACACGAAATATTCATTGATATCTATTGAGAAACTTGTGTCACTTAGAATATAATTTGGAAACTGACACTTTAAGAGCTTCTAGAATATGTGATATGAAAAGGTGTACATTATGTTACAATAGCTGATGCTATTAATTCATCTGAATAATATTTATTGAGAATATTCCCTTGAAAGCACTATGCTGAATGGCCCTGTGACTAGATTTCTGTTCTGCTTCAGCTTTATACTGTAGCTGAAATCTGATGTTTCATTTATGAACACAAATAAATAGGATTAATTAAAGCAATTTCATGCCATCCAAAAGAGAGTGTTTTATGTTTGATTATTTAATTTAAAAGGCACTTCACTGGTCTTACCTCCTTATATACCATTGTACATGTGGTTAATAAATAAAGTCTGAATTCCTATCACTGTCTTTAAGATTAATATGTTTTGATTATTGTCACTTTCAGATATATTTTTGATATGGGCATGGTTGGTTCCTAGCAGAGACTAATACAGGATTTTCTCCTCTTATTTAACTGGTTTCTAATTTCTTATGAGGTTTTTTTTTTCTCTTTTTTTAATTTTATTCTTATGAGTTTTTTAAATGTGAGTTTTGTTATACTAAAAAATGCAATTATGTTAAAAATTATAAAATTTAAGCTACTTCTCTACTGTGATAATCAATTTACCCCTGAATCAACTAGTGATATCCATAGTCTGTGAAGTAGTTACTAAGTTTTTTGAATTGCATCCATGTGTGTTCAAAATGAAGGATAATGATTTATGTTATAATAAATAGTATGGCATGATGGCCTGCAAGGAAAAGGAGTGTACAAATTAAGGGGATTTACCTCATGGGTTTGTGAGATACAAAGGCATAGTCTTTCTAAAACAGGAATATATATCAACTGTCAAAGAGAACTAGAAATTATAGCTCTGCCTTATTGGGATATAACATGAGCTCAAGTGACCCTTGTTCTCAATGTTCATCAGTCTCTGACACTTTCCTTTAAGAAGAAATGATGTAGTCAGTTTTCAGTGATCCAATATGGAACACCTCTGATAAACAAGATTTCAAATCAAGACATCTCAGAAACACAGTTGGCCTTCTAGTGCTATGGATTCCGTTTGGCTTATGGCCAAATTCAGTCCAGGTCCCTTTAGTGGAAGACAGCCTCTAGCATGAGTTCACTCTACTCACATTCAACAAGATCCAGACAGAGCTGGTATACAAAAATAAATTTCATACGGTGTCTTTCTCATAGAGGCAACATTTAATGTATTTTGAGATTTCATGTCTTGTCAAGTAGACACATGTTGAAGTAATACAGGTGTGAAATTCTACTGATAACTGATGGAAAGTAACATTTAAATCTAGACTTCCACCTTTGTAGGCAGCATGAGACAACTCTAGATTAAACCTTTTTGTTTTTATACTTACTGTTTGTAGGTTTTTATAATTGACTGAGTCTGTTCTAACACGAACAAGTAAATATCTGTATCTAGACAACATGTATGATGAATATCTTATGTAAGGTAAACTAGATATGTGGTCATTTAAGTGTGCTACAGATAGCAATAGAACATTAATAAATATGTCCATGAAATAAGCAGCTGTTTAAATTAGTGGTTTTCAACATTTTTTTATTCCTTGACAACTATTCCCATGACCAAGTACATTCCCATCAATAATATTCTCTTTGAACAAACTGTGTTTCCAGAATAGGGGCCATTGGTGACGATCTTCATAGGCGGGTACAGGAGGATGAAGTTGAAAAATATATTGTTGAGACTTTTTCCAGATTGGAGTTAACTTATGCGACATAAACAAAACCAGTGGTTGTGAGGTTAAAGCAAGGAATTATAAAAATAGATTGTACAATTGAAATAAACACTAGACTTTAAAAATACAAGTACATTCATTTATTAGTCTTTCATTGTAGGGCCAAGACCTTTTTCTTAAATATTGGTTTCCTCAGGAGCGTTCTAAGTCTTTCTTACCAAAAACCCTACCCTTGATGCATCACCTACAATTTCCAATTTTATTTTCTCTACAGTAGAGTGAAAATGTAAAGGTAGCAAAGCAATTTGAGTACAGAAAGCTTCTATATTTTTTATTTGTTCCCAATTTTTAAGAGTTGACTCATCCACATCTGATTTAACAATTTGTTTGTGATTCACTTTAACCCATACTTTCCAAAACTTTCATTTTGGTTTTAAGAGAAACAATATTTTTTTGCACTCAAATTTTGTCATTTTTTAAAATTTGTAATTGCATAGTTACATTATATATTAAACTAGCAAACATAGGTTCTGGAACAAACATAGCAGACTACTATGAAGTAGACAACTCACTGGTCAAGAAAGCATGCAGAGTGCTGAGGGAGCAGACAAACTCTTTAATCCATCAAGTCTATTGTAAAAAATATCCCACTCTCAAAACCTCCTTCTAGGAGTTCATGATAAATGCTTCCCAGGGAGGCTGTCCTCTGCTCTGTTTTCCTACTTATTTTCTTCTTTGAGAATTTCCACTTTAAATCAGGCAATACCATCTATCGAATAGTGCCTTCTTCCTGAATGAATTATTTTCTTCTTGATGTAAAGAAATGGAATTTATAGATATTTTTAGCCCCCTGATGTGCCCTAGTTATTGAAAAAGAAGACCACTTCCTGGTTCACCCAGAAATTTACAAGTCTTGCATGGCCAAGGCAAGACTGAGGAAGAAACTCACTTCAGCATTGTTTCTCTACCTCACCCACTTCCTGCTCTAACTTTCAATGGTATAAATCACCCAATCTATCACAAAATGTTTTCAGAGGCTGCAAACCAATTTAAGGAGGATAAGCTATGTATCTTTGGAATTACAATGATATATGAGCATCTTGAACTATAATAGAGGAGGCCCCACATGTCACAATCCTCATTTAAAAAAAGAATCTTGGGGAGTCTAACGGCTGCTGACCAAAGAGCAAATCAAGAGATTGAAGTTGCCAGATTTAGCATCCCTTAGGAGGCACCCCTCCACCATACCTTACATATTAACAACCAAAATATAGAAACATGAATCCCCATCCTAACTGTACACAAAATCATTTGTGGAGTTTTTAAAATACAGATACTTGAGTTCTCTCTCACAATCACCAATTTGGGAACTTCCAGAGCAGGGATCCAGATTAAGAAATTCTTTTTAAACTATTATAGATGATTACAATGGTCAGTCAAGTTTGAAAAGTCAGTAAAATAAAGATATGAACATATTTGTATTGTTGGGAAATGATAGTTTCTAAATGATAAATGTTTTCCTTCTTACATATGCGCCTTTTAGTCTAGGATAGCTTCTACCTTGGCAAATATAGCCATTGCAGAAACTGAAAAACAAATCTTGTGATGTAAATCTGCTTGGGAAAAAGAAAGTGGCTGGCTCAGTGAACGGGTGCCAGACAGGCAGATTCTCCTGGAAGGTTCTTTGTTGTTCCCTCTGGACCCAAAGGATTGTGCTTGCTTAAACCAGCTGCTTTTCAAAATTTTAATATGCACAAGGATCACCTGGGGATAGGGAGATTATTAAATGTAGATGTTGCTTCAGTAGGTCTGAGGTGGGGCCTGAGATTCTGCATTTCCAGTGAGCTCCCTGGTGCTGCTGCTTGTCTAGAGACCACACTGTTTAGCCAGGGCTTAACCCACATTAATCCACTAGTTTTCACCAGCTGCATCTACTGGAGAGTCAAAATTTAGGTCTACATTCTCTGTTTTCGATTTACAACTGCTAAAATTTATTTATTGCTGTTTATGAATTATTTCCCTTAAAAAGAAAAAAAAAATAAAAGAAAGAAAAAACCCTTTTCACTTTAAATGAAGAGATAAAGTGTGGGGGTGTTCAGGCTGGTGTTCATTTATGGTGGCAGCTTTTTTCCTGTGAACACCAGGAACTGGGTCAGCTCTCCTAATTGAGGAGATCAGATCTACTGATCCCCTAATAGAACTAACCACCTGCAAACAGCTTCCTTTCCAGATTCATGTTAGTAAATGCCAGGATCTACTTGTTTCAGGGTTATTTGTTAATTGTAGATGTTGTAGATGATTGGTTAGTGTGAGGGCACAAACATGGTGGAAATAATAGGGGCATTTTGCCTTTCTTTCTATATATGATCTTTGGGGTAGCATTTCTAGTTTAATAGGAATTGTCTTCTTTTATAGTGGGGTGTGTGTTTTGGACAGAATTCTAACCCAGAGTGTACTAACTCCTTCTTAGTGATAACTGTGTTCCCATGTTTCCTCAAAGAGCATAAATATTTTAGCAAATGCCATCACTGTGTTTGTCTTCATGCAGCCCAGTGAATTTCTGCACCCTTGAGTATTAAAGAAAATCTCCCTTTCTTTTTCACTTATAAAAAGGCATATAATACAGTGGAAGTTGGAAATCTGTCTCAAATCCTAATCTGCTTTCCCTGAGATCCCGTGGGACATATACACTGGGGAGAATTTAATCTTCATTGCTACTATCTGGTACTCTTCACTTACATTTAGACATAAGCCTTCATTTATCACTATTTACTGGGCCCTGCTAATGCTAGGCAGTGTGCTGAGCCCACAGAAACAGCCTTAAAGACCTGAAAAAGATCTTCTGCCCCCAACGGACTTACAGTCCAGTTTGTCTCAATTTACATAAGTAATTGAGCAGAAAATTATATAGGTAAATGATGATGAAATATGTTGTTTTAAAGTACTTTCAAGATTCATTGCCAGTTTTGCCTTCATTTGCATTTCTGGGGACAAAGAAATGGTATAGGCTAAGATAGGCAAGAGATGGTGTGCTGAATGAGAAAATGACAATTAAGAAGATGGAATTGAGGTGATGGAAATTCTAATAACCCATATATTATATTTTAGTTCTTCCTTTCTTCCACAAACACTTATTGAACACCTACTTAGGTGCAACCAAAAAGGCCATAGTTTTATGATAACAGTATGTTTGGGGTACAGTATAACTGTTGTCAAAATAAGTTCACCTAAACTCTGAGATTCTGTTGTTTCATCTGTAAAAAGCAGATGATAATATCTTCCTTATCCAAAATCAATGAGCTGGACAAGCGATTTCTAGTTTTCCTTCTATGCGATAATATCTAAGAAAGAAAGAAAAAGGAAATGGGAAGAACTATGATCCGGAGCTTAAAAAGACTTTCTGGGATAGTATCAAAAATGAAACTTAATTTGTAGTTTCTCTCATTGAATGTGAGATTCATCTACTCCTTCTCCCCTCAAAAGATAGGTTTTCATTTTACCAGTTAACCCCTACTAGCTGGAGCTCAAAACGTAGGCCCATATGCCCAGTTCTGTCATGAGCAGGACAATTATATTTAGATATTTGAGATTGTTCTCACTTCATAAAAACACAATGGGTTTGGAAACTAAAGCCATATGAACCTTGGTGTCTCACCAGTGCCTCTTAAAGATTCCTTCCACTTGTTCCTGCAGGAACTATTAGTTACATACACAAAAGTTTTGACTCTGAGTAGGCTCCATCATTCTCTAGTTCCCATTAGAACTTCTCATTGTAGGAATGACTCTAAGGAGCATTAAAGACATTTTCAGATTGACTCTGAAGCCAACCATAAATGTGTTCAATGACTTTGTAGTTTTAGTCAAGATTCTTAAATTCTCTATTTGCAGATTTTCATTTATAACATGGGAAAAGACCTGTATGAGGGTTTAATGATCTCATGCATATAGTGTCTAGTAAAGTGCCCTCATTATAAGTGAAATTATTATATTATTCATTTTTATATAGGAAAATTTTTACTAAGAGAATAGCAGAACAACAGAACAGACTTTTCTCCTTTCCTTTTCTAGATTTGTATATATTACAGAAGACACACTAAAATGGATATTTCTTTGCAGATTATCTTACTGTTAGGCATAAAAATTAATAAATTAGAGAGAAAATTAGTAACTGCTTGGACTTTGTATGAAAACATAGGGAAAGAGTACTTTTTAAATTGATGTTTTCATTCCAAGCAAAAGGGGAAAAGCTTCTTAAAATAATTTAATTTAAAGCTAAAAATTGCCTTAGGATACACTTCTCTCGTAGTAGCAGTATGCAAATTGATATAAATATTCTTATGGATGTTACACACCTGTTCTTCTCCCTAAAGCAGTTCAGTCTGAGGCATGATATTAAAAGGAAGAAAGGTGGTCAACCAAGCAACATAACACCCTTGATCTGGGAAACCAACACTATTTGTGATGATGCATGAAGTGCATTTCTCTGTGGCTGCCATGGCACCTTATATTGACTTCAGATCTTTTTACTCCTGTGATCACTTTCTCTATGAAATAAATTGTCTTTACTCCCTTCGGAAAAGCCATCTCTCATCCTCATTTTCAATCCATCCAATTTTCTTCCTGTTCACACTAATCCCTCTTACCAAGGAGGTGGCCAGATATGTTCATTTTTTCTTTCAGGGCCTTAAACCTGGCCAATTATGTCTTGAAAGGACAACACATCATACAGACACTTATTTTTTTTTCTTTGTACACTTGTTCTCTTGAAAGTTTTTCACCGTTATAATAAAGGTCCAAAGCCCTGACCAGATTCTATCACTAGAGGTGTCAAAGTTCACCACTATTTTTTAAATCTTTCCCTCTACATGACATCTCTTCATTCGGGCAAGAATCACAAATTCACCCCAAATGTTCTCCTTTATCTGATGAAAACATGACTGTGCCAGAATGCCAATGGCATTAGCCTGGCTTATCTATGAATCTGAACCCTCCTGAAATTCATTAAAAGAAAAATAGCTAATTGAAAATGAATGCAAAGATGCCCAATGGGATTTTAAAACTAAGTCTTTCAAAGGGATGTGCTGTGGCCTTAATAGGGCTTTTATTTATTTAATTTCAAGCTCCCCTTGGTTTTTGTGACAGAGTTAGCAGAGGAAACAAACCCAAGTGTCTTGTAAACTGTCAAGCTGGATGCTCATCTCAGGGGAGCTTAGAAAGTATCATGTTTTAAGTGTTTTCTTTCTGGAATTTGGAATGTGTCTGCTGACAGACGGCTCCCCTGGATTATAGCGAAGCAACACTGTTAAGACCAATGCATATGCTGAATTAGACAAAGTATTTTTATTACAATAACAACCAGATGGAACTTCGAAAGAAATTTTTTAAGGTCTTAGAAGTTAAGTTTTCTTACAGAAACCATTTAAAAGATATTAATGATGATTTTTTCCTATTGTAAAGTAAAAAACCAGAAAGATCTCATTGCTCTCTTTTTTATTCCTAATGATTAATATGTGGCCAATTACAGAGAATCTTTCAGCCAAACTATGGCATATACACATTAATAATGTTCTTTTGTATTTGCAGATCTTATTTCTTCAGAGTAATGGAAAATGCTGCCTAGCATTGTCCTATTAATCTTCATAACGAATGCCAGGGGTCTAGGTAGGCAGCATTTGGCATTATCCGCACATAATAGATTTTTTAAAAAATGGGGCAATGAAAACAAAATAAGTCCTGAAACTTGTTAACACTCACAGTGGAAGTTTAGCAGTGGAAATGAACTAATATTACCAGAAGACGTCTTATTCTCTATTGCTTTTCATGATTAGCTAGAACATTTATTATTTTTCTCATGAATGACAATATTGCCTGCATTGTATTTGACACGTGGTGGTTTTCCAATTTGTAGCAGGCTATGTGCACGGGTGTGTGTATGTGATGAATAAAATACTTAGATATCTGATATATAGGGATTATTTTGCCCTCTAGATGCAACTCAGTAGAAGAGGCATTCAATATTAATGATTGAAGATCGTAGATGAAACTTAGGCAGGAAAACTTGAGTGGTCCAAGGTACCTCATTTGACTCCTGGATCATGTTGCAATGGGACAGTCAGGGTTCAAAGTCTTTACTATAACCACATGGAGTGGATATTGATAAAAACACAGAAGCTAAAGCTTTTGTTATAACTTGCATACTTCAACTGCTAGAGTCCCTGAGCCTGATACCCAGTTCAATATTCATTGTACCTTTTATTTCACTATAGTCACTCCAAAATATGTTAACTGAAAGGGTGAATGAAAACATAGTAATACAAACTAATACAACTTTTCTGGAAGAGCATGTGATTGCCAAGTAAAAATATCGTTTTTCATTAGGTTCCTTTTCCTTTTACATGCACATATTCATTTCCAAACACATTTTAAAATGATAGACCAGCTGTTTTTTTTCCTTTCGTTTTAAGGCTGGTTTTCAACATGCTACTTATTACATACCAGTCTATTGTGTTTCTAAAATCCGATTACGCCTCTGGCCATTTAAAAAATTTGTTCCCCAGTGGCATGTCATTTGATTTGCTGTTTTGTCTTCAGAGTGATGTATTTATGAAACATGGATGTGAACAGGCATAGAGAGCAACAGCAGCACATGCTTATTAAGCACTCATTATATGCCAGGCCAAGCACTTTGTCGTAGATAGCCCATTTAACCATCACAAGAATTATCTGGTGGCAGAAGGCGCCCGCAGGGGAAGCAGGTTGTGTCTGCTGCATGGAATGTGAGATTCTGTTTGGTAGATTGGAAGCCCCTGTCTGTGGGCAGGGCCTTTATTTTATCTTCTAGTTCTCTCTCCCCCAGAAGGTAAGCACCCAAATTCAGTTTTTACAAGGAAATATTTATGAAGATAACAATGTTATTGGATAGTTTATATAATAATTTTTGGGTATTGGCGTCATTCCACCGATGGGTTATGCTATTTACAGACAGATTTGATTTACGTTGCCATTGGTTTATAGGGCTATGATTTTGTGTTATAATTAATAATATTCATTGTTAAATGTGAATCCTTTGCTAATTTCTGATGTATGCCTTCAATCATTTCCTTTAAGTGAAACCACCTCAGTGTGAAACTGTAATATAATAAAGAATTACACATAAAAAAACAAAACAAAAAAGAACTAGCCAATGAATCACCCCATTTTATAGATGACAAAACCAAGTCTTAAAGAAGCCATGTAACTTACCTAGAATCACATAGCCACAGAACTGAGATTTGAACCTGTGCATTATGATGACAGAGTCAGATAAGCTAGCAATCCTGTCCCCTACCTCCAGTTCCAAAATCAGTGATTAACCTCAGCTTTACTCAGCACTGTCAGTTATAGAAGTTGGTGTCTCAGATTCCCTGTCTGCCAACCACATATGGAGCATGGCAATTACAGCATTGCTGATTTGATTGTCCTAAAATGGAAGAAGGCTTGCTGCTGGCAAAAGGAAGACCCACATTCATCCACAGGCTCAACAGGCTTGAATGGGTAAGGTGGTCACAGCCATCACCCTGTCTCACTAATTGCTGCCATTTAAAGATGAGGGAACAACTACCTTTCACTTTATGGTTTACAAAACCAGCTAAAATTAAGGTACCAAAGGGTGTATATAAGAACACAGAAATTTAGGGTGTCAGGGTCTGGAATTGAATCTACATGCCCTGCAGTGTAATCTCTATCCATCCAATGGCCTGAGCCTTTTAGTTGTTGCTTGGCTGCTAATACCTTTAAATAGAAAATAAAACCTGGCTGTGCATTTTTTAGAATGTCTTTCATTTAAGATACATTCTCAATCCATCAAAAAGGACATTCTATATAAAGGCTTGGCTCTACATGATGTGTTAATGAAGAATGTCAGGGGAAAACAAATAAAACAAAAAAGCTGTGTAGTGAGGTTTTTTTTCAAGCCAAACCACAGCTGTTGAATAATGACAATGTGATGTCACATAACTGACACTACTCCTAATTAATTGATTTTACAGATTTTTAGATATTCACTGGTGTGTCATGTACTTATGGACATAAATGCACACTAACAATCTATAAAAGTGTTATAACACAGATAGCACTTGTCAAATGGATGAAAAGTTCTCATTTGCTGTGGATCTGTTAATATGAACCACTTGAGAGTTACAGATACATTTATTATTGGCATTTTCCAATTGGCAAGGGCATTTGTTGCTAAAAGTCTTTGACAGGAAAGAGGAATTTGAGACCAAGGCTAAGATTAGCTAACACTTCTTGAACTAGGCAGTGCATTTACAGTGAACATCTGGAACTACCTGTGACTACTGAACCTGAATAATGTTTAATGAAAGCACCCACCTTTAACCTTTTCAATATAAATTCAAACTTTTCCTTAAAGCTTCCTCCATTCATTGGGCCAGGCACTCTTTTTCCTCCTCTAATCTCTTACATAATTTCCCCTAATTCTTTTAACATATGTATTATATTCCACCCTTGTATTGGAACTACTTATGTATCAACTTTTGCCACTCACTCCCCTTTCCTTTCCTATCCCTTCCCTAAGAAAACTGTATTTCCCATGAGGGAAGGGCTCCTGCATGTTTTATGTGTGTGTGTGTCACCAGTATCTAGCACATATTAGTGTCACATATTAATGTGCCTGCCTCATGTTAGTGCCTCATATGAATGAAGGGATGAATTAATGAGGAATGAATTAAATGGGTAATGCAGTAAAACTTACTACATGGAACCAAGTAAAGTATACCATCTAAGCTAAGTTTTATAGTGTTAACCAAAACCACCATCCTACTAACAAATATGATTTTTCTTGCATAAAAGTGCTAGAATTTCTAGACAAATTTTTGTTAGCATTCTGTCAAAACTTCCATTCATTAATGATTCATTTCAATGATAATTACCCCAAATCTCCAAGTGTACGTATCAGATGTTGAATATTAGTGTCCTGGTGCTCAGGGAGTCTTTCCCAGGCTTCTACATATGCTTCTCCATGTGATTCCAATTTTAGCATACAAATCTTTTATTTACTACTAACCTACTTAGTCTATTTGTTGAAAAAATAGAGTGTTCATCATATTTCTTGAATATTCTACTTATCTTATTAACGTTCAGGTAGAGAGGAAAATTTGGGAAGGACGCCAATCTTGTGTGTAAGGCTAAAGTGGAAGTCATTCACAAGCATAATACTCATCAGTCATTTTCTTCTGAGTGGTTCTGTATCGGTGTTAAATATAATAGTACCTACTTACACACGAAAAGCAAAAAGAATTGGTCACTAGTTTTTATCAAATGTAAGATGCCATCAATTTCAAAATGCACCATTATTTTATGGACCACAAAGAAAAGAAATGCTGCCAAATTAAACAATGATGTTGTTGATTGTAAGTTATATCTTGATTTCAGAGGTATTAAGATATTAATAGATTTAGAGTCTATGTCTTAGAATAGATGAAATATGGGATTTGTTCAGTGAGTATTTATGAAATGTACACTCAACGCTCTTTTACTTTCAACATTGATATCCTTCTTTTTTGATGGGTAAAGATATACAAGGTGTTCATGACATACTTTTCTAGGAAATCTGTCTAAAGCCTCGCATGTGTTTCAAGGCCTGTCACTGCAACTGTAATTTCTGGAAGATATGTTCACTATCTCAGATTCTTACATGCAAACTTAAAGCATGTCCTGCCACAGCTTTTGGAAGGTAACATCTATCCCTCAAAACTTTCAAATTCCTTTTCAAAGCATTTCCCTGGCCTACCCTACAGCAAATTCATTCAAAGCAGTTTGCTATACACAGAAAGCTGAATATTCTTAAACATTAAAAACAGTCATCAACATTTATATATTTCTCTTCTCTTCTTTCTAACAACTCACAATTGCAGCTTTTGAAGTTCTCCACCATCCAAAAATTTTAAAGCATTTGACTTTCAATTAGCTAGCAACAAAGGCAACATATTTTTACAGTAGTCCTAAATTTTAACGACAGGCAAAGAGAATGTGACTACACATATCAGCAGACAATTAGAGTAAGGAGGGTGAAATAAAAAGGGTGTGTTGCAATGGAACAGTGAAGATGGGAAGTCCCAGCCCTTCTGTTTTCTGTTCTACACATATTGGACCAAAACTGCTCAGTCTATCCCTGAGATCTTTTGTAATTACTTCCTTCTCTCCTTTTCTCCCATGTTTATCTTAATCTCTGTTATGGGTGCAGTGTCTAGCACATAGTACTACTACTAATAGCTAGTATTTATTTAGTATTCATTATGTGCCCAACACTATTCTGCCTCATATATATTAATCAATTTAACTAATTTACTTTTAAAAATAACCTTTTCATTTTGAATTAATTTTAATTTTACAAAAATAGTTACAACATAGTACAGAGAGTTGTCATATATTCTTTATCCAGTTTCCGTAAATGAAATGTTACCATCTTATACAACTGTGGTACATTTGTCAAACCTAAGAAGTTAACATTGGTACATTACTATTAGCCAAACTCCAGACTTCATTTGGATTTCACTAGATTATCCACTAATGTTCTTTTTCTATTTCAGGATCCAATCCAGATTGGATCCATATTGCATTTACTTGTCATGTCTCCTTCACCTCCTTCAATCTTTGACAGTTTCTCAGCATTTCCTTGTTTTCCATGAGTATCACACTTTTGAAGAGTACTGGTTATTTTGCAGGATGTTCCTTAGTTTGGGTTTGCCTGCTGTTCTTTCCATGATTGAACTGGGGTTATGGGGAACTCATTCACTTTTAACAACAGCCTAGGAGATGGTACTATTATGATTCTATTTTACAAATGAGGAAACTGGAGCAGAGAACAACTGAGTAATTTGAGGGCCTGGGTTTGAATCCAGAGAGTCTGGTTACAGACCCTAAGCTCATAATTACTATGTTATATTGAGTCATAATTCCTAAACTTGAATCTTGAAATACTATTTACTATCTCTCTAATATTTGTTGACCTCTGATTACTCATCTCTGAAGCAGGAATAATAATTTTACTTACCTCATATGATGATGCTTAGCACAGTATCTCGGTCATACTAAATTTCTTGAATGTGTTAGCTGTTAGTTTTGTCATTTTTCAGGAATCTGGGCATGTTAATTTTGTTAGCTGCACAATTGCAATTCTGTAAACCTTAAGTGTTCTGAAATTACACCAATAAAGCAATTATTGCTTTATTGATTCTACTGTTATCTCACTTCTCAAAGAGGGTGTGCCAGCATTCTGTTTGGGTGCCTTATTTGTCACGAGAAAGTATTCTATGAATTCTGAAGAGCAATCCATGTAAAAAGTAAGAAAACCTGGAGACCCGGATAGTCTCTGCAAGTTTAGGAATCAATGAAAAAAGTAAGGCCACTTTCCACATGCATGTTTAGAACTTCTAGGAATACATAGCTTTCAGGGTTGGAGTTCAGGAATTAAAAAAACATAATATCAAAAAAGAACATTCCAAAATTGCTTGCTTAGCAGACTGTGTCTGCACAGATTCTTATGCATGTTCTTTGGAAGCTCATGCTCTGACATATAGCGATACCAGAATTTCTATGCCAATAGTTTTAAATGGTAATCTCTCACTCTCAAACTGGAAAATGTCTGGTAGGTAAGCATGTGCATGACAGTGTGCATGTCTTTGACCTGAAATAAGAAATAAGGGAAAATAATATAGCTATGAGATGTGTTTATACATCAATAAAAAGTTTATATGAAAACAATTAAAAATATTCATTTAGGCAATAAACAGTAATTATTTGAAAGGAAAAAATTAACTGTGTCTGCTTGTGTAGAACAGAACACAATTTGGCAAACCTGGACTCAGGCTATAAAGGAAGTACTTAATAATCAAAGAAAAATAAGATGGTGGCTTGAACCCAGGGTTAGTAAAAGAGGTATGAGAAAATGGACTCTGAACATACTTTGAAGGTAAAACTAACAGGTTTTGTTGATGGGTTTGATGTGGCATATGGGAGGAAGGGAGAAGTTAAGAATAGACCCAAGGTTTTGGCTGAGTAACTGAAGGAATGGAATAACCTTCATTTATAGAATGAAGGAAAAACACGTTTAGCAAGGAGAAACAAGGAGTTGGGAGTTCATTTTTGCTGAGCAAAAAGGTAAACATGTTTGATTTGGTATAGTCCACCAAAAACATAGAATTAAAGCCCTGTGAAATTAATAAAGGTACTAGAATCCCATTTAAAATTGTACACACCTTTCCTTCTCCTTGATATAGAGGGAATACGGTTCCATCCATGTTGTTACAAATGACAGAATCATTCTTTTTGAAGGCTGGATAGTATCTCATTATGTATACAAACCACATTTTTTATCCATTCATCTGTTGATGAACACATAGATTGTTCAAAATCTTATTATGTCCCTTTCCATCTCACTCAGATCAAAATCCAAATTCCATGTCATGTATAAAAAGCTTTGCTCTCTTGACCTGGCTAAGAGAATCATCTCTGCTTCTGTCCCCTCCCTCCATACCAGCTACATCACCCACCTTGCTGTGTTTGAATACACCATTGCTCTCCTACTCAGAAGTTTTGAACTTACTGTTCCCTCTTTCTTTCTTTCTTTCTTTCTTTCTTTCTTTCTTTTTTTTTTTTTTGAGACAGAATCTTACTCTGTTGCCCAGGCTAGAGTGCCGTGGCGTCAGCCTAGCTCACAGCAACCTCAAACTCATGGGCTCAAGCAATTCTCTTGCCTCAGTCTTCCGAGTAACTGGGACTACAGGCATGTGTCACCATACCCGGCTAATTTTTCTATTTTTAATAGGGATGAGGTCTTGCTCTTGCTCAGGCTGGTCTTGACTCCTCAGCTAAAGTGATCCTCCTGCCTCAGCCTCCCAGAGTGCTAGGATTACAGGTGTGAGCCACTGCGCCCAGCCTGTTCTCTCTTTCTGAAGTGCTCTTCTCCAACCATTTTTAAAGTTTGCTCCCTCACTTCATTTAGGGTCTCTGTTCTTGTATCACCCCATTAGGAAGGCCCTTCTTGATTACCCCAAACCAAACACCACCACCTCCCACCTACCCGTCACTCTCTACCCTTCTTATCTTATTTGTCTCCATATCCCTTACTAACACCTGTTAAAACATCAAGTTATGCTCATTAATATTATAAAGTTTATTTGAGCAGACAGAGATTCATGAGTTGGGCAGCACCAAATCACAAGCTGTGTGGGCTCCATCAAGGAGGTGTTAGGGGAGAAGACCCCAGGAGGGGAAAAAATGCTGGATTAGAAGCAGCACATGAACCTGCAGCTTCCAAGAAAAGAGTAGTAAATAGGAAGCAGGTGCCTACCTACCAACAGCTATACTTGGAAGGAACATTGTGAAACCACAGGGAAGTAATGCAGGACTCTCTGTGGGAAAAAAAGAAAGTGATGGGGTGATACATGTGATAATATCAAAGGACATGAGGGGAAGAATAGCAGGATAGAGCTCTGGGGCACTGTGCTCACCCTGCAGGCATTGCGGCCAAGTTGTGAAAGGACTCTCTCCACTGTCACAGATTGAGGACCTTCTGGGAGTCTGTGCAGAGACTGAATAGCTAAAGCCATCCTGAGCTCTTGGGTGCAGGGCACCAGGTTGTCATGGGAATCAGCTTTGTGGTTGTGACCTCCACATTGCCCCCACTGTGCTGGGGAGGGAGAAGAGCAACAGAGGCTCCTCTAAGCACTGGAAACCAAGCACCTCTCCCCAACAGCACAACAGAACCTGAGCAGAGGAATTGACTAGGGTGCTACGGGTTCTGACCTGGGAGGCTTTGGGTGACTGCTTCAGTAGGTCCTGGGGGGTATGAGGAGAACTCTACCATCCATGGGCCTCTGGAACCGACTTGGCATCCCTGTGGTCCCTGATCCTGTGGAATAGCCTGCCAGCTGCTCGGCCCTTACTTGGCCCTACAGTTCCCAACTGCCTGCTATATCATCAGCCCTGACCCTGCCCTCCAAGTCAGATTAGCCCTGCCACCCACATGGCCCTGCTTCTAGCTCTGAGGCCCTGCTCAGAAGCCCTGATTATTGCTTATCCACAGTTCTAGCTCTGAGGCTCTTATGCCAGAGCCTGAGGCTCCACCTCTGTGCCTCCAGAGCTCCTGTCAGGCCCATGACATCAGCCCCGAGATTTCAGCACTGCACCTGGGCCTCAAGACCCCACCCCAGATCCTCCACCACTGCTGCAGGGCTGGTAGAACTGCTCCAAAGTCCAATGCCTTGTCATTGACACTCACCCAAGCCTCAAGCCACCAGTACACTGGGACCTGTGGCAAACGCCCACAGCCTGGGAAGCCACGATTACTGCCTAGATAGCCTCACCCAGCTGCCACTGTCATCTTTGTAGGGAGACCCCAGGCAGAGCAATCTCCACACGACCAGCCTCAGTGAAGAGGGTCTTGCCCAGCTCCCAACTCAAACATCCTACAACTATCTTAAGAACAGCCCAACACCCAGCACAAACAGCATCCTGCACAGGCTTGAAGAGAGGCAATCACAAGTGAACAGATCAAATTAGAACAGCTACATTACTGGTTTCTAATGTACGTGCGCCTCCCAAGCCACGTCAACATTCCAGAGTAGGGGACAAAAAGCACCATTTAGGGACCTCCCTGTCTTCCAATTAAGAAGGAGAATTCCCAGGAAAGAACAGATGCCCTGCAAACCTATTCCCCTGGATTCGAGAAAAGAAGTTTCAGATGAGAAGAAACCAGCAAAAGAACCCTAGCAACATGGACAGATTGACACCCCAAAGGGATCACAATGAAGCCACAGTAGTGAACCCAAACTAAAAGGAAATTGTTGAATGACAGAAATGGAATTCAGAATATGGATGGCAAATAAGATGAATGGAATTGAAGGGAAAGTTGAAACGCAACAAAAAAGAGCCAAAAAATGTTCAGGAAATTAAGGAAAAAGTCACTAAAGAGATAGATAACATAAGGAAGGATATAACTCAAAGAAATGGAAGAATCATTTAGGGAATTTCAAAACGCAGCAGAAAGCATCATCAGCAGACTAAACCATGGAGACAAAAGAATCTCTGAGCTTTAAGACAAGGCTCTTGAGCTAACCAAGTCATTTAAAGGGGCAGAGAAGAGAACAAAAAAGGTGGAACAAACACTTAGAGAGATATGGGGCTATGTGAAACAAACTAACATACTAATTAAAGGTATCCCTGAGGGAGAAGAAGAAAGAGCTAAAACTAGGGAAAATCTACTTGAGGGAATTATTGAGGAAAACTTCCCCAGTGTCATCAGAGATCTAGATATATAGGTGCAGGATGGTCATCAAATTCTAGGAAGATTCATTGCAAATAGGACCTGTCCAGGACACATAGTAATCAACCTGGCCAAAGTCAAAATGAAGGAGAGAATTCTACAAGCAGCTAGACGTAAGTAACAACTGACCTATAAGGGAAAACCCATCAGGCTAAAAGCAGACTTCTCAGTGGAAGCCCTACAAGCCAGAAGGGAGTGAGCCCTATATTCAATCTTCTTCTTTTTTTTTGTATTTCATCTTGTTATGGGGGATACAGAATTGCAGGTTACATATAATTATTTCATAATGGCAACGGGAGCAATTCAACAAGAAGATATAACAATCCTAAATATATATGCACCTAACATAAAACAGATACATAACAGAAATTCTACTAGAGCTAAGCAAGTAAATAAATAATAACATTGTACTTGCTGAAGACTTCAACACCCCACTATCAGAGTGGGACAGATCATCAAAGCAACAAATAAATAAAGAAACACTGGAATTAATTGAGACCCTAGAACAAATGGACCTAACAGTTATTTACAGAAAATTCTACCCCAAAACAACTGAATATACATTCTTCTCATCAGCACAATGGGCATTGTCCAAGATTGATCATATCTTAGGCCACAAAACATGTCTTAACAAATCTAAAAAATCAAAATCATATCATGTACCTTCTAACACCATAGTGTATTTAAACTAGAAGTCAATTCTAAGAGTAACACTCAATTCTACACAAAGTCATGGAAACTGAAAAATCTGCTTCTAAAATGATTATTGGGTCTAAAATGATTATATATCACTTTTCACTGATGATATAATCTTATATCTAGAAAACACCAAAGACTCCACCAAGAGACTCCTGGAAGTGATAAATAAGTTCAGCAAAGTCTCAAAATCACTGTACAGAAATCAGTAGCATTTTCATATACCAATAGCAGTCAAACTGAGAATCATATCAAAGACCCAATGCCATTCACAACAGCTACAAAAAAAATAAAATAAAATAAAATGCCTAGGAATATACTTAACCAAGAAGGTAAGAGCTCTCTACAAGGAGAACTATGAAACACTGAGGCAAGAAACTTCCGATGACACAAACAAATTGAGAAACATATCCTGCTCATGGATTGGTAGAATCAACATTCTTAAAATGTCCATACTACCCAAAGTGATTTACAGATTCAATGCAATTCCCATCAAAATACCAACAACATATTTCACAATCTAGAAAAAAATAATTCTATACTTCATTTGGAAACAGAAAAAAGCCTTAATTGCCAAAGTAATCCTAAGTGAAATAAGAAAGCTGGAGGCATCATATTACCACACTTCAAACTAAACTACAAGGCTATAGTAACTATGACAGCCTGGTATTTGGACAAAAATAGAGACATAAATCATAGAGACATGTTACAGAATAGAGAATCCAGATATAAAACCATCTACCTACAGCCAAATAATCTTTGACAAAGCAGACAACAATGCACACTGAGGAAACAAAGCCCTATTCAATAAATAGTGCTGGGAAAATTGGAGAGCCACATGCAGAAAAATGAAACAGGACCCCTCTCTGTCTCCACTCACAAAAATTAATTCAAGGCAGATAAAAGACTTAAATGTAAGGCATGAAACCATAAGAATCCTAGAAGAAAATGTAGGAAAAACTCTTCTAGGCATAGTATCACTAAGACCCCAATGGCAATTACAGCGGCAACAAAAATAAATAATTGGGACTTGATTAAACTAAAAAGCTTCTGCACAGCTATGGAAATAATCAACAGAATAAATAGACAACCTACTGAATGAGAGAAAATATTCACAATCTACACATGTGATAAAGGGATAAAATCCAGAATCTACAAAGAACTCAAATAATGAAGAAAAAAACAAACAATCCTATTAAAAAGTAGGCAAAGACATGAACAGAAGTTTTTCAAAAGAAGATAGACAAGTGGCCAGCAGACATATGAACCATATGAACGACTGTTCAATGTCACCAGTCATCGGGGAAATGCAAATTAGAACCACAATGAAATATCATCTTACACCTGTTAGAATGGCTTTTATTAAAAAGTCCAAAGACAATAGATGCTGGTGTGGACACAGAGAGAAAGGAATGCTTATACACTGTTTGCCGGACTGCAAATTAGTACACCCTCTGTGGAAAACAGTATGGAGATTTCTCAAGGAACTTAAAGTAAACCTACCATTGGATTCAATAATCCCACTACTGAGTATCTACCCAAAGGAAAAGAAGTCATTGTATTTAAAAAGACACCTGCACTCAAATGTTTATTGCAGCACAATTCACAATTGCAAAGGTGTGGAATCAAACCAAGTGCACATAAATACATGAGTGGATTAACAAAATGTGGTATGTATATATTGTGAAGTAGTACTCAGCCATAAAAAAGGATGAGTTAATGCCTTTTGTAGCAATTTGGCAGCAACTGGAGACCATTATTCTAAGCAAAGTATCTCAAGAATGGAAAAATAAACACCACGTGTACTCGCTAATAAATTAGAACTAACCCATGGGCACACAAGTGCACAGAAGGAAGTAAAACAGTGGAAATCAAGCAGGGGGGAGAGCAGAGGAGGGGATGGGCAGAAACCTACCTAACAAGTATTTGGATGATGGGCACCTTTATAGCCCTGACTCAAGGTGTGTATCAAAAACATTTGTACCCCCTTAGTATTTTAAAATAAAAATAAGGAGATGTTAGGAGAAAACTTTTATAAGGTATTCATGGAAGCAAGACAAAGGAAATATTTGATTAATTAAGGCAGATAGTCTCTAGTTAGATGTTAGTTGGCAGTTTTTTGACTGAGTAAGCTTTATGTTTACACTGAATTGGGGTTTTATTTGCTTACATAGAACCCAAGGCATCAGAGCCATCTCAGCCTAATGGCTTCCCAATTAATTTTTAACACACAGCATATTTTACTTTCTGTCTTTCCCCATTAGAATATGAACTCTAAGAGAGCAAGATTGTATCTGCTTCTTTCATTGCCTTATCTCCAAAGTATAGAAAAGTACATGGCACATAATAGGACATCAATAAATACTTGAATGATTGAATGAATTGATATGGTTTAAATGACTGTTTTTAAATCAAAGTCATCAATTTATGACTGTTATTAAATCGGAGTAGGCCAAATACATGTATAGACTGACCTTCAATGGTGTGTACCACGGTTTATGTTTACACATATATAATATCTAGTCTTTGAAAATGTTTTCCAGTTACTTAAATATTTAATATTATAGGAGGGAAGGCTGTCAATTAGTTTAACTCATACAGCATTTGAGAAACTACAGAATTTACTGTTCCTCATTTTTGTTTTCCTATAAATATAATATATATTTATTTTTCTTGTTGGGCATTCCACTCAGTATACTTTTTTCAGTTATTTTACTTATGTTTTTAATGTTTTGTTTTATCTATAAAGTCTAACTATAGCACAGATCAGGGTATGTAATACTACCCATAGAATTAAATAACTTCCAGAACATTTTTTCTCTGCCAAAGACTATGGTTCACATTATCATGGATGTAATGCAAAGCTTAGAACTCAAAATATATCTTTGTTTCTAATTCTTGTTCCAATCATCACTGTCAAGTACACTATCAATAGAACTTGCAAAACATATTTTATGATATTGGATTGATACTGGCATTCTCTCACATTTTACTATTAACTGTGCTATGCTAAAAATAGTAATTTCACTCAATAGAAGAAATAAACATGACCTAGACAAGTGAGAAAAGAAAGCTATGTATTAGTCCATTTTGAGCAGCAAAATACAGTTTTCATGTTTTTTCCTTTCCTGAAAACAACTAAAATCTGTAGAATAATGTTTTAAAGTTGTCTACATGATTAAAATGAGAAAAACTAACAAAACTGACATGAAGCATACATTAAGTATAAAGATTCATTGTTTTGTATAAACACGATACATGGCTTATAAATCATTATGCTATTAAATTGACTTTTTAACTTAAAGGAAATTGATGTTCTAATTTAGATGCATGTATATGACTTCTCATGTCTATTTCTGGATAGATTTAATCATAAAATGATTCACCTTGGGCAAATTAGAATAAACTCACTTGAGTAATTAATTGAGGTGTTTCAAGGAGTTAATTTAGTTCACATAAATAAGAACTCTGTCTTAAGGAACCATTTGATGTTCTGTATTGCCATTTGGCCTAGACTTTTTTCTTTTTATAATCCAGAAGACAAACTCTTGGTAAACTATTTGTTATTATTTGCTATTAATTGATGACTTTAGTATGTTTAGTACTATATTAGAGTCTGTAAAAACTGATGCTTTAATATGGACATAAATTCATTAGAAAGGGAATTTTGGTCAGTCTCTAATTAGAATCATTTCTTTTACACATTTTTAAGCTTGTAGCTGAGGATAATTGATATTATTGAAAATTTTGATTAATTTATACTTGATCTTGAATCTCAGAGTGGTAGAAAGGGAGGCCTCTTGTTACATATATTTATTAACAAAAAAGATTTATGCATTGTCACGTGCATTCTTTTACAGCTTGTAGTTACCACAGCACTTCGTGTTAATGAGATACTGGTGCTGATTTAGTTTAAATCTCTAATATAAATGTTCATTATAAATTTATTTTTTGAGTTATATTGGGCACTGATATTAACAGAGGAGTAACTATTTATAGCAACTGTTAATAGAATGCACAATATTACTTCTACCAAATAATTTTCCTTGTCTTCATTTGTGAACCTGTTATTCATTTTCAGACAGAAGAATTTCTTAGTAGTCATGACAGTTTAACCATTCTGAAGTTTAAAAATAATTCATTATTTTTGAGACCATGAGAGCATTTCAAAATCCTTTACATATGAGCAGAACGTTTTGTTTTTCAGGTTTTTTAATAAATTAAGTGGCATTAACACATTAACTCTTTCAATCAAATAAGATCCACTTACATTAATGGCCATGTTAGTGTGAGAAGTTATACCCTACTGATCTGAAACCATTAATTGAAGTTCCAAAAATCACACCCACGGGGTAATTTCTATCCTGGCAGCAATGTGCACATTAGGACGATTAAAGTGCCAAAGGAATCTCATTTTATTTCTTGGTTATTATGTCTAAGCAAATTGATGGCTCATTATTAAGATCTGTTCAGGATCCAATGATTAAAATAAAGATGATGATCTCATCATGAAATTCACATATCACATTTATCCATTTCTCTTTTGATTTATAGCTTATTTTACCTAATGCAGTTTACTCAAGTCTCCTGGGCTTATATATATTTTTTGGTCTTTGATAATCAATACTAATGGACTGCAAGGGTAGCAATATAATCTAATGAAGTGGCTAACCCAGAGTCTTGGGAATGAACTGTGATAGTTTGAAGCAGATCATGTTTGTTTAGCCTAATTTTATGATTGATTTACATTTATTAAGCAAGTCCTAGCTGGATGGATCATTCAGAATGGCTTATATTTAAGTAGACAGTTGGAGAGTATCAGCAGAGCTATCTTCTAAGAGTAGAAGTAGAAGACAAAGAAATATTTTAAATAATCACTTTGAATCAACACTTGATGTTACCTAATAATTCTCAAAATCCTGTTCTCTATTTAGCTTTGATATAATTATATAGTAAGTATTCAGGTTCATTGTATATATGAGCAGGACTTAGAAGTTGCTTATTATCATCTCCCTTGATGTGGCTATTAAGCATATTCTGTCCATGAAAACTGACCAAAATAATAATGTTCAAAATATGGAAGAAAATACACTTACACCCATTCCTACGTAAAATGTCACATCTATAATTGAAATGAGTATTTGGATGAAAGCATTATGAATTGCAGTTCCATATATACATTTCTGAATATAGCAACCTTAAAAATAATTTTCCTTGCATTTTATACTTAGTAGTAGAAAAAAGTGATTAGTGGCTAATATAATATTCAATTAAAATTAACATTTATCCTAGGGGCGTTCCAGGTACTACAGTCTGTCCCATTCATTAGAGCATTTTGTACTTATCTGCAGAGCATCTCTCCTCAGAAGAGAATTTGCTGAATTTCTGCATCTTATCCAGCATCAATCACTTTGATTAGGGTCTCACTCCACAAACCAGGCAGCTTCTCTTCCACAGCAGCTCCATATGTCTCCCAAAGCTGTTCCACTTTCTAGGCAGAATGTGACTCTCTTCAAATCATAGTATGTGTCTCTGTCAAAAAGACAATCAATAGCTCCTTTATTTTTTTTTTTTTGATTTCCCCTACTCTCTTATGGCTTGGAATATGACTTGTGGCAAGTCCTGAATTGGGGTGCTGTAGAGTAAGAGAAATTGTGTCCATGAATGATTTGATAAGTGGAATATTTCCATTAATGCTCATGCCAAGGAACCATTTGAAAAGCATGGACAGAGCAAAAACTTTGCTTATGAAAATATTTCTCCAGGGAAATTTTCACTGTGCAGCTCAGTGATAGAAGGCCACCATCATTTTGGTTTATATTAATGGAGATTAAGTTGACATTTCTTACTCTCTGTGGTTGGTTTATAATCTGCAGATTTTATCTTGGAAAATAGATTTTACCCAGGGTACTATGCCTTGCATTATACTGTAGAAAGATGGAACAACTATTAGGTATTGGCTGCAAAGACAACAGAATTTTCTCTGTGTGTTTAAAACTTCCTTTCAACCTCCTCAACACCCAAAATGTTTGCTGCAATACCTTTGCTATATTAAAACATGTAGAATAAATAAAATTGGAACAAAACAGGTTCAGAATAAAAGAAACAATCATTTCTATAAATGGCAACCTGATCCATGTATATCTAAAAATATAGAGTTTTCACAGAGCTTAATGTGAAAAGGTAAACAAAACAAAAGGGTCTTTGAGAAAATAGTAGAGTATTACCTGAAGCTTGCTGAACAAATATTTTTTGGGAAAAGACAATAAAGCTTTTGAACATGAACTTCTGGGATTTCAACGGAAAGATCAAGCATAAAGAAACTTGATTACCCTGTGAAAGAATGATGTTGGAAAGTCTTTGCATAATTTAGTAGTATTTTTAGTATGAGCCGATGCCTCTAATCAGAATAGCTACCAAAATCAAAACACACTAGTTACCATACAATGAAAGTTTTTAATGAACTCTTCAATTTACTTACTTGTTGATTTGGAAGGATTATATGGACAATTATTATCACTAATAGTATCCATGGTATTTAAAAAAACTAACAGGTCAAAGTAAAGGGGTTTAACTGAGTCCCAATTTTAGTATACTGTACCCTTGAGTAAGTATCAAATGGCTGTGATGTTAGCAATGTTCCTTGCTTGTGGAAACCTAGAAGTCGTTTAGTAAATGTCAGTTGATAATGTTGTTATTTTATCTGAAAGGCAAAAACACTAGAATACTTCCAAATTCAATAGTGAATTACACATTCAAACTAAAGTCTAGTTGTTTAAATGGAAAAATAGAGAGGCAGATGAAGTAATGTAATTATAGACTTGATAGGGGGTTGCAAATGAATAAGCAATTGGCAATTTGAGTAGTTAAGAACCATTGCACATTTTATTATAGCTGTAATGTTTTGAGTTCATGGAAACACACACGCATACACACATTTTTAGTAAGCATGGCAACCAAAAGTAAGTCATTCTGTTACATTTTTTTAGGACTGATTCTTACATCGTTAGCCCACAATTGTCTAATCCTACTGATCTATGCCAGTTTTAGCTAACAAAGTACTTTGGAAGCAAAACTCCCTTTCCTTCTATTTTATGATTAAAATGTTCATGTCCACAATTTAGCTAATCAGTTAGGTATGGGAGGAAGCTTTTGGTTAGAATTCTCACTCCAATGGATTAATCATTGGAAATTCTCAAATTCCCTGAATTTATTAGCATATTTTAAAATAGCCAGGCGAGGCACGGTGGCTCACGCCTGTAATCCTAGCACTCTGGGAGGCTGAGGCAGGTGGATAGTTTGAGCTCAGGAGTTCGAGACCAGCCTGAGCAAGAGCGAGACCCCATCTCTACTAAAAACAGAAATAAATTATATGGACAGCTAAAACTATATAGAGAAAAAATTGGCTGGACATGGTGGCGCATGGCTGTAGTCCCAGCTACTTGGGAAGCTGAGGCAGGAAGATTGCTTGATCCCAGGAGTTTGAGGTTGCTGTGAGCTAGGCTGATGCCACGGCACTCTAGCCCAGGCAACAGAGTGAGACTCTGTCTCAAAAAAAAAAAAAAAAAAAAAAAAAGTAAAATAGCCAAGTAAATACTTAACTAGAATATCAGGTAATCCATGACAATTAGAATTATTCTAATTAGCAGCAGGAAGGGATTTTTGGTGTATGTGAGAAAAGTGACCCTGGGGCTTATCTGCCTGCTGGGGGGAGTCTGTCTCCCACCCCTGATGTCAGTGGGTCTACTTTATTCGGATGTTCATAAATTCACCTGATTTAATGATTGTTCTATCTCTATGCTACTGGTTAAAAATTATTTAAAAGCTTCACTGTTACTTCTAAAAATTTTATTTATTTGTTTTATTTCTATACAATATACTCAGTAGATTATCAATGATTGGAGAAGGTGAATAGAGAGAGGTGTGGGACCAGGAATAGCCAAGGGGAAATATTCCATAAAACAATTAGAAAACATCATGTTATGTGTGCCCAACACACGGTGTGTTACGTGAAGTGCATTGATCTGTTGTTTTATAAATTATTAATATCTTGTTTGCATAAACCATTTATAAAAACCAATCTGTAAACATAAATACTATAAAATATAAAGCTACAAAAGACATCAAGAGACAGTTCACCAAAAAAAAAAAAAAAAAGAAGTGGGGAGATATGACTTCAGTCATTTTGAAAGCCCCTTGTAGTAAACTAAACTATTGAAGAAAGACGATGCCAAACTCCACTAGTTATTAAATTTATCTTATCATATTTAGCAAATACTTATGTACAGTGAAAGATTATACACTTATTGATAGTTCCTATCGTCAAGAGGCTTATATCCTAGTGAGAGGTAGAGATTCATTCATTGAACTAACATTTACCAAGTGTTTCCTGAGTTTCAGAAACACATATCCAAAGATAAGAAGATATACAGCATATGACCCTTACACTCAAGAAGTTCTCAATCTTGATAATTCTAGAAATATTCTAATATTCTCTTTTCCCTCACTCTCTCCTATTTTTCCTACCGATGACTCTCTTCAATTGAACACCAAAGCTTATGATTCCATCTTCTAATTTTTCCACATAATTAATTGCATTTATTTGTTTATTCATATGTCCTTCCACTGCCATATGACTTCTTGATGACTAACACCTCACAATGGGGCCAAATATCAGCACTTAAATGATTGTTGAATGAATGAACAAATGAATACATGGAAGAATGCAAAAGTAATGATTTATGAATAAAGAATAGCAGAAGATAATTTCTAACTCATGGCACCAATGCAAACTTTGTGATTGACATGAGCTAATTGTTAATCTCTTTAGAGTTAGGAATTTTGAACATGAGGAGTTGGGGCATATAGATCACCTACATGCTATTGTTTCTACTTTAAAAGGCTGGAATAAATATTTTTAAAATCTGTGTCCCGATTTAAGGTTTCATTCTAAAATTTTCTTTTTCTACATCCAAATGCTAATACTTATGGAAATTAAGACTCCTTTTTAATTATAGTTTTAAAAGCAAAATTTCATTCTTGTTTCATACTGGGAAAGACTATAAAATAAGGTGACATTTTTATTGTCTTTATGATAAAATATTGAATGTGATTGAGGAAGAAATACTGAACAAATGTTCAATTTGAAGAGCAATATTTTCAAAGATTTATGGCTAATAACTTCTCAATATAATATTATAATATTTGGCTATAAATAAGGAACTGTCTCCTATTGGAGAGTCTGAAATAGTCATTTTTATTTACCTCTCTCCCTCATCAACTGAATATTACCTGTTGCTATAATCAGTTGCTTATATGCCAAAAATATATCTGGACTCTACTATCTTTTATATCTAATATTTACCTCCCTTGCCTCCCTTATCTTTCTTCCTTCTATAGTATCCTACACACCACTGCTTGAATTCTCTTTTTAAAACATATATCTGGTCATATGACTAATGATGAAACATTTGCCTGTGGAATATCAGCTTCTTGAAATGGCATTCAAAGTTATTCACAATCTGACCTACAACTACATTTTCAGCCTTTTCTCTGTCACTCCTCTTTGTAGTCCCTCCAACTTTGTGTCACCCAAATAATCTCCAGGTTTCATATGGTCCAGTCTTTGAATGGTATCAGGTTCAAGGAAACAATCTGGTATCCAAAAAGTAAATTAAAGTGTTTCAAAATTTTTTACTGTATCTCACAGTGAAACACCAAGGTGAAAGGGGGCACTATTTACAATGTATATAACATCTTAACTATCCTTGTCCACCATTTAGTGTCTCTCCCAGTGCTCTGTATTGAAAAGGCAGTCTCTCACTCTATCTCTTCCACGACAACTCCTCAGACTTCCCCAAACTCTGCAGTTACTGCTTTACATTTTTTTACTCTACCTCTTCAACACTTTAGTTGTAAATAAATGTAGCCTATTTATTTCCTTTAGTGTTCTATCTGCTTCACTCACTACTCAGTTATTTTTGTTTTACTTTGTATAATAAAATTCAGAAGCTGACACTAAAACCAAGAACTTTTTTCTGTAAAAAAATAAAAAATTCAGTGAAATGGAAGTTTAAAATATTCATTTTTAAATAACTTTTGTTCTTGTTACACGTCTATCCTATTTCATTTATTCATCATATGCTATTGATAGAGAGTCTTTCTTCCCCTTTTTTCTCCTCCTTCTCATTGTTCAAAATTCAATGTTTTCTCAGCTTAGATGCCCCAATTCTTCAAGTCAAGCATTGCCTGTACCTTTAGATATGCTTTCTCAGCTCTTTTTTTTTTTTTTTTTTGCCTGTTCTTCTTGTGTGTTGTCTGCCTTGAACTATTTATGTCTTGGCTTTTGCCTCTCCTAGATAGTGAAATACTTGATGACGTGACCAGTGGTCTTACATTGTTATTCTCACTTCTATACAGTGCCTTTGGAGAGATTCTATAGGTTTGTCAAATTGATTTAAATTGGAGGACTATATTTCAGAAGTAATTTGGAATAAATTCACAAGCATTTATACTTTAAGCTGTCAATTAAATCAATGTAGTTTTTAAATCAGAAAGTTTATGCATTGTTAATCACTTAAGAACATTTATCACTGATATCAATATAAAATCCAATCATATGGATGACATGAAGCATGAAAAAATATAACCAGTATGTTTGGGCAAAATAATTTTCTCTTCACCTTTACAACTTTGTTGGAACAAAGCTACAAAACCATCTCTCTTATCTGATCAACTTTACCCAGCATATACATTTTCTTTAAAAAATGTGGTGATACATAATAGCTTACTTTTGAGTATTCATAATAAATATGTCTGCATGACTGATGTTACATCATTCTAGTTTTTAAATGTCATGTACAATGCCAAGTCTACCTACACAACAATTTAAGTTAAACATATTTTTAAAATACTTAATGTGGTTGAAGTTTTGAATCTAAGAATATGAAAACATTTTTGTTTTTTTAAATTTAGTTTTTCAATATAATATATAACACAAATACTTAATATTTTTCTTTAAAAAGAAAACCTATTGAAAATATTTTATTCTTATGAACGTAATTTAGGGATTCTGGCATCTTTTGTCACTGTACACTAAGTAGGCAAGTGAAGATAAAAATGATACAAATATGCCTTAAAATATCTTGATTAATCACTATTAAAACTGCCTTTTTTCATCATAAGGAGAAATATGCCATTTTTTAATACCATTCTCTGGATATAATGTAAAACTGCTATATTTAAAGAAAGTATACTAGCAAATTGACATTGTAAATATATGAAAACCAATTAAAGACTTTGCAGAACTCAAATAAATGCTTAACACTTAAAAGTTGGAAATAAACTATATAAACAGTTTGGACATGTATAATTAAATGTTTAATAAATTAAAAAATAAAAGGTTTTTTTCAGAACTAAATTTACAAAATTCCACATGAGCTTTGTTCCTTAATATGAAGTAAAATTAGTTTCCCAAACTTACTAAAAGAAGTAACACATGAGCTATTCTTTGGACCTGCCAGCATGGATAAGAAGAAGGCAAGTTTAGATTCTTTATAAGTAGGAAGTACTTCAAAATATTCAACTTTGAAATGGTTATAGGCATTGTCTTTTGAAGCTATCTGATAGTGGGCATCCCTATTATTCTTTCTTGATCTCAGATGTCATGAGGAGCTGTGGCTTACTCACTGAGTATTTGATTCATTTTTTTATCAGCATCAAAGAAACCGCTCTGCTTTTTTGAATTTCTTGCCATCTCTTCCCTTCCTTGTTACTGTGGTTTACTAACTTTCTGGTGTATCCTTCAAGTTCTTTTTCTTTTTGTATTATATTCTGCCATTTGGACAACTACTTGAAAACAAATCTTCTAAAATATTGTCCTTTTTTCTCCTCGTATCAACCTGCACTTATCACTCTAGTCAAATAAACTTACCTACTTTTCCAGACCTAGACCCTCGCAGCTGACTAATGGCAGAGAAAAACCCCACAACCACGAAGGGTGATAGTCCTGTAAATTGTAATCATCACCTTTATCTGGATCCTTAATAATATGGTCAGCTGTTATAGATTTCCTTGGCAGTTTCCTCCTGCTTCATCCCCACTGTGTGCTATAACAAAATACCATTAACTAGGTAGCTTATATAAGCAACAGAAATTTATTTGTCACAGTTCTAGAGGCTTGCTGGCAGAGCAGGGTGCTGGCAGATTCAGTGTCTGGTGAGGGCTTGCTTTCTCATAGATGGTACCTTCTCACTGCATCCTCACATGGTGGAAGGGGTGAATGAGCTCCCCTAGGCCTGTTTTACAAGGGCACTAATTCCATTCATGAGGGCTTTACCAAATCTTCAAGATCCAATCCAATGGTCACATATGAAAGGTCATGTCCCCAAATTTTTATCCCTCAAGCACCTTAAATTTTAACTCTGACCAAATCCATCTGTACCTCCTCTAGATAATTACTGCAAATTGTCATGAGGATTAAATAAGATACTATAAAATGTTAAAATATTTTAAATATAATGTTCTATAGAAATGGTATATAGTACTATTATCAATATTTCTCAGGCATATTTTACATATTAAATATTACTGTTAAAATGATTTTGATAGTAGTTACTTATAAACAATAACTATTTGTAATAGGCAGGTATTATATAAAGTTACTTTCATTTAGAATAAAATGAAAAAGACTGACTTATCTATATATTACAGAGTATGTTCTAGATTTTTATAATGGGGTTATAATGCAGTTAAATATGTCAAGTCCTTATAATGAATATATGAAATGTTTGGTTAGAGCAGTGCCTTTAATAAATATCGATTTATTTTAGTATCTGAAGAAAGTGAACCCAAATATTTCATTGTACCCATCAGTACCATATTTTTATTATTGGGATATAATACTTAAAAAATACAATAGTCAAATGTTTATTTAATACTAACTGAACAATTGAACAATAATTCTTAAAGTGCTTTACAAACTAGAAAACACTATTCCAGACTATAAAGCGTTTTTACTAATCAATTTGGAAATCATAACACCTGTTCTGATGAGCATGCTTGTTTTAAACTGAACAGATGCAGGGTGTGATGATATACAAGATTAAAGTTATGAGTGAATTTCTCTGCAATTATAAGTCATGTAGTGAAGATAGCTAAGCTACATATATTTCTGCTAATGAAGAAACTGTATAATTTCATGTATTTTAAATTTTATTTATAAACTAGCTTTTGGAAAATTGATAAGAGACTGTAGTGCTTTTTGTTGATAATACTGTGAGTTTAGTTGTTCTTCATTTGTCATTTCCAAACTAAAGGTAAATTGTGCACTAATAAATAAAAAGAAATTTAATCAAGTTAGTCTGTGTACAAATTTAGCAGTATGCATTTAGATACAACCAAGTTCTAGAACATTTTCAGTTTCAAAAATTGACACCTTTTAAAATTTAGATATTTAATATCAGAAATTCTGAATACAGGGGACACGGGATATAAGAAGAAAATTCTAGTTCCATAGTCTTTGTTGTTTATATTTTTAAATTTAATTGATATTAATATAATATGTTTCAGATGAGACAATGAAATTCCACTAGAGTAAGTTAAAGGCAATTATATGCAACTGAATTTCAAGTGCAAGAGAAAACTTCCATTTATCTGGTTGATTATAGGTAATTTGAATATTTTTTACTATACCAGTAGAAGTACAAAGTAAAACACAAGTATATTCTCCTAGAATATTAAATAAAATAACCCTCGAGTGAACTTGTAAAGTGACATAGAACAGATATGCCTGTATTCTATTTTGCTGAAAAGGCCTTTTTTCCAAGTGTCACTGAATACTGTCATAATGAAGTCATAATTGAATGTAATTTGCTCTGGCAAAATTATATATAATGATAATCATAAATCAGTTAAAGAGTAATGCAAGATATTATATAAATAAGCAGTAAAGTTTGAGACCAGGTAAATGGCTGCATCAAATGAGTCAGTTATGAGATGGTAAGATTCTAGAATATGAATATTGCAATGAAAATTAAAAGCAAAATATGTAGAGCTTATTTTCCTGAAGTAATAATTAACAGTACTTAGAGGTGTGCTTAATGTGAAGAAATAATAAAAGTAATAAAATTTCAAACAATAAAAAATCATACTGATTTGATTTTGGGTTGTGTATTTCTCTTTACAACTCTACTGTGTATTTTTATCTATTACATTTTGGATGTTACTACAGGTCTTAGTCTATTTTAATTCCTATAAAGGAATACCTGAGGCTGGGTAATTTATAAAGAAAAGAGGTTTATTTGGCTCATGCTTCTTCAGGTTATATAAGAAGCATGGTGCTGGCATCTGCTTCTAGTAAGAGCCTCAGGAAACTTCCATTCATGGTGAAGGGGAAGAGGGAGCAGGCATCACATGATGAAAGGAAGGAAGCAAGAGAGAGCATAAAGAGGTGCCAGGCTCTTTTTAACAATCTGATCTCATGGGAACTAATAGAGTGAGAACTCACTACCATGCGAATGGCACCAAGTCATTCATGAGGGATCCACCCCCAAACACCTCCCACCAGGCACTCCCTCCAACATTGGGAATCAAATTTCAACATGAGATTTGGAGAGGACAAATACCCAAACCATATCACTGTACTCTTGTCTTATTTTAATGAAGCTTCGTTTTTATTATTTGCCTTCATTTTAGCCTAGTCTCTAATTATGATTCCTTTGACTGCAGTTCCTTTTTTCAAGTGTATGCATTTTAGTATTTTATGGCTGGCTGGTCAGAACATTTTCTAAAATTCTGTCTGGTTTCTGTGGAAAAAAATGGAAAGACTCATTCATTTTCTAAGCTTCAAGATTAGTGTATACATATTGATTCAGAAAATTTCCACAAACAACTTCTTATTGTTCTGTTCACTGAGTCTTAAATTAGAAAAGCCTTATGTATATTTAGTGTTTAGTACCAGCATGTATGTACAGACCTTCTCTTTTTTTCCTTCATGTGTGGAGATTGATGTATGTAATCTAAACCCATTTCCAGTGCCTAGTCAGCCTTTACCCAGCACTGCTTTCCTGATGGATGTGGAATTTTCTGCAGAGAAAAACTATCATATCCTCTAACCATATTAAAAAGTCAGAAGCATTCTGTATTTATATGTTTTTTAACTTAAACTTTTATTATGGAAATTTCCAAATATATACAAAATAGGGAATAAGTGAATATTCATCTGCAAATTTCAATAATTATAAGCATTTTACCAATCTTTGTACTTACTTTCTACACCGGTGTTATACATGTAAGTCTACATCCTCGGTATGCACTGTTCTAGACTCTTCTCTACACACATTTCTGCTTTTCTTGAAGTGCCTACCTATCTGAGCATGCAATATGGTTCTCCATCTACTTTTGTTCCCCAACTGTGTTAATATTTTAATCTGTGGTTTATAATGTCTGAATAGATGTAGGAAATGAGAAGCTACTATAAAAAGACCAAAGGAAGAAAAGAAAACAAGAACTATTAGTAAGACTGTGGTATTTCTAATGAACCAAGGAAGTAAATGGCTGATTTGTGGTTAGTGCAGTGGTGAATACTAAAGAAGCCTTACACTCTTGACAATATACTGGTAGTTCCTGTCCAGAGGTCAAAGTATGCATAGTCCAGAATTATGTTTCTTTAATTTAACCCCCAAAATACTTAAGATAATGAAAATTCCCCCTAAATTTTGGCCTCTGGCTGTGTCATATTTTTAAAATTCAGTGCTTTTTTTTCCTGGTAATGTGTATATCTTAATAGGAAGTTGGAAATGGCATTTCCAGCATTCCTAATTTTTTACAATGTAAACATGAAAGTTATTGTATGGGCATATTTCCCTGAAATATTGAACCTACTGCCACAATCTGACCTCCTACATACTGCCCCATTGATTCTATGCCTTGAGACCCATCCATGGAAAGATAAGTGTGTCGGGAAGGCAAAGATAGACCCAAACAGCTGCAAGGGAGAGTGATTACATCATGCCCAAGAATAGGGCAGAGAGAAGAAAGACACATTTGCTCGGGCATAAAACATAAACCAATGAATACCAGACTTGAATCTTGCTAATCAGATTGATACTTCCTTCTCTTGCAAGGTGGAAAAGAAGGCTAGACATATTTTACTAGTATGGTCATTACAAGGAAATATTGGGAGGAATGATAGCTCCTTTTAACAACCTCTGCTAGGCTGGGCGTGGTGGCTCACGCCTGTAATCCTAGCACTCTGGGAGGCCGAGGCTGGTGGATCGCTCAAGGTCAGGAGTTCGAGACCAGCCTGAGCAAGAGCGAGACCCCGTCTCTACTAAAAATAGAAAGAAATTATATGGACAACTAAAAATATATATATAGAAAAAAATTAGCCAGGCATAGTGGCGCATGCCTGTAGTCCCAGCTACTCGGGAGGCTGAGGCAGGAGGATCGCTTGAGCCCTGGAGTTTGAGGTTGCTGTGAGCTAGGCTGACGCCACGGCACTCACTCTAGCCTGGGCAACAAAGTGAGACTCTGTCTCAAAAAAAAAAAAAAACAACCTCTGCTAAGAAATAATTACTGATCAAATAAGTTTGATCATGCTTCAAGGGCCACACAAAGTCTTTGTTTTATTATTTTACAGTGATTTGACTGGTTGTCTCTCTCTTTTTTTTTTTTTTACACTCTACTTCCTGAAGTTGTATTATAAAGATCAGAGAAGTTGGGAAGCTGGGGGTCATGTCAGAGAATAAATCCATGATGCATTTTTTAAAAAGTTGATAGAAGGAAATAGAACAAGTAAATATTTATAGAGTTTGGTATAGTAACTTTTTTACTTACTATTTCTTATTCTCTTCATTACTTTTTCCTGAGGCTACGAGTTACCCTCTGGTGTCATTTCCTTATGCCAGTATAGCTTTGCTCCCACTCACTTTCCTTGTGTTGTTATTGTCAAATATATCGTGTAATGTATATGTTTTCGCCCAACAGTAAAATTACATACCTATTGTTTTATATAATTGCCTTCAAAATCAGTTTAGATAGGAGAAGAAATTTGCCTTTAGACTGTTTTTTCATAATTACCTTTACCAGTGCTCCTAATTTTTTTTTTTTTTTTTTGGTGAGGATTTGGCTTATGGTCACTTTCTCTCAGTTTTTGTTTGGAAATGTCTTTACTTCACCCTCATTTTTGTTCTTTGTTTTTTTTATTTCAGCATATTATGGGGGTACAAAAGTTTAGGTTACGTATATTGCCCTTGCCTCCTCCCTCCCCCCTGAATCACAGCTTCAAGAATGTCCATCCCCTAGACAGTGCGCATCGCACTCATTATGTATGTATACACCCATCCCCTCCCTCCCCACATCTGACCAACACCAGATTAATGTCATTCCTAAATGTGCTCTTAGGTGATGATCAGTAAAACCAATTTGATGGTGAGTACATGTGGTGCTTATTTTTCCATTCTTGGGATACTTCACTTAGTAGAATGGGTTCCAGCTCTATCTAGGAAAATACAAGAGGTGCTATATCACCATTGTTTCTTATAGCTGAGTAGTACTCCATGGTATACATATACCACATTTTATTAATCTACTCATGTATTGATGGGCACTTGGGTTGTTTCCACATCTTTGCAATTGTGAATTGTGCTGCTATAAACATTTGAGTGCAGATGTCTTTTTTATAGAATGTCTTTTGTTCTTTTGGGTAGATGCCCAATAATGGGATTGCTGGATCAAATGGTAGGTCTACTTGTATCTGTTTAAGGTATCTCCATATTGCTTTCCACAGAGGTTGCACTAGTTTACAGTCCCACCAGCAGTGTATGAGTGTTCCTATCTCTCTGCATCCACGCCAACAGTTATTGTTTTGTTCACCCTCATTTTTGAAAGATAGCTTTACTGGGTATAAGATTCTCAGTTGATGATTTTTTTTTTCCTTTCATCACTTTGAGTATACTATCCTATTGTCTCTGACCTCCATTATTTCTGCTGAAAAGTGAACTGTTTGTATTGTTGGAATTCCCTTTTAAGTAATGAATTGTTTTACTCTTACTGAAATAAAGATTTTCTCTTTGTATTTGGCTCTCAACATTTTTACTCTCTTTGTAGATCTCTTTGTGTTTATTATACTTGGAGTTTGGCATGCTTCTTGGATGTAGAGATTAATGGTTTTTTACCAAATTTGGGAAATTTTCGGCCATATTTTTTCTGTTCCTTTCTCACTCTCTGTCCTCTTTTTACAATGCTCATATTAAATGCATGTTTGTGTATTTATTGGTGTCCCACCTTTCTCTGAGGCTTTGAGAGTTTTTCTTCTCTCTGTTCTTCTGATTGCGTAATCTCTATTGATCTATTGCAGGTTTGCCAATTCTTTCTCCTGCCATTTCAAGTCTAGTATTGAGCCCCTCTAGAAAACTTTTTATTTTAGTTATAAATTTTAACTCCAGAATTTTCATTTGGTTCTTTTAAATAATTTCTATCTCTGCATTAGTAACTCCATTTGATATAGTATTGTCATCATAGTTTCCTTCACTTCTTTAAATATGGTTTCCTTTATTGTTTTGAACACGTTTGTAATGAATGACTGCTTTGAATTCTTTGTACATTAAACCTGACATCTGGTCCCTCTTACAGGCAGCCTCTGTTGCCTGCTTTGTTTCCTGTGCATGGGGCACACTTTCCTGTTTCTTTGCCTGACTTGTAATTTTTTTGTTGAAAGTGAAACATTGTAGATAATATATTGTGACAACTTTGAATATTTATCCCCCCTAATCTGGAGATTGTTGTTGTTGTTCTTTATTTGTTTATTTGTTCTGTGACTTGACTGGACAATATTAGTAAAATGTATTTCCCTGGCAGTATATAGCCTCTAATGTCCTTCCTCAGAGGGAGGCAGCTTTGGGCATGTGCAAAGCCACCCTGGGATGACAGTGGTTTCAGGAGGACTGTCTTTGGCTGTCTGTTTCTCTGATCTCCCTGTTAAGTTGTCTTCCTTTGCTGGTATTAGGCTAAGTTATTAGACTCCATTATTTTCCTGCTGATTGTTCTATTGTTATTAACAATACCTTGAGGTATAAAATTGCTCCACACTCTGATCTAGTTAAACTCAAACCCTTTTGCAAGGTAGTTTTTGAGGAAAGTCTCTGAGTGTTTTTCTGTCCTCAGGAATACTCTTCTAAGCTGTCTTTCCCTAGTTCTCTCCAGTGAACTAGCTATTCTATGGTTTATCATGCTGCTCTTCATTACTTACTACCAAAATATCTATTGTGTTTGAGAACACTCTTAGGCTTGAACTTCCCGGTAAGTCTTAGCTTATCTTCCCCAGCATGGAACTTTTGCCATAGGAACAAGATGAGGTGAGGGCAATCAGGGCCCAGCTCCAATATTCTCAGCATGCCTCACCTGGTCTAGAGCCCCTGCCCTATGAGTAGGGTCTGGATGGAGAAAGAAAGCTCATATTCTCTCAGCTGCACTCACCAAGAATTTAGCCTCTGTGACATGGAGCTATAGGGCATGACAAATGCTAGTGGCCTGCTGCTCTCAGGGAGAGAACATATTCCTTGACTGTGAGCTGGAGAGATAGTAAACCCCACTTTATTGGCCACACCTGCCCAGATTGGAGCTTCCATTCTGAGGTGTAGAGGGTATGGGGAGAGAGCAGACCATGTTTAAATGCCACAGACTCTGCCTAATTTTACTGAGATTTGGTAGAGTTTCTTGAATAAATGTTCTTCATTTGCTGTAAGACCATAGGGTAGTTTACAGAGACTTTAAATGGTTGTTTGTTTGGTTTTAATAATTTTCACTAATTGTGGTTGTTTTCTTGGGAGTGAAACTACAGAGTGCATCATACTGCTGTTCTGGAAGTGGAAGTCCTCCATGTTGTATTTTAAAGGCCTTCTAGAATCCCTGTTGCATAAAGATTAAATTTAATGTTAAATACTTCTGTATGTTTCCTGCTACTAGTAAGAAAAATGAAGCAGATTTTTCAAGCATCCTTGATTTAGACTGAAAAATAGCAAACTCTCAAAAGGAAACATTAATGTGTTTTTGAAATGTGGAAAATACTAGCTTCTCGATCACCTTTGGATGTGGGATTGTTTGTTTAAGTGAAGGAAAATATTCCCTCATTGTTAAGCTATAATGGTTTTATTGTTGAAATGTTCTACAAAATAGCCTGTTTTGTACCAGTTAAGGTCCTAGCTAGAATTTAAAATGAATGCAAATAACAATGTTTATAATGCAAGTTACAAGGTGGGAGGTACAACAGTTTATATAATTTTCCCCCTTTTCAACTTTCACACGTAGAGCATAGCATAATGTTGGAGACTGCTTGAGTTTGAATTCTGGTTTCACCACTCTGAATTGTGGACTTTGAAACAGTTAAATCTAAGTTTCTGTTTCCCATTAACAAAATAGAAGTAATAGTAGGACCCACTGGTAGGGTTACTATGAGAATTATAGGTAATCAATCACTTGTGTAAAGTACTAAGCAATTCCTTAATGTGTAATAATAAATTTAACATGCTAATAAAAATTAAAAATCACAAAATCACTGATTAAATATTACCCCTTAGCAGCTTGCCATAATCAATAGAAAAATGTCTATAAAACTTACAAGTATTGTTGGATAACATGTAGATTTGAGTAATAGACAAAAATATTCTAATGGTTCTTATATTCACTGGTTTCAAGTTAGTGGATTTTCTTACACTTTATATATCTCTAATACTACCATTGTCACTTAGATAATACTTTTTATTAAATTCTAGCCTAGTCCACATAAATTTGTTTTATCAAAGTAAATAAACTAGGCAATGAAACTATTGATACGAGATGTCTTATATCCTTCACTTCTATCAGTTACATACATTTAAAGAACTCAAGATTGTTTTGTGTACACTCATCATGTGGTACCTGAAATGAGATGAACCTTTATGCTAGGCTTTCTTCCACCTGGTATTCATTGAGTGGCTTTAACCCAATCTCATTCTATTTAGCCAGTTAGGCTACTGGGTTTTTGGAATGTAGAAATGAGTAAGACGTGGTTTCTTCAGCCAAAAGAAGGAGATAGCTAATAAGCACCCAACTAGGATAAATTTTGATAAGTACTATTGGGGATATACCTAAAAGGTGCTGTAGAAACATAAAAAGCAAAGAACTCCCTGGAGGTGTAAGAAAAAGCTTCAAAGGAGACAGGGAGGTTAGGTCATTTGAGGTTGGTCATAAAAGCCGATGAAGTATTTTCCAGGTAGAGTGAGATGCAGGAAGGCCATTTCTGGCACAGGGAACAGCAGATATAAAAGCATGACATAATTCAAGCACTGTATTGTTCAAGAAATGCTGAAAAGTTCAGGCATTTGGAAAGTTCATTCAATGGGACGAGGAAAGATAATGGAATGGGATAGAAGGGGCAGGTCAAAGCCAGATGTACAGAACTTTTATGCCTTTTAAAGAGTTCAGACTTCATTCTGTAGGCAAAGGGAAGCCAGAGACAGAGAGGATTTTAACCAGTAGGAGTGACATGGTCAGTTAGGTCTTTAGAACAGTAACTCTGGCTGCATTGTGAATGATTGAAGGGCATGGTGCTTACATTTCTATTGTAATAGTCTAGGTCAGGGTAAGTAAGAGCTGTATAAAAATAGCTGGATACAGAGCAGCTTTCTCTTCCATGCAATATAGTGTTTCCACCATGATCCCCCCTCTCTCCTAGCAAATGCATTTAGTCTTGTTTTATGAAACTAGTAAAGCTATTAAGATTCAACCACCCAGCTTTCTTTGCTTAGCCAGCTCAGGTAAATTGCTTTAATGATGTCCATATTGTAAGGGAAGCATATTCTAATTTGGGAAATATATATCAGATGCCTTTGAAATTATGCATTTTAGTGCTATGAGGAAATTGAAGTGCATAGTGAAATGTTTTGAAATGTTGTTACTAATAATATTATCTACCACGTTCATGCTGTAATGTACATTAGAAAGAAATAAAGTTAATTTTGTGTTTCTTCTGCCCTAACAATGAGGGAAAAATAGTAAATATTTGGGAATTTAATCTTATCTGTAGGTTGTTGTAAACTGAGTTCTTTTCTTCTAAAGGACTAGAATGAGAAAAATACATCAGTGCATATATATGACAATCACTTGATTTGGTAGCTGAGATTTATATGAGAGTTTTATAAATTATTTCCAATTGCTATTTCTAGTCCATTCTTTTGCTATTTTCAGCTGCAGATTATTGTCTCGGTCACTAAATGGCACACTAAACACCTTTACTCACCATGTCTTTCTTTCTTCAGACGTTTCCTACAGAACACATACACACACACACACACACACACACACACACGACTACTTCACATTTTGAATATTTTTCAGAGAAACCTGTGCATGATCTTCTATCATGCAATCCTATCAAGCATCCATTTTTTAAAAGCATCTAATTTTCATTTCTTACTTTTGTTACCATGCTGGAAGGCACTTATAAAATTGTTTTCCTTTCCTAAGTAGTACCAACAATAGCCCCACCAGCCGTTGTGGATGCTGCCATCAAGTTAACACATGGGGTATGTAGATTTACAAGTAGTAATGAAATTATATTAGAGATAATAGCTCTTACATTGCTCAAGAATAGATCACCCCATGACCATCTGGTCCTATATCAGTTCACTTCTCTTATAATTCAGGAATTAGTTAATGTTTTTGGAGTGAATGGGATGTGAAACATGCCTAGAAGCTTTGCCTTATTATGGGAGTCATTTCAAATTTATGAGTTCTTCTGTTATCTCAGGGTAAGTTTTGTAAATGCTTAATAATACAAAACACATTCTATTCTTTTTTTTTATCTGTAACTTCCCTAACTCCATAATTTATTCCATCTATAATTTTGAAATCCTGATCCATTCATTTCTTTTTTTTTCAGCTCATTATGGGGGTACAAAAGTTCAGGTTATATATATTGCCCATGCCCCCCATCCCCCCAAGTCTGAGCTTCAAGTGTGTCCATTCCCTAGACAGTGCACATCGCACTCATCATGTAGGTATTTCCTGAAAACCTTTAGGATACAAGAAAACTTTTTCATTTGGACACCCTACTTTGGTTTTAGTTGCCATGAATACTAGAATGACATGTATTGCTTCCAGACTGAGTAGACTGTATTGGCCAGCTTACACTGTATTTAACAAGCCATAATTTGCCTTTACTATCTGAACTTTAAGAGTGTTTATAATTTACTTTGAAGCAGCAGATATCAGGGCCCTAATTAACACCTTCCACTATTCCTCTCCTGGTACTTGAGAAGTTGGCGGCACTACAAATGGAACAGAGGATATGAAACTAAACATGGACCTGACACAGATGGACATCAAGTGTCTTTCATGGCCTTGAAGTTCTTCCAAATTTACTTTGTACAATAATTCCCTTGGATCTTTGTTCTCATCTCCCAGGGCTGTGTTTTCCCACATTGTTCATTGCCCAAACCTGATACATCATGAGCCAAAATTAGCAAGTAGCCATGTAAGTCTGGATCTCTTGGTATATTTAATGTGAGATGACAATGGAAATTGGTAAAAGGAAGTAGACAAAAGATATATGAATACCTCTGCATTATTAATATTTCTCCTATACACTTGCTACTACACACTGGCCAAAAAGGGTTTGGTAATTTCTGAAGATAGTAGGAGATGAACTATAAATTACTTAAATATATTAATAGAAAAAAGTTTTAAAATATTGACTCCTTGTTTTTGTATTTTATTTCAGAATATTACCGGGGTACAAATGTTTTGGTTACACGGATTGCTTTTGTACTGCTTGAGTCAAAGTTATAAGTGTGTCCATCACCCAGGTAGTATGCATTGTACCCGTTAGGTATAATTTCACCCATACCCTCCTCCCCCCTCCTACCTGTATGATTTCCATTGAGTTTTACTTCCATCTGTGCACATGAGTGCTGATCAGTTTGTTCCAATTTAATAGTGAGTACATGTGATGTTTGTTTTTCCATTCTTGTGATACTTCACTTAGGAGGATGGACTCCAGTTTCCTCCAGATTGTTGCAAAAAGTATGAATTCATTTTTTATGGCTGAGTAGTACTCCATGGTGTACATAAACCACATTTTATTAATCCACTCATGAATTGATGGGCACTTGGGTTGATTCCACATCTTTGTAATTGTGAATTGTGCTGCAATAAACATTTTAGTGCAAGTGTCTTTTTGATAAAATGACTTTCTTTCCTTTGGGTAAATACCCAGTAGTGGGATTGCTGGATCAAATGGTAGGTCTACTTTTAGTTCTTTGAGAAATCTCCATACTATTTTCAATAGAGTTTGCACTAGTTTGCAGTCCTACCAACAGTGTATTAGTGTTCCTTTCTCTCCACATCCATGCCAGCATCTATTGTTTTGGGATTTTTGATAAAAACTATTCTCACTGGGGTTAGGTGATATCTCATTGTGGTTTTTATTTGCATTTCTCTGATGATTAGTGACATTGAGCATTTTTTCATATGTTTAATGGCCATGGTTAATCAAAGCATTTACTTGTATCTTTCCTTACATATCTAACCATATTTCACAAAAGCCCATGGTTCAAGAATTCTACAGAGAATATTACTTATCTATATCAGACATGATCAGAAATAATTCTCAGTATATAAATATAATTTATATGACTGAAATGAAAAAATTAAAAATAATATCACCATGTAATTGAACAGAATTGAGGCACATGAAAATTCAAAAAGAAATACTAATTCTTTCAGATCTTGAGAAATTCTACAAAGTAATCCTGTTGAAGTGTCCATCATAAGTGATTTCTCCATTTGTATTATTAGTGTTTATATTTTGGGTGTAAGAAAGAGAATGTGACTCTGCTTATCTTAATAAAGATGAGAATAAATGTATCATAAGGACATTGGGTCAGTCAAAATATTGTTTGTTGTCCATCATAGGCCCTAAGGATGGACAGGAGAAGGGCATTTCTAGAAAGTACAGTAGCAGGGTTTTATGAACAATCTCTCTAGAACATTCTAATCCAGATAACCCTGTTCTAATCATTTTCCATCCAATTTCCCAGGGGAGTAGCTGACTGACTCAGCTTGGCACACCACTTATACTGACATGGCAAGTGGCACTGTGGTTGACCCTACTACTAAGATCCCAGTAATTGGAAAAAGACATTGCTTGTCTTATTTGTTTTTCCTACTGCTAAACTATATTCTTTCCTGGTGTCTTTTCCCCTGTGTCTTCATATAGAGCAGGATACAAAACTTCTCTGCTGAAATGAGCACTGTATCTTTTTATATTTTTAAAAATTGATAAACTGAAGCAAATGTTCATCAAAAAAAAAAAAAAAAAAAAAAAACCAAGCAAATGATACTAATACACTTTATCATCTCGGTTCCTCTCTGTTTGTTGTATTATTCCCACTGGAATTGCTAGTGTTTGTCCCACAAATCTACTTTCACTTAGATGAGATAATAAATCTAAGTAATTTAGCTGGAAAAATGTTTAAGATGGTATTAAGGTTAGAAAGATGGGATGAACTGGGTGCAGTGGTTCAGACCTGTAATCTCAGGAATTTGGGACTCTGGAGGCTGAGGCAAGAGGTACTCTTGAGGCCAGGAATTCAAGACCAGCCTGGGCAATATAGTGAGACCTTGTCTCTAGAAAAAACAACTTGCCTGGCATGATGGCACATGCCTGTAGTCCCACCTACTTGGGAGTTCAAGGCTGCAGTGAGCTATGATCTCACCACTACGCTCTAGGCAACAGTGACCTCAGCTCTAAAAAACAATAAAAAATGGCAAGGTGTTTGTTCTATTTCTAAAGATGATTTATGATTCCTAAAGTTCTTTAAGAATTTCTTTTCATTCACATACTCCCCAGTTCCATTTCTGGGTCTGTGCAATACCTCAGTTCAATAAACATTTATTTAAGCCTCCTGTGTGTCAGTCCAGAAATGGTAAGTAGAATTTGTCACATGTGAACTCTGATAAATCAGTTGAGGCTTTCAGTGTTTTGTACTGAGACTTGTGAGGGAAATAATGCTAGAATCAATTAAAATAGTGGTCCCCAAACTTTTTGGCACCAGGGACAGGTTTCACGGAAGGCAATTTTTCCAGGGACAGGTTTCACGGAAGGCAATTTTTCCAGGGACTGGGGTATGGGGGTGGGATGGTTTAGAGATGATTTGAGCGCATTACATTTATTGTGCAGTCAAACCTCTCTGCTAATGATAATCTGTATTTGCAGCCTCTCCCAAGTGCTAGCTTCACAGCCTCAGCTCCACCTCAGATCATCAGGTTAGATTCTCATGAGTAGCATGCAACCTAGATCCCTCGCATGCACAGTTTACAATAGGATCAGTGCTCCTATGAGAATTTAATGCTGCCGGTGATCTGACAGGAGGCAGAGCTTATATGGTGATGCAAGCAATGGGGAGCAGCTATAAATACAGATGAAGCTTTGCTTGCGTGCCCACCGCTCACCTCCTGCTGTGGGGCCTGTTTTCTAACAGGCCACTGACCATTACTGGTCCTGACCTTGGGTTGGGGACCACAGAATTAAAACCATCGGTCATGAAGGAAGAAAGGGGGCATGGTTACAGCTCCCATACCCTTTCCTTCTCTGTGCTAGACTCTATAGGGAATAGGAAGATAAACCCAGCATGGTCTAGCCCTTGTGAAGATTATTACAAGCCTGCTGGAAAGACTGGAGTTTGGCACTCCACTTAGGAAGTTCTGATAGTATTTCAGGTGAGTGAAGATGAAGACCTGGGCTAGGGCAGTGATACTAGAAATGGAAAGAATGGCATGAATACATGAAATATTTTACTTGTTAGAGCTGGAAAGACACTGTAGACATCCTAGCACTGTGGGTATATTCTTTGATCTCTAGAACACTGAGAAAAAGAAGTTAGGTCTTTTTGCTATTTTGTTTGCCTGAACTACTTTCATAGTTTTTCTATTTCTATACTTGGGTAAAACTCCCCTTTTCTTTTCATTGTCTTCAGCTTAGTCTTTTAACAGATGAATGCTGGGTCTCACCAAACTTGACAGTCTGTTCATTAATAGTCTCTTCTCTGCTCCTAGCCAACTTATATTTAAATATATGGCTCCCATCCAATGACTCCCAACAGGGCCATTAACTAAAGTATGTATTATGGACAAAAAATGGCAGAACTTGGCTCAAGGAGCCACCTTTCTCCACTTACTTGGATTCTCTGATTCATTAAGGAAAGAAAATGATTCTATAGAATCTTATCACCATTGGTTTATATCAGCATGTCTTAACCATAAAAGGAAAAGGACAGTCATAGTTTTAGTAATGGAGTCTTAAATTACTGGCACTTCACTCATAAATGAGGAAAGTAAAGTAGAATCCTTTATTCTCAGAAACCGTTCTCATCTCCCCTCCTGCTGAGTCATGAGGTAAACTAATTTTGATTTTATCTGCTCTAAATTCATTCTAATCCTATAATTTAATCCATCTCTTTAGTTTTAACTCAGTTTCCTTTGAAGATTGCTTTCTATTTGAGATTTTTCTACTTCTCTCTAAAATAGCATCTGTGATATGGGGAAATGGCTTTCATGATACTGCTTAGTTTAGAGGAAATGGATAGCCTCACCTCATGCTGGTTTCGGGGACATTGGTGACAGGATTCATCCATTGGGTGGTTTGTTAGCATCTGTGTGGCTGAAATTGACAGTTGTAAAATTCATAGTCTAAATTCTCTCAGCTTGGTTAAGGCTTTGTAAAGACCCCTGGCTTATTTAGCCACTCTAAATCCATCCTTAAAAGTATATGCTTTGTTTTCCATGTTTCTCCTGGTACAGACTACCCCTCTATTATAAGGTTACTAAATCTTCTTTACAGTGGGCTCAATGGCTGGCCTACAAAACCTGAGGAAGGCCTGGGAGGGCAAACTAGGCCATCTCTCTGTCTAATCATGTCAGTCTGTTTCTTAAGCTAAATTAAAAGTTCTTGTCTTTTCACAGTCACCCTGTACAAAAGCCTCTTCCTGGTACTCAAAATGGAGACAGAAATGCCCTCACTATTTCTCCTGATTTATGGAACATATTTCTTCTTCTCGACTATAGCATGAGGAAGGGCAAATAGAGATACACATCTGCCTCCTTTCCTTTTCCTACAAGCCTTGAGGAAAAAAAAAGAAATTGCATCCTTAGTTTTCAAAAATCTGAATCATATTACATTATCAATATATAATAGAAATTATAGAACTTTTACTAATTTTTCTCTTTGTGGTGTCTATCACCTTTATCTTTTTCTGACTCTCACTAAAACTTCAATCTATTATGTTTGATTTATTGCAATAGTTTTCAACCTGTTTCTTGTCTCTTTTTCTCTTTCCACTCCAGGCTATTTTGCATCCTGTTGCTAGACTATTCTTCTGTTCTCTCTGCTTTGATTACACCATTTGTTTTTATTAAGACAGTCCAGAATTATGTCTCATCATTTATCTAGTATTCTCTTTCAATAATATGCCTGCTGAGTCCTTAGATCCTTTTCTTCTTATTATAATTTACTTACTGTACTACCCCTACATTGATTCCTTCTAACCTTTCTTTATCATATTACCCCTTACTCATAATACATCCATATACTGTCTGATTCTTCAGAGCCTAACTTCATTAATATTAGTATTATTATTTTAGAGACAAGAGCCTTGCTCTTGTTGCCCAGGCTAGAGTACAGTGGTGTAATCATAGCTCACTGCAGCCTCCAACTTCTCAGCTCAAGTGATCCTCTTGCCTCAGCCTCCTCAGTAGCTGGGACTACAGGTGTGTACCACCATACCCAGCTAATTTTTAGTATTTTTTGTAAAGACAAGTTCTTACTAAATTGCCTGGGATGGTCTTGAACTCCTGGCCTCAAGCAATCCTCCTGCCTCAGCCTCCCAAAGTGCTAGAATTATAAGTGTGAGCCTCCAGGCTAGAGCTTAGCTTTAGACCCTCTGGACTAAAACTAACTCACTCTATAACTGAACTTCCTTCCATGGGTTCACTAGAGTATTTAGTCTGTAGAACATATCTTTATATGACATACATTTCAGTAGGTATTCTCTCTTTTCTTTGTATATATCTTTCTTCTCAACTCAATTTTATTTTTTTTATAATCTTCCCCAAAATCCTTTAATATGGGTGTTGTTATCCACAACTTACAGACAAGGAAACAGGTTCAGAGAAGTGAAGTGAACTGCCTAAAGACACATAGCTAGTCAATTTTTGGAGCTGGGATTCACATCCAAGTCCAGTTTCAGTTTTAAGTTCTGAGGTTCACATCCAAGGTCAGTTTCAATTTTAAGTTCTTCACTGGGCCAGGCTGTCTCCTCCTATCAGAAGGAGTTTACAGTGTATTTTGAGGAACATTTCGCAAATAAGGTGACCCTTGAGTGGGCCATTTATTGATTACTACATGCTGAGTGCAACATATCATGTTATCCTTACAACAACCCTATGAAGTCAGTACTACCAATCGTCTCAATTTTCTAGATACTGAATCTAAGCAGTGGAGGGGCTAAATAGTGGACTGAACACAGTGTCCTAATCATCTTACTGCTTTACCTCCCATTTAGACTCAATCTCATGCCCCAGATCCTGCTCAGTCTCATTTCTGGGCCCTGAAAGTTGCCACAGTGGACAGCCTGGCATTTCCTAGGATCTAAGCCCAAGGCCTAGCTGGCTCCTGGCATTGGGAGAATAGAGATGCTCCAGGAAAGGGAAAGCCTGACCTCAGCCTAACTCAATGTTAAGCATCTTAAACAAAGAAATCGCATTTACTATTTTTCTACAGCTTTCACAATGTCTAATAGGTAGTTTTGAGCACTAAATATTTACTTCATTAAACAAAATCTAATGGGACTTAAATAAAAGGACATACTGTAAAACATGGGTATGGACAATAAGAATATTGTCTTTTTACTATTTAGATTTATTTTCTATGATTTCATTAATAAGCATGCACTATTCTTATAATTCAAAACTGTACTAGTTCAACAATATTGTAATTTAATTACATTATGATCCAAATAATTAGACTGTGCAAAGTTTTATTTACAAAACATCTCTAAGTCTACAGTTAATCATAAACAGTATTTCTGGTGCATTTCTAAACATTTTATCTATATTATTAACTTAGAATATTTGCAACATGCTGCTTCTCAACTGTGACCATGATTATTTACTTTTATGTGTATTTCATCATTGAAGATAGGCCTTCAATTGCTCATTATTAAGTCTTAAACTAAGTCAACCTGACATGAATCTAATAAAATTATAGTTGTTTAGAACTGTTTGTTCATCAGAAATTTGAACCCAGGCAAACAAGATCAGGTAGATTCTATAAAGAATTAAGGCTTTTTATTTCTTTTTTTTTTCAGCTTATCATCATGGGGATACAAAAGTTTAGGCCACATATACTGCCCATGTCCCGCCCCCTCTCCCCCGCCCCGAGTCAGAACTTCAAGCGTGTCCATTCCCCAGACAGTGTGCATTGCACTCATCATGTAGTCATACCCCCATCCCCTCCCCCACCTAAAGTTCTGTTTCAAAAATTTAAGGATTTAGACATAATACTACCTTAGTTTTTATGTATACAAAATGAGAGGATTACTTTAGATGATGTCTTTGTTTATTTCTGGCTATTACATTCTGTGGTTATATGAACTGTCTGCCCAATTCTTTAGGAAAATGAGTATACTAGAGTTAGAGAACATTCACCAGTGTGAATTTACAGAGGTTTCTCTTTAACATTGAGACATATTTAGATATGTAAAACACTTTGCCTCTTGGACAATTAAATGTATAGGATAAGCTCTTTTTTTTTTTTTTGTATGCCAGAAGGCTCTATGGACTATAAATAGAATGAACTCACAACTAGGATGGAGAAAGCAAGAGAAATGTGCCTATTTGATTGAAAAAGGTAAATATTGTACTCAAAAATTACTTTGATTGAAAAAGAGCGATGATATATTCCTTATTAAGGACTACTTAATTGTTCTTGGAATAAAATGATCTTCAGCTCTAAACTAAACCGAGGATTTTGAAGAAATCCCAGGAAAAAAATAGTATAGTGAATGTTGAATTTATGGCATAGGCTTGCCATTTTCTCATCAAACTTAGACCAACCTTGACAATATTGTAAGAATAATATCCTCTCAAGGATAAAATGCTCTTATTCAACTTCTATATAGAAAAGTGGTATAAATGAGCCAGTTGTCTTAATATTTAGATATAATGGTAATCTTTGAAATGTGTCCCACTGTTATTATAAATAAAAAGAAAATAAATGTGCTTATCCTTGAGTTGGGCGATACCCAGGACTGATTCATAGAAGAAAAACCTATCTGAGATATATATATAGTTCAGGGGTGCTTTCACTCTGGTAGTACCTATAATAAAAAGGTCATGGTTCCTATTATCTTGGATTTTAAAAATTATACTCACCATCAAATTGGTTTCACCGATCAACACCTAAGTGCAAATATAGGAATAACATTTATCAGGTGTCGGGCAGATGGGAGGGGGTGGGAGGGGATGGGTATACACTCACATAATGAGTGTGATGCGCACCATCTGGGGGATGGACATGCTTGAAACTCTGACTCGGGCGGGGCGGGGGGGGCAAGGGCAATATACGTAACCTAAACATTTGTACCTCCATAATATACAGAAATAAAAAATAAAAAAAAATATTTTCATCAGAGTATACTTGAAACTATACATATACATCTCATATATTTTAACAAACATACCTAAATATCCCAATTATTAAATAATTTCATCCATTGAAAACTGTGGCTACTACTTGTATAAGACATAGTTCCTTCCCAAAAGTGCCTAGTAAGACTAAAGAGATTGAATCAGTGGAATGACTTACTAAACTCATGTTAAAATTTGTAAAAGTATTACTCTTTCTTAATTTTCAAAAGAAAACACTTTATCTTCTTCCATATATATTGTTTCCAACTCTTTCTAACTTTAATAATTGACATTAACACTGTATATTTCTGATAATCTTTTCCTTAGTTTTTCTTCTCCTCTTCTATCCAACTCTTCTTTATTAAAAAAGTATCTATTAATACAAGATACCACAGGAAAAAAGGTCAGAAAAAGAAAAGATAATTTTAATGTATACCTAACTCCAAACTATTCTTATTACTGTCAAGGCATAAAGCCATATGTTGCATTTGGCAAATTCAGTATTTCTCCTGGGGTGCATTGTACTGTATTTTCATAACATATGAAAAGCAACTCCACTTATTTCAAATCGCTGAGTATAATTTCAATAAGGAAAGGAAACTTTCTCCATCCCTTATGAAATATCATCTTTGTATTTGGAGACCTAGCCCCAATTATTAATTTTTCTGATGGGTTTTCATTTCATTCATTCATTAACAAACATTATTATCACATAACATAGGTCGTAAATTTCATTAGTCATGAGAAATATAAAAATCCATAGTGTTTTCTCTCCTTTGAAGTGTGTTCTCATGAGAAGACAGATCTATCTATCTAAACTATGATGTGTTAGATTGTTTAAGTATATGAAAGGGAAATTAAAAGTTAAAAAAAAGAGAGAGACCACTTTTCGTTGGGTTGTGGATTTAGAAAGACTTCATGGATGAGGTGATCCTAAAAGATTACTCTGGGTATTCCATGCATCTAAAGGTGGAGAGCAGGGGCGCCAGGAATAGTCCAGATAATGTGAAAAAAAATTACAAAGATGTGATATGTTCCCAGTGTGAAAGGAATTATCAGAAAGTCTTAACTCCAGAAAGGCAAAGTGTTGAGATATGACAATTAAACAGTAATTATAGAGATTATAATGAATGAACTTGAAGACCATGTTTAGGAATTTGGACTGTGTCCTGACAAATTATGGAAAGCTATGGCAGGATTTTGAACAGCTGCAAAATAAGGTTGTTCTAGTGAGAGTTGGCTCTGTGAAAAAGACTAATGGAAGAAAAGATTGGTTTGAAAGCTGTTGCAATAGTCCAGTGAGAAATGATAAGAAAACCTACCAAGTGAGTGAAGATGAAATAAAGAGTAAGGAGCATACCAGGATACATTAAGAATATATGATAGCCAGTTTGAAGCAAGCACAAGACAGGGAAATCTAGGGAGGAATACCATTTAGTTTGAGGCATGTTGCATTTGAAGTACCTAAATTAAGAAACATTGAACATTTAGGAAGTAAGGGTGGTGGTCATAAATCTAAGCATCACAGAGGTATAGACTAATCCATGGGATTATATAAACTGGTAATGGGAGGAGAGTAAGCATGTAGATAAAGAAGAAAAGCCATTTCACAATAAGACTCTAGAGAACATCAACATAAAGAATAGCCAGCAAAGAAAGAGATTTGTCAATCATGCTTTTAAAAAGTTAAGGACATTGAGCACAAGGAAATAATATTTCAGCAATTTGCAAGTGACTCTTTGTATGCTTGCAAATAGAATTTTAATCACATAAGATTTCAACCAGATAAATTTGGTTACCCAGAAAAAAATGAGGTTATGACTAGATTTGAAGGACAAGTTACAAAATCAATGCTCCATAAATTAGCTATTACGTAGGTAGATGCACATTTTGTTCCATGAAGATTCAAAGTGTTAAGTTATTTTACTCATAATAACAACGTACTTCCCATCAAAATTTCATGGAGAGATAATAGATCATTATTTATTCTATACTGAGTATAGACCATGAAGATTAAAAATAGCTCATGAATAAAGGAAAAAGAAACTCTATATGTGGGATTTTATGTAATTGTGGTAACAATTCCTTGGAGATATTGTGGTGTGTTATGTAAATATGTGTAATTATGATAATTTCAAAAACCATGTTATTTACTCAGTAGTTTAACAGCTCCTTCACAAAACAGTCACTTTCAGAACTCAGGAGAGGTATAGCAATATTTTACATAAAAATGAGGGTGAATTTAACATCTCAAGTGAATTTAAAATGTATTTTCATAAGAAAGACTTCAGAATTTAAGGATATATTTACCCTACTTTTGCTTTCACACAAAGAAATACTGCTATAGCACGAATCATTATTACCAAGTTCAGGGATGATATACATGAAGATCATTGTTGACTAATGGTCAGAATGAATTGATAGTATTCTCATAGATTTTTATGCACCATAGTTGTTTTTTTTTTTTTTTCTGCGGTTCCAGGGCCATGATAGCAGTGCATACTTAATATATGAGTGCTATAACCAGAAATTCAAACTTCTGGAGCAAAGGAAACCACCCATCCATCCATTCATTGAATGAATATTTATACAAGACCAAAATGTGCTAATTGTGGAATTAAATTTGGGGACCAAAAAGATAAATGAAGCACATGTTCTACTATTACAAGCCATCCAGGCAGAGGTAGACACGTAATTAAGTCTGTGAAATAACATCATAGTGGTCGCTATATCGCACTACTCCAAGGAGCACCATTCGCGTTATTTTGAAATGTGGAGGCCCTGAGTGATACCGGTGTTATAATAAAAACACAAGTAGGGTACAGAAGGAGCACAATTAATATGATGATGCAGGGCAAAGGTCACTTGCAGTAAGCCAAGTTTTAATGAGTTGACTAGGCAACCAGAGTGATAGGTGAATGTGTGTGCATACATGTGCATATGTATGTACATGTATAAGGTAGATGTGTCACTCCAGGAAGAGAGAAGAGTGTATGCAAAGGCTGGGAGGTTTGAGTCTACAGTGCAGCAAAGGATAAGGCCAGGGCAAAACAACAACAACAACAAAAATACATAATCATCAAGAGTGTTTTATGCCATATTTTAAGATTTTGGATGCAACTGTATAAGTACTAGAGGGCTATTAGAGGGCATGGTATGAAAGGGTGACTTAATTTTTTTCTATTTTAGAAACATTACTCTAGCAGTAATGTAAAGGAAACATTTTTGTATATTTTGAAATAATATCAAAGTATTATGGGGATCCAAATGTTTTTGGTTACATGTATCAATTTTGTTATGCTTGAGTTAGGGTTATAAGTGTGCCCACCACCCAGATGGTGTTCATTGTACCCATTAGGTAGTTTTTGCCCATACCCTTCTACCCCTCTTCCCTGCATGATATCCACTGAATTTTACTTCTCTTTGTGCCCATGTGTGCTCATTGGTTAGTTCCAATTTAATAGTGAGTACATTTGGTGTTTGTTTTTCCATCTTTAGATATTTCACTTAGGATGATGGTCCCCAGTTCCATACAAATTATTGCAAAAGGCCTTAATCATCCTTCTTCATGGTTGCATAGTATTCCATAATGTACATATACCATATTTTGTTAATCCACTCATGAATTGATGGGAACTTGGGTTGATTCCACATCTTTGTGTTTGTGAATTGTGCTGCAATAAGCATTCAAGTACAGGTATCTTTTTGATGAAATGACTTCTTCTCCCTTGGGTGAATAGCCAGTAATGGGACTGCAGGATCAAATGGTAGGTCTACTTTTAGTTCTTTAAGGAATCCCCATACTGTTTTCTATAGAGGTTGTAATAATTTTCAGTCCCACCAATAGCATATAAGCCTACCTTTCACTCTTCATTTATGCCAGCATCTATTGTTTTTGGACTTTTTAATAAAAGCCATTTTAACTGGGGTAAAGTGATATCTCATTGTGGCTTTAATTTGCATTTCCCTGATGATTAATGATGTTGAACATTTTTTCATATGTTTATTGGCCATTGTATATCTTCTTTTGAAAAACTTCTGTTCATGTCTTTTGCCCACTTTTTAATGGAGTTGTTTGTTCTTTTTCTCGCTGATTTCTTGAGTTCTTCAGAGATTCTGAATATTAGCCCTTTGTGGTATGTATAGTTTGCAAATATTTTCTCCCATTCTGTAGGTTGTCTGTTTGCTCTGTTGATTATTTCCTTAGCTGTGCACAAGCTTTTTAGTTTAATCAAGTCCCATTAATTTAAAATGTTGATGCTATGATTACCATTGGGGTCTTCTTCCTAAATTCTTTGCCTAGGCTGATATCTAGAAGAGTTTTTCCAACATTTTCTTCTAACATTCTTATGGTTTCATGCCTTACATTTAAGTCTTTTATACATTTTGAATTAATTTTTGTGAGTGGTGAGAAATATGGATCATGTTTCATTCTTCTGCATATGGCCATCCAATTCACCCAGGACCATTTATTGAATAGGGCTTCTTTTTCCCAGTGTATATTATTGTCTGCCTTGTCAGAGATGACTTGGATGTATGTGGATGGTTTTATATCTGGATTCTCTGTTCTGTTGCATTGGTCTGTGACTCTATTTTTGTGCCAACACCCTGCCATTTTGGTTACTATAGCCTTGTGGTATGGTTTGAAGTCTGCTAACATGATGCCTCCAAATTAGTTCTTTTTGCTTAAGATTGTTTTGGCTGTTCAGACTCTTTTCTGGATCTAAACTAAATGTAGAATTATTTTCTATAAATCTATGAAATATGACAGTGGCATTTTGATGGTGATTTCCTTGAATCTGTAAATCACTTTGGGTAGTATGGAAATTTTAACAATGTTGCTACTACCAATCTATGAGCATGATATGTTTTTCCCTCTGTTTTTGTCATCTGAGATGTCTTTTCTTGGTATTTCATGGTTCTCTTTGTAGAGATCTTTCACCTCCTTGGCTAAGTTTATTCCTAGGTATTTTATTTTCTTTGTGGCTATTGTGAGTAGTATTGGGTCTTTGATTTGATCCTCAGCTTTACTGTTATTAGTGTATAGGAATGGCACTGATTTTGCATATTTTGTAACCTGAGACTTGCTGAATTTATTTATCAATTCCCAGAGTCTCTTGGTGGAGTCTTTGGAGTTTTCTAGATATAAGATCATATCATCAGCAAAAAATGATAATTTGACCCCCTCTTTCCCGATTTGGATACCTTTTATTTATTTCTCTTGCCTGATTGCTCTGGCTAGGACTTCAGTACTATGTTGAATAGAAGGGATGACTGTGGGCACCCTTGTCTTGTTTCAGTTCTTAGTGGGAATGCTTTCAACTTTTCCCCATTCAGTATGACATTGGCTGTGGGTTTGTCATATGTGGCTTTTATAATCTTGAGATGTTCCTTCTATGTCTAGTTTGTTGAGGGTTTTTATCATGACAGGGTGTTGGATTACATCCAATGTTTTTTATGAATCAGTTAATATGATGTTTTTGCTTCTGCTTATGTGGTGAATCATATTTATTAATTTACATATGTTGAACCATCCTTGCATCCCGGGGATGAAGCCCACTTGGTTATGGTGCATTATTTTATTGATGTGCTGTTGAATTGAGTTTGCTAGTATTTTATTGAAGATTTTTGCTTCTATATTCATAAGGACTATTGGTCAGTAGTTTTCTTTTTTTGTTGTGTCCTTTTCTGCCTTTGGTATCAAGGTGATACTGGCTTCATCTAATGAGTTAGGGAGTATTCCTTCCTTCTCGATGGTAAGGAATAATTTCTTCAGTATGGGTGCCAGCTCTTCCTTGTAGGTCTGGTCAAATTCAGCTGTGAATCCATCTGACATGGGACGTTTTTTACTGCTTCAATCTTCTTGCTTGTTATTGGTCTGTTCAGGAGTTCTACTTCTTCCTGATTAACTCTAGGGAGGTTGTGTTTTTCCAGGAAATTGTCCATTTCCTCTTCGTTTTCTAGTTTATGTGTATGGAGGTCTTCACAGTATTTATAGATGATATTTTCTATTTCTGTGTTATCAGTTGTAATATCTCCTTTTTCACTTCTGATTGAACTTATTTGGCTCCTTTCTCTTCTATTCCTGGTTACTCTAGCAATAGGTCTATCAATTTTGTTTACCTTTTCAAAGAACCAACTTTGTGTTTCATTGACTTTGTATTGTTTTTTTGTTTTCCATTTTGTTTAGTTCTGATATGACTTTAGTTATTTGTTTTCTTCTGCTGGCTTTGGGTTTGGTTTGCTCTTCATTTTCAAGTTCCCTTAGACATGTCATTAGATTGTTGATTTGTGATCTTTATGTCTTTTTAATGTAGGCATTTAAGGCTACGAATTATCCCCTTACTTCTTTTGCTGAATCTCATAGATTTTGGTAGCTTATATCCTCTTTGTAATTCAGTTCAAGAAATATTTTGATTTCCATCTTAATTTCATTATTGGCCCAATAATTTTTCAGCATCAAGTTGTTTAATTTCTATATCTTTATGTAGAATTGGGTGCTTTTCTTGGAGTTGATTTCTAATTTTATTACACTGTGGTCTGAGAAGATACATGGTATGATTTCTGTTTTTTTTTTTTTTAATTTGTTGAGCCATGTTTTGTGGCCTAAGATACATTCAATTTTGGAGAATGTTTCATGTGATGAGAAGAATGTATAGTCAGTAGTTTTCGGGTAAAATGTTCTGTAAAGATGTTAGACCCATTTGTTCTAGTGTCCTGTTTAAGTCCAGTGTTTATTTTCTGCTTGGATTATCTGTACATTTCTGTCAGTGGTATGTTGAAGTCCCTGGTAATGACAATGCTGCTGTTTATCTCTTTGCTTAGATGTAGTAGGGTTTGCTTTATGAATCTGGGTTCTCCTGTGTTAGATGCATAAATATTTAGGATTGTTATGTCTTTTTGTTGAATTGCTCCCTTTACCATTATATAATGACCATCTTTGTCTTTCTTTATTGTTGTTGATTTAAAATCAATTTTATGTGATATAAGAATAGCTACACCTGCTTTCTCTAGTTTTCCATTTGCATAGAATATTTTTTCCACCCCTTCATCTTAAGTCTGTATGAATCCTTGTGGGTTAGATGTGTTTCCTGGAGATAGCAGATACTTGGGTTGTATTTATTCATCCATTCAGCCAGCCTATGTCTCTTTAGTTGTTCATTGAAACTATTCACATTGATTGATGGAATTGATATGTGGGTTGCTATTCTGTTCATCCTGTTGTGTATACCTTATTGCTTTGTTTTACCTGTTGTGCTATTGTTTTATATGAGCTCTGAGCTTTAGCTTTTGGGTAGTTTTACACTGGTGAGTGTCTATTGTACTGATCCATGTATAATGTGGCTCTGAGTATTTCCTGCGGGGCAGATCTGGTCTTGACAGATTCCTTCAGTGTTTGCTTATCTGTAAAAGTCTTTATTTCTCCTTCATATATGAAACTTAGTTTCAGAGGATAGAAAATTATAGGCTGGCAGTTGTTCTGTTTAAGAAAACTGAAGTTGGACCCTAATCCTTTTTGGTTTGTAAGGTCTCAGTTGGGAAGTCTGCAGTTAGCCTCATGAGTTTTCCCTGGTAAGTTACTTGATGTTTTTGCCTCGTGGCTCACAGGAGTTCCTCCTTTGCATTGACTTTGGCCAGTCTGATGACTGTATGTCTTGGTGATTGCCTCTTTGTAATGAATACCCCATGTGTTTATTGTGCTTCTTGCACCTGGATACCTAAATCTCTAGCAAGCCCAGGGTAGTTTTCCTTAATTAGTCCCTCAACAATGTTATATAGCCCTTATACGTTTTCTTCTTCACCCTTAGTGATGCCTATGATCCTTATATTTGGCCATTTTTGCATAATCCCATATTTCTTGTAGGATTTATTCAGTCCTCTTAATTCTCTGTTCTTTATTTTTGACTGCCTGATTTAATTCAAAAGAACTGTCTTCAAGCTTTAAGATTCTTCTGCCTGGTGAGGCTGAGGTGGCCCCACCCAGCCACTGTGTTTTGTATTTCCTTAAATGAATTTTTCATTTCCTGAAGTTATATTTGTTTTTTTTAATATGTCAATCTCTTTAGTCAATTTTTCAATCATTTCCTGAATTGCTTTTTTCTAGTTTCTTAGAGTTGATTGTCCATTTTCTCTTGGATTTCATTGAGTTTCCTTATAATCCATATTTGGAATTCTTTATCTGTCATTTCAGTGTTTTAATTTTGGTTGGTGTCTATTGCTAGAGAGTTACTGTTCTCTTTTGGGGTGTCCTTTCACTCTTATGTTTCACGCTTCTGGAGTTCTTTCACTGATTCCTTCTCATCTGGGGCAGCTGTCACTTCTTATTTTTGGATATTCTTTTGTTTAGTTGCCCCTCCACTCCACTGCCACTTTTAAAGGAGTATCTATAGCATATGTTGGGTAAGAACCTTTGGCTTTGCTTGTGGGAGCTTTGATGGGGTGGTTTTGGATGGATGCGTTGGTTATAGATATCCTTAGTTTGGTGGGTTTCTCAGTTGCTAGTTTGTAGGCTGTAACAATGGTGAGCTATGTGTGTGGGCAGATTCCCTGTCTCTCTTTGATGAGGGAGGATGGCAGTCTTTTAAATCCTCTCTCTTTCCCCAGCCCTGTGGTCTTATTAACAGTGTGAATTATATTGATACGCCCAGTATAATCTCTGAGACAGCAGGTGGACCTTGTGAGTAAAAATCAACCACACCCTTGTATTATTGAGTCAGAAACTGCCTGAAAGGGCTGTGCAAATTGACCTCCCTGCCAGTAGATGGTGTTTGCTGGAAGAAACAAGCTGCAGTATTGTTTTGGTGACCTGTGATTGGCTCTATCCCCTCAGGAGAAACACTGGAATGCCCGAGGTGGTGGCTAGGGCTCTGGAACTTCCAGGTGAGTCCTTATTCTCCCCCACAGCAGAGGCAGGTGGGGGAGTGAGGCTGGGTGGGGCTGGGGTGGGTGAGCCTCCACTCAGGCTCCACAAAAGCTGGTAAGGTAGCTATTTCAGCAGGTGTCAAAGGTCCACTCCCAGCTTCTGGGGAAAGCTGCCAGGGAGGGTCTGAAGTGGCCCCACACGGCCAGAAAGCCTGTTTGTGGAGGCAGGGCTGTCTGAGATTCACAATCTGGCTATCAGGAGAGGATTTTGCTCTTCTCCCCCTTACCCTGCTCCGTGGTCTCCTTGTGGTGTCTGCTAGCAGGCAGGAGCTCAAAGTAGCTGAGTTCCCCCACTATGGCACTGTGGGCTGGGAGCTTCCCTGACTAGGAGCCTGCCCTGGGCTGGGAGCATGGCCTTCCTGTGGGGGTAGGGATGCTCCGTGAGTGTGCTGCAGTTGGGACCCACACTGCACTCTCTTTTCAGTTCTGCCCACGCGGGCTCCCTTGCCTCCCAAGATTAGTTAATAAAAATCCCCTCCATGCCCCCAAGCAACACCATCAAGTCCTGGGGGTATAGGATCTGGCCTGCAGGCCTTTTCTGGGTACCCAAATATCAATCCCTGGCCATGCCATAGTGCAGCATGCTGGTCCCAAGTTGCTTATGGGATGCTCAAGCAGGTTTGATGTCCCTCTGCTTTGGGATGTGCCCTGCTCAAATGGAGCAGCCAGGCAAGCAGCTGGGGAGGGCCGGTGACCAGGGAACTCACAGTCCAAGCACACCTTAGTCACCTGCAGGTCTTTAAGAGGAAAGGTTTGAGCTCTTCGTTCTATGGAAGCTCTGGTGTGGTATATGCACCAACGGGGGGAAGCAGCAGCTCTTGAGAGCCCTGGCTCAGTCATCTCCCTTGGTAGCTGTGAGTCAGGTAGGGAAGGGGGAGGAAAATAGTCTGGATGGAGGAAAGTTAGTACTCTGGTCATCTCTGTTCCTTTCTCCAGAAGGCAGCCCACTCAGAATGTTCAGGCTCTGGGATCATGCAGATCCCCCAGGACCCACCAGCCCTCTGTGGCTCCCGCATTCTGGGCCAGAGTTGGGAAATGTTTGTGTGGGAATGAACATGACAAAAACTGAGGGCCTGAAGCCCCCTGGGGAGGGCAAAGGCACATGGTGGGTGGAGAAACGATATGGTACCTGCCATCTCTGCTGGGGTCTATGGTGATAGGAAGTGCCCCAAGGCAGCTGGCAGGCCGGTGCTTTGTCCTCAGGAAGCTCCTAGTTCACTGGCAGCAGCAGCTTTTGGGCTCATGAAGGTAGAAAGGCTCTCCAGAAGCTCAGGAGCCTGCTGACTGCCAGAGATGGGAAGGAGGGAGAAAGAAACCATCCCACCTACCCTTTTCTCTGGACTCCAAGCCTCTCAAAGGTTGTCCTCTGCTGATAACTTGCTGCTTCTTGTTCTGCTCTGCAACTTCTTCCCATGGAATCTCTTGTACATTCTGGCACTTTTCCCTCGGAATTACACTCGATCTATGATTTTATGTTTGCTTTTTCTTTTTCACCTAAAATTTTCCTTCTTTCTGAGACAATCTGGCAGCTGGTGTCTCTGGTCAGCCATCTTGTCTCTCCCCCTGAGGTGAAGATGGAAACAACATTTAAAATTATGATAATAGCTAACACATATTGGACATGTTCTATGTGCCACAAATTCTGTTAATGCTTACTTGTATTATTCCATTTAGTGTTTATAACAACCCTATGAAGTAGGTGTTATTATATGGTCTTATATTGAAATCTACATATTGATTTATCAGACATCTATTATCCAATTGTACTATAACAACATGAATATTTGAAATGAGAAAGTGAAAGGCCAGTGAACAATATGAGAAAAGTATGAGAAGTTTACATACATTTTCAGTTTGTATCTTTGATGTGGTTATCCATTAGATATAGGCATAACGGAAAAGGAGAAACAAAAGATGGTTCTCAGTTTTTTGGTTTGGCTGGCTGGTGGTGTTATTCACTGAGAAAACAGGAGGAAAGGAGTCCATATGGAGAGAAGACAGTGAATTCATTTGGTGTGTTTGAGAACACTTCAGTGATGATATATAAGAGGGAATTGGATATATGGATCTGGAGTTTAGAAAAAGAGCTTAGATTGGACCTATGGATTTGGGAGTTGTCAGCATATGAGCAGTAGCAAAATTATTGATTTGAGAAGAAAAAGGAGATGAAGCAAAAGCATTCATTGGCTCTCATATAGATATTTAAGGTGCAAGTGGAAGTGGAAGCACTTTAAGAAGAGAATGAGAAGGAATAGTTACTGCAGAAAAAGAAAAAAAAAAGCATGTTTTTTCTCCTAAATGTAAAGAAGGGAAGATTCAAGAAGGCAAACGTTAAAAGATTGCCTTTTACAGAAGTCAGGCAAGGTGAAAGTGGAAGAGTTTGTTGGATTTGGAAATTAAGTCATGAGCAACTTTGCTGAGAACAAGTTCAGTAAAGACATGCACATAAATGAATGCTACCTTGAGGAGATAGGTGGCATGGCCAATAAAACAATTATGAACGCTTCCTCCAAAAACCCTCATAGTGAAGGAAAGGAAGAATGATGTTCCAATTCTAGGGAAGTATTTTTTGTTTATTTTTTGTTGTATATTTTTGGTTTGGGGCTTAGTTTTAGGTTCCTATGGTATTTAAACATTTTTATATACAGTCAAAGGAAAGATGTTTATATATAGTAAAAGCCAGACCCCCTCCCCCCCGAAAAGAGAGGAATCAGATTAAGAACAAATAAGGGATAAGTGGTTTAATCTGGGAATGAGATAAAGGATTCATCCTTATCTGAAACAGGAAGCAGGAAGGGATGGACAGAAGGATGTATTCTGATATAAATGCATGCAGAAAGTTCTTAACCATATTTATAATCTAAAATCACAAAAAAGATATACCAACAAGTCACTAGAGAACATAATAAGGTGCTACTATTCTACTCAAATGATACTCTACTTTCCCCTGATTATTGTTCTTCAAAGCAAATACTTTTTAACCTGAATATCCTGCCTAATATGTATAAGAGTTAAACTATATTGTCCAAAGGACCAGCAGGGCTTTTCTCTTTGGTAAAGGATATTAGAAACACGTTAGGTTTTTCTGATCAATATGGCTCACTTTTTAAGAGGAAATTGTTAAATTTTTTGAGCCATTGATTCCTTTTGTGCTGTTTCAGAGAATGTACAATAGTGTTGCAATAAGGAATGACACACACATATTGGAAATTGTATTGCTCTAGTTTTCAGACATTTAGCTCAGATTTTAGAAGTTTCATCTGCCTATGATAATTTTCAAATCTATATTATTACAACGTACGTAGTGTGTCTAGTGTGACATTGCCTTCTTCTGCTGGCAATGATACGTATGGCACAACTCTGTTTTAAGGAGTTGAAATAGGAGGTAGCAAATCTATCGTGGATATCTAAAGTGAAGACTATCTGTTCATAACATACTCTCTTTCAAAATTATATCTTCATAAGAGCTCCCATAACAGATATTTTATAGAGAAAGCTTCAAAATGGAATTTCTGCAACAGGCTTCTCCAAACTTTAAATTCTTGATTACCATACTATCATTAATGTATTCATAATTGTTGTTTAGGATATTACTAAACAACCATTAACAGGACCCTTGGAAAATAAAATTTCGAATTCACAATGTCATAGTCATATATACAATTTTGAAACTGAGTCCACTTATGAAACTCATTGTTAGAAGTGGTCGCTTCTACCTAAGTGAAGGTAACTTGGAAGCAATAGTATAATCATCAGCCTTTAACTTTTACTGTAATATTTTTTGCTATTCATATTGTTTTTATGCGTAAAGGATGACTATGTAATCATTTGTTATGGCTTATATGTTGTGCAGAAAATCATAAATAATGTTTTTTCTTACTTTTAAAAATATGAGAACAGGGCTGGGCATGGTGGCTCACTCCTGTAATCCTAGCATTCTGGGAGTCCAAGGTTAGAGGATAGCTTCAGGTCAGGAGTTTAAGACCAGCCTGAGCAAAAGCAAAACCCCATCTTCATTAAAAATAGGAAAAAAATTAGCCAGGTGTGGTGGCAGCGTCTGTAGTCCCAACTACTTGGGAGGCTGAGGCAGTAGGATCGCTTAAGCCCAGAAGTTCGAGGTTGCTGTGAGCTATGATGATGCCACTGCACTCTAGCCTGAGCTACAGAGTGAGACTCTGTCTCAAAAAAAAAAAAAAAAAAATTAGAACATTTACAAGCAAACTGCAGTTGTTTTTGTTGAGTTTAACCTAGTAAAATATATAGCCAATAAACATGTACAGAATAGTGTTAAGGTATATTCTGATAAAAAACCTATTTTGGGACAAACCATTCATATTAAAATTGTTACCCGTCACAAAACTGAAACCAAATTGTTGTGTAGCTTTGGACAGCCATGCAGCCTAAATTGAAAATTCTATAATCCATCAATGGCATACTGCTAATGGGTGTTAGAATCTGTCTAGATCAAATCAAATACCCAAAAACATGAAATTTTGGTCAGGTTTCTTTTACATGCACCTGGAATACTGTTTGATCAAGTGTAATATTGTGGCTGGTGTCATGCGTTTGCATACAGCATAAGCAAAGCTGTATGACTGTCTACCTAATGTTCTCATCATGATGTTTCTGTGTATTTATGGAAATAAATATCTGTCAGAGCTTCAGCACAAACAATCTGGGACTAAGTGAAATCAGAGGAGAATGTAGCATCTTTTTCTTTACATTTTTGATTTTATACATAGATTTCTTTTAACCATTATTAATTAAGCCATCTCTATGTGTCTAACAAAGTGCTAAATCTTTGATAGATATGGAAAAAATAACTATCATATAATCTTTCCTCTCATATTTGTGGATGCTGGTGTGTAATTTTCTTTAAGAAGGTTTCTGGTTTGTATTTACTTACTTTCTTTGAAATCAATGAAAGAAAACTGGAGAGTATTTAGGTGGTAGAAGCATTGTTTGGGAATGATGCAAATATTATTGGAAAAACTTGTATTTATTTCTGTATGCAATAGTGATGCCTATATCCAAATTTAACCTTGTGAAAATCCTAGGGACTACAACCCTGAAGACCAGAAGAGGCACACTCTCCTTAGCAAACAAGGCTTGCATCACATCAGCAAGCTCTGATAATAAAAGAGCCAGCCCATCCCAACTTGATTGACCAAATTAGAAACCTATTTGGGATGCAATTATAATGCATGACAAATTAGTGTTCTAATAAATCCTAAAACATATTTCATGGCCAGCACTAGGTAAGGGGCTGCCCAAGTTAAATACAGAAGCATGTACTCTGGAGGGTCAGAATTTTGCTGCTTGGCATAGTTTTATTCTGCACTCTTTATGCAGTGATGGCCAGTGTGGTATGCTAAAATGTTTGAGGACTTGCCTTGCCACCAATTAGCTGAGTGAACATGGAAAGATCCCTTAAGGTCTCCTTTACTGCATTGATCTATGAAAAGATAGATTTGAACTAAATAATTTTAATGTTCTTAATGGGTAACAGTTTCACTAGTTTAGTATTAGGATAATATTAAAGAAAATGAAAACCCCATCCTGTGGTAGGTACACAGAGTACAGTTAAGTGATTCACATAAAGGTTATATACAGAAAACAATTTAGGAATTTTTTTCAGATAGTAATTGACAAAAAGTACGTGAAAGCAAAGAGAATTACCAAGATAAAAGCCTTCTAAGGTAGTGCTTGTGTCTTCAGAGAGAAAGAGACCAGACTTGTCTGGTCAGGATATTGCTGGGAAATAGGTAGCCAAGCAACTGCCTGAAAAGCCACCAAAGGGAGCCTTCTTCAAAGGGATGGGTGCATCGCTGAGATAATCCCTGGTTTAGCCTTTGACAGGCTTGCATTTCAGCATTCAGTTCTGTTTGAGCTATTATGTGCTGACTTCAGCATGGGAGCACTGAAATTGGGGCATGACTACACATTTCATTACTGACTCTGCTCTCCAAAGCCCTGGGAAAATAATGCTTTTATAAAAAAGCTACACTTGCCATCCAATAACAAGAGGTATGCAATAGATAATCAAGTTGTCTTATTAGATTATTCTTTTACAAAACAAAATCTAGGATGAAACATTCCTCAGATGAATAGAGCTATGATTTTTATCAATGAAATAAAACTAACCTAACTGCTAAAATAGTTTACCAATTGGCAAAAGAGCTTGTTAGGCTCTTTTAAAAATGTGACCAGTCACATTTTATAGAAATGACATGGCTATTGTGCTAGAAAAAAATCTGCTTTGGAAAATCAATATTTTTTATTTTAAGAGATTTATACATAAGGACTGTTACTTTAGTATTAACTTAACAAACACCCAAGGAGTCCTAATAGTTAAGTTTATATAATTAAAAGAAGTAGGAATGATATGGGCTAATTTACATATTGTGCCACATTATTTGGTGTTCTGATGAAAATAAGTGATCATTTATTCTTTCAATAAACATCTATTGAGATTCTGCTCAAAGGGATACATATGTGAATGAGGACGCTGCAGTGAAAAGCTTAACTTTAGTGGTGAAATAATAGAATTCCATTAGAATAGACTAATAGACTTGAATAATGATAATCTGTATTAATAAAAACTAATAAATATATAACAATGTATAATATTATATTCCGTAGAACTTGGAGGAATTCTAGAGTTGTTCTAGGTAAGTCAGATGTGTGTCGATCAGATTTGAGAAACAGCAGAATTAAAAGTAGACAGCTAGTAATTGTGCATATGAAAGCTATAGTGGTAGTGGTGATGATGTTGGTGATAATGAGAAGGAAAAGAAGGTGGAGGAGGAGGAAAAGGAAAGGAATATTAGCTAACACTATAGATCTTACCGTGTACTAGATATTTTTCTAAGAGGGTTTGCATATATGGACTGAGTCAACTCTCACAACAATCTTTTGAAGTATGTGCTATTATTTGTCCCATTTTATGGTTAGGGAAACTCAGTGACAAAGAGTTAACCTGCCCGAGGTCACATAGTCAGTAAGTAGATGGTTAGTGTTAAATTCAGAGTACACGCATGAAATGTTAAATGTTCTAGAGAAAGACTAAGAAGTAACAATAGTCTACATCACTCAAATGTGTACAGTGGCCAAATATAAATATATATATATATAATGATATATAGCAATGAGTGGTGACACAATAGCAAACTCACACAGAATAACAAGGAGTGGTGGGCACGATAGCAAACTCATGCAGAATAAACTGGATAGCTTACAGCCCATGTAAACATGGGAGGTGGACCCCAGCTGATTGTGGCCCTCTAGAAATGCTGTTCCAATGTTATCAGATTGTCCAAGTTTGGAAAGAAACTGAAATCTGGATTCATAAGTGAAACCTCCAGATTATTAAATATTTGGCAATTAATTAAGATTTCCTAAGATAAAATGTTAGATGGGCTCCAGAGAACACATCAATTACTGAGACTGCTACAGCCCAGGAGCCACCAGTGCACCATTCCGTCATTTTACAGAGGCTTTTACTGACTTTTCTTAAGTTTCTAATAGTCTGAGCTCAGAACAAAATACAGAGTAGTTAAAAGTCACATTTACTCAGTATTAATATTGCCAATAGCTTATTGGGTTGATTTCAGTGCCAAATATTTGTTTTAAGAATAAATGCAGGAACATGTAAGACTCAAAGTTCAGCAACATATTTTCAGTTTGTTGCCTTAGCTTTTATGCTTCAATATTGTGAGCATCCAAAATTTACTCTTATTAACTTCTCATGGGCTGTGACTGTCTCAGTCCATGTCTCTTATACCAGATTATGAAGATCACAGCAAAAAAAGAAAAATATAATTTCCAAAGGATAGATATGAAGGCATGTTAGAAACACATATGACAATATTAAATCCTTTTATCTGGCCATCTCAAGGCAGAATTGCTCATGTTTCTGATAATGCCAGATTCTGTGATGTGTCTCCATGAAGACTTGACATATATATCAGGTATTTTCCTTCCTTGCTTGCTTGCTTCTTCCTCTTTCCCTTCCTTTCTTCCTTTTATCCCCACCAATTTGCTCATATTTTGTGTTTTATGGGTTATGAATGTTATTATCCTTGATCTCTAATCCAACTGTAACTTGATTGTTTGGGCACCAGATGTTACTTTGCAACATAGGGAATTGAAATGTCAATGACATATTGACAAGCTAGAAAATGTCCTGGGTAACGTGTCGAAAGTGGTGAAGAGTCTCGACACCACATCACATGAGGAATACTTAAGTAAGCTAGGGAAAGAGAACTAAAGAATATTTAGGGCAAATATGATAGCTATTCTGAAATATTTAGAAGATTGGCAATAAAAATCTTTAGTATTTAGTTAGTTTGAAAGCTTATTCTGACTTCGAAAACATGGAAGCTATTGGAGGTAGAGTTTAGGTTTTTTTTTTTTATTTCAGCATATTATGGGGGTACAAATGTTTAGGTTATATATATTGATTGCCTTTGCCCTGCCTGAGTAGTCAGAGCTTCAAGCGTGTCCATCCCCCAGATGGTGCATACCACACCTATTAGGTGTCAATATACTGAGTTAAGTTTTAGTAATGAAAATCTCTCTCCATAAAGAGATATACCTAAAAAATGTAGTGGATACCTCCAAAAATAGTTAAGACTGTGGTAGAGATAAAGTTCCTGAATTGTCAGGCAGAAATATTTGACCTCTGAATGTGTGCTGTTTCTCAAGTCTAGAGCGAAACTATCAATGTAAAGTAATGCCATCATTTAAGATGATTTTTATGACATAACAGAGGATAATATTTTATCGACAATAACTACAAACATTAAAGCAGATTACAACATAAATCAGCATCAATAGTGACCTAGTATTTGTTGCTAGATAAGAGTGTGAATAAATGTCACATTCTCTTGTATTGACCTTGTTTTTTCAATAAGTCACTGAACAGCAAACAATTAAACAATGAAACCAATATATCTGGAGAAAAAATTTAAGAAAATATCACAACATTTCCATAACTATTTCCTTCTAGTATATATTTCACACATTATAAAATGATTAGCTATATTAGATGGTCTTCTTTTTAAGTTCAAAAAGTCTTCATAGCACTTTCGCCTTACTTGGATCTTACATTAAGCTATTGAAATGCATGCATATTATATCCAGGCCAGGTATGGTGGCTCACACCTGTAATCCTAGCACTCTGGGAGGCCTAGGCAGGAGGGTTGCTTGAGGTCGGGAGTTTGAAACCAGCCTGAGCAAGAGTGAAACCCCGTGTCTCCCAAAAATAGAAAAAATTATCTTGGTGTGGTGGTGTGCACCTGTAGTCCCAGCTACTCGGGAGGCTGAGGCAGGAGGATCACTGGAACCCAGGAGTTTGAGGTTGCAGTGAGCTACAGTGATGCCACTGCACTCTACCCAGGGTGACAGAGCAAGACTCTGTCTCAAAAAAGAAAAAAGAAAAAGAAATGCATGAACATTATTATCTGTTTTTCAGAACTCTATCTCTGGTAATTGTTTGTCAAATATGTGTTGGAATCACTATTTTAACCCATGTTATCAGAAAGTTGTGGCAATTAAGAAAATCAAACAATTAAGATTATTAAAGAAAAATATTTTTTCTTAAATTCTGAATTATGTGGTTAATATTCACTCTTTGCTTTCACTGTATAGGTCTGGCTTAGCATGAATTACTAATTGACTGGGAGGAAATGTTGACATTTAAGTGGTTCTTGTTGCATGTTTACATTAACAAAATATTAGGCTATTGGCCGGGCGTGGTGGCTCACGCCTGTAATCCTAGCACTCTGGGAGGCCGAGGTGGGCGGATCGTTTGAGCTCAGGAGTTCGAGACCAGCCTGAGCAAGAGCGAGACCCCATCTCTACTAAAAATAGAAAGAAATTATATGGACAGCTAAAAATATATATAGAAAAAATTAGCCGGGCATGGTGGTGCATGCCTGTAGTCCCAGCTACTCGGGAGGCTGAGGCAGGAGGATTGCTTGAGCTCAGGAGTTTGAGGTTGCTGTGAGCTAGGCTGATGCCACGGCACTCACTCTAGCCTGGGCAACAGAGTGAGACTCTGTCTCAAAAAAAAAAAAAAAATATTAGGCTATTGAAGAATATTCTAATAATTGTCTTCAGAAGAAGTAGAATTTTAAATAACTGCCAACTAACACATAGTGCTTTGCAAATGACGTGGAAAAGAATTCCCAAACAATCACATTTAATGCAACAGAGAATTATAGAATATCCTTATGAAGAAAATAATATAGACTGCATTATAATCTCGGTCTGTGGCCCTGAAAATTTTAGTCGCTACTGTTATTCTCTACAGACTTAAGCATGTCATGCTTCACTGTTCACCAATTGTCAAGGAAAAATATTTGTTCCATGGAGAAAATGAGAGCAGTCTTACCTGTAAGCAAATTGATATTGATGCCTGTTGTCCTAGAAATGCACTTGTACTTTATTAATGTTCATATGTGGATCATTTTGCTTTACTGGTGATTTTTTTCAGGTTATTCTGCAGGGCGTAGAGAGCAGTAAAGAGGTAGAAAAAAACACTGCTGGATTTAGAGTACACATACCTTGAATTACTCAAAAGTGTATTTTCCCTCAGCTTTATTGAGATATAATTGACTAAAAATGTATACATTTATGGTGATGATTTGATATACATATAGATTGTGAAATGATTATCACAATTGAGCTGACAAACATATCCAGCACCTTACATTGTTTGTTTGTTTGTTTGCTGGTGTGGACACTTAATATCTGCCTTTTTAGCAGATTTCAAGTATACAATATAGTTTTATTAACTATAGTCACCATGCTCTATGTTAGATATCAAGAATTTATTCATCTTATAACAATATTTCTACCGTTTGATCTTTCATTCTCTTCTTTCAGCTTGTTTTTTTATGTTTTTTCTTTTGCTTTTTGTTATAAATTATATGGTTCATGTTCATTCTTCTCTTTTGTTTTGCTCTATAGATCTGGCTTGGGGAAAATGTGGAGATGTTGGTCAAAAGTATATTTTAATTTCAGTTTGAAATTTTTCCCTCTAGTTTCTTTATGGTCATCATTAGTTTTTCTACTTGAAAGTAGATAAATGTGAATGTGTGTGTGTGTGTGTGTGTGTATACACATACATGTGAAGGATACTTTTCCGCATTCCCTATTTTGTTCAAAGTTGATAGTGTACTGCTGTGCTGGAATATGAGAGGAAACACATCTGATTCAGGTCAGCATGCTCAAAACAAATTGTGTGGCTTCATTTCCTGAGGTCTTTTTCTTATTCATTTCATCTTGGAGAGATGAAAGCCTTTGTATGGCTTAAATTTGGAGGCTAGGTGTCAACAGGACCAGTCACTATGAAAGTGCAATTGTAATTCAGTAGCCTGCAGGTGATCTCAACACTACTGCAGTCTATAATATTCTGGGGTGCATATCTCAAGCTCTTTATTTCTGTTTCTTTCCTGCACCTATTTCAGCTTTTTCACTGTTCGATAATACCTTCTATTTATCAGTAAAATAGATGTTTTGAAACATGATATTCTTCAAGCTAGTTTGAAATTTTAAAAAGTAGGGAAATTTGTTAAACAGATATGTATTTTAAATTTCTATACATTTTCTGTATATTTTCTTTGCCTGCCCCTCTCTATTATAGATTATTTAAAATCCCTCCCCCCAATCATATCCATAGGAAGAAAGCATTTCAAGTAGGAGAAGCTTGTTACGTGCTTTTTTATAAAGTTCAAACTGAGAGGAACACCTTTACATTTAATTAATGAGAATTCAACTGCTTAAAAGTTTGATGACTTTTGAAACTTATATAGTCTGATTCCATCTCTAGGAAGGAAAAAAAAATATTTTGGTTTCATTAAAGCAAAAATGACCAAAAACGTTGACCACACATTTGCTATTAAAGATAACCATATTTAATTTAACCGAAATGGGTTTTTCACCGAGTCTAAATGACCTGCAGCATTATAGAATTGGCTGCCATTCTTTCAGTCAGAATCCAGGCTTTGGAAAGCCAGAACTCTCCTGTACAGCTAGTACAAAGATTGTGCTTAGGGTTTAAATAACATGAAAAGAGTAAGGTGGAAAATTAGAATATGTTGAAGGTTGAAAGATTTGATCCTGTGACTTTTACATAACTCAGGAAGGAAATAACCCAATTCCTCTCCACATTTAGTGGAAAAGCAAGTCAAAACCACAGAGGCTGAGAACTTTCTCTACATGGATTTTCAAACGATTTATATAAAGATGTTGGAGAAATTCACAAAGACCTGGATAATGTTGGAAAATCTTATGTTTTGAAGATAGGACAGAGCTGCCTGATACAACAATGCCATCTATCGGCTTCCAAGGAATGGCACTGACCACAGCTAGTTTGAAGTGTCTTAAAAAGGGACAGGTTAGCAGTTTGGAATATGTAAATATAAACTCATTAAAGGATCAGATGCTATTTTTCAAGTGCCTTACTCTTGAATATGGAACTCTACATGAATACACCATACACATATAAACATAACGCACATCAATATGCTCAGCCATATCCTCAGCAATCCTCTCTTTGATGCTAGAAGATGAGCTTTTCTTATCATCATATCATTACAGTAGCTGGGCTTTGTCTTTGTGTGGACTAGTAGGTGTTGTGCAGGAGAATACGTTTTTATCAGAACAGACAGCACTCTCTTTCTTCAACATGCTATTCATGTCTTATTCCCTCCTCCCCCGATCTTGATAGTTACTGTGATTTTTAAACAGACTCAGAAAAATCATACAGGACTGGGGCTTCTCTTGGTTGAGCTGAATCCATTCTACTTTCAGATATTAGAACCCAAAGTGTGATAATTTTTGGCTGCTTTGATGAAAGAATAAAACATTTGATCGTGACTGTCTTAGTTTCTTTGTTTGCCTTTAAAGTTCATTAAAAGATGTGTCCTGTGAAAATCAGTTGTAAAAATATGCGATCATTTGAAGTTTGAGAGTCTAGATTTAAAAATAAATACATGTCTAATATTTCCATGTAGTTCATAAAATATACAGGGAGTACACGTATTATTTCAAATAGCATTATGTGGCTCAGAATTGCAATAACCTAAACAATGAAGGCATCAAAATTGTCCACCACAAATGGAGCTAGAAGTTAATGAAACAATAGTTCCCAAACCCTTTGTTCTTAAATATTGAGAAAATGAAAAAGAATAAGGATCTTGACATGTAGTAAATTGGGAGGAATTTTTCCCTGATTTCCTCAAAGATGGCCAAAAATGTAAAATAAAATAATTGGTTCAAGAAATTCTTATATTTAATTTTTAGGTTCATGGCTGCACATGCATAGTATATTTTTGAACAATCATTGAAAATAGAAAATCTATACTAAAAAGTAACATTTTTGTTTAGCTTCCTTCTCATTTTCATCAATTTGATGACTTGCTTTAATTCTTGGGGTTTCTAGGTGGCACTTCAACTGAGTGCTACTGATTAGTACTCTGGCTAATTAATTGTCAAATGGTAATTATTGCTATGCAACATAAGTGTTTACTTGAGGATAATAAAGACTACGTCTTTCTTATTTAAAACATTTATATTAATAAGACTCCATTCAAACAAACACATTTATTTGAATACTGTGGCTCTTTTGAAAGAAGAATCAAGTTATAAAATAAGAACCTATTGTATTGTTTCCACTGCTTGAGTAAAAACATAAAATAACACATTGTTCCACAAACTTAAGTGCTTCAAGCACCACCTTGTCTATGTCTGCCATGTCTGATTACTACCTGTGCTTTATGTACTTAATATCTTTACTTAAGTCATCTCAGTTTTTGCTGAAATATATTTTACAAGGAAATTTATATTACTTCCATAAATGAAAAATGCTAGAATATCTATAAATAGTAGGCTATCATTTTAAATAATTTTTAAAAATCATATTATTGTTTTTATTAATATAAGTAAAGCATTATTATACCTATTTTATTTACCAAAAATGAAATAACATTTTCAGGAAAAAAATTTGACTGTATTTCATCAACCAGCAATAATGGCATGTTTGGCTCCGTTCAAGTTGAAGGAAGTTTCTTGGCTAACAGAAAGTTTCCATTTTTTATTCTAATGCTACCTAGCAGTAAGTGTAGGAAAAGGTACACACCATTTAACTAATTCTGATAATGTTGGACACTGAGATCAATCCTAGACAACATGCTATAAATGATTTTAGTTTAGCAAACTTTTGTGTCAAGCTTTTGTGTCAAGGGGCCATCTGAAGCATCTATCCTTAATGTGCTGCCATGATGCTTAGAAGATACTTACAAACAAATTATATCAGATTTTTTAGCCATCTCTTCATATATTGTAAATAAAGTCTTTCAATGAATCCATAACGAGGTCAATCAGGCAATCTTGGATGTCAGCACTTGTTGGTGAGTTGAAAATATGAATTATAGGAAAACATGTTCCCAGGATGCTGGCTGGGATAATGTATTAATAGAAAGACTGCCTTATATAAGGGAACATTTATTATATGTCAGGTACTATGCTAAAATGTTATATTAATTATCATCTCATTTAACCCTCCCTACAAACATCCTAGGTAAGTACAATTATTACTCCCATTTTGTAGCTAGTCAACCAAGGAAAAGTGACTTGACTAGTCTCTTAAGCTAAACTGACTGCCTGGGTGAGAAATGACAAGGTATTGGACATTACAGCTCTGCCTCATATCCAAAGGACCTGGTCTCTGGCTCCAGGTTTGGTGTATGGGACCTTCCCAGGAACCAGAATGCAGGTTAACCCAAGCCTGCAGAATCATTCCCAGGTATCCACCCAACCCTTCTTGTCCAGCCCTTCCCTAGAAACCAGAGCCTGACCAAGACTGTGTAAATGGACCTCAGATGGCCACTGTGGAACCGGAAACCACACCTACTCCTAATCCCCCACCTACACAATAAGAGAAAGCAGAATCTAATCATAAGGTTGCTAACCCAGAACACTATATTAAACATCCTATACAAAACAGATGGGCACTCTGTTTTTTTAAAAAATGATAAAAAGAAAGCTTGCCAAGCAAAACTTTGATCTCTGAGTTTGATACTGTTGAAGACTTTTGAGCTCTGTACAAACTATATTCAGTTGTCTAATAATTTAATGCCTAGCTGTAACTACTCACTTTTTTAAGGATGGTGTTGACCCTATGTGGGAAGATGAGAAAAACAAATGGTGAAGATGATGGCTAATTACATTGAACAAATGGGGAAGATGATGGCTAATTACATTGAACAAAAAGTGGAGATGAAGTGACCTTGATCGCTTTTGGCTAGAGACACTGCTGTGCCTTATTGGAGAATCTTTTGGTGACTACAGTGATGATGTATGTGGAGCTGTTGTTAACGTTAGAGCTAAAGATGATAAGATAGCAATATAGACTACTGAGTATGAAAACAGAGAAGCTATTACACATATAGAGAGGGAATACAAGGAAAAGTTAGGGCTTCCTCCAAAGACAGTGATTGGTTATCAGTCTCATGCAGACACAGCTACTAAGAACAGCTCCACTACTAAAAATAGGTTTGTTGTTTAAGAAGATACCTTCTGAGTATTCTCATAGGAGACTGCGTCAAGCAAACCAGATTAGGGAGCTGACTAAAGCCTTTTCACAAGTAGAGTGGACTGCATTTAAATTTGATTTCCATCTAAATGTTGCTAAGATATAAGTGAAGTCTCATTTACCTTTGTCTTGTACTTCTGTGTTCATATGCTTTTTTTTTTTTTTAATTTTGGCTAGAGTGTCCATTATCCCAATCAAAGAAGTACAGTACACATAGTCCCCAGAATCCATAAATGTGTTCCTGGCCCACTCTGTAATAGTTTAGCAGAATTGCCATGACAAACACATTTTTACCCATCCACAGTATTCAGAAAACAACTTGTATTTCTATGCCTTGCAGGAAAAATGTTCTGTTTATATTCCATTGTATGCAGGAGCATATTTTGCTGGTTTGAAAGAATATGATGCATACAGTTTTCTAGCAATTTTCTTTGTTTCTTTTTACAGCATTGTCTTTGCTCTACTCTTGCTGATGGCTGCTAGATTTTAATTTATTTATTTCCCTACTTGATAACATTAGTGACTCTGATTTCAGTTTTTCATTTGTTTTGCTTTTGTTTTTCTTTCCCCCCCCCATATAACATTGTTGAAGGATCCAGAATATGTGTAAAAAATGTATAAATATGATTATGAAGAACCAGGGAAAGAAACATTTATTTCTCTTTGATTTGCTTATTGTTTACCCCTACCTGGTCAAATCTCTACCACCCCGTCCTCACAACCTAAGCACCTATAGTTTAGTTTGGCTACCCTTCAAAAATGATTTCTTGTACGATGAGTATGCATACCCCACCTTGGGGACACTGACCATTAAAACCAGTTGCAAATTTACAAATCTTTTGGTAAATGTTTGATTTCGATATAAATTTATAATAGCTATTTTACATATTTTTGTGTATATATGCCCATTTTAAAATAAGATGGAAATGAGTTCTCTGAAAATATTAGAATGTGTAATGCACTTCTGAAATGTACAATGATTGCCTTTTAATTCAGTATTGCATTATGATGTCATTGGGTGATTTTTTAGTTGTATCTTAGTGGTATCTTTAAAACTTCTAGAACTTTTTGTTTTACTTAAGAGAAGCTCCTATGCGTTTAAGAAATTTTAGAAAATATACTTTAGAAAAACAATAAAATCGCTACCAATCTCACTGCCTAGAGTTAACCACTTTTAAGATTTTTGTGTATATCTTTCTCCATTTACATTGATTTTTAATTTCAGTTAAATGAGAATTCCATTTCTTTTTTATAGCTTTTGCTTTAAAGGAGCAATTTCTTTTACCTTAGTTGAGAATTTCACATTCATGTATCTTAAAGTCTTTCTTTTTTATGGATCATATTATTCTTTTATTCTTAGTAAAGATGAAGTATTCTTACTTCCCCAAGAAGGTATGGAAATCATATATTTTGATAAAATATGATGCTATTTTCCATGCAAATGAAGACATGTTTTCCTTTATTTCTTTGCTTTTGTAGAGTTATCATTTCTCTTACCCTACATATTAGAAAGGTGCTGGTTTTTCCTTCTTGCTAGCTTCTCTGGAACAGTTAGAGTCATGGTAAAGAAGGCAATTCTCACCATATCACTCATTTCATGGTAGTCTTTGCAAGTCCAGAGGCCTTCTCTTAGTAGTTTTGCATTGCTCCAATTCAGTAGCTTTCAGAATAGCCTGGGTACCCAAATTACTTTTATATTTAGCATTTTAAAAACTGAAAATGTTCAAGCTTCACCTCAAATACAGTCCACAAGATATTCCTGAGGCTTCAGGGCTGAGGACCCCTTGCTTAAAGACAGCCCACTAACCTATGTTGTATCATAGTGCCTGGTACATGGTAAGCTCAATGAATATATACATTTTAAATTAATGGTATTCTGGCAAGATTTATCCATTTGTAGCATGTACAGTATTGTTGTTTGGTGAATCTAATCTTTTGTACAGAAATAAATTAGATATCTCTCATGATTTTCTCAAGGAATAATGGTACTTTTCAAAAGAATTAGTTTTATACTGTGAGCTTTCCTGATGTAATTTGAATTCGTGGCAATACTGCATTTGCCATCTTTTAAAATATGTTTTGAGAAGGCTACATAGACATAAGAAGTTAAGAGGCATGTTTTGTATTTTTGCTAGTACCTTGAAGGGAATTTTTGTTTTGTCTTTAATGTCAATACAAATAAAACTTAAAAGTCCTGGACATATCTTGTAAAAGTTTGGTTGTTTATTTGGAAAGTATATGCTTCAAGCACCTTGTTCATACCACTTCAAAATGAGATTGATTGATAAGTACAAAATTTAACTCTCTTACATTTAAAGGAGTATCAACATTGACTTTTTAATTGTTCTTGATAATCACTGTGAACATTTTTAGGACTCACATGAAAAATAGTTAAGTTTATTTGAACTTATGTCAAACAATACTTATTAATATACTGCTCAGTGTAAGTACTGTGCAAAAAACAGTTCTGTGGTTGTTTTATCTAACTATGCCCTGGTGAGGGACTTTTTTAAGAGTTAGAAAGAAATGAAACAGTTTAATGAAACAGGTTCAAATGTGGCCATTGTTCTTAGAATCCAATTGCTTCAGTAAGTCTTCTACCTGGAAAAGAATATTGGTGCAACCAATATAGCTGTAAAATTAATCTATGTATATTAATGCAAATATAATTTTATCATAGATATGCCAACCCAAACAGAATCTAGTTTTCATCTAATTTGTTTTTCAAACACTGGCCAACTTCTGGGGTGAAAATACCTATAATGTAAGGTCAGTTGTCAATTATAAAAAACATTGTTTGGATGGAAACTCAGAGTATTCACCCACTGTGGTTATTATTTGTGCTTATACAATGACATTTGATCAGCTTATCTCTTAATAATATATTCAAGTCCTAGCATTTAATTCAAAATATGCCTTCCTTGAAATAAAGACTTCCTTAAAGAAAGTAAATGATTTGAACTAGAAAAACATGTAATAAATGTGAAATTATATATACATATATATATGTGTGTGTGTATGTATATATACATATGAGAAAGATTTTCAAGGTATTAATGCTAAAAGAGATTCACTGAAGTGGCCTTTACATGAGCTTCAGGCCTAAGAATTTAGTAAAAAGTGTGTGCTTTGGTCGTCTCAGAATTATTTGACATCATTCAGAGATCATGTAGAAAAGTTTCCCAGGGTGAGAAAGATTCAACCCTAGGCTAATATTGGCTCTGCCAAAAATTAAAAAAAAAAAAAAAAACTTTAAAAAAATGAAAGGACATATGTAGGACACACCTTTTCATTCTGATATCCGTGTCAGGAGGATTCAGTGGAACATAAATCTGAAACAATTCCTTTAAGCTATAAACTTAGTCACTAAGCTCATCCTCAAGTCAAACATTGATATGTTAATTTATGGAATCAGGAAGTCAGTAATATACTTTATAACTTCCTCCTAAGTCTGAGAAAATATTGGAACACCTACACTTCAACTATCATTTCGCTTTTACTAAATATCATAAACATGTCATAGAAACAGAAGAAGAATAGAAAATCAAACTGGTAATCCTGCCCTGCCTGCCAAACTTTTGTATTATTGTATTTGCTTTTGTTGTTTTTACATTTACTTTAAAAGTTCTTTCATAAGGTCATAAACCCATAGGAATTTTAGATGGATTCTTGGAATTCCAAGGGAAAAAAAAAGAATATCTCATTCATATGCTCTTGTAACTATTGACACATTTGAGTGCCTTAAATACATGCACGCACAAGACGAGGTCTCTTTTCTAAAAGTGCAGAGCAAGTACTGAAGCTTCTCCATTTGGGAACAGCAGGGAAAATAATTATTATGAAGGCCATTTGTTCATATTCCCAAAGTATCCAAGGAGTTGTTTAAGCTTTTAGCCCCTTACGCATTTTCATTTTCATCAAATATAAATATGGATTGATCCTTCTGGTAGTTAAAACCAATTCCTGATCTTCCTTGCTGATCTACATTTTATTGGGTATTTAATTACAGAACATTTTCATCTGCATTGAAAATAAAACCACTTATGTCAGTTAAGTATCGTACCCCCCAATACTCAGAGGCCGATTTCAGTAAATATTGTACGGCTTAACATGCACACCATTCAGCTCACCTCTTGCATTGGTCCTGTACAAATTAAATCAGTCTTGAATTTATGGATCAGAGCAAAAGTGTCAGTAAAAGCATTTTCACCAAAAGACTAAATATGTAGTAATTGTGGTTTTTTTTCACCATTTTCATTGTTTTTTAAAATCTCTACTGATTATACACCGCCTCTCACATGCAATTGTCTTTGAACTGATCAGAAGCGATGGACTTAATCATGTCCTTCAACCGTCTCAAACCTGGTCATAAGTAGAGCAAACCTGCTGAAGATAAAGGGACTAGATTTAAATGACCTTTCTGACTCCTAAATCCTTCTTTTGATTGTGGGCAAAGTTACTATGTTCCTGCTGTGGGATATAACTATGTATAGATTTATAAAAGTTTGTCAAATGCAAGCTGAAATCTCTATATTCATTTTACCCAATTTACTAGAAGGGAACAAATTTTCTAGTTAATACATAGGCTGTTAGAAAGACTTGAAAGATGTAGTGAAATTTCACAATTGTCCAACTACTACTTGATGAGAAGCTTGCCTTCTATGAATGAGGGTTATGTCTATAGTTCTTTCATACTTCCCTTCTGTTTCCCCCATAGTTTCTTCTTTCTTCTAAAGCTCTGCTCTATTCCTTTTAGTGTCCTACTACACATCCACCTTCCATGCTACTACTGCCTCTCTGCCTTTACTCTTCTCCTTTTCTTCTGTCTTACATCTTCCACTTATTCATTGCATCCCCTGAATTGTTGTTGTGGTTGCTGCTGTTGTACTTTAAACAAATATTCTCCTCTGTGTTATCCTGTTTACCTTTGGTGTCAATTCATCACTTTTAAATTATTGTAATGTGTTATTATTTAAATGTTTCATTTCCAAGCTTCCTATTAGAGCTTTGCTACTCAAACTGTGGTCCATGGACCAGCAGCTTCAACATCACCTAGTGGCTTGTTAGACATGCAAAACCTCAGCCTCTACCCTAGACCTTGAATCAGAATATGAAATTGAACAAGATCCTGGTTATTGACATGCACCTGAAAGTTTGAGAAGCACTGTATTATTAGTATACATTTCCCATAAACTGAAGTAGCATTAAAAAAAGAGTTTACAAAGTGGTGTTGATTATCTGGTATTTAAAGGAAAAAATGCTAAAAGATGTTTAGTCCTTTGATTTTCTTTTACAATGGAAGCATATAAGAACAGAGACATCTTTCTTATGTATTTAATAATGTTCTTAAAACTTTAAAATCTGATAGCATTAGCTGCCATTCTAGGAAGAGTTTTAATCAGTGGATATTGCAAACATTACAATTTATCACATGTATATGGACTAAGGACGCAGGTAAAAACTGAACTTCAATCATTTCCTTCAAAGTCTGCAAGCCATAAGTTTTAGTATATTGATATTTGGGTGACAGAACAATATGTTTGACCATTGATAATAATAGTGATTATGGAAAGTTTACTGTTTGATAAGCAGTCTACAAAACACTTTATAATGTCAGCTTATTTAGTCCTTACAAAACCATTGCTAGATAGCAAAATTATAATCATCATTTTCAGAGGAGAAATTTTTAGCCAAGTTTCATAGGTTACTTAGTGGCAAATCTAGGATTTAAACCCAAGTCCATCTCATGCTACAACTTTAGTTTGTAGATACCATGTTATACTGCTTCCCTTAGTGGATAATGTACAATTTGGTCCATTAGTTGAACTAGTGATAAAAAGCAATTATACCATAATAGCAGCAAATTATAGACATTTGTAAAGTTTTAAGAATGAAAGGTTGGTAGTTCTTTTAATAATTATAATGAAATAAGTAATATCCCTTTATTTCAGTATTTTTATATTAGACACACTCCCTCCATAACTTCTAAGATCCTCAAAACATTTCAGTCATATATTATTATTAATAGATTTTCTTTTATAACTTTACAATTATTCCTATATTAGTTTCTCTCTCTCCTAGTATTATGTGTGTGAAAAACGTTAGACAAATTACATTTAGCAGAGTTTAATTGAGCAAAGAATGATTTGCAGATCATGTAGCCCTCAGAACCAGTGGAGGTTCAGAAAGCTCTGTTCCGCAGCATGGACAGGCAGCATTTATGCACAGAAAATGGAAATGAGGTACAAAGACAGCTTGGTTGGTTATAGTTCGGCGTTTGACTCATTTGAACATGGTCTGATCCATTGGCTACCTGTGATTGACCAAGCTCAGCTACTGGCTACTAATTGGCTGAAACGTAACTAGTTGTTATAAAATTATGCTCCTATGTTGGGCTTTCAGTTAGTTTATGTATTTTCTTACTAAGGACTCAAGTACAGAGACATCCTTAAGCCAAATTCAGTTTAACATGTAGTAGTTACATCCTCAGTTCCAGCGTCCAACTCTATGGGTTCCATTCTGGGCCTCAGTGTTTACTAGATATGTAACTTTAGGCATATTAGCCTTCTCTACTTCAAGATCTCATCTTTAAAATGGGGATGTAAAATAACACTTATCTCACAGTTTTATTGTGAAGTTTAAGTTTGATTATTTATATAAATTGCTTAATACAACGTCTTACAAAAATTAAGCACTCAATAAATAGTAGCTATTGCCATTATTAGATTTTGAGTCCTTAACAATAAATATTTTATCATATGTATCCTTTTATATACCAATTTTGGTATATAATGGATGGTTTTGGGAATATGTTCAACTGTAACCATCAGAAAACCTATTAGCAGCTTAAACAGGTAATGGCCTATTTATCTCATATGAAAAGAAATACAGAAGCAGAAATTTGAGTACTGATGTGCCACTAAGAATTAAGATTTCTTCCATCTTTCTGCTCCACTATCCTTTGATTTGTAGGTTTCATCCTCATGTTCACAGAATGGCGGAAGTAAGGTATTGCATTTACATTCCAGGAAGATATAAGAGTGAAGGGCTTAAAAGGAAATATAGAAGGAAGACTGGGTATGATGGTAGGAAATGCTAGCTGAGTCTATCCATGCAAAAAAAAAAAATCTTTCTTGGTCTTCCTATCAAAGGATTTCTGTTTCCATCATCTTGGCAAAAACTTGGTTAGGTAACTATGAAGGTAAATATTTTAACTTTCTAGCCTTTATATAAAGGGAAACAGTGGAGAAGAGGGTCCTGAATGGCTTTGTGGTAACTGATCCATAATATCAACTATAGTACTCATCAATCAATCAGCCAGTCAATGAACCAAAGAGAAATGTAAATATGAACCCCTTTAAATGGAATGTATCTTTTAAAATACATTCTTTGTGATATATTTAAATATGATAATCCCTCCTATCCAGTATTTTGCCACTAAAATGTTTGAAGTAAGGAATGAAACTTTACACAGATAATTTATTTTGGCAGCATTGCCATGGTGACAGGAAAAAAATTGTCCCTAGAACAGACCCTAAGTACAACTGCTCTTAGCAAATACTCAGAGGTGTTTCTGCTGCTACAGATAATCACAGAAGTTGCCAGAAATTGAAATGTGCAAAGGATAAATACAAATCTTCCTCCTTCTTTGCAATGTTGGAGAGATCTTGCTTCTTTTTTAACCTCCATAATTTTGTTGCCATGTTTTGTAGCTTCTTTCCTTGCAATGTTTCTGGGACAGTTCAGTCATCAACATCTCAATCTTGGTCAGGACACAAAAATTTCTTGTCAATTGTAAATATGTGACCTTGGGAAATTCTTGCTTGATCTCTTTTTCTCTGGCCATTTCTCCTCAAACCCATCTATTCATAATGCTGCTATATACTTCTCACCCTGGGCTCAATAATCCTCCATGGATTTTTTTTTAATCCAGAAAGCCATCAATGGGCTGCACCTGTTGCAGGGTGATCCCATTGCTCCTTCCCCTTTTTGCACCTTTGCAGCCTCACATTCATGAAGGTCTTTTACATTCTATCCTTATAAAAAGTCCTCCTCATTCTACTTTGAAAGACATACTCTCTCCCTAGAATGCATTTCATTAATCCTCAAGGCAAGATGTAATTCTTCCATAAACTTGACCTTAACTAAACTGACACCATGTTAATTTTTCCTTTCCATTTTTTCCTCATTGTCAATATGTCTTTATTTATTCCATTATTCATTCATTGATTCATTTAGCAAATGCTTTTTGAGCATAGAATATGTGCCTGACCTTTTGTTAAACATAGGATTTATGGAGCTAAATATTAATAAAACTTAGGGTGTGTTTCAAGGGGGTTACAATCTATTGAGGAAGAATGATTCTGTTATTGTAGTATAGCTTCTGTGTTCTTGTGGAAATCATGATCTGTAATTCACCAACCCCTTCACTCTTCCTTTCTATCATTCCTCCCCAAATACACACAGACACATATATTGGTATGCAAGTTTCTTAAGGGCAAGAGAGATTCATTCTTTCCTTTTCTTTTGGCATTATATCCTCTAGCACAAGGGCCCAATGGGATTCTGAAAAAAATTAGGTTTCTAAAATATTCTGAGAAAATATCTGGAAAAAATTAAGATGGAATGAGTTAAGGATAAAGCATTTTCTTGACTTGTAAGGAAATAACACAATCAAACATCATATAGTATGATTCAATGAAGATTCATGAAAAAATACATTTCAAACTTCAGAAATTAAAAATAATAGGACTAAGAATATTTCCCTGTGTATGTATGTAGTGTGATGTTGTGATTCTCCTTGGTAGTAGAGTGGAAATTTGAGCATAATCTAGGTAGAGAGAAAAGGTCATTATTCCTAGTTCTGTGTTTTTCTAATATGCCATGTTCTTCAAAATCTACCAAAAATTCTAAGTATTAATAAGTAACAATCAATATCTTCTATTTGTGCAGAATTTTATTATTCAATATTTTCTTGTTTCTCTTGAAACATCTTATCTTTGTTTTTTTTTTGTTTGTTTGAAACACATATTTGCCACAGTTCAAATATTATGCTGCATTCTCTTTTGCTTACTGAAGGGTGACAGGACCCATAAAATAGGTATAACTCAGTAGCTCAGTTCATGGTCAAATATGTATAAATATTACCTCTTTGTCTACCCTCGGGCAAAAACAAAATGCCCATGATATGTCCTCTTATGTGAACACCTAGTTATTCAAGGTAAGCTCTAAATGAATTTTTCTTTATCTTATTTAATAGTAAGTACTTTTTTTTCTTTCATAGTAAGGTAATCTTTTTCAGTGATCTGAAATACTGCCCAAGAAGCTAGAATCTTTGCAAGTGTTTGAATCTTAAATTATTATTTGTTCTCTGTTGGCTTTAAGAGCTCACTCATTGGAATTACAAAACCCTTTCTCTTTATTGCCGAAAGCATTTAATGTATGCAAACTTACATTTGGTTAGAGAACATTTTTAAAAATAAACTTTTCAAATTGGAATGTTCTTACTGAATTCAGGCTTTTATGATGCTGTTTGATTTGGCATATGTTCCTTGTGATATCTGCATTGAAAACACTTTGCATTTGAGAGACTTTTCCTGCCTTATTGGGACATTTCAACTCAATTTATAGTTATCAGTAGGAAAAGAAAGAAAACATTTCCATCCAAAAGAGGTTTCAGTAGGATTTAGCAGAAAGTGCTTTAAAAAGAACAACAGCAGCAAGCTTGAACCTTTGCCCACTTTTTTTTAAACAAAGAAACATTACAAGATTCTCTTTTCTTTTTTTAAGGATCCACAGAAGGAGGGTTCTTCCTGGTCTATTTGAAAATACATCAGACTTATTCAAGAAACTTTTTTTTCTGTCTTACCTGATCCATTTACACTCAGAATGAGACTGAATTTATGACACGATATTACCTTTAGTGCTAAATTTTTGGTCATTGGTTCAATACTTGGATCCTTCACAGAGAGCACATATCCATCAGGATGTATTTGGCTTCACATAACAGTCAATTCTTGGAGGTTTAGACCATGAAGATACTTACTGTTTACCTAACAGAAGTCTGGCAGTAGATGTTTCTCTGGTTTAAAAGGTGCACACATCATAGGTGGACGGCTCCCTGTTTCTTTACAAATGGTACACATCTGAGGAACCAGTGCACAGGTAGTTCAAGAAACGATGTTACCAGGGCCCCAGAAACTCCTTTTGCGCTCTGTTTTAGTCCTCACCTCACCTTCCAAAGGCAATGACTATTTAGAATCCTGACAACGTAGAGTCATATTTCTTGTTTTTGAACATTTTATGAATGGAATTATACAAGATATATTCCTTTGTGTCCAGCTTCTTTTATTCAACCTTATGCTTGTGACATTTACTCATGTTGTTGCGTGTAGTTATAAATAGTTCATTCTCATTATTATATAGTATTACAGTGTGGGGAATGAACAATTATATATGATTTCTACTGCTTGCTTAATTTCCAGTTTATGGTTATTAGGAATAATGCTTCAATGATCATTTAGTATATGAACATTTAGTATATGTCTTTGCATAAATAGAGGCATGCAATTCTATTTGATACCTATCTAAGAGAAGAATTACTGAGTCATAAGGCATACAGATGCTGAGCTTCAATAGACATTGACAACTAGTTTTCCAGAGCAAGACATATTTTTTCCTTCATTCTGAAATAATATTTTGAATTTGGCAAATGTATTTCCCACTCAGAAAGAAAAAAATATAATATATAAACTAAAGCATATGTGCAGTGAATTGCATTTAATTGAAAACAAAAGATGTGAAAAATGTGGGAGGAAAGAGTGTATTTGTATTAGTTTACAAAGGAACATGCTCAAGAAAAGTAAATAATTGTATTTTGAGTGTATCATAGAGTCAAAACGATATAATCAGGCTTTTTGAAAATTGACCTGTGGTTTTCCGCCCCTTTTAAAGGATGTGATAGGTCATTGAGAAAAAAATAAATCCTTGTCATTTCCGAAAGTACCTGTTCTTTTTTTTGTAGACTATAAAGGCCACCTATAAAACATGAAGATGAAGGTTGGGATAGATCACAGGAGATTATTTAAGCACCCAAACACTGTGGGTTTTTTTTCCTTTTTTCAATTTTACTAAAGTTAAATCATGAAATAAAATATCAGTAGCTATATTCAATTTTCCTGTATTTTATTTTTAGTAACATTAAATTATTTTAGGACACCTGATATTGTGGTAAGAAACATCAAAGGTTTTGATATAATTTTTGATCAATGGATTTTGAATCAACCAGGCTATGTGTAGAGGACAAAGCAGTGCCCTTTCTTGTATATTAACCTTTCTAGGGCTGTGGGAGGTGTTTACTTTGAGTGCAAAGTGCCAGTTTGTATTCAGATCGATTTAGCTACAAATTTTCCCCCAAAATTTAGGTTCAACAATATTCTTTTAGTTTATCTCTCACTGTCAAAAAGTCTCTTTCAATGTCATTTTAAGTGAGAAAGTCAAATGATATTTTGAAACATTGGCTTGGGGAGAACTGCATCAGTTTGCTTTGATGAGAAGGAAAAATAATTTCCAACATTAGATTAGAGTTAAAAAAATATAAAAGAGAGTTTTGCTAGATGATCCTTGCCTTTTATCCTTTTAAGGTTTCATGGAACTATTATAAGAATTTTCTGTTTTGTCTAAGATGTTTCTTCAAGCAACTTTCTAAGCCTCAAGGCATTTATCTTACACATTGTACGCTTCAGCTGTATTACCAGAAGTCTTTTGTTTAAAAAAGGCTTTGGTGAAATTCTTTACATTTCAATTTAAGCCTGAACAAAACAACAACAAAAGTACTTAATATTGCTGCCTTTCTTTATGTAATGATCAACTTCTCCTATGCTCTCCTTTATATCATTGAGCCATTTTCTTGAATCTTTTTCTAAATTAAAGTTAAAGAAAAACATGACCTAAATCTTATGTGTATGTTCTGATTTTTAAAGAATCTTTATTTTTACTTTTGCTGGTCCAAATACAGAAATTATCTCCTCCCATTCCCCTCTCCTCAATTAGCTGCCAATGGTCTGGAACTTAACGATTTTACCTCATGTGATTCTATTTGTTTGTAATCCTATATTCAACATTGTACTGAAGTCTGTTAAACATTGATAAGCCAGTTTTTATGCAGTATGTCCTTAGAGAGCATTGCACTAAAATGCTGTAAAGACTGGGATTAGGTTTAGGTATTGTAAGGTGGTTTCGAGACATTTTCCTAGTTTCTGTTCTTTCAAAGGTGCCAAATCAACTTGGCCTTGATTTAATATTGCTAATATTGTAATGCTGAGCCGACTTGGAGCTTCACATATTTCAAAATGAGTTTTTTGGGGGGTGATTTAACAAACAGTTCTATTTTTTAAGTGCTGCGGAATGCAATGCACACATGGGACATTATTGTGTAGTTGCTGTGAGACACTGAATTCTTTGCCAAAATCTTAAGTTCCCTTCATTGCCATTCATATACCTTCTTCTGTTATCTCTTGCCAGGATTCTAACAGCCTCATCTGATACTATTACTATTTAGTAAGGAGAGTTGTATTGTGCTTAATTTCTTCTGATTTGTACAGAAAAAACAAAACCATCATGCATCCCATAGATCAGTGGTCCCTAACCTTTTTGGCACCAGGGACCGGTTTCATGGAAGACAACAATTTTTTCCATGGATGTGGGTTGGAGGGTGGGGACGGTGGGGAGGTGGAGCTCAGGCGGTGATGCAAGGGATGGGGAGCAGCTGTGTAGATGAAGCTTCCTGCTCTCCCACTCCACCCACCTCACCTCCTGATGTGCCCCCTGGTTTGTAAGTTTCATGGAAGACACATTTTCTGCAGCCAGGGGGTTGAGGACCGCAGCCATAGATAACCACTTATTAACATTTGAGATTATGTCTTTCCCATCCATATATGTTATCTATATATTAATATGTATTTTGAAAAAAATGGTATCATGCTTGAAAGATTGTTTTGTAACTCACTTTAAACATTTTTTATTATATAATATTTCATAGACACAAATGATATGTACATATATAAGAAATAAAGAATAATAAAATGAACACCTATATAAATACTACCTAGCTTACAGAATAGTACCAATATTTTGGAGTCCCATGTGTGTCTACCAAATGTTAATCTTTTCCCTCTCCTGCAAAGATAACTGTGCTTCTGAATTTTATATTCATCATTCACTTCCCTTAAAAAAAGATTTACTATATACGTATGCATTCCTAAATAATATATCGCTAGTTTGTTGTGTGTTTTTGAACTCTTTATAAATGTGATAATACATATAATCGTTTATGACTCATTTATAATTCGATATTTTCTCTGAGATGCCTCCACACTGATGAGTACAGCTGTGGCTCCATCGTTTTGACTGCTATTTAGTATTCAGTGATATAAACATGTGATGCCTTTTACTTATGCTCTTGTTGATGGGAGTGACTTGATCTCAAGTTTTGCTCTAACAAACAATAATCCTAGGAGAATTCTTGAATGCTTGAATGTGTCTCCTGGTGTACATGAGCAGGAATTTCTTCAGGGCTAGTGACTAGGAGTGAGACTGATGATGGGTCATTATATATGTGCACAAGCAAACTTCAAGGTAATGCCATATTATTTTCCAAAATGGTTTATGAATATTCCTAAAAATGTTAGTGTGCAAAGTTTACATGTTTCTACACTTTCTCCAAGCCTTAATATTGTTATAAGCCTTAATAAAGTAATGTCTTATTTAATTTACATTTCCCTGGTTAATGGTGACATAGAACTTTTTTTTACAAGAGGCAACTGTCTTTCCCTTCTATTCTATATCATATTTTTTGTCAGCTTTTATATTGCCAAATATCTTCTCCCTGGTTGTACTTTTACTTTATTAATTATATAATTTGAATATTAGAAGTTATTAACTTTTAAAAAGTCAAATTTATTAATATTTTTGTTATAGTTATTGCTTTTGAGTCGTAAAGAATTCTTCCCTACTATAAGATCATTCAAATATTCTCCAATATTTTCTTCTAGAATGTTAATAAATTTTCTTCTCACCTTTAATGTGTAGTCTAGGAATTGAGTCTTTGAATGGTGTGAGAGAGTGATTTGATTTCTTTTTATCTTCAGTATGAATAGTCAGTTGTTGCAGCACTATATATTGAAGAGTCTATTCTTTCTCTACTTATCTGCAGTAGTTACCCCTGTCCAATATCCAATGTATTAGAATAAAGCCAGCTGCTATAAAAAATATTCCCCCAAATTTCTGTGGCCTAATACAGTGTGACTGGTTTAGACCAATGCTTTCTTCCACTTGATTGTTCAATGACCCATGATCCTTCCCTTTCATGTCTTACCATTCACTAGGGCGTTATAGTCTGTTTCATCCAGCTGGCAGGTGGAAGAAGAAAGGGTAGAGGAAGCATACCAGCTTCTTAAACATTTTGGTTTGCAAATGATCATATCAATACTGCTCATATTCCACTGGTGAAAACTAGTCACTTAGCCCTACATAGATGAAATGGGTGCTGGAAAACATTGCTCTCTGATGGAGAGCAGCTTCCCATATGCATCTCTACAATATGGAAGAGTATGAATATGGAGTGTTTAGCTAGCTGTCTCAGTTACATCGCTGTTTTTCTTCTGTCTGGTGGGACAAGTCCTTCCACCTTGCTGATCTTTTTCAAGGGTATTTCATCTATTCTTTGTTTCTTTGCCAAGTATCACAAAGAAAAAAATTTCTGTTTTAGTTGGTATGCACTGCATCTATAGATCAGTCTAGAGAGAATCAATATATTTATATAATGAACCTACTTACCCATTAGCATTGTATCTCTCTATTAACTTACATGGGCTTAAATGTCTTTCAATATACTTTAAAATCTTATTCATAAAGATCTTATATAACTTGTGATAGATTTTATTCTTTGAGGTTTTATTTTGTTAATATTATATGATTTTTGTTAATATTATAAACTATCTTTTCTAAGCTTTGTTTTCTATTGCCAATATACAAACATGCAAATGATTTTATGCATATTATAAATCTTGTATCTTGACATCTTAGTTTCTTTGTTATTAATTCCAATAATTTGTGTTCACATCTTCTGAAGGAGGTTTGCATGCAGACAATCATGTTATTTATGAATAATGATAGGTTTTTATGTTACTTCTCATTTTATCTTTGTTTGTCTAACTGAATAGAAACAGTAATAGACATCTTTTATTTGTTCCTGATTTTAGAGGGAATTATTTTGGCATTTTGTCATCATATATAATGTTTGCTATAGATTTTTTGTAATGCATTGTATCTTTTTTAATACATTGCATGATTCTGTTTGCCAATATCTTGCTTAGGATTTTCTATTTATGTTCACAAGAAATATTGGCTAATGATTTTCTCTTTTTATATTGACCTACTTAGTTTTGGTATCAACATTATATTAGCTTCATTTTGTAGTTGATATTTTCCCATTTTCTATTTCCTAAGATATTCTATATGTTAGGAATCATCTGTGTTTTGAAAGTTTAGTAGAACTCATGCTTAAAACCACGTGACACTGGTATTTGCTTTAAGGGGATATTTTAACTACTAATGTTTTTGCTCTAATAGTTAATTTTCAGGTTTTTCATCTCTTCTTAGATCAGATTTGATAAATTCTGTGTTTCAAAATGTACATTTTAATTTAGCTTTCAAATTTATGGGCATAATTTCTTAATAGCTTTAGAGTCTCTTGTGAATGTATGCACACCCCTTCCCTTTATTTGTGTTTTCTTTTGTCCTGATCAATTTTTCAAGTAGTTTTAAAATTTTGTCTCTCCAAATATTGGCTGTTTTGATGTTCTCTATTGATTTCTGCTCATATTTTTATTATATTTTATTCTACTTTATTAGAATGTATTTAATTATTCTTTTTCTAACTGCTATGATATATATTTATGTTAACTTTCTACTATAAATATTAAGAATTTCAAAAAATATTCCTCAAAGTATCTCAAGGACTTTGCTCATTTATTTCTAAGTAAATTTAAATTTCCATTATGATTTCTTCTTTGACCATGGATTATTTAGAACTGGGTTTTTTAATTTACAAATATATTCTCTGATTATCTTCCCGTTATTTCTGTCTAACTTGATTGTATTGTGTGATATAATTTTTTAAAATGTGCAAAAACTATTTTATTGCACAGCGCATGGCAACTTTGTGCAAGTGTTTCATATGTGCTTAAGAAGAAAGTATTGGGTACACATTTAGGAACATGGTTTTTACATGTTCATTAAATCAGGCTTGTTAATTGGATTGATGGGATCTTCCATATGTATGTGTTGAAATCTCCTGCTAAGCTTTTTGTCTCAATATGTTTGCATTGCTATAAAGGAAATACCTAAGGCTGGGTAATTTAGGGGAAAAAAAGGCGGTTTATTTAGCTCATGGGTCTGCAGGCTGTGCAAGAAGTATAGTGAGACATCTGCTTCTGGTGAGGGCTTCAGAGAGCTTCCAATCATGGTGGAAAAAGAAGGTTGGGCAGGTATGTCATGGCAAGAGGAGGAGCAAGAAAGAGAGGAGGAGGAAGTGCCAGGCTCTTTTTAACAATCAGACCTTGTGGGAACTAAGAGTAAGAACGCAATCCTGCAAGAATGACACCAAGCCATTCATGAAGGATCCATTCCCATGACCCAAATACCTCCAACTAAGACTCACTTCTAGCATTGAGGATCAAATTTCAACATGAGATTTAGAGGGTCAAATATCCAAATGATATCATTTGTAGAATTGATCAGTTATTTTGTAATGTCCAGGTAATTTTCTTCCCCTTTGTATCTGTGGAGGCTATTTTCTGAATTCATTTAAAGTTTAGAATAGTTTTATTTACCTGGAGAATTGATTCTTTTATTATGTAGTCTTTTGTCTGATCCATTATTATATAATGTATACCTTAGCTTTATTTGGGTTTGTGTTTTCCTGGCATATCTTTACCTTGTATCCTCAAGTTTTCTGTTCTTTGTATTCAGGTATGTTTCTCTCTGTCTCTTATAAAAGGTAGATTGCTAGATTTAAAAATATCTGTATCTATCTAGACAGATATCCTGTCTGTCCATTTTTGTCTTTTAACTGAAGTATTTAGTTCACTCATATTTTCATGGATATTTATCATAATTACTTTTATACTTGAATTTACTTGTAGCATGATATTTTCTACTATTGACTTACTTTGTCTTTGCTCCTTTTTTTTTCTTCTTCACTGCCTTCTTTTGGAGTGATTGAGTTTTATATTCCTATTCCAATTTTCCCTCATCCATTTTGCAATTTATGTAGTCTTTCTATTATTTTAGTGATTACTCTTAAAATTTTACTATGAGTTATTTAGCAAATTAAAAAGTAACCAATTGTTTAATTTTCTTTTCAGAAAAAGTAAGAAACTTTATGAATAATAGCTTTCCTCTTATCTTACCTGCTCCCATTACCCAGTGGTTAGTTCTATTTTATATACTTTAACCTTCAATATTAGATATTTTAGCTATAATTTTATATGATTGATTTTATTTAGATTTACTCACAGGTTGGCCACACTCTTTGTGTATCATTTCTAAAATGCTTAGATAAGAACTGAGATTTTATCCAGTAGGAAGGGGGGAATTATATGGGCTTTTTTATCTGAAAAAATACACGATCAAAGTGATACTTTCAGAAGATTAATCTGATCCAGTCAAAAACAACAACGGAGGGAGGAGGAGATGAGAAGTAGAAACACAAATTAAAGGTTACAATCCAGCAATTTTGTACAATGATCTAAACTACTGAGATGAGAAAGGAAAAAAGGAATAAGAACCAGAAGTAAAAGTCACTGTGATAGAAAAATTCACGTAACAATTGGTTTGTTGTGAAGTGGTGAAGAAAACAAAAATGAGAATGAGATTTTTGAACCCAGAGATTATTGAAAGATTGGTGGAAATATTATCAGGTAGGTAAGTCAGAGAGAAGAGCTGCTTTGAGAAGAAAGATAAAGCAATGCCTGTGGCATATACCAATGATAGGCTCAGCGCAGAGATCCAAATACAATAGAGTACTTGGGAGAGAAGTTAAGCCTGGGGAAATAAATATTATAGTGGTAAGCATATACAGGTAGTTAATGGAGACATATAAGGGAGAGAGTGAATGTGTTAAATGAAAGTGCTTTATGTAATGCTGGACAGACACATACCCCAAACAAAAATGTTTGTGTTCAGAAAGCCCAAGAAGAGTCAGAACTGGAGATATAGAAGTCCAGTCAGAGAGAATTTGCTTTTGTGGAATATCATCCATATGTAGTACTTAGGTAGGTATTTCATATATATATTTTACCTCATGTAACTATCAAATGAGAAGGTGGTATGGTACCAGAGGAGGAGAATGTTTCAAAAAGAACAAAGTGTTCAGCAGTGTTGAATGATGCAGAAGCAGTAAGAAGAGAATGAAAATTAAAGAAGAGGTATTGTGTGATTAGGATGTGATTGATGAGTTTGTAGATAATGGGCTCTGATGAAAAAAAAAAAACAAAACTGTGAGGACTTGATATGGGAATGAATCCTGTGCTAGTGAACATTGAAATGCAAATAAGACTTAATAATTCAGTAACAAAGGATTGTAGCAAGGCTGAGAGAAGATGCTTTTGATTTAAAATAGAAAAGATGAGTTATGTGATGAGCATACTGTCTATACATAATAGGTATTAAGTAAATACTTGTTCAATGAAAACCTAAGTGTGAAAAATAGGAAATAGAGGGAAGGACAGATAAGCTATTGAAAGTTACTGAATTGATAAGTTCTATGATTTAAAAATTTCCACAATATCTATAAGAAACACTACTTCATGGAATTGGACAGATAATGCACACGCTTTTTGTGATTGTCTTTTTGTACATGTTTTTAAATGTACAGCAAGTATAGGAAAATAAGGTAAGGTTGATAAGACATTACTTGAGAAATAGTAATGTGCTATCAGTAACAATTGGCATTTACCATTTAAAAGGCCAAAGAGAGATGAATTTTGATAAAAGATAGGTTCTTGCTTAAAGATGTGTATGTAAATCCATGGAAGAGGTATTCTTAATATAGCATTTTATAGCTCATCTCAAATGTTAGCAACCCCCTTTCGTCTTTGGCTTTCAAAATTCATCAACCTCAATCATAACACCAAACACTTGATGCAGATCCCACATGTCTGTTGTTTGTTGTTCACTTAAACGTGCCTGTCCCTGTAAAGTCCCCGAAGCAGTTTTGTCCAGGTTGATTTTTCTCTGTATCTCAGCATTGCAGTAGCTGTTGAAAGTGATTTCACTAGCAAGATAAAAATTTGGTAACACATTTAAAACGTGTACTCTCAAACAATAAATTGACTCAAATATCATCAGCAATGCAAGGTGAACTATCATGCCAAAATGCATTCTGTTTTTCAGATTTTAATGTAAAGCCTACAGTTTGTGTTGCATAAATGTTTGTCTTATTCAGTGTATAACATAATTGCACAAATTATTTTTATGTAAATACTGAATAATTAAAATGTGTTCTCTATAAACTTATATAAATGTAGTAGTAATGTGGTATTGATAATAATAATGGTTAATATTCATTGATTGCTTACTAGGTGTCATGCTGTGATCAAAGTGCTTTATAGGTATCATCTGTCCACTTTTGTGGCAGATATAATTATTATTCCTATTTTACAGAAGTTCCAATAATTTGCTCATGGTTACAAAGCCAGAAAGTTCTAGAGCTGGAATTCTAACTCATGCATGCACACCCTAATGGATACCCACTAATCAACAGAATCTATTGTGATTTTATATTAATGAAAATTCAAAGATGCAGAAGTTGTAAAAAGAGTCCCTATCTCTAAACATTTACTTTCCTGAATAAAAATACACTTATAAATTTCCCCTCATCTGATGACATCTTAAGGAAATAGTCACATAAGCCAAGAGTCTATATCACAATATATTGCTAAACTGTTAAAATAAGATAGACATTAGTGTACATAGCCTGTAATAATATACCCAAATACTGACACTTACTGTGCCCAGGTGGTAGCAGCATTATTTGAGAGGTTATGTTTTATGTGGAATCTCTACTTTAAAATAAATGGATCAGGGGTATCAGGGTTGTATAGCAGAAGCATGCTGAGCCCATAAAAATGGATTAGTTTTGACAAAAAATATAAAATGGACAAGAGATTTTGACATAAGTTGACCTAGATTTGCAACAGAATATACAAAACGCTGTTTGTTTTAATTATGCACACATATATGATATCCTAGCATGTATAAAGAATACTTTATAATTAGCTGATAATGGATTATTTTAAAAAATACATAATCCAAAAATCATTGAGTATCATATTTAAAATTTAAGGGTACATGTATTAATCCAAACAAATAAGAATATAGTTTTTATGCAAAACAACCAAAATCTGAGTTCTTTGGAACATATTTTTTTAAATGTGCTATATGTTCTCATAATACATGTAAATATATTAAACATATCTTACATATAGTCAAAATACATTTAAATACATATAAATATATTTGTATAAATATAAGGATGCATAATATATCTTTAAATGTTTATAAATAAGAACACATAGGCAAACATTATATATATTAATACTTTTATTTTATTCTATATCGTACAAGTATCCAGAGATGGGAACCATTTTCTTAAGGTCATTTACGGGCCAAAACTCCTCAAAATTAAAAGATCATGTCTTTGGCAAACTCACAAGAGACTTAGCCAACAGCCAGTATTTAAAATCAAGTTAGGTGAACTTCCAGTTTCTGATTCAGCAGGTGAGGAGTTTAGAAGTCAACACTCTGTCCTAACAACAAATATTAATAAAAAGCTAAAAAAATTGAAAAATCAGCAACTTTTCTTTTCTTACCATCAGTGAAGTGAGGTCACAGGGCAAACAGCTGCCCCCAAATTGCAGAGACAGGTGGAGGGATACAGAGAATTGCAATATACCAGAGCAGAAACCTCCAGGGGAACCACTTCTTGGGTAGGAAAATCTGTAATTGATGAATTGCTGGAGGGTCAGTGTAGACAAATCTGAGAGTTAAAAACTACAGGGGCCAGTCATAGGATAGCCTGATACTTTTGTGAGTTTTATCTCCAAGAGCCCTCCCAGGTCTTCACAGTTAATACCAGAGAAAAATCCCCTCATTCCTCCAGCAAGAGGAGGAAAAAAGTAAAGATTTTGAACTACAACAGATAACTCTGTTCTTTTTAACAAGGTCTGCCCTTAGAAGAATCTGTTTTACCAGGGCCTAACCTTCTGGGGTTTTTATTAGACCTAACGAACCTGGAGGGAAGGGAAATACCCAACTCTAGCTCCCTCTAGCATCCACAGTGGGAATGGGAAATACTGAACCCCGGACTCCTCTGGTCATTCTGTCCTGTCTATTGGAGGGTGAAAAAAACAAGTGAAAAGCACTTGTGAAGCTCACAGTCTCGCAGAATAAACTCAACAAAAGACTGAGACTTAATTATAGGACAATAAAATGCTTCCCCTTGCCCCACATATTACCACTACATTACTAAAGGTTATTTATCACGGTTCCTTTCACCTAGTACACTATGTCTACCTTTTAACAAAAAAATGCAAGGCATACTAAAAGACAAAAATCACAGTTTAAAGGGACTGAACAAGCATCAGCCCAGAGTCAGTTATGGCAGGAATGCTGGAATTATCAGATCAACCAAACATTTAAGGAAGAAATTATACCAAGTCTCTACAGTCTCTTTCAGAAGATGGACCCAAAGGGAATAGTTCTTAACTCATTCTATGAGGCCAGCATTATCTTAATTACAAAGTGAGACAAAGACATTACAAGAGAAGCAAAATACAGTCCAATATCACTCATGAACATAGATGCAAATATCCTCAACAAAATATAACAAATTAATCCAAAAATGTATGAATAAAATTATGCACCATGGCCAAGTGGAATTTATCCCAATTATGCAAAGCCGATTTAACACTCATAAATTAATTAATGTCACACTCATCATGTAGGTATGCACCCATTTGTACCCCCATAATGAGCTGAAATAAAAAATAAAAATAAAAATAAATTAATTTAATCCATCATAGCAACAGGCTAAAGAAGAAAAATCACATGATCTTATCAATAGATGGAGGAAAAAATGACACATTCCAACACCCATTCATGATAAGAGCTATCAGCAAAGTAGGAATAAATGAAAATTTCCTCAACTTGATAAAGAACATCTACAAAAAAACATACAGCTAGCATCATACTCAATGGAGAGAAATTCAAAGCTTTCCTGGTAAAATCAGGAACAAAGCAAGGATGGCCCCTCTCACCACTGCTTTTCAACACCATACTGCAATTCCTAGGTAATGCAATAAGACAAGAAAAGGAAATAAAAGGTACAGATACTTCTTAACTTATGATGAGGTTATGTCTGGATAAACTCACCATAAGCTGGAAATTATTATAAGTCAAAAGTACATTTTTTACTTATCATATTTTCAGCTTATGATGAGATTTTCAGCTTATTATGGCTTTATCCAGACATAACCCTATCTTAAGTTGAGTAGCATAATGAATGCATATTATGTTTGTTCCATCATAAGGTTGAAAAATTATAAGTTGAACCATTTTAGGTTAGGGACCATCTGTATGCAGATTGAGAAGGAAGAAATAAAATTGTTTTTGTTTGAAGATAATATGATCCACTATGTAGGAAACCCTAAAGAAATTAACAAAAAACACCTGGGACATCACCCTCTGATGCTAGACAGAAAATGCTCTCCACTTTTAAGTACTCATGTGATTATGTTTTGACCACTCAGATAATCTAAAATAATCTCCTCATCTCAAATCCCTAACCTCAATCACATCTGGAAAGTCCCTTTTACCATGTAAACTTACATGTTCACAGGTTCCCAGGATTAGGACGTGAATATCTTTGTGGGAGTTGGGGGGTTTTGCTGTGCTTACCACATCCACTACATTACTTCCAGTTTAAAAACTGATTCATAGATTACTTGATATTTTTCAGGCATCATGCTAGGTGATATTTAATACTTTAAAATATTCTGTGAAATTAGTTACATAGGCATTAAAAAACATAGATGGCGGGGTAGGTCATGACTCATTATTGAGCTTAATTAACTTATCTCTATGTTTTTTATAATTATTCTCTATAGTATTCTTTTTTTAAAAAAATCTATTTCACTTTTATATTTTTAGGAATGTTTTTGCTGATTATTGTATTCTAGGTTGAAAGTTGTACTTTCAACACTTTTTTTATTATTATTTCAGAATATTATGGGGGCATAAAAGTTTAGGTTACGTATATTGCCCTTGCCCCCCAATCCCCCCACCCCTGAGTCAGCGTCTGGGGAATGGACATGCTTGAAGTTCTCTATAGTATTCTTACTCAACAAGCAAGAGTACTCACCCAGCATTAGGGAAATATTTTGTTTCTCTTTAAATTTTATGAGAAATATAATATCTAAAAAATGGATCATCATTATTTAAACTCTTACAAGTCATAGTTAATTAACACCCTAACATGTGTCTTTGATTGTCAATATCATATAATCTTCATTTATAATTAAAGAACAGTATCCATCACATATAATGTAAACTTGTATTCACAGATTAGATCAAATATTACTTTCTAGTTTTAAGAGGTAATTGCTATGAATATTCCACAATAAATATTCTACAAATTGGCTTGTTTGCATAAGAGAGAGCTTTTTAGCTCTCTCTTGCCTGGCTGTAAATTTGGTGCTTTTCCATATCCCATTGTGGGCCTAAAGGGAAACTATTGTATATTTATATTATTTAAGGCTTATAAGAAATCATTTTGTAGTATTCATTTAACAAAATTGGGCAATACCAATGACTTTAAAATTAGCAATGCCAAAACAAGGTAGCAATTAATAACAGTAGAAAGACTAAAGGCATCAGAATTAAGTTAAACATAATGTAGAATCACTGTTAAGAGACTGCTGGTTGCAGAGCCTCCTCGTGTTTGATATTACTCTGACTTGATGCTGTGGAATCATATTTCTAAAATAAATGGATCTTAGCTCTGATGTTGTGCTGAAGGATATGCTCATAAAGAGCTTTCCTTTCTTACTGCCTAGTGATGCCCTTAGGCTAACCAGCAAGTAATTTTGAAGAGACAATGTAAAATAGAAGCATAAGTAGCCTTGGATATGTGTATTTTCACATTTCAAGTATATAGATGTAAAAGTATTATGTTAATTATACAATAGTACATTTTTAAAGCAAGTTTATGTTCGTTAAACATAAAAATATTCATTGAAATTTTAACTAGTTTTTAGAGGGAAACTTTGTAAACAGATTAAAATCAAATTTGATAATTAAAATATATTCAATTGATATATATGAGAAGATTCAATTGTAAAATATGATTAAGACTTCACTCTAAAAAATGCCATTATGAAAAAAATCTGTAGTAAACTGTGGGCAATGTGTAAGGATATGATTTTAAAATTGTGGGATATCTCATTACTATTGGCTGTGTCTTTATAGCATGATGTTTTTCTCATATATGGCAATGAAGAGTAACTATTTTATGTTTAAAAGAGAAAATGTAGTGTTTAAGTGATAAGCCTAACATATTTCTCCTGGAGCTGAAGTGCCCAGTATAGAAGCCACTGGCCACATTTGGCTATTGAGCACGTGAAATGTGGCTAATCCAAACTCAGATATGCTGTTAGTGTGAACACACATTGAATTTCAAAGACTTAATATGAAAAAAGTAAAATATTTTATTATTAATTTTTAATATTGATTACATGTTGAAATGGTAATATTTTAGATATACTGTGTTAAATATATACATTATTACAATAACTTCAGATATTTCTTTTCACCTATTTTAATGTGGCTAACTAGAACATTAAGAAATTACATATTGTAGCTCACATTTATGGCCTGTATCTTATTTGTGATGGACAATGTTGATCCAAACATTTCTAATTACTGAAACATCCCCCCCCATTCCTTTTTGGGATGAATTTTTAATTTATGAGTTAATGATAAAACTGTACAAGTAAAAACAACTATACTTAAAAGATATGGTAAAAGATTAAAATACTAAAATTGGCATTGTCAAAATTCTTCATTGAATTTTATCCTTTAGTAAATTTTTGGAAGACAGTTGGCCCAGAGTATATTTATAAATATCAAAAATAAGAGGGGGATATAGAAGATACTGGACCTCTGTGTATCAGATCCTGCCCTCTGGCCTATTTAACTCAGAAAAGTTTGTGTCACTAATATATAATATTTCTCTTGTATGTCAAAGGAAATCATTTGCTACATTAGAATCCCTATGGAAAATCGAATTGCATAGAAAAGATTTAGCAAGGAGTTAACTATCAGCTTTGACTTTTTTAGAACATGCTAAAGTTAATCTAATCGCTCTGCAGCCACAAAACAAGCTCTGTATCCAACCCCCAGAATCTAAATCCGAAAGGAAGACTTGGTGAAAAGGATTGGCAAAAAGACTACAGGTGCTGGCAAGGGGTTTGTTGTGTTGTAAGTGGACCAATGAATTGGCATTTGAGATTATTAGTCTTACAAAATTAAACATTGAGACTGAAATGTCAATGTAATTGGCAAGCCACGTGTCATCTTTTTTCCTGGAGGATAAATGCATCATTTCCCTAAAATAGCATAGAGCTTATAAAAGAATAAGAAAGTAATGATAAAACAAAGCTTACAATAACATTAAATAGACAGGTATTTATGGTAATGGATTTGGTACTGAGTGATAATTAGGCTAAAAGATTAAATTGCTCACAAATGGTACATGTGGGCAAGAGTAGTGTACTGTTCACTAATGTGTCTACAAAACCTAAACCAAAGCCTAGAATTTTGTTGAAGGAAAATAATGAATGAATAACTGGTATTACATATTCAAACTAAATATCAATAGGACAAGCTAGGGAATAGAGAAGACAGAGAAAGGGGACGTAATTCTAATGCTTCTCTAAAAATGTCCAAGATTTATTTACTCTTTTTAGCTTTCCCAACATGAATTCCTCTAGCCTTCCCTTGCCTTCTTAAACCAGTCTTATTTTTAAAGCAGCTTGGGCTCAGTAGTGTATTTTTACAAAATGGTCCTCTGCACCATTTCTAAGAATCATAGGTCAAATTAGTCATGCTGCTGTTCTAACACTGATAATTAGATCCACCCCCTACCAAAATCTGCAGTTAATTGGTACAAATTCAAGCTCTGTAGATTTTAGTTGTTAATAGCATCATATGGAGAAAGTACAAAGGCTGTCCTAAGTAAATGACTGCAAAATTGACTTTTAAAACCTTTTCTTTCCCCAGAAAGAGTCATGGCCAGCTTAACAAATGTCGTAAAATGGATTACTTGTTGTGTTCATCATTATAATATATTACACATTCCCCAGAAAACTGCAGGTAATAAGGATGCTTTTGTGTTTGATATTGTGTACCGTACATTGCATTTTGAGAGTTTAGTAACACATTAGGGTGACTGTCTATAAGAAATATATTTGAATATATTCAGCAAGTCTCTATTCTCTTGTCCCTTATTCACCATTTGCTGTTTGGACTGTGCAATGCATGGTCATCCTACCCTAGGGCATAGAATACCAGGAGTTCAGAGACTTGGGTTTTTGTCCTGACTACGATCATTTTGCTATGTTTTGCATGACTGGAATGGAAGGGGAGGCAGAGATTAGATCAAGCAAAGAAGTACTCAGTAAGAAAGACCTTCAGAAATGTCTATGGAATTCCTTTAAAATAAATTTCTGGAATGGTCCAATAAAAGGGCAGAGATGAGTTAGGTGAGGTTAGATAAGGTGAGTCAAGCATGGTGGCTGAGGGTTTAGATTTTGGGAAGTCATAACATAACCTTTTACACCTCAAATGTACCATCTGTACAATGTGGATAATTACACTTACATCTTGGTATTGTTGGAAGAATTAAAGGGTATAATATATTTAATTCACTTCACAGAGTACTGAGTATGCTACTCAGCCTGACATATATTACATTCTCAGTTTGTTGTTAGTGTAGTGTCTTCTAAGAACAGCTAATTTTACAGTATAGTAATGTGGACATAGACTGTCAAAAGCAAACAGATTGGCTTCAAATTCAACTTTTTACCACATATGGCTTTGTGAGTTGAGTGCACATTTTAGTTGAAAATATGTTTTTACAGAGAGATAATTTCTAGGGGTGATTAAAAGTTTGATTATAACTACTCTTGAGTTTCATAATTTAAAAACATTTTCACAAAGTCTGTGATTAATTTTTCCCATTTAAAATTTTATTCTCAATAATGTGCAGCATTAAATATAATTAGAATTTCACAAGGCATCTTGGGAGTTACACTTCCACATATTAAACTACTCAGAAAAAGTTAAATTTCATAGCTGATCAAGAACTCAGAGTAAAATGAAAAGATAAGATAGTGAAACGTGGTTCATGGTCCTTAAAAGACCTTTTAATGTGGTTAGTTATTTTCTAATGAATGCAAGTAACACACTGAATGGCCACCTATGAACAGAACCTAAATTAACAATTTAGAAATGAGAAAGTGACATAAAATTAAATGAAACTTTTACCTTCATCACTTTTCACAGGGTCATTTGTTGATAAAATTATCTCTTGTGCTTGCTGCTTGTCTTACTACATCAATCACCTGTGAATTTAAATTAGAGGCATTTTGAAAATATAATTAGTAAGTCATCCCTTGTATCTATTGAGTAGTAAATTTATATTTTTATAGTACCTCGGCTCTAGTGTGAACCTTTGAATAATTCATTTCTCATATTAGATAGGCAAATTACAAATATCCAGCAAGTTGTAATTCTGGATAATGGTTCTTCAAAGGATGCAGAACAGTAGTTAAGCTGTACCTTTGGTCACACATGACAATATGTAATTACTATCTGTAGTTCCTCAAGATCAACTTAATCTCTAACATGTAATTCAAACACCTGTTGATTCAAACACCGTAATACCTGGATAAAGAATCCAAATGACTCATTTTATAAGCAGGTGCTATTTTTTATAAACAAAGTGTTTTTAAAGCAACTTGAAAATTAGGCTTATTATGCAGTTTGGTGGTGGTGGTGGTGGTGGTGGTAGCGGTTTTATTCTCCTTCTCTTTCTTATTCTTCATCATTATCATCATCTACACTTACTAGAGGGAAAATGCTTTTGCACAAGTTACCCAATTCAGTGGTGCTTAAACTCTACAGGCACCAGCATCACCTGGATGGCTTGTCAAAACACACAATGCTGGGTGCTTCTTTTAGATTTTGATTCAGTAGGTATGAGATAGGACCTTAGGATTTGCATATATATCAAGTACCCAGATGATGCTGATTCTGCTGGTCCAGAGACCACACTTTGAGAATTACTGGTCTTACAAATGCTTCTTTGTCTCCTTATCTAGCCCTTCTGTCTTTTTAATGCTGATAATAACCAAAGGTATAGTATTGCTGCTCTTTGCCTCACTGCATACCAATATCTGTCGATAATCTCATCTACACATGTGGCTGGTGACTCCCAAGTATAAATCACCAGCCCCAATCTCCTTTTGAATGTTAGACCAATATATCAATTCCCTACAGTACATGTCCACTTGGAAATCCCAAAGCCTCCTCAAATTTAATGTGGCCAAATTGGAACTCATAAATCAACCCCAATAAATTTGTTTCAATCAAGAATTATCACATTTTTATGCAGAGCATATTTGTATGGTCTTAAAGGATCTCCCCACAAATTAATTATTAGTTTCATAGGAAAGTAGTGATTATATATTGAAGAAATTGAACAACATCTTGGACAGGGCAATCAAAAATATCATCACCAAGGAGAGGCAAATGAGCATCCTTCACCCACAGATGTGATGCCCTGAGAAAGACACAACATTACCCCATTGCTCTTTGAGCACGGCCCAAACCCATGGCCTGGTGTGCAAAGCCACTGCCTTCCTAAGCTCCCTTCTCCCCAATTCCCACTTCACAGTCTGCTTTACCATTTTACTAGCATACTTGAGTACTGAAGAGTATGCCATATTCTCTCTTGATTTAGGGTCTTTATTCCTGCTATTTCCTTTGTTTGGCTCACCCTTCCTCATCCCCAAGCACCTTCTGTCCTAAACTATCATCATTCTGAATAGTGAAAAATAGTGGTCCTTCAGGACTAAAATTAAATATTATAATATCTTTTCTGAGAAACCTTCCATACTGATTCCCCTTTCACAGATGGTTTAACAGCTCTGTCCTCCTTAGGGCCATCATAGCACTTATCAGCTTTATTATAATTTCCTGTTTACTTCTCTATTCCCTGACTCGAGTATGAGTTCCTGAAAGGTGGGAACAGTATAATTCATCATTGTTTCTTTGGTTTCTATAATAGTGTTAGTTAAGAGATAGTTTCTTAATGAATGGATGGATGGATGAAAAAAATTGCAAATGGCATGCATCAATAGTTAAATCTTTATTTTTGTTTGGTGGAACAGTGATTGAAGAAATGAAAAATAATGTTTGGTTTTATATTTGGTACTCAGTACTAGATAGAGACAACTGAATCTGTTCCATGTTCTTCATTTAATTTGCAATTCAAAACCAGTACTTGTGGGGACCTTTTGTGCTTTACTATTTAAGATAATTTACAAAAGTGTGAGAAAATATAGTTTTATATGAAATCTTTTTATATGAGTATTTTAGATATGAATAACTAATTTACTAATCTATTATATTTAAATAGCAGGCATAAATGCTTACATGCATAATTTTGTGTTTGCATGTTTAGGAAAAATTTAGAAACAAAGACTAAAAGGATATGTATAACAAAATTTTATCTGTGGATTGTGGAATTAATCTTCACTTTGTATTTCTTACCTTTTCGAACTGAATGTGAAATAACTTTATATGAAGAAATGATGTAGGATTATTTAATAGCCAATATTTACCACTAATTTGGTTTTCTAAAGAACCCTCATGCTTTCTATTAATATTTTTCTTTGAAAGGAAAGATTTTGTTTCTCTATCTTTTTCTGACCAACCATCATTAAATTGTTGGCTACAAAGTGAATTCATAAACAAAACTCTTAGGAGCAATTTACTATCCACCCTAGCTCCAGTATTCTTGCTCGGGATGATACAAGGAGACTCCCCTTTCTACAGCCTCCTGTGCTTGCAAGCATTAAAGAGAAAACAATGTATTTAAGGATATTAATTACCCAAAATACAGTAGTGCATTCCTTTGATTTTTGTACATAAATGGTGATACACCATAAGTGAGAAAGTGTTCACTGTTTTTTACTGCTATTTAAAAACTTTCTAGATGTCATTTATAATTTCATTTTGAGAGTAAATCTAGTTGTTTTTTTAATTCATGAATACCTTTGCTCTTTATCCACACTTATCTGTATTGATCTAATGACAAAGGACTGTTAATGAGTCAAGACACTCACTTTCTTATCAACAAGCTAAGAAAGTAGCCAAAATAAAAGTATTATAAATTTATTATTCAGCTTAGCATGGAGGCCACTATTCATCTAGCCAAACATTCTCCAATTGCAGAACTTCAAGCTATTTTACTCTTCATATAATTGACTGTTCCCCTCCTTTTAATTGTGCTATGTGATAGTACAGTTCAGTGACTGTTTCCAGCATTATGATGCATCCTTTTAGACTAAGATATAGAATTTCCAGTAAAATTCGGTGTTTGCCATCTTAAGTAGCCCAAGTTAGCTGGATCTTCTCCTATTTACTTGAGAGGAGTAACAGGCCTGTTAACATGCACAGCAGCCAGAAGAGCACAGTGTTCACAGAGACTCAGTGGATACTAATTTCCTTCCCCTTTCCCACTTTGTTCCCCTTTGCTTACTTAGAGTTTTAAAAATTACTTACCTGGCTAACAGTGTCTTAAAATACGTTTCGTTCTAAAAATGTCAAAGCATTAATAACATGGATGTTTTAGGTTAAATTTGCCACATTCGTGATAATTGCAGATTGTGGCTGATTAGTCAGATGTATCTTTCCAGTGGAGTCTGTGATGATTAAGAGCAGTATTTGACTGTGGTCATGTAGGCCACTGCAGAGAAGAAAGCAGTGTTTTACATGCATACTCAGCTGCTGCGTGATGTGTTACTGCATTTCACATTACATATAGTTGCCCTGTGCCAACTCATTGCAGTAAATCTCAGTGCTAGGCTCTTGCCATTTTTCACAGTAACAGAAAAAAATGTACAGTTTTCCATTTTATTGAATGAATTTGAATTCATGGAGAGCATCAGATTGTACTCAGTCTCTAGTTTATGTGCCTGTATATGCTGGCAATACAAATAAGCTGACCATCCTGGGCAGACTAATCAAAGGATCTTGTCTAATATTTTGGAAATGTGATTATTTGTCTCTTCTTTACCTTACCTTACCTCACATCGACTGCCACTCCTCTAAAGTGTGGAGAGAGGTATTTGGTGCTCATGCATTCATTCCCAATTTTTTATAGAGGAAAGGCAAACGTAACTAGTGGCAGTTTTGATCTATCCATTTAACCAGTGATGCAGAATATTAGCACTTCAGGGACTGTTCTTGCCCTACAATCTTGGATTCCATGTCTCTAATAAGATTTACATGAGATTGCCTTAAGGATATGCAGCCTTTCTATTCCTCTGGATCAGTGGCTCTCAAATTTGGCAGGTATCAATCACCTGGGGAACTTGGTAAAAATACAAAGGCCCAGGCCCTAATTTACTCCAGTGAGTCTGTGCAATTCTGATAAACACTAAAGTTTGAGAACCACTGCTGTAGATATTAAAATAAATGAAAATGAAAAGCATATTATTTGACAAAGCTATAAGCACAGAGAGCACTGAATTATTCGATCAACCCACTATCCTCATCCCTCAGCCTATTTTTATTGAACTCCTTCCTGCCTTATGGCTTTACTTGAAGGAGGTGTTATAAGAAACAGTCCTCCCAGTATTTATGAACCCCAAATCATAAATCTGTCAAAACAGAATACTTTTTATAAGTCTGATGCCAAAATTCATTTGGAGGTAAACTTAAGCAGATGTATTATTCTCTGTAGTGTAAATATTTATGTGTTTAAGTGCAGAAATATTAATATGTTTAACTTTAGGGTACTGCCCCAGAGCTTGCTGTGGGTTTTTAAAAATATTTGGTTTATGTACTAAATTAACTTCCAAAATGCAGAAGGCATTTATAAACATATCTTAATCACAAAGATTTCAGGTAAAGATTATGAACAGTGTGCTTAATAATACAGTCATTTGCTGCATAATGGTGTTTTGGTCAACAATAGACCACATATATATGACTGTGGTCCCATAAGATTATAATGGAGCTGAAAAATTCCTATCGCCTAGTGACATTATATTTGTTGGAATGTTATAGCACAACATATTACCTTTTCTATGTTTAGATATATTTAGATACTTACCATTGTATTACTATGCCTTACAGTATTCAGTACAGTAACCTGATATACAGGTTTGTAATCTAGGAGCAACAGGATATACCTTATAATCTAGGTGTGTGGTAGGCTATTCCATCTAGGTTTGTGTAAGTACACTCTCTGATGTTTGCAAAATGATGAGATCACCTAAGAACGGATTTCTCAAAATGTATTCCCACCGTTAAGTGACACGTGGCTGTATTGTGCTTCTTTTGAAGAACAGGTTTGTTTTTCTCCTATGTACATTATGAATGGCTTGACAGGCCCCACTTTTCTGTAAGTGCAAGGGATGTAAAGCTTAAGAACAAGCCTTTGGCTTCCTTGATCAAGAGCCCTGTTGTGTTATTCTACCTTCATAACTAACTCTCTCTTTATTCTTTTTCTTGATATCTTTACCCTTTTTTCTTGGTATTATTGTTATCAATTATAATTATTTTGCTGAATGCATTTTCTCATCAACTTTTTATATTTTTTAAATGTGTATAAATTAATTGGTTCTTCATTTAGTTGAGTATATAGACTGATAAAACAGATAAGTATTTTAATTACTGGTCATAAGGCATTGTCTGGGGGAGATCTGGCATAACTATCCTCAGTTGTCTCACTCTTTCTCCCCATTATTTTACTCCTAATTCTGAGGGTAACTTTCCCAAAGGACCCAGTATAAGTATACATGTTTGGTTAGGTCAGATTTCTAATAGGTAGCAGCCCAGGTATTAGCAACCTCACACTCTACTTCCCTAAATAGAAATCTCCAGGAGTATCTACCCACAATAAACACTTGAATGGCTTTAGTATGGAGAATTCCAGACTTTTAAATTGTATTCCTAATTCTAATAGTTATTTTTGCAGTGAGTGACTGGATGAAAATTGATGTACCCTCAACAACAATTTCAGTTCCTCTGGGACATAAGAGGACCCTAAAGAGAAAACTTGTACATAGTATTCCTTTCTTGCTCCAGATCATTGGCTCAGAGCATGGAAGAAATCAAGTGACAAATGACTGAGTTTTCCCTCAGGTCTTGAACTATCATCTTGGATAGCAAACAATTTTGATTGCATATTTCAGTAGTTACTGAGCTTATTTTTTAAGATGAATACAGTTTATGTCTTAGAGCTGTTCTGGGTTTACAGAAAAATTGGACAGGAAGTACAGAGAGCTCCTATATATGCCCTCTTTCTCCACCCCACAGTTTCTCCTGGAGTATCTACCCACCATAAACACTTGAATGGGCTCCAGTCTGGAGAATTCCAGACTTTTAAATTGTGTTTCTAATTCTAATAGTTATTTCTGCAGTGAAATTCTCCTATTATTAACATCTTACATTAGTGTGGTACATTTGTTATAATTTATGGACCAATATTGATACATTATTATTAACTGAAGTCCATAGTTTACATTAGGGTTCACTTCTCATGTTGTACAGTTTCTATGGTTTTTTTAATTATTTTTTTTATTTCAGCATATTATAGGGGTACAAATGTTTAGGTTACGTATATTACCCTTGCTCCCGCCCCCTCACCCCTGAGTCAGAGCTTCAAGCGTGTCCATCCCCCAGATGGTGCACATGGGTTTTGACAAGTGTGTAATATCACGTGTAACAATTACAGCATCATACAGAATAGATTTATTGGCCTGAAATCCAGTGTTCCACCTATTTATCTCTCCTTCCCCCGATTCCTGACAACCAGTGATCTTTTTACTGTCTCCATAGTTTTGCCTTTTCCAGAATGTCATATATTAGGAATCATACAAGTTTGTAGCTCTTTCAGATTGGCTTCTTTCACTTAGTAATATGAATTTAGGTTTCCTCTATGTCTTTTCATGGCTTGATAGTTAATTTCTTTTTATTACGGAATAATATTACATTGTATAGACATACCACAGATTATTTATCCATTCACCTATTTAAAAAATGGTTTCAACTTTTGGTTGTTTCCAACACTTGGCAATTATAAATAAAGTTGCTATAAATATTTATGTGCAGGTTTTTTGTGTGGGCATAAATTTTCAACTTACTTGGGTAAATACTTAGGAGCGTGATTGCTAGATTGTATAGGAAGAGTATATTTTGTAAGAAATTGCCAAACTCTATCCCAAAGTGACTGTACCTTATTTCTTTCCCAGTAGCAATGAATGAAGGTCCCTGTTGGTCCATATGCTTGCCATCAGTATTTGTGGTTGTCAGTATTCTGAATTATAGCCAATCTAATATGTGTGCCATGCTTTATTTTTAACATTTAACAAATAGCAAATCTGCATTTACAACACACATTTCTACTAATTACTAATGAATATCATCATGGTTAAACGAGATCATTGTCTTGCTTCTTTTTTCACCCACCTTAGGCTCCTCCAGAGTTCATTGTTACCTATTCTCTCAGCAGGTCTATGGAGGGCTACTCTTGTCTTGTCAGTTCAGTGTTATTCCTAAACTTAATTTCCATTCTTGTATGTGCCTCTCTAGTGCCTAGCATGAATCCCAAGTCAATGTTCCTTTTCCTTAGGACTCAAAAAGTGGTATTAAGATGTCAGTAAGTCCTGTTCTAACTCCGTTTTCCCATATGATACTCTTCTCTCAGAATTCTTTGGTAATGCTCTTCTAATTCTCTGGACCTATGACCTATTTTTATATTGTTTCAGAGAATGTCAAATATATACAAATATATAAAGGACAATCTAATGAACCAATATGTACATATCACAGAACCCCCACCAACAACAACCCATGGCCAAGCCTGCTCTATCCTCTCCCCAGTTTACTATTTCCCACTGTTGTATTTTGAAAGAAATCCCAGATATCATATTATTTTACATAGAGATATGATCAAAAATATAGATAGATGGATTCTTTTTCTAACATACACATAGCATTATTATCACATTTAAATTAATAGCAGTAGTTTCTTATCATAAAATATGTAAATAATGATCCAATTTAAGTTAGGATCCAGTAAAGTCCATGCACTGTGACTGATTGATTTATATTTTAAGTCTTTTTTTAATTGGTGGGCTCCTCCTGTATCGTTTGATCCCCCCCACACAATTTATATGTTGAAGAATCAAAGCTATTTATTCTGTAAAGCTTCCCATAATCTTATGTTTACTGATTGTATCCTTGAGATGTAGCTTAACATATTTTCTGTGTTATATATTTTCTGTAAATTCATAGACCCTTAATACATATTTGTTTTTATTTTTGCATGACTTTTATTTATTTTTACATGGCTTCATAGAGATTTTTTTCTTAGTGTATGAACCACACTTACCATTGTAGTATAGTAGCTGAATTAAGTGGAAATTATTCCAAATATTGTTTGAGATTTTCATCTTTCTTCAAGTTCTCCTGAATAGATAGACAGATTCCTACTATTAATAATATGAATGAAACTTCTACATTAAAGTGAGGATATTTTAACTTTAAATGTCTATTCCACTTAATGAATATTTGATCTTTTGTTAATTAACATATCTAAAATCTCAAATAGTTTGAAAGAATATTTTTTTCTCTGTGGCTTCTTAAATTGTGCATGTATGGTTAGCAAAAGCAACAACTGCTATTAGCTTGCCAAAGCTAAAAGTTAAAATGTGTGATTATAATGTTGATGCAATTTGTGACCTTTTAGAAGTCACTTTGCCCTTTGAAATTAAATGTGCCGGAATTGACAAAATTAGTATTTTGAATAGGTTACTCTAATATTTTTGTCAACTTTTATTTATTTATTTATCTTGTGTTTTGAGACAGTGTCTCACTGTGTTGCCTGGGCGAGAGTGCCATGATGTCATCATAGCTCACTGCAACCTCAAACTCCTGGGCTCAAGCCATCCTCCTGCCTCAGCCTCCCAAGTAGCTGGGACAACAGGCATGAGCCACCATGCCTGGCTAATTTTTCTATTTTTTGTAGAGACGGGATCTCACTATATTGCTCAGGCTGGTTTCGAACTCCTGGCCTCAAGCAATCCTCCTGCCTCGGCCCCACAAAGTGCCAGGATTATAGGTGTGAAGCCACTGTGCTAGGCCTACAAGACCTCCATAAAGCACCTGTGAAGTGTTATTTATTTTAGCTCTTTCAATGAAAAAATCACTGAAGCAATTTTAATTTGTTTATCTGACTATTCCTTAAAATTTAAATATATATTTTTCTTCACATGCTTCCATGCCTTATTACTTTAAATTACATCAAACACATGCGCATGCGCACACACACACACACACACACACACATGCATACACGCATACATGGGCAAAGCCAAATTTAAAAGCTATCAGATATTCCCTGAGATATCTATAGTGCTTTAAAGCATACCCTCAGTTGAACACCATTACTTCTAAAGCTGATTTAGCACTTTAAAAATAATCTTTAATTTTTATAGTAAGAGAACTTATCACCCTTTACTGCATTATGTAAGAATGACACTAGTGATTTTACTAGGGAAAAAAATGTCAGTGGTCAAATCTTACTGGTCCATCAATAACTCCCCAGTTGCTAAATACCATTTTAGCATCACCTACAAATATTTTGAAAGGAGAATTGATAGCTGACAGCTAGGTATAACTGGTATTTATTTCCTACGGTAAATGCATAATACCAGATTAACATTTAAAAGATATTAACAAAAGTATGGGAGAATAAAGAAATGTCAAGATGTCATCCCTTAATCTTTAATATTTTTAATATTATAACTTATTTTGTGTTTGAATTATTAAGTACATATTGAATAATAACAAGTAGGAGCTTTCCCAGCAGCATCATAGAGGTTCTGTTTAAACACAATGTAAAACTGAGGAGAATCATTTTCCAAACCAGCATTGGATCCAATTCATAACAGTGTAAAGGAACTGTGGAAACGTGCTATATATTTTTCAAGTGAATCTAGCTGCCTGTCTCTTCCAACCAGCTATAGAAGGGCAGCCAGTAAAAGTGGATTTCCATGGTCACCCATTTCCCCACTCTGCTTATAGTCTGAATGAAACAAATATGTCCCAAAAACCTGGTGTCACCTGGGAAGTTCTTCAAATAATTTCTTGCCCTTAGAGAAAATTTTATGGATCATAATGATAGCCAAGAGAAAAGAATGGCACCTCAGAAGGGAAGTTAAGAATAATAAGCTTGATATTTTTCCAAAGAAAGAAAGAATAGAAAATGGTAAAACTTACAGCAGACATGTTTAAGAGTAATATGGTGATTAATGAATAAAACTCAATAATATGTAGCTAGGAGTACTTTTTTTTTCTTCTGGCTTTATCATACAATTTCATCTTTATTCTCCCTTTAATTTTTTATTCTTATCCTTAGGGTATTGAATAGATTTTTTTAAACCATTTGTGTTAATCAGCTTCTGCTTGGTAAAAGTATGATAATATACAATCCCTAAATCTCAGTGCCTTTCAGCACCATTAATCTACTTCTTTCTCATGTTACATATCATGTGGCAGCTGTGTCTATGGTCCATGTATCTCCTTAATTCTTTGGTCCAGGATAAATGAATAACCACTCTCTGGGGCAAGGCATAGGGAAAAGAGCAATGGAGGAAACACGTGATAGATTTAAAAATTGTGCTTGGGCATGACTTGAAAAAATAATATAATCTACTCTACCACCAAAATCCTTTCTGGAATAAGGTGTGGTATATTAACATAAACTTTACATTGGTGTGTGTAAGGGGATAATATTAAGGTAGAAACTTAAAATGAGCAATGGTAAGGTTTATTTTAATTCTTTAAAATTATATATATATATATATATATATATATATATAAAATTTTTTTCAGAATATTACAGGGACACAAACACTTTGGTTACATATATTGCCTTTGCACCACCCGAATCAGAGCTACAAACATGCCCATCCCCCAGACAGTGTGTACTGCACCCATTAGGTATGAATATACCCACCCCCTCTTCCCCACTTCCACCTGCCCAACACCTGATAAATGTTACTAACCATATGTGCACATAACTATTGATCAATTAGTACCAATTTGATGTTGAGTATATGTGGTGCTTGTTTCTCCATTCTTGTGATACTTCACTTAGGAGAATGGGCTCCAGCTCCATCCAGGATAATACAAGAGGTGTTAGTTCACCATTGATTTTTGTGGCTGAATAGAGCTCCATGGTATACATATACACATTTTATTAATCCACTCATGGATTGGTGGGCACTTGGGTTGTTTCCACATCTTTGCAACTGTGAATTGTACTGCTATAAACATTCAAGTGCAGATGTCTTTATTATAAAATTTCTTTTTTCCTTTGGGTAGATGACCAGTAGTGGGATTCCTGGATCAAATGGTAGTTCTACTTTTAGTTCTTTGAGGTATCTCCATACTACTTTCCATAGAGGATGTACTAGTTTGCAGTACCACCAGCAGTGTATGAGTGTTTCTATCTCTCTGCATCCATGCCCACATTTGTTCTTTGGGGACTTTTTGATAAAAACCATTCTCACTGGAGTTAAGTGATGTCTCATTGTGGTTTTGAGTTTTATTTCCCTAATGATTAGAGATATTGAGCATTTTTTCACATTTGTTGGCCATTAGTCTGTCTTCTTTTGAAAAGTTTCTGTTCATGTCCTTTGCCCACTTTTTAATGGGGTTGTTTGATTTTTTTCTTGCTGATTTTCCTGAGTTCTATATAGATTCTAGTTATCAAGCACCTACAACATAGACAACACCAGGAGGAAGCAAAGATTAATAAATACCTGTACTCTACATTTAAAATGCTTTCAATTCAGTGAGGAATACAGCAAAATATTAATATAAAAAAACAGTACAAGGCCGGGCGCGGTGGCTCACGCCTGTAATCCTAGCACTCTGGGAGGCCGAGGTGGGCAGATCGTTTGAGCTCAGGAGTTCGAGACCAGCCTGAGCAAGAGCGAGACCCCATCTCTACTAAAAAAAAAAATAGAAAGAAATTATATGGACAGCTAAAAATATATATAGAAAAAATTAGCCGGGCATGGTGGCGCATGCCTGTAGTCCCAGCTACTCGGGAGGCTGAGACAGGAGGATCACTTGAGCTCAGGAGTTTGAGGTTGCTGTGAGCTAGGCTGACGCCACGGCACTCACTCTAGCCTGGGCAACAGAGTGAGACTCTGTCTCAAAAAAAAAAAAAAAAAAAAAACAGTACATATGCATCCACTGATAAGTGCTTTCTTGAGGAATAAAAGAGGTGCTAATTTGCAGAAAATGTGAATTGGATAAATTGTCACCACTAAGTTCTAGAAACTTTGGGATAGTTTCTGTGTGAGAAACTGTTAAATAATATCTTATTCCGTTTGGGCTGCTATAACAAAATACCATAAACCGGATAGCTTAGTAACAACAAAAATTTATTGCTCATAGTTCTAGAGGCTGGAAGTCCAAGATCAAGGCACTAGCAGATTTGGTGTCTGATGAGGGCTCGCTCTCTGCTTCATATCATAGAGGGCAGCTTCTTGCTGAATCTTCACATGGTGGAAGGGGCAAACAAGCTCCCTCAGCTTCTTTTATAGGGACACTAATCCCTTCATGAGGGCAGAGCCCTCATGACCTAATCACCTCCTAAAGAACCCACCTCTTAATACTATTCCACTGGAGCTTAGCTTTCAACATATGAATTTTGGGAAGACACAAAACATTCAGACCATAGCAGATTAGGATAATAATAAAGATGATACTAGTAATAATAGTTGATTTTTATTGAACATTTATTATATGTGAAGCACTTTTTAAAAAAACTCAATGTAGTCTCACAAAATTTTTGACATATGTACGATTATTGTTCTCATTTTACAGATGAGAATATAAAGGCACAGACATGTATTGACAGACTCTCATTATTTATAAGGTCTGTTGAGCATGGGTGGATTAATGATATTTATATTAAGTTTATAAAACAAAAATATTTATATATATATAGTTTTCTTATATATATATATATATATATGAAAATTTCCATGCTTGTTTTCTTGCAATATTGATTGTGAATGTTCCCATAGCCTAAGCTCATAAGACATTTTCCTACAGAAGCGATCAAATGCTATTTGTAAAGCAATCTCGATGAAACTTACAAATATGAGTCCTAAGGGTAGAATCAATTGATAAGATGCTACATTTCTTTTTAAGAAATATTTGAGGAGAATAAAACAATATGAACTATTGATGGTGTTTGCAAAAATACTTTGAAATCCTATACTTTTATTCTTACCATTAAAACATTGCTCTGTCATTATTTTCTGTAGAATCTACCTCTACTGTATGCCTAAACCCTTTAGTGAGTAAGGAATAAAATTTGGAAGTGGAAATATGTAAGGAACTAAACATTTCTACATAACACTTTGTTAATAAGCAAAATTGGGGCATTGTATATTCTCTGTGAGAAATGTAATATTTAGGAAAAAGGATGGTACAATTAATCATTGTTTGTTTATGTATTTATTACCCTGGAATTCTTTTTGTAAATATTCCTTTATTCTGTAGCCATAAACTCTTCTCTAGTTTGCAAATGCTACATCTCTATTGTCTAAAAAGGACCAATTTCTTTGTTTAGAGCATATTTTCAATATCAAATATGCATGCTAAAAGACAGCAGACAATCAATAACTAATAAATTCACAAAGCCAGTAGGTTATATGCTAATATTTCACAAATTAAAACTGTATATTAAAAGGAGAATATTTTAGTAGCTTTTGAAAATAATTTTTTCAGTTTTGTGTTTAAAAATATCAATGTCGGCCGGGCGCGGTGGCTCACGCCTGTAATCCTAGCACTCTGGGAGGCCGAGGCGGGTGGATTGCTCGAGGTCAGGAGTTCGAGACCAGCCTGAGCAAGAGTGAGACCCCGTCTCTACTAAAAATAGAAAGAAATTATATGGACAACTAAAATATATATATACAAAAAATTAGCCGGGCATGGTGGCACATGCCTGTAGTCCCAGCTACTTGGGAGGCTGAGGCAGTAGGATCGCTTAAGCCCAGGAGTTTGAGGTTGCTGTGAGCTAGACTGACGCCACGGCACTCACTCTAGCCTGGGCAACAGAGTGAGACTCTGTCTCCAAAAAAAAAAAAAAAAAAAAAAAAAAAAATATCAATGTCTTTTTTTAATGTCTTTTTTAACTCTGTATGACGTGTGACTTCTTTTTAGTCAGAACATGAAACCTTAAAATAAATAAGATTTTGATTTATATATTTATTCCATGTGTCTCTGACGAAGTATGGATGAATAATATGCAACTTGCCAATTTTGATTTATACCATATAGCAATTGTAAAAGGAATTAATTTATCTAGTAATCTTGTCCAATCATATTCTTTCAAAAATAACTTCTATTAAAATAAAAATTAACTGAAAATAGATTAGATTTGCTCATGTGATGTGCTTAGAAGAGCACAAGATCATTTCTGTGATATTCTTGCCACAATGTATAACCTGAATCTAATCATGAGAATATATTAGACAAACTCAAATTGAGTTACTTGCTGCAAAATAACTGACCAGTACTCTGAAAAGTTTCAAAGTCAGAAAAGACAAAGACAAAGAAAGGCTATGTAATTGTCATAGATTGGAAAACACTAAGTTTTAACAACTAATTAATGCAAGGTGGGATCAGTTGAATCTTGAATCAGAAAAGAAACTTAGTGGAAAATCTGGTAAAATTTCAATAAAGACTGTAGATCAGTTCATCATGTTGTATTAATGTCAATTTCCTGGTTTTACTATTTGATCTATGATTACATAAAATGTTAATATTAGGGGAATCTAGCTGAAGGGTATGTAGGGTTTTTTTGCTATTTTTGCAAGTTTTCTGTAAATCTAAAATTATTTTGAAATAAAAAGCTAAAAATACATTTAACTTGGGCAACAAAGAGAAACTACAGTCTCTAGAATCAGAAAAAAATGAAATCTTATTTTAATTTGAGGATTTTTATACTTTCCATGGAGGATATTTATGTCCCCAAACTAAGTGCCTACTATGCAAGGCTACAAGGTGTTGTATGAGACAGAGAAATTGAGAAAATTTATTTTTAAATTATTTTATGATGACATTTATTAAGCTCTAAAATTATGTAATATCAGAACACAAGCATTGGAAGATGTGAGAAATCACGCTACTTGATATGATGATAAAAGAAATTATTTGAATTTAGGATACATGGTTGCCAAAGTTAGAAGATGTATGCAAAGTGTTGAGGATAACCTAATTCTAGTTTGTGGTTTGATGGGGAACAATAGTATAGTAGTCCCCCCTTATCCACAGTTTCTCTTTGCATGGTTTCAGTTACCTACAGTCAACTTCAGTCTGAAAATATTAAATGGAAAATTCCAGAATCAAATTGTGCACCACTCTGAGTAACAATGAAATCTCACACCATCCTGCTCCATCCTGCCTGGGATGTGAATCATCTCTTTGTCCAGTATATCCATGCTGTATATGCTACCTGCCTGTTAGTCACTTAGTAGCAGTCTATGTTATCAGATTGACTGGCACAGTATCACAGTGCTTGTGTTCAAATAACCATTATTTTACTTAGTAATAGCCCCAAAGCACAAGAGTAGTAATGCTGGATTATTGTTATAATTGTTCCATTTTATTATTAGTTATTGTTGCTAATCTCTTATTGTGCCTAATTTATAAGTTAAACCTTAACACAATTATGTGTGTTTAGGAGAAAACAGTACATATAAGGTTCAGTACTAACCACAGTTTCAGACATCCACTGGGGATCTTGGAATTTATTTCCCCTGGATAAGAGGAAACTATTATATGTTGGTAAAATTATGGGGACTAATGAGTCACACTTGGAGTTCTTGGGCATATATATTGTGAAATAAGTCTGGAATTAATACATTTGTGGCCAATTTTTAATGCTATTAGGGCATTTAATCTTCATTGTGTAGTCAGTCTTAACTGGTCAAAGGATTTTGAGCAAGTGAGCCACATGGTTAGTTTTATGGCTTACAAAGTTAATGGCAGTGTGAAGTGAAAATTGGAGTGAGGCAAGGTGGGTATCCTGAAGGCCAGAGAGGTGACAATGGCTGTACCTTAGGAGCACATTACAAAAGACTAAATAAGGACAGTAGCAATGGGGATGAAAACAAGTATAAAAATAACAAAAAAGGAGAAAAATATTACTGTGATTATATCAAGCTACTGCTATCCTTAAAAGTAGAAAAATAAAGATTTGAATGAAGATCAGACCTTTCCTTAATATAAGTATTAATGATTGCAGTTACAATTAATTGAGGAAACTGACTAGAGGACTAAGGTATGTTGATCTTTGTTTCAAGAGAGTAAATATAATCTAATTAGAAATTTAAACTTTAGGGAGAATGTTGAGAGATATGGATATAATAATCAAAACACCTGAGCTGAATAATTGTGCTTATCAGAAATTAGCTAATGAAATGATTTTATTCATATCCTTTATGATATTTCTTAAAATCAGTAAAGACTATACACAGCTATTTTAGGTTTTTACAATAAGATCATTAATGATGCCTTATGAGTGTAGAAAATTAGATAACTGGGTATAAAAAAATTAAGGTTAATGGGAAGACTTCTCTAATCCACAAATAATCTTATTGTCCAGTCTGTAATTATTCATTCTATGGCAACAAATCTATATTTCCTTTAGTAAGAATAGATGCTTTCAGGCAAACAGCCTTATATTTTGAAATGCAAATGATTAATTTTACCCAGTCTCCTATGCTTCTCTTTAAACATTGTAGTGAGCCAGAAGAACTCATCTTTTCTATCTACACTCATCCCCTGGGTGATCTCATTCAGTCTCATGGCTTTAAATACCATATCTCTTCCTGATGACTCCCAAATATAAATCTCCAGCTTAGACCTCTCTCCCGAACGCTAGACTCATATGGACTTTCAATAGGTAGCTCAACCTCAGCCTTACAGGTTGAAAACAAAGTTCTGGATCACTACCCAAAACCATTTATACCACCATTCTTTTCTCATCTCAAGACAAAAGCTTTAAAGCATCTCTTGATTCCTTTCTCTCTCTCCAATCAGTAAAACCTATTGTCTCTACCTTCAAAATATACCCAAAATCTGACCACATCTTACCAGCTGCAAAGCAAGCTTCCTGGTCCAAGCCACCATATTTCACCTTGATTATTGCAAGAGCATCCTAACTGACTCCAAGTTCTGCCTTGTTTCCCATCAATTTGTTCTCAAGTTGGCTGCTAGAGTGATTCTGTTAAAACGGAGATTAGGGTATATAATTTATTTCCTAAAAAATCTCCAAAGACCTCTAATCTTACTAAGAGAAAAAGCCAAAGTATAAAATTACAAGGTTCTATAAGTACTTACAAAGTCTTGACCTGGCCTGACTTCATCTATTGCCACTCTTCCTCTTTGCTCACTCTGGCTCTCTTTCGGCAACACTTGCCTTTCCTCAGTCACTGCAGGAACACTCCTGCCTCTGAGACTGCACTTGCTGTTCCCCCTGGCTGAACTACTCTTTCAAATATCTATTTGGTTCACTCCTTCACCTCCTTCACATCTGTACTCAAATCACCCTATAAGTAAGGCATTTCTAAGCCACTCTATCTAGAATTTCAAGCTCACCTCCATTCCCTGCACTCCTTCCCTCTTTATAGCTATTATCACAATCAAACTTACTATATTTTTTGCTTATTTTTTTGTCTCTTTCACAATCATCCAATTAGAATGGAAATTCTACTATGGCAAGAATTTTTGTTTTTTCATGACTCTACAATAAATACCATAATTATACTGTAAATCAATATTTGTTGAATAATTTTAATATAAAATATTGCCTAGACCCATTCCTGCTTTTCTTTTTTTTTAATTTCAAAATATTAAGAGGGTACAAATGTTTTTGTTACACGGGTACCTTGTATAATGATTAAGTCAGGGCTTTAAGTTTGTCCATCACCAGAATAGTGTTCATTTTACCAGATAGATAAGTTTTTACCTGTCACCTCCTGCAACCCTCCCCCTTTTCTTGGTTTCCAGTGTTCCTAACATCTCTTTGTGCCCGTCATTTAGCTCCAAATTATTAGGGAGTACATCTAGAATCTACAAAGAGCTCGAACAAATCAGCAAGAAAAAACCCAACCTCATTAAAAAGTGGACAGAAGACATGAACAGAAGTTTTTCAAAAGAAAACAGACAAATGCCCAAGAAACATGAAAAAATGCTCAACATCACTAATCATCCAAGAAATGCAAATTAAAACCACAATGAGATATCACCTTACCCCTTTCAGAATGGCCATTATTAAAAAGTAAAAAAAAAATAGATGCTGGCATGGATGCAGAGAGAAAGGAACACTAATACACTGTTGGTGGGACTGCAAATAAGTACAACCTCTATGCAAACAGTATGAAGAGTTCTCAAAGAACTAAAAGTAGACCTACCATTTGATCCATGAATCCCACTACTGAGTATCTACCCGAAGGAAAAGAAGACATTTTATCATTCCTGATTTTCTTATTAATTTTTTCATTGAACAAAATATTTTGAACATCTTTTATGTACTTGAATTAGAACATAAGGATACAGTGCATTTCAGAATCTCTTAAGGTTAGTGGGGAGCAGACATGAAAACAGATATTTATGATCCAGTGTTATAAGAGGAAGCGTAAAATCTGGGCTGATGTTTTTTAGTTTCAGCAGGAAAATGTCTCATAGCCTCTAATCTTAGTTTATTCTTCCAGCTCCACCCTGTAGAAAGTATTGTAAAATGACCAACTGGAAGGATTTACTTACTTTGTTTTGCAGAAATCATGTATCTCTGAGAAGGAAAAAAAAAGAGCTTATCATCTTCAGTCCAACTTGAAATCTTAGTTATAAAATAAACTCAGATTTCTACTTCCAGTTCAGATTGTTTGCTATAAGATAGGTCATAATCCCTGAAAAGTGGCAATTGCAAGAAAGTTCGTCACAAGTCTTAATTAAGTACATTCAGGCTGAAGTTCTAGCACTTCCTTCACATAAGCAGACCTGCTAGAGTGTGGCAGACACAGAATGAGGATGTGTAGGGAGAAATCGTTTTGTCTCTTTCACTTTCTTTAGAATCAGTCCACACCCCCAGGATTCTGTAAACCAACAAAATTGGCTTTTACGGATTATGGTCACATTCCCATCTCAATACCAGCAGTTGATATCTTTTGGGCATTTTAAGGTAGAGAATTATATTTTATTTACAGCTGACAATTATTCTGATTCAAATATCTGTAAATATAAAAGGGCAGGAGAAAATGCTCAAACACAAAATTATTGTACCCAGTTAACTTTTACATCTGTATTAATAAAGAAATCTTTGATTTAGGATTCTTGGTCCCTTTATTTTAGAGGATTGAGGTCCCTTTATTTTACGGTGTGTGGGTGTGTGCATGTTTTATCACCAAGGTTGGGGTGATATTACCACAGTGACCAGAACTGTGATGAAATTCTCATTTAGAAGAGAAATTGTTGTACCCTGTCTACCACAAAAGTGAAAAAATGCTTTGACAAATTCATTGTCGTCATACTTTCTTGCCACAGTTTATTCTCTTCTGCATTCTGTGGAAGTTCTTTAGGCTTTGGGGCTTTATCAATCATAAGCTGTTTTTATTATTTCAGAATCGTAAGACTGTAGTTCATAGGCACATTCAAAAGCCTTCCACATTATGCTACAACATACAAAGAATATTTTTTCAAAGAAACCAATTAGTGTTTTATTAATATTAATCTCACAAACATAGAAAAATAAGTGTTAAATATTACTGATATATACAAAATCCATGTCAGAAATCTCTCAAAGTATGTGATCATTGCTAATAGAATAGAACTTTGCTCAGATTTCCAAAAGCAATGCAGTACTATTTTTATATTCAATGAAGATAAATTAGGTGAAAAATGTAAGGTACCCTTTTGTGAATTACAACATGGTAGAATTTTGTAAGAGTATTTTATAATGCTATTCAATTATTCAGTTGCTCCTCCATGGGAGAGCCTGGCAGAGAGACAGAGACAGAGACTGTGTGTGTTATATATAAATGTACCTGTATGTATTACACATGGATATATATATATCTGTATTTAAAGGATACATATATGCACATATATAAACATGACACACATACATATATAATCTATATTTACTATCTAGATGATATAAGAACCTTTTAATTTTCAAATTATTTGTTTTGGTGACTGTTCAAGCTTATTAGTGGAAGAATTATGAGTTTATGAATGACTGATCATTCCTTTACTCTTACAAGAATAAAATAATGTTTCATTGATACACAGTCACCAAAGAGTGGTGCATTCTCAAATGAGCTCAATATTCCTGCCTCTGTTGTGAAGGTACTATCTCCCTCTTTCTCCAACGCAATCATCAAGTAACTTATTCAACATTAAAAAAAAACATCAGTGATTAGCAAAGACATCTTTTCTCAATATCTAAAAGGTTTAAAATTGAATTTCTCATACAACTGTCCATTTAAAGACTCAAAGGTGGTTCGTTGTTTTTGAGGGATATTCTTTATAAGGTGTGTGAAAAGACTTTTATTCTCAGCAGGATACCTTCTTCTCTACTCAGCAACAAAAAGCATACATTTGAAACAATCATATTCCCTTTTGTCAGCCTGAGTCAGCTGAAATCTTTGGCGTTATCAACCTCTGCCAACAACCTGAGGTAGCAATTGCACAGTGGATAACTGAGATATAGTTTATTCTAAGCTAATGATTTTCTGAAGCCTTCAGGGTGATTATATGTATTCTGATAGGTAAAGAACCAATTTTCTCATGAAAAGAACAGGCTGTAGTTCAAGGTACCAAGATAATTCCAGCTTCTTTTTTGTATAATCCTTTAATTTCAGATGCTTATGCCTTTTTCATTCCTATCAATACCAGCATTCTAAAATCTTGCCCTGCTTCATAATCATTTGTCTCTGTAATTTCTTTAGCACTGCTTTACTTAGGAACAGAACAAAGAATCTATTTAGACTAGAAGATAGCAAACTTTCATGGCTGCTTTATGATCAAAATATTTTGTAGACTCCCTGTAAAATAATTATGCTACTTGTAGTAACCATTGGGTAAGTCCATAATGACAAAAATCTATTTTTAGTTCAGTAATACTAAGTACAAATTGTGCTTTATTACTATATCAGCTATATATGTTTAAAAATACTCATATTATTGTCTAGTCTGCATTTGGACTTGCATCATCCTTTCAATTAGAATGCCCTCTCAAAGGCCCTATTTTGAAACATGAGAACCAGTATTTTGGAACAATTGATATCAGGTGGGAGACATTAGTTGTTCAATGACTTACTGTATTTGACATTGGACAATTTTCCAAAGAAATGGGATAGAGTGTGAAAATAAGAAAGAACTACTTTACCACCAGTTGTCACATCACCTAATTGCTCCCTAAACTCACTGTACACCAGGGATCCTTTGAAGTAAGCAAATAGATGTGACCAATAGAGATAGAAAAATAAGAAAATTTCAGATTTGAAAGAAACCTGAGCAACCATGTAGCCCAACCTCCCTTTTTTCACCACTGACCCAAAGAGGTCAAATAGCTTGTTAACCATCACACAAGTAGTTGATGTCAAAGCCAGGACTAAACCTGGATACTATCTTTGAAACTGTCTTGAAACATAGTAAATACTGTAGCAGTATTTACTGTAGCAGTGTGGGGTAGTACAGTTACAAAGCTGTCCAGAAGATGGAGACGTGGGGGCTGAAATTATCACACGACCCGAGGATTCATTGATTTTAATGTACTTTATGCAGGTTTAGAGGCAAAAACGTGGCTCGATGTCAGAAGTGGAAAGAAAACTACAGTGTGGTAGAATGAGTACTCAATTTGGGGTTATAACAGCTCTTCTAAGTCCCAGTACTACCACCAACTACATATGTGACCTATGGCATAACCCTTAAATATCCTTGCCCCTCTGTTTCTTTTTCTGTTAAAATGGGAATGATAATGCATGTTCTGCCCACCATTTAGGAAGGTTGAAAGAATAAAAATAGATATTTGAAAATGCTCTGTTATACTGTACAGAGCTTGAGGTAAAGAAGTAGTATATGTCAGTAAATAGTATGGCACTGCTCTGTGCCAAGCATTATGCAAGGCCTTGGGCATACAGTACCGAACAAAATAGACATGGTCATACTTTAAATTTTTTTATTCTAGTAAAATGACTGCTGTTTGGCATTATATAATTTACCAGGAGCTTTCTTATTCATTGTTCATTGTGACAAAGCTCAACAATGAGCTTTGTAACAGTACTAGGTAGTCAGGAGATAGACCAAGTAATGATAATAACAAAACAGCAACAACATCAGCAGCAGCAGCAACAACTCACATTCCTATTCTTTGAATGTAAAAGAAGAATTTCAGATTGTTTAAATTCAGCTATGTGGTGGAGTGGAAAGAAACCCAAGATGGGGGTAGGGGGAACTCTGACACCAGAAGCAAAGGGAGCATCTGGGCATTCCTTTCTGTGTGGTTATGAACATCTTAGAGTTACATGATTATAATGAGCTTCTTTCAGTAGATTCAAGGTAGATGTTTTTATCTTGATACTATAAAGTAAAAAACTAAAGCTCATTATCACCATGCGGCCTTCTCTGGATGGTATACCTAATGAGCAAAGAAGCAAGCATTTATTCCAGGATTCCCTGGCTCTAAAGCCTAGGTTATCTCTATTGTATCAGGCTCATCCCACCACATCTGGATATGGACTACATCCAGGACATGGAACAAAACAACCTCAAACAAGCCAAGCTCTCCCTTCAAGCTGTATCTCACCAACTAGTCATTTTCTGATTCTGCTGTGTCTATAGATGGTTCCAAAATCCTACTTAACCCATCAAGCTTAAATCGAAGTTTACTCATCCTTTTCTGTCATCCTGTGTGGAATAAGTTGCCAATTCCTATCTGTTTCACTTTCACAATGTTTTTAGTCCTGATGCTTTTGTGTAATTTTAACCCGGCTAATTCTTTTAGTAATTGTTGGCTAAAGCTGCAAATTGGCATCCCTGGCTTGGATCCCTTACCTGCTTAATCCACCTGTCTTAGTTTACATCCCCCCACTTACAGACCTTGGGACAAGACTTCAAGTGCTGGTAGTTTATTTGCAACATGATCCCCAGACATACCAGTCTGGGAATGGTGAAGTGAGATAGGAAAAGGAAGTCAACCAAAAAAAGTATGTGTTATCAAGCAAGTTACCACTGTAGACAGCTGCAGCTTAATCCTAACAGGGAACTCTATGAACCAGTATACAGCATCCACCTCAGAGTTATTCAGTCTAAGGATCAAGGGAACTTCATTTATACACCAGTTCCCATCAGTCACTAGCGTAGGGCTACTCCCCAGTGGTTTTCAGTCTTCAAACTCTTTCTGCTTACATTGCAAGTGGGAAGAGAATGCTGTGAGAGCCAGGGACAGCCATCAGATCAAAGGACTCAGGTATGAAATTTGGAAGTGTGGGAAGCGTGCATAGAAAACATACTGTCCAGGGAAATGTGTCTGGGACATGGACTTTGCTCTCCAAAATTAATCTTCTTAGTGTACATCTTCACTGGAGAAAGCTACTCCAGCCATTAAGCTACTTACACTATGTCTCATGACTTAGGCCTTTCTCATATTTTTCCCCTTTCTTGATTATTAATTTTGTCTTTGTTCTACTCTCAGTCTAACATAGTCAAATGTTACCCATTTTTCAAGATCCATGTGGTAGGCATTTTTGATTATATACTATCTTATTTTACATTATAATTTCATATTGTCCACTAGCACAATGTCTTGTGTATGATAGAGGCCTAATGAATTTGTGAACTCATTGTCTGAACACATAACTTGTGAACTCTTCATTGTTCAAACAAAAAAAAATTCTATATGTGTAACTCTTTGAAATTATTTCATATAAAGTAGATTTGTTTCTAACAATCCTTAGTAGCTAGTGAATAATAGCAATCAATATGTTCAATGACAATATTTGGTACTTCCAAATAGCTTTCCATGATGAGGATTAGATAACTGATACTTCTTAAAGTAAAATCCTCTTCGATTGGTTTGTTTCTTATTGCTGCTATGAGAAATTACCACAGACTTATTGGCTTAAAGAACCCATTTATTGTCTTACAGTTCTGGGCATAAGAATTCCAAAGTGGGTCTCACGGGGCTAAAATCATGGTATCAGCAGGGCTGCATTCTTTTCTGGAGCCTCTTGGGGAGAATCTGTTCTTTTGCCTTCTCTGGCTTCTAGAAGCTGCCTGTATTCCTTGGCTCTTGGCACTCTTCCATCTTCAAAGCCAGCAATGCCCAGTTGAATCTCACATAGCATTTCTTTGACATTGACTCTTCTGCCTCCCTCTTCCACACTTAGCACCCTTGTGATTACTTTGGGCACACCTGGGTAACCCAGGCTTATCTAGCATAAAGTCAGCTAATTAGCAATCCTAATTCCATCTGCTACCTCAATTCCCCTTTTCCATGTAAGGTAACATATTTACAAGTTCAGGAGATTAGGACATGGACATCTTTGGGAGGCCATTATTCTGCCTATTATAATTGGGATGTCTCATTTTTCCCTCCTAACTCAATAAAATAATCCCATTGGTTTAACTTTACCTGGAAAAATATTTAAGATGTAGTACAAATGTCCTTGATGCTAGAGACTGAATTATAGTTTTAACAAATGGAGTCTTCTGTCTCATAAAATAGTATGTATATTTCACTTTGAAAGACAAAAGGTAATTTAGAAAATTGAAACTTCTGTCTGTACACACAATAAATAGTTTTGCTACCTGAGATTCAGCTATTAGCCTACTTTTGGCATGCCCAAAATAAACTTGTCATTTGTGTCATTATCATAGCTGATTATAAAGTAAATTACTTACATTGACCACGTTGAGCAAATTAAGCAATTTAGCTTATGGAACTCTTTGTCATAGAGTGTGGATATTACATTTGTATTTGATTCCAATAGTGGTTAAGGGACATTAGAAGGATATGCAGCTCATCATTCAACTGAGTCTTCACAAAATAATTCAATCTCTGCTCCAGAAATTGAATCATATTATAAACATGTAAACTGAACACAAGAAGAAAATGTACACTATAGAACAATTAGAGAGAAAGCTTGAAAACCATATCCTATAAGCTCTTTATTTTTCTTGGAAAGTGGTTATTATCATCAGAAACAGCTTGCATAGGTCTTGTATGTTCATGTCCAATCTATTAAAGAAGATTTATCTTCTATGATCTCCTTGCACTTCCTCTCCCAACAAAGCCTTACAGGCATGTGTTTCTTATGGTGTCCACCCAAGTCTTCACCACCCAATCATTGTTCATGATTTGGACATTCCCAGTTCTCTTGATACAAAATATCCAGTTGGTGACTTCTTAACCCAGTTGCTCTTTTTTCTTCATTTCTTAGAGTCCAAGTTGTTACTAGTTAATATGAAAAATTCATCTATGGAAAGTTTATAATTATTTGTATTGTTCCTTCTCCGTGTAACAATATAAAGAATACACATTGCCAGTTGCCTTCTAGAGATAAGGTTGTAAAATGATTAAGCCAGGTTTTTCAACCAAAGAGATTAGGACTTAAACAGTATATATTATAAAGTCTGTGTTAAAGAGCCAGAATATATAAAGGTGCTTCGATCATAAATGAAATTTAATTTTGTGTTGGTCAATAAAACTAAAATTTGGTAATCAAATATCATGTTGCATTTAATATTCACAAAATACTGATAAATATTTATTTATTATCCCTATTTAATTAATTAGGAAATTGAGAATAGTAATGGTTAAATAACTTGCCTACAATTACTTAGCTGATTAATGTCTAACATGGTATCTTTTTCATAAGAGGAGCTCAGAAAATTTTGTTAAGTTGAACTAAATTGAATGAAGCATCCTTTGTTTTTTTGAATTGGATAATCTCTAGTGAAAGTTCTATTGTTATCTTTAAATAAGTCCATTCTTCCAGGACTGGCTAAAGGACCAATTAAACAGAAGCCCTCAGGTACATTCATTTTCTTCATTAACTGCCTTTGTTAGAAACATAATATGTCCACCAGAAGTATTTAGAAGTGGATAAATTTTCTTATGCTGATTTTTGAGTTGTAAAACTTGTAGAGATTTCTTACTAAATTCTGATATAGCAATTCATCTTATGGGTCTTTCCTTTAAATATGAAATAGTGAGTATGGCAATTTTAAATATGCATGCTTTTGAGTGAATTGTAAGTTTTTTGAAAACAGGGATTTTGTTATATTTTACCCTCATTCTAATATGTTATTAGTAGTTACTATTTCAGAATATGAATTATGGTATATCACCAACCTCTTTGTAACTCATTATTTTATTTTTCTAACATTTATAAGCAGTACAACATGTTGGCCACATATAATTAATGTATAATACTGATCAATAATTTATTAGTATATAAATCAATAAACAAATCTAATAATTTATAGTGTACTTATTTATAATTCATAATTTTATAATAAATATACATTTGTAATTTATTATTTAATTTATTTATTGCATCTATTCCCCTCAATGATATTTCAAGGTATTTACAACTAATACACTTTGACAGTGAGGAATCTAAGCCAAGAGAAGATAAGCAAATTTTCCAAGGGCTCCCAGCTAGCATTTGACAAAGGAAAAATTCTAACCATGTCTGTCTCACTCCAAAGATGCATTTTATTCCCTTTTACAGTGCTACACTCCTTGTAATTTTCCATGAGCCTAGCATAGTGTCCCATGTTGGATTGAAGCATACTTTGAAGTGAAGATACTTCAGTAAATAAGATAGAAAAGAGAAGACGGTGATTGGGACACCTACTGAGGTGTCTTCTTAGAACCAAAGACTTAAACTCAGAAGCCTACCATAAACCACAATTGGTATTAAATTCATGTAGAAGGATATAAAACATGAATCAGCATCATGTGTCCTTCTCCCTTGAGAGTAGTTGCATAGTAATCTATTTAGCAGTCCTCACAGCAATCTGAAAAGAGTTAACTTTTAACTACCCCTTCCCACCACTTCCCATACCATAGAGTAAGAATCACATTAGACAGCTATAGGATATCACTCAGGCTTAAATGCCTCATTCCCCAGTAGCCAGTATCTCTTGTATCAAATCCATAGTCACAGATTCCGGGAACATGTTCAGTTATAAGTCATCACACTCAGAGAAGTCTAAAGATAAGACATCCAAATCAGGTATTTATAGTTCATTTATAGTTTCTTCTAGTCTGCATTCAATTTACCAATCAGGACTCATTGTTACCATAATCAGTATGACATTATAGCATATTTGATGTATCATCACCTTTATCTATTTCTAGGGGACGGGAAGTAGAAAGTTATCCAATGATTCATTTCTAACACAGACGGTCAAAGGGCTTCGATAACGCTTTACCCAAAATAATTACAGAGTGGAGATTCTTTACAAGTAAATTTGAGGATTTAGTTTTGTTGCTAAGGATGGCAGGATTTAGGTATGACCTCCAAATTTGGTAGTTAAGATGGGGTGGAGAAAAAAAGATCCTTGGAGTTGAAGAGAAGAAAGAACTGAGAGGCCAGGTTGTTAGACGGAGCACCTTTGTATACATTGAAATAAGCAAAATGTGGACATGTGAGCAGTTGAATGGGACAGTGATCTAGGCTCTAGAACTTTTATTAAATGAGGAGAAATGACAGGGAGATCTGCAGATGACTATAGCTTTGAGGAAGATGGGTGATAGTGTCTGATGGCATAAACTTCAAATGAGCTGGGTTTATTGGAGGAAGAAGAGGACAGTTGATTTGGAAGAAGCAATCAGGAACAGGAAAACACCTACTCTATCTCTGGGCCTTAATCTTTTTCTCATAATTCATTCAAATGTTCTGAAATACACAAACAAAGCTATTCAATAGTAGCAAGGAAAAAAACATGAATTTATAGACTTCGTTGTGTTTATATATTTGTGCCCAATATCATTTCTCCCAATCAGTTGTATGTAACTAGGACTTTTAATAAATGATACAAGGACAAGCACACTGCAGATATTTACCCTAAATACCTCATTGTTATTATAGGGAATAATATATTATTATTATAGGGAATAATATAGGGAATAATAATAGCTTTGTCAGAGCGTTATTATAGGGGGATCTTTTTTAATAGAATAGCAGAAATGGATCTGAATTCTTAATATTTCACTTATTAGCTGTATGATCTTGGATAAATTTATTTATTTCACTAAGCCTCAGATTTATTTTCCAAGAAATTAGTCTACCAGTATTACCTACCTCATAGGATTATGATTAAGACTAAGCGAGATAATACATATGAAGTGTTTAGCACAATGCCTGTTGTAGTAAATACTTAATAAAGCTATTATTATCATTGTAATTGTATTAAATCATATTTAAAATTTTTAGTACCCCTAATAAATTATATGAAATATTTAAAGAAAGTCAAATGGGTAATGTGTTCACTTACTTTTTGAAATAAAAAATATGCACTATTTTAATGACTAGAATCCCATGTGGTAGAAGAATAAATAAAAGACTAAAAGCATAAGATCATTTGTGCCTTTCACTTTAATTTCTTACCTTGACCCAAAATATTTTGGTTATTTAGTATGACCTTGAGGGAATCATTCCTTATCTCATTAACAGTGCTACACTTTTAAAAGTACTTCTGCCCCCTTATGCCACTCTCACCCTAAAGCTGCAGTCCCCAATCCCCAGGCCTTGGATCAGTACCCATCCCGGGCCTGTTAGGAACTGGGCCGCACAGCAGGAGGTGAGTGGCGGGCAAGCAAGCCCAAAGCTTCATCTGTATTTACAGCCACTCCCCATCACTTGCATCACTGCCTGAGCTCCGCCTCCTGTCAGATCAGGGGAGGCATTAGATTCTGCATTATGATGAGATGTATAATTATTTCTTTATATATCACAATGTAATAATAATAGAAATAAAGTGCACAATAAATGTAATGTGTTTGAATCATCCTGAAACCTCCCCTCCTCCCCCCCACTGCCCCGTCTGTGGAAAAATTGTCTTCCATGAAATTGGTTCCTGGTGCCAAAAACGTTGGGGAATGCAGCCCTAAAGGACACTAGGGTATAACTGCTGTAAACATTGTACTGTGTCTAATTACAGGAAAACACAGGAAAGAACACCTTGCATTCCCAACTCAATTTTAAATCACTGGCACTAGTTCTGATTGCCTAATACAATAGGGACACCTCATATATTTGTTAACCAGTATTGATCTTCATTTAGAAAATATGCACTTTTAATTTGGTGGTGATATTTGGAAATATTGCAATCTGTCATGTCAATGTTTATAGAAAAAAATCCTCCAAATGATGCTTAAAGGAGGCTTATCACACTTGGCACACATCATTCAAAAATCTGTGTTCTTCTATTGCTCTTTCATCTCAAAGATGCCTATACCAGAGAAGGAGTACCATCTTTTTTCCATCTTTGGAGTCTGGGATAAACTGTTTAATCTCTCACTTCATTTCTTCATCTGTAACAAGAGATAAAAATATCTACTTTACAGATTTATCCTCAGAATTTTAACTAAATAATGCATGTTGAAATGTTTATATAGTGCCTTTTACAGAAAAGGACTATTTTAGGAAATAGTCCTTCCTAAAAGTTTATCTGTTTCAGTTAATCACTAAAATGGTAATTGGAGTTATTAGAATCAATTATGTAGCATTATTTCAATGATGTTGACATTGCTAATTTTCACAGAATAAACTCATATGTGGCATGTCATCATTCTATAATTCAATTTATGTGACATCTCTTTTTTTAAACTATCCTTTACCAGCATTCAATCTAGAGCTTATAGCACAGTGTACATAATTTTTGGCAGATTGTGGCTAAGTGTAGTGTATAAAAAATGCATCATTTAACAGACCAAAGGTTAATGTACTCATAACAGACCAAGGGTCATACGGTCCAGAACTGTTTGCAAATTTCTAAAGTGACATACATTTTCTGACAGAAAACTGCCATTTTATAATAGCAGATCAACTGGGTAGCCAAGCATACTTATAAGATTTACATGGCATAGTTCATCAGTGAGACTCTGCATAAATCTACTCTAGAAATGGTTTCCAGATTCCATCTTTAAGTACATCACCATTCTTTTTTCCTTATATAAATCATTCTCGAGGAAATTATCACAATATTGCTCTTGGGACTGAATGTCCTTATATGGTACAGCATCATATTTATTGAAAGATTGCTTATTAATTTGGTACATGTGAACTGTGTGGAGTATATTTTCTACTTTGGTCTTTAGACAGAGTGTTTTTGTTATTTTAGTTTTTCTTTGTACGTTCATAGCAAAACAGAAGTGAAAGTAACTCTATTATGATATGGGTACTGCATCTCATCTTTCCTAATGAATATTATATTTTCATAAAATTTGTTCATGAGATATAGCAGTTTTGTTCTGATTTAATGATAGATGGCTTTTATTTTTTATTTAGTTATACTTTTGTGTTTTATTAAAGCATCTTCTTTAAAGTGTTATGGATTTCTTAATTCTACTAAACTAATAGCAATAATAATATTGATAATACCAATAATAGCTATGATTTTCTTGTGTACTATTACCAAGCACTGAGGTATAATTTACGTACCTGATCTCATATAATCATAAAAAATCCTGCAAGATAGATGTTATCTCATTTTACACATAACAAATTGTAAGCCTAAGCGAGAATACCAGATTTCCATCATAAATCATAAAATTAATATATTCATCTGTGAAACAAATGTTTATGGAATGCCTACTAAGTACCAGCAACTATGCCAAGGACCATGAATAAATCATTTAACAAGACAAACATAATTCCTTTCTTCAGAGAGCTTGTAGTCCAGGAGAAAATTTTACAATTAAACAAGACATTGCAAAGAAATGTGATCAATGTTTTGATAAGGCAAGTGGAGGGAGGACTATGAGTATATGGCAGGGATACTTGGCCTGGGAGAAAGAAAAGGCAGAAAAGGCTGGCCTTCTATTGAAAAACTTAAGTCAATAAAGGTGCTCAAGTGCAGCTATGGAGTGAGGCAATAAATTGATGGTGATGCAGGAGAGAAGGTGCTGTATAGAGAACTTTCTAAACCATAGCAAGAAATTTAACCTATATTCTAAAGGAATACTTAATTATAGAAAGTCTGTATTCAAAATAGAAATCATAATCAAGGAAACAATATTAAATTGTCATATTCCAATTGCTTGATGGTTATTGAAGCTAATGTGTTGAATAGATGTTTCCTATTGCTGGGTTAAAATCACTTAACCAAGTGAACTTTTACAATCATCCCTAGGTTTACCTTTCATTTAATAAGTAAGTGAAAATGTTAATGTTTTCTTTAATACTTTGCAATAACTTTCCCTTAAACTTGGAAACTTTTATCCGTCTAAAGAAATCAAGCACTCTCACCTGCATCACGTAGTCTTATTCATGTTATAGTGGAGATAGTTGTAAAATTTCAGTTCAGTTTATAAACATCCACTTAAATTCCTATAGAAGACCATTTACTTGGTGCATCAGGCCGTGGTCTCTAAATATTTTTGGTCATGTAATCACACCAGTTAAATTTTTTAAACAAATATCTCAATAAATTTATATTTATCTATTAACAAAAAATCTATATATAACTATACTAGCATATAATAGACATTAAAAACATAAATTAAAATAGAGAATTAAAATAATAGGATAGAGAAAAATAAAAAAGAAGTAAATTTTCTTTTCATGGCCCAGTCAAGCAAATCTTAAACATTACTCAGGGAGTGGGAGCTTATTTTGCATACCATCACATTGGAGAAGACAAAGATGAAAAATCTGTTATGTCTACCTTCAAGGTAATAGACAAGTTCGCGAAAGCAAAATGCTATGCTCTGTGGTATTGTAAGTTGGAGCAGTTGTGCTTCAAAGCCAGGGAGATATTTTCAGGAACAAATTTAGTTTTACATTGGGGTCAAAGATAGGGGTTAATGGGCAACAAAGGCTGGAAAGAGCATGGTGGGCTTTAGAGCAATGCTTCTCCAAATTTAATGTGTCTTTGAGTCAACTGGAGATTTAGGCTGGGGCTGGGAGTCTAAATTTCTAACAAGCTCCTAGGTATTGCCAGTATTGCTGGTGTGCAGACCACACTTTGAGTGCCAAGGCTTTAAAAGACTTTCACATGAGAAGTGAGGAGTTTGTACTTAATCTGGTAAGCAGTAGATATTAATAGCTTTGAAAGGTGTTTTAACTGGGGGCAACATGACCAACTCTAGGCAAATTAATTCATCAGCAATTTATAGATTGGAGGCCAAGACTTGAGGAAGAGGCACTTATAGTAAATACAGGTGAGAGGTAATAAGGCCTCCAAACTAGGACACTGACAGTAGATGCACGAAGGAGAAGATAGAATTATGGGACATGCTAGAGGAAGAATCAACCTGAGAAGAGAGATAGCAAACTAACACAGGTATAATACAGGGTGTCCCAAAAGTTACCATAAATAGGGAAAATGGGAAATTGTGGGTAAATGTACCTTTATTTACAAAATATTCATTATAAATTTTACAAAATATTTACTTTGTATGGAGACTTTTGGGATACCCTGTATATAAAACAAATTTAAATGAGGGCTAGAGAAACTAATGAGAAATCTGACCTTTTATGTTTAATAATTTGGAAATTTGAATTTTCATAAATTTGAATACATAAGCATAAGTGACATATACAGCTAACTATGAGAAAATTTCTGCTAGAGAAAAATCACAAAATAAAACTAGCTTTGAATGTATTTTTCTTCTTCCCTAATCCTAATTTCTAGAAAGAAACACATGTCCTGGTTGTATATGTCCATACAGGTCCAGTAAAACTCAATGATTGTAAATAGAGTTTTATTCATATTGAGCAAATATTTCCTGTTCATCTGCCTCCAGGTGAAAAACATTAATGTCCACATAAAAATCTCTGAAATGGTTGAAGCATAAAAAGGGTGGAGATGGCAGGGGAAATGTATTTTCATTATGGGCTCTGAAGTTTCCATAGCTATTTGGCTATGGAAGTTTCTGCTATTTGGCTACTTCTTCCTTTGTGACCTGACTTTATACTGCACACACTATCGATCATAGGGACCATTACCTTCATTTTACTTGTATGTGTCTATGTCTGGCTTCCCCTACTGTAAGATAAACTCGTTGAGAGCCAAGACTGTGTCCTATTCATTTTGTATTCCCAGACCCCAGTACAGATACTGAATAACTGACTTTTGAATGAATGAGTGATTGATCCCAGAACCCAGCACAGATGTGAGCATAGAAAAAATTTCCCATGAAATGAATGAATGAATGAATAAGTGTGTGAGTGAAAGAATGAATGTTGACTTAGCCCTTAGAGTGGCCATTTACAGATTCTGTTTTATTAATTGCTAGATAAGTACCAATCTTATTCAACCCAAAGTAAGCAATCAATATTTTACTCATCCATGTCTACATACGCAGCCTTCATATTATATAGTGACTTTGAAATAAAAATTTAAGTCTAAATTTTATTTATTATAGGCCAATAATTTATGTGCTTTGCATTGTGGTTTAGTTTAAATATAAATCAGATTTCTTAACATCAAATCAATTCACTGTTTTTTACTCACATAGACGTTTTCATCATCCTTTTAATCCTCCAATTTTTTTCTTTAAAAATGATTTCATTATACTTCATTATTTGTGTGTGTGTGTGTGTGTGTGTGTGTGTGTTAGGTCAAACACTAACCTCTTCGATGGGCATTTTGTTACCATCGTAGATAGTGTAATGTGGGAATCTCTATCCGTGAGCACAAACATGATAAGCAAAGGATGATAGCCATCAGTTCTTTTGGCATCATGCATGCACAGCCTCTAACTTGTGCTTGTAAGTTGTGGTTAGGTCTTCAGAATATAGATTTTTAAACTAACAGCCAACTCAGTCTTCTAAGATGGCAAAATAAAAACTCATACTGGTTTTTGCAAAGGACATGTAGCTGGTTATTGACACATGTGGAGTAAAAATGGAAATCCCCCAAATCCCTAGCATAATGATTTATCTTATGCTGTGCTACATCACTAGAAGATTTTATAGTTTCCCTTTCGCCATCAGAGAAGCTATGTTTAATGTCAAGCCTGAGTAATAGTTATTATTCATCATATCTTTTGGGAACCTAGATATGATAAAAGCCAGAGAGCTACAAGCATTTTGAAGAAGCATTTCCTGTACACTAGTATATACCCGAAATTTGCACTGGAATTGTGTGATAACCTACTAGTTTATTGATGTTCCGAAAGACTTACTGAATTTCTAGATTTGTTTTCTAAGCTTTGTCTATGAGGGTAATATTTAGTCATGCAATACATTAGCCCAAAACTTTATCATCACACATTGCCTCTATGTAAAAATAACTTTCAATATGCATGTGTATTTTCAAGTTTAGTTCAGCATGAGACATCAACTCTTTGGAGCATTTTGATCTAAATACAAATTCTAAAACTTTGCTTAGAATTTGTGCTATCATGTGATTTTATGCTGCTGGGCAGTTATTGGTATGTAGAATATGGCGTTTCACAGGAAAATGAAGAATAAGGGCAATGCACATGGTTCTTTTAATACCTTCATTCTTGACAATTATAGAATGAATCAGACAACCTTTCACACAACCCATTTTTACTCCATTTTCAAAAGAAGCTATCATGCAGTATGCCACTGACTTCAGTTCTACCTGCTTACTATCATAAAGTAATCTTAATGGCTTGAAGAATCCAGAGCCTCTGAAATCTCCCTTGTGTCTCTGCTTCTCTCCATTTCCACTACCATCAGTTTACCTGAAGTGGTGATCATCTGAACAATTGCAACTGCATCCACTCATGCCCCTGTTCAGTTCATTGTTTACTCAGCATTCAGGCCTATTTTTAAAAGTTAAAATTTTTATTTTTAAAAATGCAAATCTGATCAAGTTATTCTCTGACTTAAAACTGTTTGGTAACTTCACATTGTTCTTAAGTACTTCCCATTGCTCCTAAATTCTTAATATGGCCAACATATTGTTTGATTTGTTCTCTTTCTTCTATCTTTACCCCATTTCTTTTGCCTCTCCATCTTGCTCTCTCAGTTTCTACTCTCCATGGAAGCAGATACCTTGGCTCTGTTATCCTAGGGCCTTTCCACATGTGGTTTAACCTGGATTATTCTCTGCCAATTGATCTGTATTACTTCAACCAATTATCTTCTTTTCATGCATAAATTTTCTGATTCAATGTCACTTCCTTGAGAAAGCTTTTATTCACTTCAATGACTAGGTTAAAACTCCCTGTTACACACCTTCCAACACTGTGCAGTCCTGCTTCATAGAAATAGTCATAGAGATATTTAAATGATTATATAATTTATTGATTCTTATTGAATTTATTTTTTAGTTTTATGCTAAATAAGACTATATATATTTTGTTCACCATTGTACCGTAAGAACTTGGCATATTATTTTGAACACAGTAAATTCTCAGTAAGTATTTATTGAGCTATCCTTTATCTAGTAAGAAAGATCAATTTCTTACTAGACTTGAGGAACTTGAGGTTGATAAATACATTGTAAGAGAGTAGTTTTCAAAGTGGCATTTTGAATTTTTAAGGAAACCCAAGCAGAATTTATTAGTAAGAAAATATTGAAATGTCTCTTCATTTTATCATTTTAAAATTTTTTGTGCCCATTTTATATTTTATATATTGGTAGAGTATTATAGATATATATTTTATATAGTGATAAATGTAGAGAGAGGATGTGTACTCATTGTTTTTTCCTTCCTTCCTTCCTTGCTTCCTTCCTCCCTGTTTCTTCTTTCTTTTCTTAACCTAATAATGTTGCCTGATTAAAAAATCTGGAGACTGCTGCTTTGGTTTTTACTTAATATATATATATATATATATATATATATATATATTTGCCTCTATATAATAAGCAGAGACTGGCATGTCTTTTAAATTACAGTTTTTGGCTTTAGTTTCTACCATATGATTCAAAAATTGCTCTGCCACAGTTTTTTAAAAAACACTTTGTTATTTTTCTTCCCAAATGAAGGGTAGTGAACAAAACAATAAGTTTCATATTAAAGACAATAAAGCTGATAGTATTGTGAAATCATGTTACTCATTTTGCTCTGTTTTCTTTCCTAATGTATTAACTATGTATGCCAACAACCATAAATACTTAATACAGGGTGAATAAAATTCATTTAAAATTAAGTGTGCCCCACACCTACATTATCAAGAGTAGAGTAAAATGAAATAGACCAGTAAATTAGCTTACTGGCAAACACCCAAATGAATTATTAGATGTAATGGCACAAATTTGTCTAAATATCATACTTTCCTTTAATCTTTTTAATTGAAATATGCACAGCAGGGAGGCGGGTCTACATTCAATGGATCGTCAAATGGAGGCACTGTACTAAGAAGTGGTTAACATCATGTTAATTCTTGGCTGCTTTTCTCTTCCTATTTTATTTTGGATACTTTCTTTCTTTATTATTAAAGGTTTTTTTAAAGGTTTTAAATTTATAACTGACACATAATAATTGCACGTATTGGGCTCCAATGTGATGTTTCAATACATGTATACATAGCATAAGGATCAAATTGAGTTAATTACCATATTCATCAATTTAAACATATGTCATTTCTTTGTGGTGACAACATTCAAAATCTTCTTTTCTTAACTATCTAGAAGAATATACACTATATTGTTATTTTCTATAGTTATCCCACTTTATAATAAAATAAATACTTATTCTTCTGGTCTAATCTTGTACCCACTGACTAACCACTCCCAATTTCCCCCACTGCCACCTCCCCAGCCTCTGGTAATCAGTATATCCTATTCTCTATCTCTATGAAATCAACTTCTTTAGATTTCACATATGAGTGAGATCATGTAGTATGTGCTTTCTGTCCCTGGCTTATTTCACTTAAGATAATGTCCTACAAGTTCATCCATGTTGCCAAAAATGACAGGATTTCATTCTGTTTTATGGCCGACTGATATTCGGTTTTGTGTTACACACACACACACATACATACACACACATTTTCTTCATTCATCTGTAAATAGGTATTTAGGTTGATTCCATATCCTGGCTATCGTAAATAGTGCTGCAATAAACATGGGTGTGTAGATGTCTCTTCAATATGCTGATTATTTTATTTCATTTGGATATAGATATACTCGGTAATGGAATTGCTGGATCATATGGTAGTTCTATTTTTAAATTTTTGAGGAACCTCTATACTGTTTTCTATAACTGCAGTACTAATTTACATTTCTACCAACAGTGTATAAGCTGGATTCTGTAGTCATTGCCTTAACCTACAGAAATTAACTCACTATAGAAGTTATCTTGCTCTCATTTTGTGGTATTATTGTGTTTTAAACCAACAAAAATCATCTGTTACGATAATATTATAGTGGCTGTATTTATTTGCCTGTCATCTGTAAATTAAGATTTCAGGACTTCCTTAAATACAATTAAAGCCAAAACCTCATGGGGAAAAAGAAAACAGAAATATACATCAGGAAAAAAAAAACTAATAAATCTTCAATGACTCTATATTGAAAAAATAGATGGTCATTTAGTTAAAAAAGCAATTTCAAACTACCTGGTAAGATCTAATTTAATGATTCTTACTATGGTTTCTAAAAGAGTATTCATTGTTGCCTTCCTTAACTTTTAATGAAAATAATTACCAAATCTCTCTGTTATTTGGAAACTGAGTAAATAAAATGGATCATTAACCTGAAAACATTATCAGGGTGCCAAAGTTTCACTAATGGAATTTTACATATTTAAATGAGCATAAAGGGTAAGAAAATATGTAGTAAAAATAATTATGTTTAATATCTATATGAGGTTCATGGCAAAATCAAATGTTACTTTCAAACTTCCTCCCTATAATAATATTTGTTTGATTATAAAAGAAACAATATAAATTACTCATTGGAGTCATTCTTATATACCTGATTGCAGTTCTAACCATGTTTCCATTGAACCTGAAGAAACTATTTTACTATAAAATAAAAATTCTACTAATAGCCAGTAAACATATGAAAAAATGCTTAACATCACTAATCATCAGAGAAATGCAAATCAAAACCACGATGAGATGTCACCTAACCTCAGTGAGAATGTTTTTTATCAAAAAGTCCCAAAACAACAAATGTTGGCATGGATACAGAGAGAAAGGAACACTTATACACTGTTGGTGGGACTGCAAACTCGTACAACCTCTATGGAAAATAGTATGGAGATTCCTCAAAGAACTAAAAGTAGACCTACCATTTGATCCAGCAATCCCAGTACTGGCTGTTTACCCAAGGGAAAAAAGTATCAAAAAGACACCTGCACTCGAATATTTATTGCAGCTCAATTCACAATCACAAAGATGTGGAATCAACCCAAGTCCCCGTCAATTCATAAGTGGATTAATAAAATGTGGTATATGTACACCATAGAGTACTACTCAGCCATAAAAAAATGAATCAATACCTTTTGCAACAATCTGGATGGAATTAGAGACTATCCTCCTAAGCGAAGTATAGCAAGAATGGAAAAACAATCACCACATAAACTCACTATTAAATTGGAACTAACTGATCAGCACTCATGTGCACAGATGGAAGTAAAACTCAATGGAAATCATGCAGGTGGCAGGGGAGGAGGGAAAGGGGAAAGTCATACCTAATGGGTACAATGTACACTATCTGGGTAATGGGCATACTTATAACTTTGACTCAGGCAGTACAAAAGCAATCCATGTAACCAAAACATTTGTACCCCTGTAATATTCTGAAATTTTTTAAAAAAATTCTACAAGGAATGTACTAAATTTGTACCTTAACACTAGTGACAGAAAAATTCTGCACAGACTATAAATAATTCAACAAATTATTAGATAATGCAAATTCTTAGATGAAAATAAAACATTTTACATTGTGGATATTTGTACTTTTTCAAAATATCAACAATGATCTTTTTCCTTTACCTAGTCAAGTTGCTGCAGAATCCCTCTTTCTAAAGAATTTAAGTTTAATTCATATACAAATAACTGTCTTTAGAAATCTATGCCTATTTGAAAATAACCAGTATTTCTTGGAGTTTTCCTCACGCAGTGCTCCACACGACCTTCCTTATCTTACCAGAAAAAAAGTAGATATAACCTATGAATCATATTATTTATCAGAAAGACAGAGAATAGATGTTTTTTAGGATAGCAATGGAAATTTCACAAAGACTAGATATGAAGTTGAAGCCTGGTATTCGAGATGCCTTGCAACTGCATTTTCTTTTTTTCAGCTTAGAAATTCAATGAAACTACATGATTTTGGATAATACGAACCTTGTCAGTGTTGCTTTATGAACAGGTTGGAAGTTTCTTTTACTAGAAAAACGTGAAATATAATTAGTGACTATTCAACATACACGTAGAAGTGATTGGTGCACATTGTTTATTGCAATTTAAGAAATCAAATTGGAAAATCACTCTAAGTTATAAAGAAAAAATGTATAACATTCAAATCCCTTGATAAAATTTCTTTGAAGTCAATATTACCATATAATTACTTTTGGTATTAGAGATACATATTTTATTTTTACTTGAGCCCAGATAATTTCACTAAAATGCTGTTATTAAAAAGTGTCCTATGCCCCCATCCATTTTATTAGATGTTTTGAGGGCATAAAAATGTGGTGATTATTAAGACAATAGGTAGTAATTATATTTACCAAGCTATAACCATGATTTGAATTTTGTATGGATGGTGGTTTCCTGTTACTGAATGTTGCACCCACTATATTGAAGTCACAAGGGAAAAATTGAAAGAGCATAGACACCAGAATTAAAATGCAGGTCTGTGTGAATGACCTGAACTCCTCTGGGCCTCAGTTTTTCACCTGTAAAGTGGGTATAAGACATCCTATTTTCCCAGCAAGTAGTAGAGATGGTGTTGTGATTATTCAATAAAGTTAAAGAATATAAATCATGCATCACGATATCTAATACAAAATACTTAGTTTATATTAATTCTATCAATAATTCTGTTGCCTTTATGTATGATTAAATGTAAAAAAGAAGCATTTTAAAAGGCAAGTGAAATTTCTCAAAACAGGGTGAAGATAAAGACTGTAGTTTTAGCACTATCAAGAATTAGGAAATGTATAAATAGAGAAAAAGTTAGTTAACATTTGGGAAAAATAGTGTTCAATCAGTAATTTATTAGGCATGCAAAATTAAGACTGTAGACAGAAAAATAATTATCTGAGAGCAAAACTAAATATCATGTCTATGATTCTAAATGTCAGTGCAAATACCAAATAGAGAGGGAAAAAAAGAACATTTATTTTGCTTTCAACATAGCACTACATGCTTTTGAATGTTTATTTTGGTTTTTTTGTGGGTAAAATAGGGTCTTAACTAAGAGAATGTGAATTTGTGTTCAAATAATGCTTTTCAACTTGTTTTAAGTTTCTCACCAAATTAAAAATAATGATTCATTTTGCCAATAATAACCTCAAGATGTCTTTAATAACTCAAGATGTTTTGAACCATTCAACTGATTTGACTAAATTCAGCCTAATAGCACACATGGGGTTCCTTTCAGCATCAAGAAAATTACTACATTTTTCTTTTCAAAAGGTTAAGTTAGCTGTATGACTGAAGTTTTTCAAATTTAAAGATTATTTAGTACACTATAGGTATAGCTAAATCTCAGTTATAGAATTTGTTTGTAAAAGGAATTGTGTGGTCCCAGACTACATCCATGGTTTTCAATTCATTGCCTGGAGTATTGGTTCTCAAAGTGTGATTCCTAGACCACCAGAAGCATCACCTTGGAACTTATTAGATATGCAAATCCCTGGTCCCCCTTCAAGACCTACTGAATCAGAGACTCTGGAGTTGGAGCCCAGTAAACTCTTTTTGTAAAAAATAGATTTTATTGTGTATATTTGAGGTTTACAACATAATGTTATCGGATACATATAGACAGCAAAATGGTTACTATAATGAAACAAATTAACAAAGCTATCATCTCACATAGTTACTTTTTGGTGTATATGACAAGAGCAGCCAAAATCTACTTATTTAACAAAAGTCCCTAATACAATTATTTTAACAAGCCCTCCAGGTGGCATGAATGCATTCTGAATCTATATCAAGTCTGTATCTAGCACTTTATTGCTACATAGTAGTGTTGGCAGCAAAACTTTTGAGGAGAAAGCCCTTAGCAGTGAAGTCTAATGAAGTCTAATAAGTTTTCTGTAATTAAACATTGACAAGCCAGAAGAGTTTGGGGAATCATAATAAGAATCTTTTGAGTCATTGGTATCATGGGAGAGTCACTGGATAACTTTCTTCAGCTCTGTAAGTACTTCCTTATCATTGCTAATGGTGATTACAAGGCCACTCTATTGTTAGAAGTTTGCTCATGCAACCTGGAAGCTGAGGCTACTTCAATTATCCTTTCCAAGCTATAAGAGCAAATTGGTAGTTCAGAGATATCCTGCAAGTCTGGAATTAGAATGACCCTACTTCCACAGAGTAAAAGGGAACCAAAAAGGTGAAATGTACCAAAAGACAATGATAGGGCAAGGCAAAAGTAAAGCATAAAGGAATAAGAAACTCTGTCTGGATGATGTATACAAAATATTACCAAAAAAGATTTAAAAATCTTCAATGTAAGCCACATAATGAATCTGTATATACTAATACATAGACACTTATGCATATGGATTTATAAAAGTAAACAATCAACAAGTTTAAAGTGGTTGATAGTTTATGGATATGAGGTGATTTGCATGGAGATGGGAGGATACATTCCTTGTATGGAAAATAGTACTGAATTTCAAGGGACACAATTAGACAAAGTATGTTTACTGAATGGTTTTGGCTTGGCTGAAGGTAACCAGTCACTTGTCCTGTGACTTAGCACGATGAAAGAGAATATATCAAAAAGAAAAATGAAATATATCAAGGTTTTGTTGCAAAATGCATGTCATATTTAGATTACATTGTCTTGCTTATGAAGACACAGCCAAGTTATAGTATATATCAAATAAAAGCTTCTGAGCTCTGGTTAGAAATAATAACCATTTGTTCATAGGGAGGTGACAAATAGTTGATGATAGTTTTATTTAATATTTTTCTATCATGTAAAACTCACAAAAATTTCAGAAGTAGATTTATAGTAAAATACAATATGCTTTAATGATATAGACAATTACTATTCTAGTAAAGTATAGGGATAAAAACCCTCTTTCTTGAAAATGCATAAAAATTGATTTATTTAAATTGTGGTGGGTTTGTTTACTAACTTCAGTAGATAACATTCTATACTAAGTGTAAGGAGGCATAACAAAAATCCAAGAATCTCAGCTTGTGTACCAAGTAAAGACTTCATGTTCAAATGATGATGACCCTTTTTGCCATAATTGCAAGTCCCTACTTATTAATGCTTTGAATTCATATTTGTTTTTTTCCACTGCCTTCTTGCAATGCACAATGCATCAAATAAAATATATATCCAAGTGCTTTGAACAACCAACAATATGAATTATAAGTGAGCTGAGCTTAATCAGCTTATTATTTATTTATTTATTTTTTTATTTCTTGAGTTTAATAGTTATAAGTAAAAGTAAAATGCAACTCAATAATTGAAAATGCCATATATTGCCCTCTGGAGTTTCCCATGCAGAGGGAGAAATAGAAAAATGGAAATTGCTAGACTTTAGAAACTACATGGAGTGGCTTTTTAAAATACAATCCAGTATATATTCCTTGTATAAATGGGGACATTTTTGCTTTTTCTTCAAATAGTATATTGCCTCATATAATGCTTTTATTTACTCTAGCTTAGTGGTTCTAAAGCTTTGTATCAGAATTACCTGGGGAGTTGGTTATATGCAACTTGTTGGACATTAGCCCTGGAGTTTCTGATTCAGTAGGTCTGGTACGGAGTCTGTTAACTTGCTTTTCTAACAAGTTCCCAGGTGATATTGATGCTGCTGGTCCAGGAACCACACTTTGAGAACCACTGTCATAGTCTACCATAAGCAAATTTGAAACTTTAAGATAAAGCACCTTTAAAGGAATTTCTCAATTGTGTTATAAACACATTTATTATAAATGCTTACCTTGAAAAATTTTACAATGAAAAATCTTGAACTTTTATGGGGATAATAGGAAGGGAAACCTTTATTTCATTTGAATTTTTTTCTTCTCTGGCAACTGAAAGGATTCATGCTTAAGTCTAATGGTCATTTCTGGGCTTGCAAAAACAATATAATTCTGTTTGTGGTGAATAGCCTTTCTGTATTATGAATGGATGTTAGTTTGAAAATGTACACACTTCTGCTGTATCGTGTTCTCCACCACCACCAAAATCATCAAATGCTTTTGGCCAATGTATGCCTGCAAATTTCTGTCATTGACAAGCAGAGGGAGGCTGAACAGTGATTAAAAATGAGGTTGAGGAAAACCGAAAACATTTGATTTCAGAACTGTAAAATGACCCAACATTTTGTTCTGATGATTTGGATATAATGGTATTGATGGTTCTGGATTCATCAGTCTTCTCAGTATCCTTACTTTCTTTACAACTAAATTGAAGATGGGCCCCAAAGCAACTGGGGCTCTGTCAAGTAGTATACATCTCCCCTTCCCTGAAAAGAGAGATGACTATACAGGCAACTGAGCTGAATTCTGCTTCAGTGGAGAAGAAAAAAGGGGAAAAGCAGTTCTGCCCACTGAAGAACATACCATGACGCATTGCTAATGATAGAGCTAGGGGTACCTGTTCCTTTTTTCTCAGGAAAAAAACAGACTTATTTTGCTTTAAATCATTTGCTTTACTGACTCATTCTGAAGACTTATTGAATTGTCTGATCATTTCATTACGTTCACAATTATAATAAATACCCTTACTAAACTATTTTTCTCATTGCATTTATACTGAACTTCTCTCAAATGTCTCCAGTATTATTTTATGCAAAATTTTCACAGAATGTTTCTGTTCTTTTCTAGGGCAGAGTGGTTACTTTCATTTGAAATATATTTGCTTGTCTTATAATAGTCACTGTCTATACATATATACATTTGCACAAAATGTGACATTTAAAATAAAAGTATTGTTTAGTAAAAGCATAACATTGTTTAACTGAGTTAATATTGTTTTAAAAAAACCCTTTTCCAACCAGTTCATGTTTTCTATTTCATGTGTTCTAGGATAGTTAGTGTAGTAGGCAGAATAATGCCCCCCAAAAGATTTTTATATCTTTAGAACCTAAGCTATGTTATTTTACATGTCAAAAGGACTTTACCTTAGTTAAGGTAAAGATCTTGAGATGAGGAGATTATACTGGATTATCTGGGCAGGCCCAGTGCAATCACAATGGTCCTTATAAAAGTGAGGCAGGGGAGTCTGAGTCAGAGAAGTAACTCTGAGTAAAGGTTTGGTAATCAACGTTATTACTGACTACATGCTGAGTTTGAATAGACTCTGCTGTGACTTTTAATTTATTTTTCTTTTTGACAACCCCAAAACATAAGTGAAATTCTCTTATTGGCTTTGAGTAATGGGCCCTTATTAGACTGCATTAGAGGAGAATGATTTTTTTTGCCTCGTTTCTGACTAGAACAGTGATTCTTAAATTTTATCTTGCATCAGAATTACCTGGAGGGCTTGCTAAAAGACAAAAGTTTCTGATTCAGAAAATTAAGTAGGGTACATGCATTTGTGTTTCTAACAGATTTCCAGGTGAGGCTACTGCTGCTAGTCTGAGGATGATAGTTTGAGAACCAGCAGACTGAGTAATCCAGTCATGAGCAGTAGGAGCCTAGAGTAGGATTTCATCATCTTTGAAGGTAATGAAAAAAATATCTTCTTTAGGCTTACCGATCAGGTTAACAACAAATCAATCTCTCTCTCTCAATTTCAGTAATCCTAGTATTTAAGGCCCTTTGCTGACAGTCTCATTCCATAATCTGTAGTACAGTGAATGACACATATAAGATGGTTGTAAATACAATGAGAACTTCTGTTTTTATAAAAAGGAAATAAATTGAGCAGCAAAGAGCAATATTTTATATGTAGCACCTGGAAAATGTGCAGATATATCTAAGGTTTATTTTTAAATATTTTTAATCCTCTTTCATCCCTTTGACATAGGTAAGATTCAAGTATTATTTATCCATCTTTTTCAAGAACAGACTAAACTATTTTCAGTTTTTTTGAAGGAGCAGTGGGACCTCCATTAGGCTATTTTTCATCATTTCTAAATCTTGTGCTCTATTAATTGCTCCACAAGAATTAATCCAAACATATTTCCTTTCTTGTACTTTGTTCTATTGCTTAGAATTTAAGTGTTACAGTGGAGTTTTAGATTCCTGTATCTTTATGTATGTGTGTGTAGATGTGTGTGTACACACACATGTTCAAATGTGTGCATATATATATATCAAATTGTTTCTGTGAAACAAAAAAGGTGGGGTAGTTGATTCTTAAAAAAATGCATCCATATTTTTTGTTTCCTCTTTCTTGATAAATATCATTAATTAAGAAAGCACTGTATTATTATTCCAGTGTGTGAGCTATTTAAAATTTCATAAAATTTTAATAAAAAGGGTTTTAATTTCATAAAAAGAGTTTAAGGAACCTGGGTTGCTAACATGTGACCTGGAGGAGATTAATTAACCTCTTTTACACTCAATTTTCTTATCTGTTGTGTCTTATAAGAGATTTAGCACACTGTGTGTTCATAATAATTATTCATTACTATTCTCCACTATTTAATACTATATTCTCATTGCTTGTATTTATAAAATAGCACTATTGTTTATCCACAGAACTCTGAATAAGTCTGATAATTTAACTTCGTCCCCCTTTCATATTCTGACAGAAATGTTCCTTTTAATTATCATACTGTAAAGCAGGTACAACTGAAAATAATTTACATTCATTTTTACAATTCATCTAGACTCATCACCATGTATAATAAATGATCTCTAAGTTATTGAAATATTATGATTTATAATAAGAAATATATCTATTTGGTATTAGTCACTATTTCCTAGCAAACAACTCCTAAAACCCTTGAAATCTCCAAAGCGGTGTCTTTTATGTGATAATGAAATTACTGATGGCTGGAGCTCCTAGATAGCTTCAGGATGGGCCTGGTTGCCAGTGGAACCAACCATGTGATTAGAGAGTTGAAATTTTCACCCTTATCCTACCCCCACCCCTCCCCTGATCTCCAGGGAGAAGAAAGAAGCTGAAGGTTGAGTTGGTTGCCAAAGGCCAATGATTTAATCAATCGTACCTATGAAAGGAAGCCTTCATAAAAATTGACAGTTCTCATGGCAAGAGAGAAACTGAGTCTGGCACCCTGCTTTAAATTACATCCACTCCTGGGCTTTTCCATTATGTAGCATCCAAAGCAGAAAGTTTTGTGTTGGTTGATTTGCAGACAGGTGTATAGCATTAGTGACTCTAATCCAAAAGTGACAGAGCTAAAGTGATGTGATTTACTAAAATGGTGAAAAAGCCTTTGTAAAATTGCAAAGAAAACAACGTAAAATCTTCCTTAGAATTGCTAGAAAAATCAATTATATTAAACTTTGAAAAAATATTTTACATGTTTATGTTAAATGGAGTTAAATTATAAATTCACATAATTATAGTTTTTTCTAGTTTATCTAAAAACTCATCCAAAAGTCATGCAAGTTGTGGGACAGTGCTTTGTCACTTGGGAACAGCCTGCATATTATAAAACTTTTAACATGTGCCTTGTGGTAGGTACATGGCTCCCAAAGATGTTCACATCCTGATCCCCAGAACCTGTAAGTATGTTACCAAAACATGGCAAAAGGGACTTTGCAGATGTGATTAAGTTAAGGATCTTGAGGTAGGGAGATTGTCCTGGGTTATCCACATAGGCTCAGTGTAATCACAGGGTCTTTATAAGAGGGAGTCAGGAGAGTCCGAGTCAGAGAGGATATGACAGAAGCAGAGGTTGGAGTGATGCATGGCCATAAGGCAAGGAATGTGGGCAGCCTCTAGAAGCTGGAAAAGTAAAAAAATTGATTCTTCCCTAGAGCTTTCAGAAGGAATGCATCCCTACCTACCCATTATAGACTTCTATCTTCCAAAAATAAAAGATACTAAATTTGTAGTTTTAAGCCACAAAATTTGTGGTTACTTGTTACAGCAGCAATGGGAGACTAATACATGTCCCAACCACTGAATGCCAGTATTGTCTTCCAATGAATGTGACAACAAAAAAGAAGTGAAATATTTCTAAAATGCCCCCTGCAGAAATATACTGCTCTGGTCTTTTCCCTCTTCTCCATCCCTACTGATACTGCCTCAGTTCACCTTGATCATCTCCCATCTGGATCTTTCTAGAAATTCCTCATTCTTCACGCTTGCATACCTCCAATCCAGCTTCCCACTTTTTTTGTTCTGAAACAGTCTCACTTTGTTGCCTGGGCTAGAGTGCAGTGGCATCACCATAGCTCACAGCAACCTCAAACTCCTGGGCTCAGACAATTCTCCTGCCTCAGCCTCCTGAGTAGCTAGGACTGCAGGCACATGCCACCATGCTCAGCTAATTTTCTAATTTTTTTGTAGAGATGAGATTTTGCTATTGCCCAGGCTGGTCTTGCACTCTGGGCCTCAAGCAATCATCCAACTTCAGCCTCCCAAAATGCTAGGATTACAGGTGTGAGCCACTGCGCCCAGCCTACAGCTTCCCCATTGCCTTAGTATCCTCATGCCCTCCTAAATTGCTGTGGAATAAAATGCAAGCACATTAATTTGGCTAAGAACGTCCCTCATGATTTACTTCTTGATCTTTTCAACTATCTCCCTCATCACACTTTCATCTCTCCCTATACCTTGTGGTCCAAACTGTCATCCCCAATACATATGAGATTATTTTCTTTCATCTGTCTCTTTGTTCAAGCTTTTCCTATTGGCTGAGATGCCCTCCTTTCTCTTCCTCATCCCCATTGTCTTTTAGAAAATCATTTTTCCTGTTATCAAGACTCAGTTGTTTTCAAAACTGTGCCTCAACCAATCTTTATGTTATCTCTCTTGGTAGAACTGACCATATTCTTCTTGAGACACCCATTTCAACCTGTATATACTTCTATTATAAAAAAAATATACACCATTACTTGTTCGTACTTCTATTTCCCATTTCTAGACCACCAGCGCTTAGGTGGCAGGATTGATGTTTTACTAGTATCTGTGTTCCCAGCAACTAATATGTTATTTCAGAGTAGAAGAGTGTCTAATTAAGGCTTAATGAATGAATTAAATTAATCAATGATCATCTGAACACGTATGATGACATTTGATGAATATTGTACCTTGATTAAACTATAAGAAATGATTTTTAAATTGTTATCAGGCCAAGGTTTGTTTTCTGCAAAGCACCACTTGACATGCTCCCTGTAGAATGCTATCAAGCCATTTAAATTATGTATTCTACATTGAGACTGGGATCCTATTTTTTCCCCAAATTTCTTGATGAGCACTTTGTGAAAATACAAGTAAAATAATGTTTTCCAGTCACAATGAATTGCATAGGTCAGTTCCTATTACTACACTGGACTTGTCATAGAAGGCAATTTAGTTAGTCTCTATAGCATGTATTATGTTGTTTTCAAAGCAATGGTGATTTGTATTATTCCATAAAGGTCTAATAAAGCATTCATGGAGTAAGTTGTACAATGTTAAAATCCTGACATCTCGATCACTTTTAGTAACACTTTTTATTTATTTATTTATTTTTTATTTTGGAGTATTATGGGGGTACAAACATTTTGGTTACAAGTAATGCCTTTGCCTCACCCAAGCCAGGGCTATAAGTGTGCCTTTCTCCCATACAGTGCGCTCTGTCTTCATTAATTGTGAGTAACACTTTTTAAATGATCATGAGTGATTTGTGATTTTAAAAATTACATTTTTAGGTATCAAGACAATAAGAAAAGTTTTTTGTCAAGTGAGTCACTAAGTAAAAGTTTACATTTATCATTCATACAATTACAGAATATTTAATGTACTGGAAACATTCCTTAGCACTTTCTTCTTAAATAAGCATAGTGGTAAATTTCTAATGATACCTATATTCTTATATTTAGATTTCTCACAATGGAACTTAATGGCATGGGCTCCTAACCTGACTTTATCTCTAAATTGCTATGTGATTTTGGGGAAACTACTTACCCAGCCTTCATTTTTTTTAATTCTAAAATGGGAATAAAATATTGGTAATTTAAGGGGATTTTTGTGCATATCAAATGATAATGCTGGACAAGCACATAGCACAATACTTGGATCAAAGTAAATGCTCAATGAGGATTAGCTATAAATATCATTACTAGTTCTACATTTCTGTTGCTTTATTTGTTTGTAATATAATGCTCTTCACTTAGGAGGCATTCTATGAATGCTGCTGACTCTCTGCTACTGCAAGCCATAAACATAATTAAACTATAAACCTTGATATTGAGGTGATTTACAAAGTAACAAAGGGAGATATGACAAATGTACAACTAATTATAAGGACGTATATGATTAATTGCTTAAGAATGCCAAACCTGTGACAGGTATATGAAGAAAGAAGCAATGGCATTTTTAGCTGGGCTTGGGTATCATGATGATGGTGGCAAAAAAGGCTCAATTTAAGCACTTAAGAATGGATCTAATTTGACAAAGGAAATAAAGCGGTATTCTGTACAAAACAGTAGTGAACGACTAAGAAGAAGGAGAGTAGAAATACTTAAAGTCAATAGTTTTAGTTTTAGGTTAGGCACCCTACTATTAGTTTTAGAAGTTTTATTATCTTCATCTCTAAATAAAACTCACTGTTAACAGTCATTTTCATAACAGTCTGTAATACACTTTTAAAATTTATTTTCACATTGGCATGGAAATTTCTTGTTTTCATTCACAAAAATTATGGCACATATAAAATATAATTATGCTACACAAATGATTATTATACCAATTATTTAAACAACTAGGTACATGCAGCAGAGTTGAAAGCACATAACAAAAATTCTGGAATGAAAAATGATGTAATTGGCCTCATAAGGCTTTTCTGTGACCAACTTGGACAGGATGTCTGGCCAGTATGACTGGTTTTGCTGAAATGAAGTATTAGGTTGCCAGCAAACAGTTTGACACCATGAGTACAACCCTTCAGTCCAATCTGTGAGAAAGGCTAAGAACTACAACAGTAAAAATATTATGGAGTCAGTTTAGGTTGAGAAAACATGGATAAAAAAAAAAGATACTGTTTTGCAGCAGTGGCCTAACAGAAAGGGCAGAGAGAATGTAAGGAAGAGGAGAAGGAAAGACAATTGTGTTTGTAATCCTGTTCCTATAGTTGTGGCATTAAGTCACCATGGTTATGTTAAAAAGAAAATTCATCTGCAAGCTGTACTAGGATTTATTGTCATATCTTTAATATATATTCCTGTTACTACTAATAATTATAATATTTATTGGCATGACAAATACCATATGGGGTGTTTGTGTATGTGATCTATAAATGCAAGGTAGATTTTTAAAAATATATATCCATTTCATAGGTAGATTTAAAAAATATATATCCATTTCATAGGCAAGGAAGTCAAGGTTTAACAAGTGACAAAAGCAGGTGTTGAAACTTGCTCTGTATAGGAACCAAATATTTAGCTATTCCATTGTTCTAGACTAGGTCTAGAAGGGTCTTGCATGGTGTTTGGCATATAAGTTGAAGAGTAAATGAATATTCTATGAAAATATTTACGAATCTTCACAACCTTCTGCCAAGAATTGTGATGTGGCTGAGATTTGGCCATGCTTGAAAGCTAATAAGATATCCTACCACAAATTTATGGATACTAGCACAGGAGACACAAAGTCTTGGGTCAGAGACAAAGGACCTTATTACTCATGGCAATAGCAATTCTCCAAACCCCAGTTCCTACAGTGTGGCATAAAGAGGGCTAGATTACACCTGTTTGTATACAGTGAGTTGCATTATAGGAGAGGAACTCTGAGTTTAGGGAAGCTAAATCTTTTCTACTAGATAGTAAGTATGCCTCCCATTGCTTTGGAAGGAGACACTGTCTTTATCTTCCAAGGCTGTTCATCATGCAAACATCTTTTAAAAGATAGTCTGGGACAAAGTGCTATTGCTTGCAAGACTTAAATGAATGTGAGAGATGCATGGAGAATTGTCCTCCATTTGCATAAATGCATTCTTAGGCACATGGACTCAGCCTTTCCCACTTCACCCCTTACTCCTCCATCTTCGTGCTCTTTTGCTTTAACTGTTACTTAGATTCCAGTATGCTTCCTTAGGAGAGACTCTAGCTGCAATACAGGCATATTGACATTGACCAGCCTGAGACTGGAAAGAAACCATATGTGTACTAGACACAAAGAAGCTTGGCCATCTCTGAAAAACTAGTTGGAACTGCCCTCTAGAGCTCTGCTCTATCAATTAGTGCCAAATGTAACCAATTACATGCAGTCCCCATGCATATTCCTCTTTTTGTAAATGCAAAGTAAAGGCTGAGTAAGGATGAGGTCACCCAGCTCTTGGCCAAACTAAAACAACTTCCCCCAGGAGCCTGCAGTGTTCCTCAAGCCATGTGGTTGGAATCGTTCTCCTTCCACAGAATGTTCCTCTTGTGTCTTTACAATACACTTCCAACCCTTTAAGCAATCTCTGCATGTCTCTTCCTTTGTGACTCTGAGGAATTTGACTGGCAGGATAGGACTATATTTATCTTCCTAATTTTAAAAGCATTTAATTACCAATAATTACCGCCAATGTGACTTTTTTCCCCCTAGTGCACATTAAAAATTTTGAATCCCATTTTCTGTAATAATTTAAGTTGATCTGGGGGGACAGAGAGTAATTAATTATAATTTCTCAAAATGGAAATGCTGAAATTATTGAAATGAAACAGAATTTAGTGTGGAACAAAACTGGAATAAATAGGATTGAATGAGAAAGAGAGGTGTGACAAAATTAAAATTTTCTTAAAGATTGAAAGAGCTGTTTAGTATTATAATTGGGTTAAAACATATAATATTGTAATCAATATTTCGGATCATATCTCCAAAATCCTTTTTTCCCTAAAACTTAAGGGTTTATTGCTTGTGAAATGTTATTACTGTAATGAGTTTAATAAACAACTGTGAACCACAAGAAGGGAACAGCTGAGAAATTGTGTTGCTTTTTTCCCCACTTTGGTCCTTTAAGGAGTTAGTTGAGTTTAGATAGTCTGTGTTTTTTATTTGCCAAGTAAGTCTGCTTTCTTACGAGTTCTTTCTAAAACTTCTTCATTATGAATGAAAGCAAAGCAAAATATAAGATGTATATGTGCATTTTCCAACGTGCTGTCATTTAAAGGGCATGGTTTTGGAGCTCAACCACACTTAAGTGTATGTAATAAGCTCTGAGTGTATTAACCGTATGATTTTTGGGCAAGATAATTAACCTCTTTGATACTCATTTTCATTATCTCTAAGATGGTGATAATATTTACTTTGTAATTCTCTTGTAAGGACATGATGAAATAATTTATAAAAAGACATCCAAATCAGTGTCTAGAACTCTATAAATATTAGCTTCCTTTTCCTTTTTTTCTTCAGTTTTTCTTGTTCCTTCATGTTCCTTTATTATCTTAATAAATATCTAATTCTCCTGTGATATTAATTCTCATAAGAAATTGTATATCCATATGAAGTAAATTTCTACCTGTTTTCAATAATTTCAGCATCTCCTATTTGAGAAGTTAGAATTATTTTATTACTATCTATAAATATGGGAAGAGCAAGAAGAAGAAAAGCAACCATTCTCTTTGCACTGAGGTACCTGCTGCAAAGGGATTCTATTGATATTAACTTGCGTTGGTGCTGAGGTTGTTGTGTGGATGAATTCACAAAATACTAGTAAAGCACTTAGCACAGTTAATGGGATACACCAATAATTTTATAAATGTTGCCCATCTGTATATTTTCATGAAGAACCATTTTTGTAAGACAGCTTACTAAAGACTGTCCTTGCTAAAAAGGATGACAGATACTTGGTAATTGATGCCAATGTGTGTTGAACCATAGATATGAATTATAATTAGTATGGTACTCTATAGATTAGAGTGATTTTCATGAAAATCCTTTTATCAATTAAGTACTGGTTATGGCTTATGCCAATACATTCAGTATTAAGTTAGAACACTTCCCTGAAGAAAGCATGATGAGTCTTGTAATGACCTTTATAAACTTAATAAAAGAATATTAATTTAAAAATCTTGTCTCCAACTCAGTTATATACTGGTGCATTGAGGACTTGCTTTCTCTAACTGAGGTAGATAATAGGAGAAAATCAAATGATATGGATCAATTGACATGAAAAAATTTCTATTTTTGAATTGGCTGTGTTGATATTACATTTTCTGGAATGCATATATATTTCACCAAGTCTCAAATAATACATTACACATAATTAAGAAATATTTGTCATTTAAGCAAAAAAGATAATTGCATATATTTGCAAACTCATATGTATAGGTATATGCATATATTTGTGTTTGCACTGATTGAATAAGGTCAATGTATTTGGCTTTTTTGCTTATTTACATAACTAATTATGGTGTACATTAACTATTAAGGTAATGATTTAATAATTGTCAAAATCAAATAAAAAAGCACTACTTGTATAATATAATCATAAATTAACCTTTAATTTGCCTACTTTTCTTTCTAAGTATATTGCGCTATTGTTCCTCAGGTTCTCCATGAAATTTAGTGCATATTTTCCTTGATCATTGTCATAAAAGCTTTCGGGTATATGACGTGTGTATGAATGTATTATGGTTAGGTTCAGAACATTTTATTTATCTTTGTTTTTTCTCATGAAAAAAAGTGATTGGGAAAAATGTTTATACTGAATATTAGCTAGACAAATTTAATATGTTAAATGTCTGTAATATTAACAATAGGTATTTAAATACAAAATACATAGGTATTTAAATACAAAATACATATCTTCAAGAACAGTCTAGATACTAGCCAAAGAATATTATTAATATTGTTGGTTGAGTGTCTACATTTACACAATAGGATTTGTATCAGATAGCATGCTTATGAACATTCTTCATATATAATACAGCTAAAAGGAAAATTGAATGACTAAAGATAACTTTTTGTTTGTTTTTTTTCATTTACTACTCACTTTGCCATAATAATCCTTGCTATATGGATGTCATATTGATTATCATATTTTTCATTTTGAATTTTGTATTCACTTTTTCAAATTGTAAATGGTGTTAATATTGACAAGTAGAAACTTACAGGTAAATTGTACTACCAAATTATATTAGTATTTCCCACTAATTTTTAAAATTGCCAGGGATTAGATTAAATGTCTCAGAACTCCCACATAAAGTTTCTGTTCTTTAATTTATAAAGGCATGTTCCTCAATAGAAACTGCAGCAGAAAATAGAGCATATATTAACTCTTTCATTTAAGATTTTGGCAGAAAAAAGATAAATAGCTTTTTAAGAAAAAAAAATTCTGTATTTTCCCCCATATGCATCATAAATCCAGGGGAATATTACTTCTTTATGGAAAACAAGTGCAAACTAAAACTAAAATCCTGAGCCCTGCAACAAACTGAACTGACTCTCTCTTGGCCAAGGGACCCTGAAGAAACCTTAAAAACTGAGTTCTTGGCCATGATGGGAGGGGAGGTCAGACACACCTCATTATGCCCCCTCCCTTTTGGGGTTTAAATGCAACAACTGACTAGCATTAATATTAAATTAGAGATTGACAGAAATTTCTTTTTGTGGCAATAAGATGCTAAATTATAAACAGGACCTAAGGCTAGGCAAGACTTAAGTCATGTACCCTTACACTTAAAGAATGAACTATGTTGTATTATAATAACTTCCACAAGTTTTTTTTTTCTGTAGCAGCTAAACAAGCATTGGCCTTGAGACAAATAATATTAAAACAATTCCAGCTCACCCACTGCCAGATGCTGACCCTCACTCCCCTGTTTTACAAATGATACCTACAGCTTTGATTAGACAAGAGACTGATTTCAGTAACTTTCTCTTGATAAGAAGACCACCGACCAAGGACTGGTTCTGGCCAGTTTGCAGAGGCTGACCACTTGAATGTCTTTGTATCCTGAAAAGACCTTTGGAGTGTGGGGCTTAATTGTAATACATTTAAATGTTAAGTCTCCACCTCAGGGTGAACATGGCTTGTATGTAACACACATGCTTGCTTATTCAGTACACATGGTTTAAAACGACCTTCATGAATATTCATAGATTCTCCTGTAACTTGTTAAATATGTAAACTTGGCTAATTCACTCAGCTTAAATTCCTGTTTTACCCTACCCTCCTTTGAAGTGCCTGTTTCCGGCTCTGCCAGAAGCTATGCTTCCCAGCCTGTCAGAATGGCCACATGGAAGGCTGTAACCCTTTATGAGAAATAAGGCTCTCCTTTCCAAATTTATGAATTTCCTTATTTTTAAGTTACCACAAGTCAGTGTAAATATAGAAGTCTTCTATAAATATGGTGTAGTAAATGAAAAAGGCAAGTTGGAGGTGGGTGGAACTATAAAAGGTAGGACAAAGGAGTAACTTTTTGTTGATGGAATGAAACAGTCCTTATCTTGATAGTGATAGTGGTTCCACAAAACCACACTTATAATAAGACTGTAAAGAATTATCTGCATGCGTACACAATTAAGTGCATATAAAAACTGTCAAAATATGAATAAGTTCTACAGATTGTACTGATTTCAATTTCCTAGTTTTTATATTTTACTAGAATTATAAGTTACCTTTGGAGAAAACTAGGTGAAAAGGACAAGAGACCTATTACCTTTACAACTTCTTGTGAATCTTTAATTATTTTAAAATAAAAAGTTAACCTCTTGAATGTTTTAGAGTTTTCTGCATTTAACCAGTCATAAAATTTTTCCCTTAAGAGATCTGTTTTCCACAATAGGACTGTTTAAAATTACAGAAAGACCTAGGAAATTAGGTATATCATTAATGTCATATATACTAAAATAAATTGAAACAGTGCTTTTTAAAAAAATCATTGGACTGGAATATTTTGAATGAAATTACGAAAGAAATATATTATACATAAATTAGACAAAGATTATTATGATTAAAAAATAAATTTGGCCATGTAAATGCTTTATTTTCTCATGAACAACATTATTTATTTGCATAAATAAGAAAGGCCAGTGCCTCTGTTTTTACAGACATTTTTACAATTTCTTTTTACCATTAACACAAAAGAACTTCTATATTTTATTAAAAGATAAGTCCTATATTATACTATAAATAAGGGCTATCTAAAGTATATAGGACTTTGTGATCCAAATTTACTTATACATTCATTTATGAATATCTAATATATACCCACCATGTGCTAGACACTATTATAGATGCTGGTGGCATAGCATTTGGGAAAATAAAAGACAAACCCCCCTTCCTCAAGCAATATACTTTATCTTCTGGAGAGATGTAAAAACAAATACATATGTTTCACATAAAAATATCTAAAATGAGATTTGGTCTATAAAAATTTGTTTAAAAGATGTTGGTATCTAATAAAGAAAGAAGAAGAATTACTTAGATATAAAATTATAGTAATCATATTTATTAATAGAGCACATAAATGTAGTATTAGCATCATATTCAATATTTGGAGCATTCTCAGGAGTGGAGTCTGTATATGTCTTTTTCCCCGTATGCCCACACAGTTCCTTGCCAAAGGAAATGCTCCTTTATATATCATTTGAACACATTGATTTTTTTGATTGCTGCTCCCATAGAAATGTGTCTGCCAGTACTGGAGATCAAATTGCACATTCACCTCAGTTTATAGGTGAAAACACTGGGTTGGAGTAATTTGCCCCAACCCATGTAATCAGCAAGTAGCAAAGATGAATTTTAGTTCTAGAGCTCTGATTCCAAATCCAGAGCACTTTCAATCTGGTAAGAATTATCTCAAAATATCTTTTGAAATAGTTTTAACATAACACTACCAACTTCATTCTCCCAGAGTCCTAACAATATATGCTTTCTACAAATATTTATTGAGCACCCTCTATGTATAAGACATAGTTCCTAGGTACCCGGGGTGAGGACAGAGATATAATGAAGAATGAGACTTGAGTTCTGAGATCAACCCTAGACTGTGAGGTAGAGATAAGGCATGTGCACAAATGATTATAGTACAAGGGGAAAAGTGGTCAATGCCATGAGGGAGGCACAGACAAAGTGCCATGGAAGACCACGAAAGGATTGACAGCATCTATCTCCAGAGACCCAGGAAGGTTTCCCAAAGAAACTGGCTTTTGTTTCTAGACTTTGAGTTGGGAGAATTACGGCAATGGAACTAAGGCTGTACTTGGGACAAGTATTTTATCCCTCCAATATAGGAAATACACCAATGTCATCTAATAGCTTGTTCATTTGTTGAACTAATTTCCAAATATGAATCCCTGTACCTTCCAATTCCTGTAGAATTTATACCCTGAAGCAGTTGAGCAGATTCCTAAATTTCCTGGATCATAATAGTATGGCTAACGGAGGGTTTTTTTTAGTAATAATTATAATGCTACCCCACCATCAAAATAATATGAAGTAAGCTGTGAAAAAAGTCCAAATTTATTCTGTGCCATCACTGTGATGATTTCAAAGAGTTTCTAGATCAGTAGATGTTAAATATCTTCACACATGCTTACATTTCGACCTCTTAAGATTTTTTATTATAAAATAGAGGTTGCAGACATATTTTGCACTTTGAAGAATACTAAGAGCTAAGATGGGAGAACTTCTAAGTAATGTGCCTGTACAACGTGAATGAGCTACCTAGAGAATGTTTCTCTGTGGCAATAAAGAACTACAACTGATTTGTGCTAACTCAGTAGTACAAAAATATTGTAATGTGTCCTTTGGAAAATGAACTGAAATATAAGTTCAGATAAATCCACCTCCTTGTAAAGCAATGACATTTTCTATGTGCCTTTCCTACTTAAAGATGCCATGGATGAAGGACAATTAAGTCAATGCATCTAGACTCACCAAAAATAAAATCCTAGATCATATTTGATCTTATCCATACAAATGCTTTTGGTTTATGGGCCTCACAGTGGAGGGAATTGGAGGTCAGGATAATCTCAGCAGTTACTGGTTGAAGGCCTCTCTTTAACCCATTGTGATTGCTTTGTCCATATGACCTGGCCTCAGACTCACCCTTCTAATTAGCATTGCACCCTCCTCCACCACTCCTCCTTCTATTTTAACTAGGACTCCGCAGAGAACTCTGCACTTGCTTGGCTGAGCCATGACTCATTATTTAGGTCTGGCCAATTTCTGTTTCTGGGGCCAATGTGTACCTATACCTTAAACAACAACTCCTTATTTGTGAAATGGTAATTGTCCATAAGGAGCAATAATACTACATCCTGCTTTACCTCTAATCTAGTGTATATTTTCCTAATCATGGGAACAGGCTCTTGGATAACTATGCCAGTCCTGCTCAAGCCCAACTTTATCTTTCCTCTTTAGACATGATTTTAGGATTCTTAGAGATTGGAGCCAGATAATTCCTTCAGTCTGTGTCCCTTTGGTCTTCTTGGCTCTTTAGATTAAAATCAATAAAGAGAAAGCCTAAATATATACTTTTTAGGAAGTTTTAATTCTTCAAAGTGAGTTTTTCTTTAACTGAGTTATTTAATATACTTTTTATTTTGTCAAGTAAAGTTGACCAAAAAAAAAAAAAAAATTAGCATCTGAAGGTTGCCTGAAAGTTATCATTCTTGTTTTCTACTTAGAAACATAGAAATCATTTCCAAAGAAATAACTGTTTTACTGTAACCAGAGCTTGATTTAGAAAAAAATATATATATTTTATCTATGTTTTGTTACATATCTTATTTCTGTTTGGGGATTTATCTCAGGCTTTCTGGGGAAAAAAGGAATTAGTATATGTGATTTCACACTGCCCAGCTCCAAACCCAATTTTCAGCCCATGCAGTAATGAAAATGCAGCCTGACTTTGTTGCATGCATCACTATCCAATTGTACAAATGACTCACAAAATTCTATACACTCTCCATCTATGCCTATGCCTTCTCCATTCTCATAAGTCATTTATAGAAAGGCTGCTGATTTTTTAAGTACATCCTGCATCACAGGACACATAAATAACATTCTAATTTTTTAAATAGGTAATTTAGGCCATCATTTAAATTATAATATTTACTGGGTATCAACATTGTATTTTCTTCAGTTCTTTAAAAGGATATTTCAGTGGGAATTTTAGGATAAAGACCATGTTTCTTCTGACCTACCTGCCTGTAATCATTCTTGATTGCCATGTGTCTGGGAGTGGTACAGATTAGGCACTAGTTGTCAAGAAACTTGAAGAGAATGGTGAGGACAGGAGGACTCAGAAGCAGGTTGCAAGGAACCAAGAGCCCAAGACCAGAAGACAATGAGAATGTCTCATGAGATGCTAGCTAGTATGGATAGATGCTTTTCTTAATAACTAAAAAAACTCTGTTCTGACAATATGGCACCATTTAAAGCCTTTGGAATTTAGATGCAAGCCTGGGCCAGGTGAAGTAGGGTATCAAGTTCAGGTACCTAATGAATATTGATTTAGTTGTAGAAAAATAAAAGGCAAGTTACAACTTTTGCAAACTTGAGTTATAGACCAGGATATATACCCACTGTAATTACTCTGGAAAGGGCATGAAAGAAGACTCAGAGAAGCTAAAAGTGGAGACAGAAAGACCAATGAAGAAGTCTTTAAATATTGCAGGTCAAAAGTGGAGAAGATGAGCTAAACTCAACAGAGAAGTTGGCGATAGAGTCAAAATCAGGGTGCGTTAATTGGTTGAAGCTATGAACATACAGAATGCATAATGTGAAAAGAGTATTGAGAACAGAATCCTAGGGTCAGTAAAACACAAGGGGGTTCCAAGTAAGTGAAGCCAGAGATGGAGAAGGAGCAATGAAAAAAAAAAATAGAATTGAAGTAAGAAAAAAATTGCCATCATGAAATCCGTGGGAAGAGAGTTTCACAACATACTTAATGGTCAACAATGGGAGAGGATTTGATTGTCCTTGAGGTTCCACTGCTTTTCCCCATAAAATGTTAATAATGCAAATCCTTTGAACTGTAAATTCAACCTAACAGAAATGGGTATTTAACAAATTTCTACTGTTTAAGGCAGGCTAGATTTGATTTGTAATCAAATGATATTATGAGTATTAATATTTTATTTTTCATAGTAAAATATTTAAGGATTTTAGAACTGAGACATCACAGTACATTTTTCTGATTTATTGTATCAGTAGGCATGAAGCAAAATTTACAGAGTTAAAATACATATTTTGGAGGGATAAATGGGGTCAAATTATTGTAATATGTCAAGAAAAGTTTACAGCGTGCATTATAATCAAATACATTACAGGAATAATGTTTTTATTTTAGCCTTTATAGAAGTACATAGTAATGTCTAAAATACGGCAGTATATTTCTCTGAAATAAAAATGGTATAGATGGAACAATGGTATTTGTAAAACACAGTCATGATCATGCTTCTACCCTTTTCTTTTGGCCCTTGTGATAAAATATTTGATCTCTGGTTTAGATAAAGAAAGAAGGCATGATTTTCAAATTTATGCATTATGCAAAGTAAAGTAACAGAATAAAAATTGACAAAATACTCTCAAACTAGAAAGAAGTGCCGATGTAACAAGATGACATTTAATAAGGATACACATATAGTCCTTTTCTTGGCCATAATAAAGCACTATTCAAATAAAGAATAGGGAAGAAGCAGCTAGATTTTAGGGGTTTTATGCACCAGTAAGCTCAGTGTAAGTCAACAGTTTGATGTGACTATTAAAAAGGCAATGGCAGTTGTTGGCTACTTTAATATAAATATATTTCCTGGGTCAGTATTTCTCAAAGAGTGGCTGATGGCATCAAAATCATCTGGAAGGTTAAGTATAGATTCCACGATACAACAAATTACCCACTAAAACAGAATCTCTTGGGGGTGGGGCCCAAGAATTTTCATTTTTAAAAACTTTCTAAGCAGCTTTTATGCAAGTTAAACTTTAATAACCATTAAAATGACAATTATGATACTATTCTCTTTTATACTATTTTATCACTCTAGGATAATTGCGTCTTATTCTCTTTTTTATTATTTAAGAGAGATGTGAATTTAGGCTAAATTCAGGAAAAAGCAACTTTATGAAAATGGGGAACTAATTCATGTCCATGAGTAATGCATACAGAAAATGGAACACATGGCTTAGACAAGAGAAGGCTCAGAGGGGCCTTCACATATTTGGGATGTAATCGAAGAATTAATCACGGTGGTTAATTTGACTATTATTCATGAATATCCAATAAATATACATTACCATTAGCAGTTAAAAGAGACTGGTGTGAAAATCAGACAGTATCATGGGAAAATGTTTATAATATAGTAATGGGAACATTAAGGTATAAAATTACATAAACCTTTTGATTACAAATGTCTAAAAATAAGATGCACATTTAATAATGCCGGAAGAAAAGACACCAAAGTGATGAGTGGTTTTGTTTGGATAATGCTATAATAATTCCTTTTTTTACCTAATTTTTCTCTATTTGTGAATATTCTGATATGTATTTAAATTACTTTTCAAAATTAATAAAAATTAGAAAATCACTGATAACCTCAAATAATAAAGTATACTTCAGACGATAAACATTATTGTTATCTTTCCTAATACAGGCAAATACAAGAAATGGTATGAAAGGAAATGGAAGTCATTTCTAACTGGATTTAGGGAAATATTTTTTCTGTATCTTGATAGACTGTCATAAAATTTAATTATTTAATCATGTTTCAGTTTTACTTTTAAAACTTTGTTGATGCACATACACCTTATACATTTTTTACTCCATATTAAGTACCTACTGTTTGCTTAGAATATGCATATGGTTTCATGCTACATTAATATAAGTTTATAAGGCTATGCATTAAATAAATTACATAAATTATAAGGCTATGCATTAAATAAATTTTAAATTATGTGTTTAAGACATAGGCTTGAAAGCAAAATGTCTGTTTAAAAAAAAACAATGACAAAAGCTAACAATTGAAAAGGCAGCTCTGTGTTATAAGGAAGAAAACATTCCCAAAAAATCGTAGTGCTTTATATTGCCTGGATGTTATTATTATGATTGAGGGGATCATACTCAACTTGAGGATGGTTCTCTGACTGTGGCAGGGCCCCTACTTGATTGCATTTAGTATCTTCTCCCTCCAGCTGGGAACTCAAAAAAATGATGCAACAATAAAATTTGAAACTATAGAATGATCACTCATCCTAATAATATGTTATTTGGCATCTTTGAATATACGACTGTTGCAAATGGTTCATCTGAAATTTTAATAGGTTATTTTTCTCAATTCAAAATCACATTGAAAAGTGGCAAGAAAACTGCCACAGTGCAACTGTGTACTAAGTGAAGTGCCATTTTTCCCCAATAAAATAATATTTTATCATAAATTCAGTGTGTGTTAAGATTGACATTTTTATGGCATGTCTGGGCAGGATATAACATCTGGAGCTATAATGATTGTTTTCTCTATTATAAAAACTGCTAAGCTCATGTTAATACTTAGACATATTTATACTATTAAGCCCATATTAATATTATAAAACAATATGACAGTTTACACATTATATATTATTAATGTATTACATGAGGATTCGTTGTTCATTCTTTCACTTCATGATTTATGGTATTTGATTAGGGGCAAGAAAAATAAGGAAAAATAAAAAGATATTGTCCCTTTCCATCTGATAGTTTCCAATTGCTAAAGTATATAATTGTATCTTAAATCCTATTTAAATATCACAATCTAGCATGTTATGTTATTTGCCAATTTTATATCTTATTAACTACTGTACAAATATAACCATACCTTTGATTTAAGTTAATTCAAATAAATTTATATTTATTTTTATTTTATATTTTCCACTTGCTTATTTTAGAATTGTAAATTATTTTTTAAATTTCTAAAATAAAATTTATTTTGATAGCTATAATTTTTAGTATGGCCACATCTATGCATTTTGGAGAATTTTGTTGATTTTTATAGTCATTGCAACACATTTTTGTAAAAATAAGACATTGTACCTGTTCTTTATCTAAAGACAATTTATGTTCCCATCTACAAAGATTTCTAATTTTTTAAAGTCATAATATAAAAAAAATCCCTTCTGGGGAGTCCTCCATTCTGGTTATATACTTAGGAAATAAATCATGCATATGCAAAAGATATGAATCATTGTCAAAATAGCACTTTTAATTTTCTTTATTGGGCAGATTTATGTGCAGTTCAATTTGCATTAAACTATTTTGACTTTAGTTATAATCATTATTGATTTCTTTTTATGAAGTTTATAGGTTTAAATATGATTTTTTAAATTTCCCCACCCTGTAACATAAAAATTTTGCATCAGACACTTGTTAAAATTGTCAAGACAGATTACTACACTAGCGGAGAGAGACTTTAGTATAAAACTGAGGTTAACTTCTCTGAAACAAAAGGTGAGAGGAATTTTAAATGTTGGGCTATACTAAAGGAAAAATAAAGAAGGACATTGGGAGGGAAATTTATTCAATGTGACTATGCCATCTCTAGTCGCTAATTGCCCCTTTTCAGTTACACTTCTACCATCCCACAGAGACTGGGAGACAGGGGCCCTGTCTTTCTTTTTTTTTATTGATACATAATAGTTGTGCATATTTTGGGGTGCTTGTGATATTTTGATACATGTATATAATGTATAATCATCAAATTAGGATAATTAGAATATCCATTACCTCAAACATTAATCTTTTCTTTGTGTTGGGAACATTTTAATTCTGGTTTTCCAGCTGTTTTGAAATATATGATAAATTAGAGCCAGCATACTGTACTATTAAGCACTAGAACTTATTCCTTCTATATAACTATATTTTTGTACCCATGAACCAACTTCTCTTCATCCCTCACTCCCCATTACCCTTTCCAGCTCTGGTAACCACAATTCTTTCTATCTCCATGAGATACACATTTTTGGCTCCCACATAAGAGGGAGAGCATGCAATATTTGTCGTTTTGTGCCTGGCTTATTTTACTTAATGTCATGACTTCTACTTCCATCCATGTTCCTGCAAATGACAGGATTTCATTATTTTTGTGGCTGAATAATATTCAGTTGTGTATATATACCACATTTTCTTTAACCATTCACACTTTATCCATTCAAGTGTCTGTTGACAGATATTTTATATTCTGGTTATTAATCCTCATTGAATGGATAGTTTGCAAATACTTTGTCCCATCTTGTAGCTTGTCTCTTCACTTCATTGATTGTTTTCCTCAAAGCGATGGCTTTTAGGTCCAGAGAAAGACATTTTTGGGTTATAGAGGGTACATCACAAGAGTCAGAGAAAGGATTTACAATCGCAAGTTTTATAAAATCAACGCTCTACAAAAAGGGAGGTTTTGATTAGAACAAACATTAAATTCTTTTGGTAGTGTTGAGCTTTGTCAGACAGAAATTTAAAAGAGCTGGGGTTGTCTCCCAGGGACTCGGCCTTGAGTTTTAAGAAATTATGCTAGTGTTTGTTCCAGTCTCTTATTGTGTGGGGTGAACAAAATTGTTTGTGCTGAAAGTTGCAGTTCTTATTGGTAAAAGTTTAAGCCTGGTAAAGAAAAGACCTAAAGGAGCCTGACTAAAGTTGGTCAAGGAGAAAGTCTTTGTCACCCAACCCTCACCTTGGGAAAAATGACTATTAAAAATGGCTTATATTTATGAATGTAAATTTTATAAATGTTTTACTTCTCCAAACTTACAGTTAGAATCCAAACATTCAAATTAAGGAAATAAGACATGAATTTAGGCCATAATATTTGGTTTTGTAAGTCCTGTGAGATTCTATCAAAATATATGCCATTATAGTGTAAATCTGGTCATATATATTGATGTTATGTACAGTGTTATCAACTTCATTTTGCGTGATAGGTGTGGTGGTTTCTGGATTCAGACTGTGTGACCTCAAAAACTGATTCCACCTCTTACCAGCTGTATGACCTTATCAGATTAATTAAACTGTTTTAGCTTCAGTTTCATTATCTACAAAAGGGGGGTGCTATAATAATAGTTATTGCATAAAGTGTGAGGATTAAATTATCTAGGTGTTTTGCAGAATTCCTGGCAAGGAGTAAAGACTCAACAAATTTAATTTTGATAATTTTATTAGATATTATTAGTATTGAATAAGTACAAGTGGAGATGGTAATTACCTGATACATATCATTAACTTATTTGAAAACTATTGGAAATAAGAGATTTCATCTTATTATCTTAATTTTCCTCTATCATTTGCTCTGTACAGTTGCTGTTCTTAGCTCGTTTTCCTTTCTTTATTTCTTCTATGTAAAGGATAATTATTTGAAAATATATCATATTTAAAAAGTAAAACTTTTATCAGTGTGAATTCTGCTGTTTGCAAGAACAAGTGAAGACCTGTTTCCTTCTAATTCCTATCAAGAGAGGCTTGGAAAAAAAAAAACTATGTTTGGAAGCATTGGCTGTGATTGATAATTCCACCTAGTCACTTTCCAAGACCTAGATCAATTTACAGGGTTATATTTATTTTTTGTTAACAAGAATAGTGCCAAGAAATATGGTTAATTCAACTGAGAGAGAATAAACCTTTGAGAATATGTAGCCTACACATGGACTAAGATTTCTTTTAAATTGTGATTTAACATAGAGTTTAGGAAAACAAATACATTTGAGATTGTTAATCTTGGGGTCAGAACAAGTGGACTGCATATGCTTCCAAACTCTTGGTCAAGTGATGTTAGATTTGCATTTAATACCCTACTATAATGATTATATTCCCTTTCTAGAATAATAACAGTTGTAGTAATTGTGATATTTTCTCTGAGTAAAATTAAATTGGACATATTTTTACATGAATTATCTCATTGTATTTTTACAACAGTCTTGTGAGATACATATAACATACTTTACCCCTGAAGAGAATAGTACAATGTATATATGTATGTATGTATTTGTACCCTGTTTTATTACCAAACAAATGAATGTATTTCTTTAAAGATATATGTGGTAAACAGATAAAAAATAAATGAGAAGTTTGGAAGGGATAATTATTAGAAAAATAAAGTCAAAGTAGTGGTAAATTAATATACAAATTGTAGGCCATAAGATTCTGTAAACTTTTTTCTAGTTGTCCCATATGTCTTTAACCTAATAGTAACATAAATTTTACTGATGGATCAGAGACTATCTTATCTAAAGCATTTGTCCAAATTCAAACATCATGAATCCAGATGTCCTCTATCCTTCCCTCCATGGGCCAGAAATTTGTTTTTATGTAGCTTTGCTTGCTTGTTTTTGTTTTTGAAACAGGAAATTATACTGAATGGCTAAATAAATTTCTTGAAACAAATGAAAATGTAAACACAACATATCAAAACCTATGGGATATGGCAAAAGCAGTAATAAGAGGAAAGTTTATAGCAATAAGTGCCCACATCAAAAAAGTAGAAAAGCTTCAAATAATCAACCTAATGATGCAACTCAAAGAACCAGAAAAACAAGAGCAAACCAAACCCAAAATTAGCAGAAAAAAGAAATTATAAGGATCAGATCAGAAATAAATGAAAGTGAAACCAAAAAAAATACAAAAGATCAACAAAGAGAAAAGTTGATTTTCTGAAAAAATAAAGAAAATTGACATACCTTTAGCCAGACTAACAAGGAAAAAAAGAAGAGAGAAGACCCAGGTAAATAAAATCAGGGATGAAAAAAGAGACATTGCAGTTGATGTTGCAGAATTCTAAGGATCATTAGAGACTACTGTGACCAACTATATGCCAATAAATTGGAAAACCTAGAAGAAATGGATACATTCCTAGATACATACCTACCAAGATTGAACCAGGAAGAAATCCAAAACCTGAATAAGCTAATACCAATAACAAGATAAAAGGTATAATAAAAAGTCTCACATCAAAGAAAAGCCCAGGACCTGATGGCTTCACTGATGAATTCTATCAAGCATTCAAAGAAGCATTAATACCAATCCTACTTAGGCGATTCCAAAAAAATTGAAGAGGAGGGAATACTCCCAAACTCATTCTACAAGCCTTGTATCACCCTGATACCAAACCAAAGACACAACAAAAAAGAAAAAGAAAATTATAGACCAAAATCTCTGAGAAGCGTAGATGCAAAAATCCACAACAAAACACTAGCAAATCAAATTCAACAACACATTAAAAAGATTATTCACATTGATCAAGTGGGATTCATCTCAGGGATGCAAGGATGGTTCAACATATGAAAATTAATCAATGTGATTCATCATATCAACAAAATGAAGGGCAAAAACCATATGATTATTTCAATTGATACTGAAAAAGCATTCAATAAAATTCAACGTCCCTTCGTGACAAAAACTCTCAAAGAAATGGAAGTTTCAGTGTACTCAGCATTTTCTAAAATCCAAGAAATAAGTGATATCATAAACCATTTCCCTGAATAAATTTATTTATTTATTCATTTGGGGCCAGGATCTGACACTGTTGCCCAGGCTGGAGTGCAATGGTGCAATCATAGCTCGCTGCAGCCTCCAACTCCTGGGCTCAAGGGATCCTCCTGCCTCAGCCTCATGAGGAGATAGGACTACAGGTGTGGACCACCATGGCTAGCTAATTTTTTTTTTGTATTGACAAGGTCTCACTATGTATCCCAGGCTGGTCTCAAACTCCTGGCCTCAAGCAATCCTCCTATCTCGGCCTCCCAAAGTGCTGGGATTACAGGTGTGAGCCACTGCACCTGGCCTCATTGAATAAATTTAGAAATACAAAGATAGTTTTCAAGTCACCAAAAATAAAATAAAATAAATGATTGAGGTTGAATTAGCTGAAAAAAGAATAAACTTGCCTTTCATTTTGCCATGTCCCAGGTTGTGAAGACAAAATGAAACAGTCATTCAAGATCTATACTCTGAAAATTCTATTAGGTAAAATTTTGAATTTTGACCATGCTTGCTAAGAATGTCTGTTTTCTATCTCAAAAAGTAGAAAGAAAAATACTCATTTTTAATTTTGTTACACTACATATTTCATTATATTTGGCTAATGCTTTGTTGAGAAATATCTTTAAACAGTTCATCCTAATTTCTTTCTTATGATTTCTAACCTGGTTTGTCAAGAGAGCCATTGTATTCATGCTGACCTAGAATGGAATATACTAGAGACACATGTGTTCTTGCTTATCTGAAAAAGTATGTTTTAATCATATTTGCCTCTGTTTCATGCTTCGGTTTCATTGTAGATACCTTATATGAACTGAGAAATCATGGACACATGAGAGCAACAATTCATACCAAAAATAATAGTGACCCACTAATATGTTATGTTACAAAAGAGGGAAGATGTTAATATCAAGCAAAACTTCCTGTAAACACAGGAACAATATAATTTTTTTTGTTTTGTTTTGTTTTGTTTTTTATTTCATCTTATTGTTATGGGGGATACAGAATTGCAGGTTACATACGTTGCCCATGTACCGCCTTTCCCCCCAAGTCAGAGCTCCAGGCGTGTCCGTTCCCCAGGTAGTGCGCGTTGCACCCATCATGTAGGTATATGTCCCTCCCCCCCACCCCCCCTTCCCAAGTCAGCACCTTCAAGTGTTACCATTCCCCAAACAGTGCGCAATGCACTCGTTGTGTAGGCATACCCCCATCCCCTCCCCCACCCCCACCTCAGTCTGATATCCGATTGGTGTCGTTCCTAGATGTGTATTTAGGTGATGATCAGGGAAACCAGTTTTCTGGTGAGTGCATGTGATGCTTGTTTTTCCATTCTTGGGATACTTCACTTAATATAATGGGTTCCAACTCTCTCCAGGAGAACCATAGAGATGTCGTATCTTCATCATTCCTTATAGCTGAGTAATATTCCATGGTATACATATACCACAGTTTACTAATCCAATCATGTATTGATGGGCGTTTGGGTTGTTTCCACATCTTTGCTGTTGTGAATTGTGCTGCTATAAACATTCGGGTACATGTGTCTTTGTTACAGAATGACCTTTTTTCCTTTGGGTATATGCCCAGTAATGGGATTGCTGGGTCAAATGGCAGGTCTACTTGAATCTGTTTAAGATACCTCCATAATGCTTTCCACAGGGGTTGCACTAGTTTGCAGTCCCACCAGCAGTGTATTAGTGTTCCTGTCTCTCTACACCCACGCCAACATGTATTGTTTTGGGTTTTTTTCATAAAGGCCATTCTCATTGGGGTTAAGTGATATCTCATTGTGGTTTTGATTTGCATTTCTCTGATGATTAGGGATGTTGAGCATTTTTTCATATGTTTGTTAGCCATTCTTATATCTTCTTTTGAGAAGTTTCTATTCATGTCATTTGCCCACTTTTTGATAGGGTTGCTTGATTTTTTCTTGCTGATTTTCCTGAGTTCTAAATAGATTCTTGTTATCAGTCCTTTATCTGATGTGTAGTATGCAAAAATTTTTTCCCATTCTGTAGGTGGTCTGTTTATTCTCGTGACTGTTTCTTTGGCTGTGCAGAAGCTTTTTAATTTAATCATGTCCCATTCATTTATTTTTGTTGCTGCTGTGATGGCCTTAGGGGTCTTCTTCATAAATTCTTTGCCTAGGCCAATGTCTGTAAGAGTCTTTCCTACATTTTCTTCTAGAATTCTGATTGTATCACGCCTAAGGTTTAAGTCTGTTATCCACCGTGATTTGATTTTTGTGAGAGGTGAAAGCTGTGGGTCCTGTTTCAGTCTTCTACAAGTGGCTAACAAATTCTCCCAGCACCATTTATTGAATAGGGGTTCTTGTCCCCAGAGTATATTCTTTCCTGCTTTGTCAAAAATTAGGTGACTATATGAGGATGGTTCTATATTTGGATTTTCTGTCGTAGGAACAATATAATTTTAATAAACAGTTGAAATAGCTTAAGAATGTAAAACTTGGGTTTTATAAACATACATATTTGTAAATATTGTTCTAGCCAGCTATCTTCAAATGATTTGAAATCACATTTTTTCCCTTTGGAAATATGTAAGAGAGACATATACCTGTCTTTCAATGGACTATTACAGTTTGCATTTATTTACACCTGGTACAAAATAAATATATCTGACATAAGCAATAGGGATATGTTATGCAAGAGCAGACAAGATATGAGCAGAATCATGCAAATAAGATCCATGATAGAAATATTGCGCCCTGATTCTGTTTTGCCAGTGGTGAAACAGAATAAACAGGATAATGGATAGGTTCCCAAATCCCTGATAAAGTAACATCTCTCTGAACCAGAGATCAAACTTCCAGAAGACTTAGTCAATAAAAAGCTCTAAACCTAAAATTCCAAAATGAATTTGGCAATGAGGAATAGAGCCTTAGGAAACAGTACTGAGAATGAAGAGCAAGACTCCATTGACTTAGAATCATGTTCAATTAGAGATTTAAAAGTCTTGGCTAATCTTTCTTCATTAATACTTCCCAGAATATAGGAAAAATACATTCAAAACTCCAAGGTGGGTGGGGGGATCTAAGACATCTCACAGTAGACATCCAAGCATTTTCTGGCCCCCTTTCTGCTTTAGGACAAAGAAGGTATAATTGTTCCCATTTGACAGTTGAAAATGTTAAGGCCCAGAAATGTTCAATAACTTGCAAAGGCTATACAGCAAAAAAAGAAATGAAACTAGTAGTAGAGCCTGATTCTCCTACCTTCTAGTCAGGACTCTTTCCAGACACCATGTTGATAGCACTTCCTAAAATGTGTCTATTTTTGTATTTGTGTCATTGATTTGATAGAAGGTATAGTACAGTGCATCAAGGTAACCATGCTATTTAATTCATGACACCTAATCTATGTTAGTTTCATTTATATTTCTATGTGTGACTGCATGTATACATTTTTTATCTCCATACCCATATTCCATTTCCCCTCTCCTCCCCAGTACCACCATTGTGTTTAAGGTGTATCTTCTTTTTAATTTGAATGGTATCCTTTCAAACCGTGAATTGTTTTCTGTTCATGAACTGTAATTTATGTAAAATACATTCTCTTACACATTTCATCTTTCATCCTTTTTTCTCACCAAGCACTATTATTTGTTAGGATCCTTCCATATTCCTAGCTATACGTCAACTTTATGATTTCTAACTTCATGGTATATACATACTGAACCTCTGTGAGAATTAGGAAAAGCTAATGCCCAAGCTATTCATTTCCCTTCCAGTCAATCCCTTGGCTAGGTGTTCTTATATAGATATAAGCTACACATCTGTACACATCTGCAATGAAGGCTGTGGTTGTGTGTCTAGCAAATTCTGCCTATGTCTTTCTTGTTGATGGATATCCAAGTTATCTCCAACTCCCACCATTACAAATAGCACTATTATGAATACCATTGTATATGTGTCTTATGGACTTATGTGAAAATTTCCCTGGGATCAATGCCAATTGTGGAATTGCTGTGTCAAAGGGTATGTATATACTTAATTTGACTAAGTAGTAACAGATGGCTGGGCAGATTGCTGCCACCATCTACACTACCACCAGCAGAGTACCAAGATTCCTCTGTGACCATATCCACGTGGTTGGTTCCTTTTATATTTCATGTATTCTTGCCTTGTTTCCCCAGCTATGATGGAGGAACGGACCCTGTCTCATTCATTTTAAATGGTTCAGATTAGAGATCCTAGGAATTATTAAACTAATAGTGATTGTACTTTAATCCTGGCAAGTAAAAGTCAACCAACATTCAAAGTGGTTCAAATTAATCACATGTCTTGCTAGGTACAACTGGTGATTAGTTTATTTTTTTAGAGTTAAACAGTGTTCTCCATAAAATCTAAATAAGACTTTTTTTGTTTGGGGGATTTTATTTTATTTTATTATTTCAGAGTACTATGGGGGTACAAATGTTTTGGTTACATGGATTGGTTTTATACCGCTTGAGTCAAAGTTATAATTGTGCCCATCACCCAGATAGTGTGCATTTGTACCCGTTAGGTATGATTTCACCCATCCCCTCCTCCCCCTCCCACCTGCATGATTTCTACTGAGTTTTACTTCCTTCTGTGCACATGAGTGCTGATCAGTTTGTTCCAATTTAATAGTGAATACATGTAGTGTTTGTTTTTCCATTCTTGTGATACTTCGTTTAGAAGGATGGTCTCCAGTTCCATCCAGATTATTGCAAAAAGTATGAATTCATTTTTTATGGCTGAGTAGTACTCCATGGTGTACATATACATTTTATTAATCCACTCATGATTTGATGGACACTTGGATTGATTCTACATCTTTGCCATTGTGAATTGTGCTGCAATAAACATTCTAGAGCAAATGTCTTTTTGATAAAATGACTTTTTTTTTCTTTGTGTAAATGCCCAGTAGTAGAATTGCTAGATCAAATGGTAGGTCTACTTTTAGTTCTTTGAGGAATCTCCATACTATTTTCCATAGAGTTTTCACTAGTTTGCAGTCCCACCAACAGTGTATATGTGTTCCTTTCTCTCCGCATCCATGCCAGCATCTATTGTTTTGGGACTTTTTGATAAAAGCCATTCTCACTGGGGTTAGGTGACATCTCATCGTGGTTTTAATTTGCATTTCTCTGATAGTGATGTTGAGCATTTCTTCATATGTTTATTGGCCATTAGTCTATCTTCTTTTGAAAAGCTTCTGTTCATGTCTTTTGCCCACTTTTTAAAGGGGTTATTTGATTTCTTTCTTGCTGATTTGCTTGAGTTCTTTGTAGATTCTGGTTATTAGCTCTTTATCAGATGTACAGCATGCAAATGTTTTCTCCCATTATGTAAGTTGTCTATTTGCTCTGTTGATTGTTTCCTTGGCTGTTCAGAAGCTTTTTAATTTAATCAAGTCCCATTTATTTTGTTGTTGTTGCTGTGATTGCCCTTGGGGGTCTTCTTCATAAATTATTTGCCTAGCCAGATATCTATAAGACTTTTTCTAACATTTTCTTCTAGAATTCTTATGGTTTCATGTCTTGAGTTTAAGTCTGTGGTCCATTTTGAATTAATTTTTGTGAGTGGTAAGAGATATGGATCCTGTGTCAATCTTCTACATGTGGCTATCCAATTTTCCCAGCACCATTTATTGAATAGGGATTCTTTTCCTCAGTGTATATTGCTGTCTACTTTGTCGAAGATCAAATGGCAATATATGAATGATTTTATATCTGGGTTCTCTGTTCTGTTCCATTGGTCTATGTCTCTATTTTTGTGCCAGTGCCATGCTATTTTGGTTACTATAGCCATGTAGTAGTATAGGTTAAAGTCTGGTAAAGTGATGCCTCCAGATTTGTCCCTTTAGCTTAAGGTTGCTTTGGCTATTTGGGCTCATTTCTGTTTTCAAACAAAGTGTAGAATTATTTTTTCTAGATCTGTGAAAAATGGTGTTGGTATTTTAATGGGGATTGCATTGAATCTGTAAATCATTTTGGGTAGCACAGACTTTTTAGCAATGTTGATTCTGCCAATCCGTGAGCATAAACTTCCCTAGACTTGCTAGAAAGTTAGATACCCAGGTAGAAGAAGCTCAACGAACACCTAGGATATTCATCACAAAGAGGCAGTCACCATGACACATAGCCATCAGACTAGCCAAAGTTAACATGAAGGAGGAACTCCTGTGATCAGTAAGGTGAAAATATCAGATAACTTTCAAAGGAAAATCCATCAGACTAAATGCAGACTTCTCAACTGAGACTTTACAAGCCAGGAGGGATTAGGGCCCCATTTTCAGTCTTTGTAAACAGATAATGACCAGCCTAGAATTTTGTATCCTACAAAACTAAGTTTCTTATATAAAGGAAAAATAAAGACCTTTACAGACAAGCAAACACCGAGGGAATTTGTCTAGACCAGACCTGCTCTGGTTTGATTTTATCTCTGATTTGTTTCTTTGTTGCATACAATTAAATAGAATGATTTAATATTACCCATTATTTGCTTTTATGACTAAGATACAGAATGAAAATGGTGAAAATAAATATGATGTTTCTAAACCTGTCAAGTATGGATGTCATGAATCATGAAGATTTGCTGTTATATTTGGGAAGTTCATATAATAGAAATCGTGATGCTCTTCTTATAGTCTTTGTCATCATTCTGAATTCAGAGATCTGACTTTTATGGTAAAAAGCTCTGAATAGAGAAACTCTTTCCATTAATCTGATAATTGTTCAAATATTTCTTAAGGAAGGGATATTCAAATGTGCATCTTTTATGTGTGCTTTTAGATATTTTAATCTGTTCATTTAATTTACTCTTTACTCATTTACTTCCCTAATAAAATAAATAACAACAAACTGACTTCATCCAGCTGCAAAAAAAATATGTATTCAGCCATATTATCGTGAAGTATGTAATACTCATGAGTGACACTGACTGGTCCACTCACTGTGTCATTGAGATTGTCTTTTGTTCAAACCTGCATGATAAAATTTCATTCCAGTTGCAGCTTAAGAGTCACACTTCCTTTGTTCTTTACAATAATGCTGGGTAAATAGCAGGAACTCAGTAAATACTCACCAACTGACTGATGAGTGATTTTCTAAAAAAATGAAATCTTCTACCATTCTTTGACTTCACAGGGAAACTATTTTTCTTCAGCTCTATATGGATACCAGCTATTCATTGACTCCTTTGCCACATCTCAGCCTTGTACTTGTATGTGCACACACTACTTTCTTTTATGCCATTTGTTATCTTGTTTTTCTCATTCAGCTGTTTATAGGCAAAGAATATAAACTGAGAGTGATAGATTTGCTGTATTCTATCTTATAGCAGTTATTTTTTAGCTTTGATGCTTTGCCAAGCACACATACCCAGTGATACATGCAGACACACAAAAATCCTAAATGAAATGTCTCACATTCTCCTCTTTTAAATATATTTAATTAATTTTAGTAACTGTTGTGGGATGGAGGTGGGGGCAGGGTTCCGATATAAAGCAAAATTGAGCAAAATAGCCATAAATTCTTTGTTTAGTGTGAGCATCTCTTCCCAAATTATTTGTTCAATGTTGTTGCCATAAACCTTGTGTTCTAAAGAATCAATGGCATCCTTTTGGCCATGCTGTTGCTTACTCGACCATGAATATCTTTAAATAGGTGACCATAAAATTTATTATTCAAACCAGGGCAGGTTTTTGGTTCTATTAATAATTTTGTCAACAACACAGATAAAACAAGACATGCTGACCCTGCCCTCAGGAAGCAAGAGGAAGAGTGGATTTTACATTTCCTGCCACCGTGATGATGTGAGGAATCAGAAAAACTCTTATACTTGACGCAGAAACATTGGCCTGATGATTGGCCAAGGTAGTGAGGGAAAATGTACACCTAGGAATTGTTAAGCCTATATGATGCTGAACCGAGGAGCAAAATGATGACTGTAAGGCAGAGAGAGTGCAGGGATAGAATTCCTAATCCATCTGAGGTTTGATCTCAACAAGCAAAAGTTGGGAATTTTAAAACAAAATTTTAGAAGGAATGAATCATTGCAGTAGTGATGGATGTGGTTTTTACCATCCTGGTTTCCTTGACCTCTATATATTTGCATGCCCTGGGCTCATTCCTCGGTACCTTGGGTCTCTGTGCTCTTCTCTTCTTATGCTTACAGACTGTTGTCTCAGAAAATCCTCATAGTCTTAAATAAAGCACATCTATGCTGATACTCTCAAATTTACATCTGTAGCCCAAACCCTTTTACTCATTTCCGGACTTGAATGTCTAACTTCCTACTCAACATCTCTAACTGAAAATCAGTGGTCATCTCTACATTTCCAAACCTGAACTCCTGCTCTCCCCCACTCCAAAACCTGTGACTTCCAGTTCTTAATTGATAATAGCTTCATCCTATGCTTGCTCAGGCCAAATGGTTTGGTGTCATCCTGACTTCTCCCCTCTTTCCACAACTCATCTCTAATTGGTTATTTTAACATTGAAATACAGTTGAACCTTGAACAACAAGAGGCTTAGGGGTACCAACCCTCAGCACAGTCAAAGTTTGCATATAACTTTTGACTCCCCAAAAACTTAACTACTAATAGCCTACTGTTAACTGGAAGGCTTACTGATAACTGGAGGCTTACCAGTAACAAAATATGTGTTAGTTAATGAACTAACACAAAATTTGTGTTACACATATTTTGTAACACAGTAATACATATTTTGTGTTAGTTCATTAACTAACACATATTTTGTATATTATATGTATTATATACTGTGTTCTTACAATAAAGCAAGCCAGAGAAAAGAAAATGTTATTAAGAAAATCATAAGTAAGAGAAAATATATTTACTATTCATTAAATGAAAGTGGATCACTGTAAAGGTCTTCATCCTTGTTGTCTTCACGCTCAGTTGGCTGAGTAGGAGGAAGAAAAGGAAGGGTTGGTCTTGCTGTTTCAGGAGTGGCAGAGGCAGAAGAAAATCTGCATATAAGTAGACCTGCATGGTTCAAACCCATGTTTTTCAAGGGTCAACTGTATATCTAGAATTAGACAGCTTTCTAATCTCCTTTACTAATCTTTGTTACTATTATGATCTCTTGTCTCAACTACTGCATTTGCCTCCCAAGTAGCGTGAAAATCAGCACTTCCTACCCATGCCTCAAACTGCCTACTGTTAGACTAGGAGCCAGAATGTTCCTCTTAAAGCAAAGACCAGAATATGCGATTGCTCTGTGCCCGACCTTGCAATGGTTTCCATTGCACCAAGAAGAAAAGCTATAATTCTTACAGGAGCTGGTAAGGTTTTGTATAATGTGGCCTTCTGTGTCCTCTCTGACCTCATCCATTATTCTCATCTGCAGTCAATTTACTTGAGCCACAAATGCTTCCTACAGATACGTATGTGTGTACCTTGGGGCCTTGGCACTGCTTGTTCTCTCTCCTCTGGAGGCTCTCCTTCCAGATATGCCAGAATTAACTCCTTCACCTTAAGTCTTTGCTTGGATATCTCCTTCTCAGTGAGGCCAATTTAACATTCAAGCAGCACTTACCTAGTCCCACTATAATTTTCCTTGGTCCATAGCATTTATCATCTTCAAATATACTCTGTACTTAATTTCTTTTAATGTTTATATTACATTCCTCCAACAGGAATAGAAGCTCCATAAGGGCAGAGATCTTTGTCAATTTTATTCATAGATAATTCCCAAGTACTTAGGACAGTATCCTCTAGATGCTGAAAAATATTTGCAGAATGAATAAAGTAAAAACCCCAGTGATGTCAAGAAAATGAATTACTTTCTCTGCACCTCAAGTTGCACAAAGTGAAAGGATTAAATAACATGGTATGTATTATGTCAACCAAGTGCAAATGTATGCATCTTGTGTCTCGTGGGGATCTTGAATCAGAAATAAAAAATGTTTAAAAAATGAGATATTAGGAGAGATTTGGCCATGGCTTGATATTTCATTGTTTTAAAAAAATTATTGTTAATACAAATATGTGATAATTATATTTGGTAAATTTTAAGGGCTTATGTGTTTGGAATACTTACTGAGGTATTTAGAAATAAACTGACATGTGATCTGGGATTTAATGTAAAATATTTCAAAAAGAATAAATGAAAGTAATAAATCAAACAAAATTGGCAATATATTGCTAATTATTGATGAGGGGTGATAGACACATGAGGGTTTATTATACTATTCTCTTTACTTTTGTATATATTTGAAATTTTTCATAATAAAACAATTAAAATAGGTGAACTCTAAAATCCCTCCCCACTCAAAAAATCTTTTATTAGAGCCAGAATTTTATAAGTAGATCCTTTATATCACAGATATTAAGAGGCTCATTGGCTCACGCCTGTAATCCTAGCACTCTGGGAGGCCGAGGCGGGTGAATTGTTTGATCTCAGGAGTTCGAGACCAGCCTGAGCAAGAGCAAGACCCTGTCTCTACTAAAAATAGAAAGAAATTATATGGACAGCTAAAAATATATATATATATAGAAAAATTAGCCAGGCATGGTGGCACATGCCTGTAGTCCCAGCTACTCCGGAGGCTGAGGCAGGAGGATCGCTTGAACCCAGGAGTTTGAGGTTGCTGTGAGCTAGGCTGATGCCACAGCACTCTAGCCTGGGCAACAGAGTGAGACTCTGTCTCAAAAAAAAAAAAAAAAAAAAGAGGCTCATTGGGATCCCCAAGTTCATTCCACAGTATAACTAAAACATAAAGGAAGATAACATAATAAAGATTGTTCCATGGTATAACTAAAACATAAAAGGAGATAACATAAATAAAGATCATTCCACAGTATAACTAAAATATAAAAGAGGATAAAGACAGAAAATCCAGTATAATATCATTTATAAACTAAATTTAACTTTTAGCTATAAATGATATTAGTTGTTCTAAACTGTGGCTCTATCTAAATAATTTTAACCAAATTTGCTTTCATTGTGAATAATTAATGCAAGTAAATGGGTAAATTATGTCTGTATATTTAATTATTATACAAATGATAGCCTGTGATTCCATTAGTAGAATGAAACACAAACCTTTTTCCTAAATAATTCCTTACTAAATGGATTTAAAAGCAATAGCTATGCAATTTGACTAAGCAACAAACTACCATTTAAACTCTATATTGCTGTATATATCATCAGAAATATAAATAATGAAGGCTGTCAGGAATCTTTTTAAAGATGGGTTGTTATTTATTATTTATCTTCTGTGTATATGCATATTCATAGATAGGTATAGATATAAGTTGTGTAATGTGGATATACAAGCAACAAGACACCATTAGATGAATAAGTTCTGAATCATGAGTCACTTGATGATAAAACAGAGGAGAAACAGATGAGATAATGGATACAAATTTTTTGAAAATGGTCTTATCCCATAAAGTATAGAAAGGCAGAACATTATAAATAAGACAGAGGAAAAAAATTGAGATTTGGCACAAGGGCAAAATATTCTTATGATCTTTGAAAATCTGGAAGAAATGATAACCAAAAAACCCATAATAATTGAGTAATTTAACCATGATTCCCTATGTCTTTTTGATGACAAAACATTTTGACATGGAGGATCAAAATTAGATCATAAAAATCATAGAGACAGTTATCAGCTTTTTGTTTTTTATGTTGTCATTTTGGTCTCCTGGCTTCAGACTTTTTTGTTTTTATTTTGTTTATTACAATATTTTATAAACTGTTCCTTTCTCCCACAATCTCCTGTAAGTTTTGGAGCTTGATCTAGTCTATTTCCCATCTAAACCACAGTAAAAGGTATCTCCTGGCCTCTCCTTTCATTCTCAAAGATGGATTAAATCTCACATTCTCACCTGAACCCAAATGGAAATGATCACTCCTTAAACATTAATTCTCTCAACAAATACCTTCTGCTTTATAGTCTAAATAACCCTTTCACATTTTGTTAGTCAATCAAATTGTACTTCAAATTAATTTTTTTCTCTGTATTTTCTAAAGCAGTATTTTTCAAACTTTTTTTGATACATTGACACATACACAAAACTGCCATACATACAAGTGACATGCCCTGAAGTTATGCAGTGCTTAGCCTACAACTACCTACAACTCAAACAAAAGTTCCCTGAGTCAATGCTTATACTTACTATTCTCAGGTAAGAACTGTAACCTCTTAGAGGATGGCAAGGAATAAGAAAACTTCAAGGAGATGACTAAGCAAGCATAAGGTTGGCTTGCCACAACTCCACAGTGCTGAAAGTAGACAATGAGATTCAATGGGTTAGAGCATGACTCTTTAAAACTCTCAATCCAGCAAATAGCAGGAAAATCAGCGTAGTAGTATCAGTTCCTCTGCTCCAAATACCATGAGGTGACATATAGGCCAAAATGGTGACTAAACACACAGTGAGTTGTGCTGCAGCTGGAGAACCCAGGGCCAAGGGCTCACTACCTTTGAAGGAAACAACTAACAAGACAGTCTCTCTCCTCTAGGAGTAAACAGTTTCATGGTAGCCATGCTATGATCACTTTCACCTAGTTAATTGCCTACATGACTAGCTACAAAAACTGCTCAGTATCAGGAAATGATTATGCCTTGCAATTTGTCATACTCAACAAGGACATGTAGGGATGTGTGTTGCTCATTATGGGCTGCCCTTCCCAACAAATCTGTAATGCATGATGGAATTGTTTATTTTACTCCGCTTTGATAAAATGCTAGTCAACACCAAATCAATTGATTTCGTGACTAATAGATATAACTCACAGTTGGAAAATCACTGCCTTACATACCTAGTAAATGCCTTGCAGATTCTGATTCAACAAGCTATTACTAAACACCAAATATTTACCATATAATATGTTCAATGCTCAAGAGGCAATGTGTTCTAGTAGAATAATCATGGGCTTTGTAACAACTGTAGTTTAATTTCTCTTTTTGCTATTTATTTAGTCACTGTTCAGTATTTTGGTTTTTTATTACTTAATTTTGTTCTTGTGAAGCTAAAACATGATACTCTAGGTAAGACACCTTGTATATGGCCTGGAAGGTGCCAGATATTAGTCTTAAATAATCTTCCTACATGAATTTTTTGCAGTGAAAAATTACACCGAAGTTAGAGAAGGAAATATTTAAGTGGTACTTTAAGAAATTGCATGAAAATTGAAATTATTGACTAAACTCTTGAACTTAGAAAACACAAATCATGTACACCTAAACTTACTCATTTTTTATCACACACACACACATACACATGCACATACACATATTAAGCACAATGCAGTTAATGGAATGTAAAATAAACTTGAAGCCCAATGAAGCAAAAACCAAAGGAAACAAAACAAACAAAAATGTGAGATTTGAAAAAAATAAATTTGTGTTTCATTATATCCTATAGCCCATTTGAAAATTAGTGTGATTAATATTACTTACAATTCACTAATTTTCTAGTTAAAATCTTTAAAGACAAAGTCAATAAAAATATTATATTTGCTTTTCTTTCTACAAAAAAGAATCTCATTTGTCTCCTGTACTAATCAAGTACCGTGACAACATAAAATAAATATATGATTTGCTTTATAGTACAAGATTATGATTATGCTGGTGTATACATGAAACTATTGACCAATGAAACTTCTTTGGTATAGCAAGTTTTTACATGAATATCAACCTGGATACATCTTGCTATAATTTTTATTTTTTGTAATGTTTGACTTAACCAGTGCACTATCTTTGTTACCATTTATAAATGACTATGCTAGTTTATTTCTACAGTCTCTGGAAAAACATGGAAGCCTAAAATTTTTTTAAATAGCTATTTCCTTATATATGCTAGGTAAGACATATCCAAAGCATGAGAAAAAAAAAAAAAAAACACCCTGTCTTTATAGTAAATCTTGGTGAGAAATATTTAGAGCATCCCAGAGTTACGCTATTTGGGGGTCACTATGCAACTGAAGTTGAGCTATTAAGTTCTGCTGCTATATACTGTATGTATATGGTCTTAATTATTAAAAACCCAGAAGTGTTAACCTAAAATGTTGATGACTACCTAAAGATAAAGATCATTATTAACATAGTACAGACAAAAAGTTTTATTATTAAAAGAAAACAAGGCACAACTATGCATTCACTTTTAAAACTTGGTTTATTCATCTTTATTTAAGAAGCAAAGCTGATGTTGAACAAGGCAAATAATATTGAAGCAGATTAAGGAAAAATATGATTTAGCATTTATAGCCATGTTAATGGTATCAGACTGTAAAATCATAATATTCCTGCAGGTTAGCCACTTAAAAATAAATCATTTAATGACAAAAGTACATATTTTAGCAATCTGGGATTTCAAATAGAAGAAATATTGATTTGCCACTCCATCTATGTGTCAACTCACATATTTCTTGAGTAAAGACTAATATTTCTGAGTAGACATGAAATCATTTTGAACTTATTAAAATGGACAAGGGTGACAATCAGTTGATTATATGAAATGTAACCTTTTGAGTCAAACTATGACAATTTATAATTGCCTGCTGTGTGATAAATTGTCAGTGGAAACAGTCACATAACTTACTAGAATCAGAACATACATTAGAAATAATTTAGTTTGTACTCCTTGATTAATAGATAAGAAAACTAAAAAAATAAGTGAAATGGCAGAAGTCTCCCAACTAGCTATTGGGAGAGCTAAGATTCAAATCTAGATAAAGCATTTATTCTACTCTACAAATAATTGTTTTATTTATTCATCTGAATATTCTACAAATACTAACTTATTGTGTGCCATGCCTTGTGATAGGCCCAAGAAATAAAAATGGAAAGACTTGGGTCTGCCATCTAGAGAGACTGGTTTAGCAAAGGAGAGAGATAATAATAATAGAAGAAGGAGAAAGACAAGAAGAATAAATTTTTATGGTAGAGTGTGGTAATTGTTGTGCTAACAGTCTTCACAGGGTCCTAGGATTGTGCCCAGTGCCCTTTGAATGGTAGACTTGGCAGAGATCTCACTTGAGTTGCATTTTGAGTTGCATCCCTTCTTATCTGGATTGTTGCCTATTAAAAGATATCCCCACTTCCAGTTTGTCCTTTCTCCAAATCTGTCCTCCAAATTGCTGCCTGGCGGGTCTTTCTAAAATCTAAAATCTAATCAGAGCATTTGCCTGCCCGCCTGTCCATATAAGAGCCTTCAATGGCTCTCCATCTCTTCAAAATGAAGTTCAAATTCATTATGTTATCGTGAGATCTTTCATGATCTGGCTTCCGTCAATTACTCCAGCTTTACTTCCTGCTGCTCTTCCAGAAACATCCTTTGATTCAGAAGCATAGAACTACATACTGTTACCTCTGGGCCTGGGTAGAAGTTGAGAGAATTGTAGCCTGAAGGCCGCCATTAACTCAGTGAAGTTGGAAGTAATCTTTTAAAATAAAAGAAAAAGTGGTGATATAGGAGGACTTCGGGAGAAATGAAAATTGACAATAGTGACCAAGATGATAGAGAGAGGGGATGTCCTAGACAGTCAATTAGTGGTAAGGCACAGTTTGGGTTAAAAGTTCTTTCATTCCCCTAATTCTTTATGTGTAAATTGACAACTAAGTTAGTTGAAAAATATGTTTTGAATCTCACCTTACAAACAGCCCACCTAGGTGAAAATAAACACTGTTGAATCTCAAAGACAGTTATTTTTTTTTTCTTTAGACCATTTGATATGTTTTCCTATCCATGTTATGCCATTTCAATTTGAGAGCATAAGTCTCTACAATTAAAAACCTGCCTGAAGTAAAAATATTTACATGTCCAACATATCTAAATAGCTTGAGAAACTGCACAAAACATTAGCACATTTCTTAAGACTCTTATCTTCCCCTTATTTTCTAAAGGATGAGAGGAGGAGTTCTCCAAATTGAATACAGGAGAGAAATAGAATAACCAGATTATAATTTTAAATAATGCCGAATACTTTCCTATATAGAACCCGCAAAATGTGGCTTCATTACTACAGTGAGAATGCTACTCTTGGTTGCAAAAGGGAATTGGGAACTGATTGTGGCTATGTGAAAATGGTAAATGTCAGATCGCAGTTTAATTGTGGTAGAAATATGTGTTAGATCATTCTGAGTATTAAACAGCTGTGTAAATATTGGAAGAGCAGAAAATCTAACATAACAAATAGATGTTCTGAGGATCTTGCTTTTAAAAAAGTCATGAATCAAAATCTTATGTAGGAAAAATAAAGGTTAAGATACAGTGTATAAATCAGCATTTCTCAACCCTGACTGCATATTAGAATCACTTAGGGAGCTTTTAAATTAAACCCATGTCTGGGTCCCACTGCCAGATATTCTGCATCAATTGCTCTGGGGTAATGCCTAGGCATTAGTATTGCTTTTTATTTAAATAAGGTCCATATCTGATTCTGCTGTGCAACCTGGATTGAGAACCACTGGTCAACATAGATGAACGTAAGGTTCATATATTTCAGTTATAAAAAATAAGGTAGAAAAGTTATTCAATCTTATTAGAATTTTTCCTTGCACAGCCATCATGCAATGATGTAGTTAACAAAAATTAAGTTGCTTACCTGCAATTTTATGACGAAACTGACTAAACAAACCTTCCAAAGGTAAATGAAATAAAGGCAAAACCAGATAGAAGTGTATTTCACTGTCTTTTTCTGAATTCACATCTACATGACTAAAACTATTAATGCTCAGTAGAACAAGTCATCTTGACAGTGTATTTTTATATACCCTGTGAAGGTCCCATAAATAAAACATGGCTAAAATCATGTAGGAGGGACATTTATCTTGAAAACTGAAAATCCCTAAAGCAAGGGATTATATATTGCATATATTATAGTCACCATGCCAAAAAAGCAATGTACATACAAACACACACACATACATATGACATACTTCTCCAGCTATCTGAACTATAAAATATGCATTATAAAAGCTGCACATGTGTATACATTCATCAAACAAATATAAGTATGAGCACAAGCAAAGGAATGTTACTGTCTTAAATAATCTCCATCTTTTTAGTGTAGCTGTATTACCCACCATTTCAGCTGGTACAAGAAGACTAGACCTATTTCCAATATAGAATTTGCCTGTTAAAGGTTCAGTTTTGCCACCATCAAGGATATATAAAAGAATGGGCCAGGCAAACACAAAATAGCACTCTTTGTGGGGCCACAAGCCTTAGTTCAAATCTTATTTCTGCCTAACTTCTATGAGCCTTGGCAATTTCATCAATAAAAGTGTGATACTTTTATCTGTATCAAAGGATTCTTCTAAGGACTAAAAACTGTTAAGCACCATGAAGAGAAAGTGTTTCAACTGTTTTTTTCTCTCATCTCAAGCCTGTAGAACAACTCTTGGTACCTAATATGCAGTAAATATCCATTCAATGAATAAGTGAAACATTAGTGCATACAATTGACTACCTTGCACTTAGCAATCATTCAAAAAATCGTAGTTAATATTACTGCTCTTTTATTTCAAAAGATGCTTGCCTCATTTGAGTCATCAAAAAATTGAGATGTGATACTAAGGCAGTGGAATTGTGTTCCTCAAAAAAGATTATCTATCTCTATCTTGCACAGATATCTGAAACCTGATTATGTAATGCTGAGATAAGAATGAAAAATTCTCAGGGGTAAACGGATTTTGCCCTGAATGAGAGGAAGCCCTGAGGAAGATGGTTTTGCACAATCCTTGGTAATCATATTCAGGGTTGGCATTCTTTAAACTGTAGTAGTTTAGACCTAGGCTGAAAATCCGTTATATGTGTCATGCATCAACCCTCTTCCCAAACAAGAATCAGACTGTTTCCTTTGGTTTCTGGTCACAGAATGGATAAAATCATCCCTCCAGTTACCCAAATTAGAAACCCTAATATGGGTAATTAGAAACCCTAATATGCCTGACACTTCTCATTCTCAAGCTGAATTGCTCTCCACCAAATTTGTTTATTCTCCCTGTCTGTACTCGGACACCTGCCCAAACCTACTCGATATAATCTTTTTTACACATTATAGCCAGAATGATCTTTCTTAAAGGCAAATTTGATGAGCATGCTGCAGTTAAAAAAATAGTATTAAACAGTTTCCCTCTGCCCTTTTGGTCATGTTAGCATTCTTTAAATGGTTTACAAGGCTTTTCATCATTTGGTCCCTGTGAACTCTATAGGAAGAAAAATATGCATGCATGCACATATACACACATATGTCTATTATCATTTATATCTAATTGAAATCTAGTATTTGCTTCGGTTATAAATACTGGCCACAGACATTAGTGGTCATAAACAGAGATTGTGACTTTGTAACTAATGGAATTCACAAACATTTTATCATTATATTACAGTTGTAGTTTTCTCAAATATTATTTGCATTCATTTTTACTCTAAAATTAGGTCTACTACTAGCTCTTGTCATAGAAGTGTTAATAAAGAGCTACATATATTACTATGTTGCAAATTTATTTTATTATGTTTTGATCACTGTCTTTCAATGTAAATGATTTTGTTCATAATCCACTATATTTTTATTTTGTGCATATAAAAGCATTCTAAGAAGGGGCCCATAATCACCAAAATGCCACACACACACACACACACACACACACACAGTTAAAAACCCCTGAATTATATTGTAATAGACTGCACATTATTATTTGTTTGTTTGTTTTCCCTGCAAGATGTAAACACCATTAGGACAGGCCTTGCTTCAGAATGGTAGCCTCCCAGGTTGATTCCATAGGGACTCAATTAATGTGTTGAATTAAATTGAATTAAAATAAAGCCCTGAGATACAGCCATAATTTCAGATGGTTATTTTAAGAACACTTTAGCACTTAGTACGGTGATACTCTTTAAATTTAAACTGTATTGTCAGGATTAACATTTCCAAAGTCACTAAATTTAAATTTTAGAGATTTTTTTTCTGATTACTGGCTCCAAGTATTCATTTTAGTTTATGTGTGCAAACATTCAGAATGACTATGTGCTGGAAGGGTAAAAAAAGATGATGACTTTGCCCTGGCCCTCAAAATCTCACAGCTTAAGATCTAATTCTCCAAAGGTAGACAAAACTTTTTGCTTGTGTATTAAGTTGCATTTGGTTATATAACTTTTATTCAGATAAGAATAAGGAAGAATCTTGTTCCTCTCTTACTTTCTATTTCTTTATAATAGTAAACATCATCATCTCAGGCAACAGCATCTCCAATGGTATAAATTTTGCCTGTCACATAAAAAATACATTTGAATATATAGTCACATCATGTTTACTTTCACTTTTTATAACTTTTCAAAAAGCATTATTCCACCATGACATTTACTGGGCTTAGTCATAGAACAAATATGAGCTGTTAGGGAACTTCTAATTAAATGTCTTTATTTTATTTTTTATTTATAACTAAAGAGCATTTTTAGTCTACTGTAAATACAAGTTAATATCATTTGCTAAACAACATAAAAGTGATTGAATATTAATGTTAAAACATTTCATGAGCAGATGAGAGACTCTGACATGATTTATTTTAATAAAAATAATAGTAATTACACATGTTCTCATACAGAAAATCAGAATGGTGTGATTCTTGACTGCATGACCAAAATCAATCTACCTCCTTTGTGGTTAGTCAATGCAGTGACTTCAGCACCTAGTATGCACAGGGTTGTGCATTCTTTGTGTTGTGCTCTTCTATAATGGAGTGATGGATTGTTTTATGCATGTTTTCTTTAAAGCATTCACTTAATTTTTAAATGGAAAACAATAAGTGACAGAAATAGAGCATAGACTTTCAGAATATAATCAGAATGAGCACCAGTTAAAGATAAAACAAAATACTCAGGTAATTAGAATGGAAATGTTTGTTTTATTATAATGCCAGTGAATAAGGTGGTGCTTAAATTTCCATATTAGATGTTCATGCTTATTTAACATTTTTATGTTCCATGTTCCATGTCTGTTTTATTTTGACTTGTGTACCATTAAGTACCAGCAAAGAGTGATCAATGTTATGGTCCAGATCAATGCTCCCCAGCTTTTATTGGCCACTGGTAATACCTGGGGATCTTGACTTTTTATTTTTATTTTATTTGTACAAATTGATTTGGTACATGTGAAATTTTGTTACATGTATGTGTAGGTGATCAAGTCAGGGTATTCAAATTGCAGATTGTGATTGGGGTTAGGGCTGAGAATCTTTTAAGTGAAAAAATGATACCAGATCAGTTAAACAGGAAAGGTTGACTTTATTAAAGACTACTACAATAGAAGAAAGAGAATCAACTCAACTCCACTGAAGCAAAAGGTGAGAACATTTTTAAATGGTGGGTGAACTAATGGAAAAGCATTAGAGGTCATTGGCAAGGGTGGGAAGAGGCTGCTTCATGTGATTAGGCAATCTCTGTTTGCTAATGGTTCCTTATCAAAGTTAGGCTCCTACTCCCCAACAGAGACTGGGAAATAGAAGTGCTAACTTTCTCAATGATTACCTTTCAAAGGATTGGCTCAAAGGTCCCTGAGAAAGACATTCCAGGGTTGTGGAAGATTAACATCTCAAAGGATCAGAAAAAGAATTTAGAATTGCAAATTTTCTAAAGTGGGAGGGGTTTGTGGCTCATGCCTGTAATCCTAGAACCCTGGGAAGTTGAGGGGGAGGATCGCTTGAGCTCAGGCGTCTGAGACCAGCCTGAGCAGGAGGGAGACCCCGTCTCTACTAAAAATAGAAAAAAATAGCCAGGCGTCATGGCTTGCACGCACTTGTAATCCCAGCTACTTGGGAAGCTGAGGCAGGAGGATCGCTTGAGCCCAGGAGTTTGAGGTTGCTGTGAGCTTGATTGACGCCACAGCACTCCAGCCCCGGCAACAGAACGAGACTCTGTCTCAAAAAAATTTTTTTTCTAAAATGCATGCCCTAAGAAAAAAGAAGTCACAGGCCAACAGCCAGAAAGAGGCCTATCTAAGGCCGGGCGCGGTGGCTCACGCCTGTAATCCTAGCACCCTGGGAGGCCGAGGCAGGTGAATTGTTTGATCTCAGGAGTTCGAGACCAGCCTGAGCAAGAGCGAGACCCTGTCTCTACTAAAAATAGAAAGAAATTATATGGACAGCTAAAAATATATATATATAGAAAAATTAGCCAGGCATGGTGGCGCATGCCTGTAGTCCCAGCTACTCGGGAGGCTGAGGCAGGAGGATCGCTTGAGCCCAGGAGTTTGAGGTTGCTGTGAGCTAGGCTGACGCCACGGCACTCACTCTAGCCCTAGCAACAAAGCGAGACTCTGTCTCAAAAAAAAAAAAAAAAAAAAAAAAAAAAGGCCTATCTAAAGTTTAGCCAAGCTGAGGGGCATATTGAGGCCATGTTGAATTTCTAATAAACTCCCAGACGGTATTAATATTGTTGGTCTGTAAACTATACTGAGTAGCACAGGGGTGCACTCTTGCATTAATATGCAGAAAATATTCAATACTGATGAGTTATGTAACATTTTTTTAGCTTCTAGAGTGTACTGTTTATAGAAGTGTTTGTTTGAAATGGTCAATACCATTATCTATCTAGATAAATAATAAAAGGTGTTGTGTGAAATATTTATAGCAATGCTATCTATTCATATATCTAGGGGCCTACTAAAAATGTTTGAGAGTCTCTCCCTATGAGACTAAATCTGGAATAAGGTAGGTCCCAGGGTTCAGGACACATTTGATGTTTAACTCATTTCCCTATGAAAAAAAATAGTGTTAAAAAGAAGTTTCATTGTTATATTTTGTTTTAATTATTCTCTCTAAGCCCCTAGCAAATAGGTTGCATCATCCATTTTTAATAGTTGAAAAAAACTGTAGTTATTTTGGGTCAGTGATGGTGCAAAAAGTACAATTCAATACTACAAATAGTTATTACCTGATAAAGTCAAGTTTTTAAATTATCAGCTAAAATAGAATGAATATGCCAAAACAGTAGAAAATCATTAAAGATACAATAATAACATTCCAGGGACTTTTTTAAAAAATTGAATTCTCCAAAGAACATTATTATAAACTAATTTTCCTAATTGCATAGGAATGGAGGATTGCTTTTTTAATATTAGTCAAAGGAGTTTCAAGACATTTGAGTCACCTGTGTGGACACTGGTGTTTATCCCATTAAATTTAATGTGGTAATTTAAAGTGTTCTTGTTAGAATAATCAACATTCTAAATGCCATTCATTAACATATTTTATACAGAAAATAGTAAGGCCTGAAATGAACTCAAAAAACAAGCTTTAAATTGCTAAAACTAAAAGCATATAATGATAACACAATCCAAAGGTCACAAAACACAATAATTAATTAATACTTAAGAAAATAAATCAACGAATTAATAGGATTAAGAAAGCTTTGGCTTGTTTTCATAAAAAAGCTAAAAAGTTAAGAATGTGATTTTTTTAAGACTTGCTTTTCATAAATGCAGTTTTTAATCCATTCAAAGCCTTATCTAAATTTAAAAATTCAAACAAAAAATTCCTAATATTTTAATTTTAATCACAAGAGGTTTAATCAGACTAAGACATTTAACTTGGCAGCCTCCTTTTTAACACATAGAGCTACTTCTTTAGTCTGCCTTGGTTAATAAAATGGATGAGTTCCAATGAATTTGGATGTAAAGTAATAATCAATCAACTGAATTCTGTTTTCCATTGATTTTCATTATAAAATTGTAGAATTTTTTTGACATAAAATAAGCATCACTCTCTGAAATAACTTAATTTGAAAATTGAATAAGAAAGAAAACATGATGCAGAATATTGCAAAGACCTTCATATATTTGCAGCACTTTGCATCTACCACTTGCTTCCTGAACAGAGAACCATTTCCTATAATAACAGCTAACACTCGTGAAGGATTTTCTATCCAGAAGTAGTTTCTATAATCTTTACATCTATTCATCTTCATGATTACCTTGTTAAATGAGTACTATTGAGATCATCAATATCTCCATTTTACATAAGTAATAAGTACCATACTTTTAGTTTAAATCAGTCTGACTCCAGAGCCTTCATTAAAAAATATATATTTTATTTTTATAGGTAACACAAATACTGAAAATATTAATAAAACAAATTTATAGTTAATTAACACCCTTATTACCATCTCTGATGTCAGAAGCTAGAACCTTGCAAGCCATTCCAGAAACCTTCCATGTGCCTTCTTGTAACCACCTTCCTACACACACACACACACACACACACACAAGTGTGTCCACTATAGTGACTTTTTTGAAATGGCATCCTTACTTTTCTTCGTAGTTTTATCACTCAAATATGCATCCCTGAACACTGTAGTTTACTTTTGCCCAATTTTTAAAATATTTTAAGTATCTTTTAATATATAGTTCCCCCCCCTTTATCTTTTCCTTTTATTTAAAACAGTTTATTTGTTGAAGAAACTAGATCATTTGTTCTATAGTTTTCCATGGTCTGGCTTTTGCTGTCTGTGTTTTTGTGATGTGGTTTAATTTGTTCCACTATTGTATTTCCTATCTACCCTCTTGCCTTGTCTAAAGATCACCAAACTTCAAGGTCTTCTTTCCTGCCCTGCTCCATGGCACTTTTCAGCCCACTCTGGATATGGGTGGTGGCCGGTAGATGTGGGTTGCAGTTTCTTGCTTCTCTAGTCATGTATATTTGGCTTTCGGTTTCTAAATGCCCATACAAGAACACGTTCCAGGGATGACAGGTTATGCATGGTTTTGAGGCAGAATGAGAAAAGTAAACAATATATATAATGCATATTTTTATAAAATTAAATTTCTCCTTTTAAAAGAGTATTCTTTATTATGATATTTCAGTTGGCCTACTGTTTTACTATCATATTTCCCTTTCATTGTTGTTTTGTTTATATTTTTGTTTTGATCAAATAAAAAGTTGGAAACCCAGTTGACATAGACATCTTCATTATTTTTTTTTTATTCTGCTGATTTACAAAATTGCAAAGTTTGGAAACACTACTTTAGCCTTAAAATTCCTTCAGAAAATTAGTTTTAATTTTCATAAAGTATTGTTCTTAACCAATTCTGTATGATAATTTTTTTTTAAATCTCTCTTAGGTATACCTTGAGGAAAAGTACGTGTGATTTGTCTAAGCTTTTGAATAAAAGTCATTCTTTCTCAAATGCCTTTTTACCACTAAAACTGTTATATTACTTTATGGAAAGGAGAAAAGCAACTTTCTTTTTTTGGTACAGGAAACATAAAAGTTCATCTCATGGGAGGTGTGGAGAGAAGGGTGGTGAAGTAATCCTCCTCTGTACATTTCTGGATCTGTTCTTAAATCAGATTGGTTTCATTCACATTGCCTGCTGTCATGAAAGTCCGTGCCTTGCATGCAATGCCAACATAAATTCTCAGCACAGGAATAGCTCTGCTTGTTGAGGAAGATGTTCTGAATTATTAAATTTTTTAAATTAGCTATTCCTGCCTATGCTCTCAGAATATATATTAAAAAGAGTGATCTGGAGTATTTTATGTTAGTGTGGGATAGGCAAGCCAAACCTCCTTTCTCTCTCAGCTTAGCTTATTATATCTTCAGTACTTGCAAACTGTGTGGTACATGATCAGTCACAGCACACTGCTATTTATTGAGCATCCATGGCCACTGGCTGACATGGCATTGAATATAACATTGTATTGTTGCTCCAAGCCTTTTAGCCTTCGTGCTAAAATGACTCAACCCATCACAAGAAATTTATAATGGATATATAACTCACCTATTTATTCCACATGAGATTGATTTGTTGTGAAGTTTCTGGCTATAATGTCTTTGAGAGAGTAGACCTTCATTTCAAATAAAGACAGCCTCATCTATGGATTTCAAAGCATGTCTATACACTGTAAGTCTGTATTAAGGAAATAAGATGAAGCCAACTGTTAAAAATAAGAAAATATGTGTGAAAGGGTTTGGCACTGCGTTACATAGAAGTATTAAATTAGGAGATTTAGGGCATATTGGAAATTAATATTGTTTGAAAGATTATTTTGAATTCTATAGAAAAATTAGCACTGTTAATTAGGTGATGTGATTTCAGCTTTTCCAGGCCGTCTGCTTCTCACAGTATGAAAATCTTCTTCTAAGCCCACTTGCTTTATTGTGGCCACTGTAGCTGTTCTATCATTATGGTCTTTTACAAAAAAGTATTACACTATTATCTCTCAGGCAACCAGGGCTTTTCTTTTCCCAAACTGTTATGGGGCACAAATCTTTTTGGTTACATGGATAACTTTTATAATGCTTGAGTCATGGTTATAAATGTGCCCATCATCCAGAAAGTTTCCACTGTACCTGATGCTTCTGGCCCATCCTGTCCTCCCCCCTCCCCCCTGCTCAATTTGCAACCAGGGCTTTTTGTCAGCCCACTTCATCTCCCCATCCCTTCCTATAATTCTTTACACCTCTGGAAATTGGAAAGCCCACATCCCATTCTCTTCTGCATCTCCAAGCCTGCCAAAGTTCCTTTGTAAAACCATCAAATGACCACAAACTAATCTGATGAAGTGATTCATATTAAAGTTTTAATGAGAAGTGACTGAGCACTAGGCAAGGCCATTCTTCAACTACCCATTGTATTTTATCAGTGATCCTCCACAGGCAAAGCATGTGACTAGAGTTGGAATTTAGAATTTTCTGTGATGATGGCCCCATGGTTTATATATGAGACCTTTGGTAGCAGGAGTCTCTGAAAGCCTCTAACTCACGGCAGTCTGAAATAGACATAGGCAAAGCCCCAGTGGCATTTTAAAGAAAGCTGTTGTAAATAATCTAGTATTACAAGCTCAGTCTGTTCTGCATTTATCAGAAAAAATAGAATCTGCTGCTGCAAGATATTAGAATTTCTGGTGTCTTAAGCAACAGGCTTGAATGTCACTACCTGGATTCTCCCCTTTGGCTTCGTCTTCGCAAATAGGATGCTTAGGAGGATGCAGCAATTGACGGGGTAGCTGCTCTATGTAGTTGCTTTTGTTTATTTTCTTACTGACCTGGCACAGCGTAGGCGGAGGCGATGCATGTTTCCTGACATTGGGCCAGTGATGTATGGCCTGACCTTCAAAATGAGGAACATCATCTCTGTGGGTGAGAGTATAGCCGTGCAAATGCTTTTATCCCATATTGCTCAGCAGTTTGCAAACAGTTCTGACAAAAAGTACAAAAAGTACTCACCCCGCTGAGTTCACTGAAGCTTGTATATTGGTTTTACTTTGAACATTTTGGCAAATTAAGTGCCGAGTGAAACCATAAAATTGATTTTATTTACAACAAAGCCTTGTAGTGTCTGTTGGTGGTTCTTGCATCTCTTTCCTTTAGTCTTTGAGATTGTTTCTGTTGGTGGCTTATCTAACTTTACATCAAATTTGCATCCATTTCAGGATAATTCTTCCCCTGGGTTTCTTCTTAATTGATATTGGGCATGATCTTCTATCTCAAACTTTGTGCATGAAGTTATTAACAATAGAGTTCGGGTTTACACCTACCTCAGGTGATTATGATTCAGGACATATGAGATGGAAACTCAAACTTCACATTGTTAATAAGTAGGTGACCCCCTCTATGCGAATCTACTGATCTCATATTTAGAAATGCTGCCCTGTACTCTGCAGAGCAGTCATTTTGTAACTCTGCTAAATATTAATAATAAAGGTGCACAAGGGATAACCTTCTGATTTACCATAAGATAGTTTGAGTTTTTTCTATTTGGTTCAACAGTGCTGCTATGGATGGCATTCGAAGCAAATGTTAAGATCGGGCATAGTATATTTTGAGTGGATTGTGAGTTTTCCTTAGAACCACAAGGTAAGTTAGAATTGTAAGGGAGCCATCTAGTGGATAAGCATATAGACCTGTTGCATCTTGTCTTAAGGTCTTTGCCTTATGGGTTTTATCAGAATATAGATTTAAATATATAACTAAGTATATATATGCTGTGAATACATATGCTTATAAATTTTATTTTGTATTCACATTAAATATATAATAAATGTTAATTATTTTTATTTTATGTTTTTGCTCTTTTTGTTTAAAAAATAATTTCTCATCATTTTATACGTAATAGTCTATAATTTATGTAGTTCTATTCCTTTTATGAAACATGGATACAGAGATGAATAAGACATGGTTTTGCCATAAAATAAAATGCACAATCTATTTGTAAGGACATAAAGATATGCTACTAATTAAAACATATTGTTTAGTACCGACTAAATCTCCCTTGGATTTGAATGTAAGAGGGATTTTAGGATTTAAAAAGTAGTTTATACAATTAGAGAATGCATAATAGTGTGAAGAAGTCACAGTCTAAGATACACTGCTATTTTTTATTACTTCAAAATTTTGTTTTTGAGACAGAGTCCAGCTCTGTCACCTGGGCTAGAGTACCGTGGTGTCAGCCTAGCTCACAGCAACCTCAAACTCCTGGGCTCAAGTGATCCTCCTGCCTCAGCCTCCCAAGTAGCTGGGACTACAGGCGGGCACCATGACACCCGGGTAGTTTTTCTATTTTTAGTAGAGACGGGGTCTTGCTCTTGCTCAGGCTGGTCTTGAACTCCTGAGCTCAAGCAACCCTCCCGCCTCAGCCTCCCAGAGTGCTGGGATTTACAGGCATGAGCCACCGCGCCGGTCTACTCTGAAGTTTGTTTGTTTGTTTGTTTGTTTGTAACAGCTTATAATAAATGCCTGGGGCTGATCAGGGTATTGCCAAAAATCTACATCTTGCTACTTATGTTTACAACAATCTGCTCGCTATCTCCCTCAAACAAGCATCCTCCTTATTTCCTGCATATTATTTTTATAATGTAATAAAGATGAGTTAGACATTTGAGCAATAGTGTTTTCCTGTTACACATACAAAAACTAGTTAATAGGAGAGCAAGATACCCAAGACACTCATTTTTCCAGGCACACATTTTAAGTATATTGTCACAAGAAACATTCAGAAGTTTGACATTTTAAATTAAATTGAGGATATTCTATCACAATTTACATTGTTTCAAGTTCTTAGGCTGGGTCATTCCTCCTTCCCCTGTACTCTGGGACTCTCATCCATTTATGCCTGACTCTGCCATTCAAGTAACTCCCAAGTTTTCTCTCCCACTGCTACATTTTTCCTCTCCTCTCCAGGATTCAGGCTTCCAAATGCCTGCTGGACATCACTTCCTGGTATTCTTGCACTCCAAGATGCTCTAAATCAAATTAGTGATCTTTGCAATACTCTTGTGTTGTGCATTTCAATTAAAGGCTTTTACCCTTAATTTTCTTAAGAATAAAAGATTCTCTTTAATCTTTCTCTCTAATTCTCCTCCCCCAAGTTTTTGTTGGTTCTGTCTCTAAAGTCTATCTAGCATCATTCATTCAGGATACTCTGCAAAATGTAGATTATGAGGTCAGGTCCTGTGGAAGGTAGGGAACCTATATCAGGACACACAGAGATTCCTGCCTCCCTGGTGTACATGCCCAATGTGTAATCCCCTCCCCTTGAGTGTGAGACTGAATATAATGGATGGCAATACCATGACTAGATTACATTACACAGAAAAAGGGAAAGGAATTTGCATATGTAATTTGGGCTGCAAGTCAGTTGATTTTGAGCTAATCAAAGGAAGATTATCCTGGGTGGGCCTGACTTAATCAGGTGAAGGACCCTAAAATAGTAACTGGACCATTAGGAACCGGGCCCTTCCTGAAAATAGATTCTCCTGCTGGAAAGGAAATACTCCTTGATGAAGTAAACAGCCGTGTTGTGAGAGGGCCTGTGAGCAGGCCATGTGGCCATGAATTTCAAGTGGCCTCTAAGAGGGAAGAGTGGTTCCTGGCTGACAACTAGCAAGAAAACAGAGACAACCACAAGGAAATGAATGGTACTAACAATCACAGAAGCTTGAAGGAGGACCCAAGCTCCATAAAGGAATGCAGCCCAGCTTCCACTCTGATGCAGCCTTGTGAGGCTCAGAGCAGGGGATCCAGTTAAACAGTGCTTGGAATCCTGACTTACAGAAACAGAAATAACAAATTCATGTTGTTTTAAGCCACCAAAATTGTGGTTATTTGCTATGCAGCAATAGATAATGCAGGTCCTCGTTATCTTTTGCTTTGGATCAGTACAATAACCTTCAAACTCAGCTCTCTTATTTCATCCATCCCCATGATATCCTACATACTGCAGTGGATAATTCTTACCACTCAAGACTGTTTTGAATATTAAATAAGACAAAGTATTGAACATTTTTTACAATGTCTGGCCTATGCAATAGATCAACAAGCATTAGTTATATGATTATAACATATAAGGCCGTCTACTATATACATTTCCCTCTTGTCCTCCAGCCATATGAAGCAGGCACCATTCTGTCTCCTGCCTTTGCAGCATGATGGAGAGTGAAATGCATGGATACTGTTTCATTTTCAGGTTCTACTCCCGCCCCCCCCATATGACCTTGAGCAAGTTTCTTCACTAGCCTCAGTTTGGTTATTTTTGGAATGGGGCTAATTGTAATATATAGTTCTCAAGTTGTCTTGACTGTATCTCTCCATAAATCAGTCACATCTAACAATAGCTAAAAATTGGTCAGTGAGGCCACTTACCATAAGGACAATATGACGAATGTCTTTCATAACATTATGAAGACCCATGGAAAACTTTTTCTCTTTTCTATATTAGCAATAGTTATGGCCCTTCTGAACAACCAATGTATTATCTGACCAGGCTTTCCTCTTTCAATTAGCTGCTAATTGAAACAATCTGTACTAGCTTTTAGTTCAAACCTAACTCTCTATTTCCATCCTTGTATTTGCTTTTTCCCCTTATCAATTTCTAATTTATGTTTTCCTGTTATACTTAGGTAAATTACCCTAAACTGATTCTTAAAACAAGAATGGTATAAATAAATATATAAATACCTTCCAGGGTTGTCACATATGTAAGAAGCACTATTCAAGTGTCATTTGTGAGTGTATGTGTATTTTAATGGTGAGAATTAACAAAACATGGGAAACACTGACATAGGAAAACCAATAATAAAGCAACTTACAAAATTCCATCGAATGAATCCTGTTTCTTCCCATTGAACAGATCATGGATGCAATTCATAAAAAGGCAAATATAGTTATTCTTACATCACCCATTTAGTTAAAATATCCCAAATGCTATAGCATAAGGAAGTACATGTGCTAGGCAGCCTTTGAATTAATGAACTGATTTTGATCTTAAAACTGATGCTCTCTTCTCTCCCAGAGGTATGGCTATATATATCTATGTTTTAGCCAGCCACTTTTTCACCAGATTCCATTTGAAAGTCAATTGGTGAATCATCCCCAATGCCTCATTGAACATAATGTTGAGAAGCAAGATTTCTGTATTCTATTGATGTATTTAAGCAGCACCAAACAAGGAGACATATCAATGGAAATACTGGTCAAATCATTTGTCAACCATTCTATAGAGAAAACAAATGACTGAGAACTTCCTAACTTCTCCACTGATTGAGTCACTATACCAAAATAAAACATGAATCTGTATGGAGACATACTAACACTTCATCATAAAAAAATAATTAGGAGTCTTAATTGAAATAAAGCCGTATTTGTGGATGTAGTCCCTCTTTCAAGATATGCAAGTACTACTTCAGTTTACAGAGTTAGATTTCTGTATGTATTTCTGTCATTTCTTTATGACCTTATTGAGCAATAATATAATAAATAGTACCAAAGTAACATTGCATTTTGCATGGGGGGACTGACCATGCTGTGAGATCTTTAGCAAAAATATTGAACTGTCTTCTGGTTAGCTTAGAATGACTGTATTTTGTGCTAACCATCACTGATTTGCACCAAAAAAAAAAAAAAAAAGAAGATAATCTGTAGGTACATACAGCGAATACCTAGCCCTCTTAGGATATTTATGCTTCCATTCCTTCTTTTTCTTAATTGTTTTCCAGTTCAAGGTCACAACTGCAGTACCTTATATATCCAATATTAGAAGTAAGGACATCTGTGTTGCACTGATATTGTTAAACTGGTATTCAGTAAAATAAAACCATTCCTAGCAGTAATGAGTGAGAACTTGCCTTTCATCTAGAGCCAAGTTCATTAGAAATTCATGCTCACAGCCCAGAGAAAAACAGAGTTTTTATGAGGTTTCAACGAGTAATATATCTGCATGATGGGTTGTTCCAAGAAACTAAGCAAATGAAAATGTCAGTTTGCAGAAACTGTCAAAACCAGCATAACCTAATTTAGAATTGCTGCTTATTTAATAAACCACCAGTAGCCCTACCAGATAGAGTCCTGTCAGTCTTGCAGGAAAAGTACTCATTCCTCTTGCGCTTATGTTTGTAGACACCCTAGGCTCTGCTAATGGGAAAGAGTATTAATTAGATACAGCACCCAATCATTAAACAGTTGCAAATATAGTGTTCTTAGCTATGAAATGCTAGAAGCCTTGATCTGTATACATCCTGATGTGTCAAAATGGGACCCCAGTTTGTATGCAATTATACAATAGGGTGCCTCACTTTGTGCTTTGCATAGCCTCAAAATATACAAATGGATAAATAATTGTATTGATGTATATTCCATGAGTTTGAATTTTGTGGTACCCACTTAAAATAAGATCTCATTTGGGGCCCTTAGTGTTTGCATACTAAGGGTCTGGAATATTACTACTTTTCATAGTAACATCTTTACAGACATCACCTCAGACTTCATGTTTTACTGTTGTTAGTTATTGTGAAACAAATGTTAGACTGGCAGTGGCCAATGCTGCTTCAAAAGAGTATACACATTAAGTGGATGATATTCTAAACTAGCAGTGGAGGAACTCTGAAGAGGGTAGGGCTGGAGATGACAGGAGTGGCGGGGGGAGAGGTATTATGAAAGAAGAAAATATTCATGCATATTTAATTGCATAGAATAATTTGATTGCAAGTTCAAAGACAGAATGAAAAAGAATGTAATCAATTCTCTGCATGTTGGCACAATAGAAATTTGTGGGGAGACTACGGAGGAAAAGAAATGAGAACAGCTGAATGAACTCAATCGCTATGATGTGGAGCCTTCCTTATTGTTGAGAATGGAAAAGAGTGCAAACGCACAGTGCACCAGATTTGGCAGCAAGCTGTGTTTTCTCAGTATGGTAGATCCCTATTGCTCATGAGTATTAGAGAAAGACCTACACACCTGCTTCTGTTGTTCTCAAGCTGAATGATGATTACTGAGTTTATAAATGGCCTTTCTTTCCTCTCTGCTAATGTTTCCTCCTATGTGGGAAAAGGTAGATTATCTGGCTATCTAAATATCACCTGGAATTGTTACACTATGCAGCGGGTGTTCAAGAAATGAGAGTGGATGGTTTGGATTGATAGTTTTAAATAATAGCATGTTTTCAACATGTTTAATTGTATTTTCCAGATTTTCTATTTGTTCTTCCTTTACCATCTATTGATTATTATAATTTTAGCTCCACAGGCCTGTTACCTAGAGTCATGTTGATAGGTTTTTGTCATCATGTGACATTGCTTTCCTTCAATCTCACAATTGTGTAACTTATTTCCACATGCCATTTCTTAAGCCCATTCTTGCATTGCTATTTACTCAATTATATGTGAATCTTGGAATCTCCCTCTCGTCCTACCTGACAACAGCCACTCACATAGTTTCTTTGATCCTAACTTGCCTTGATTTCTTTCTATCCATTATAGATCACCAATACCCAATTTGTTCATCCATTGTGTTTGAGAAGGTAGAAACATCATTTTAGTGATATTTTCAGTGACTCACAATTGTTCATCATGAACATAAAGTTAACCTGTAGCAACCAGTGGACCTGTTGGTTGTACAGCTTTGTCAACTGTAGAGGGTAGATGTGGGCATGTGTAATCTGGAGAACAAAATGTCAAAGATGCCAGAGGCTGATATTGCTGTCTTTAGTAGTAGAGTCTTATTAGGACATGGCCTAGAACTTTATTTTCAAAACAAAACAACAAAGTGGATAATCACTTCTTTTCCTTATTAATGACCTCCTAATATCTACTGAATTGGTAGTGCAAATTCTTATTTTGAAAGTATTTTAAGAAATCAGAATTTAAAATATCTTTTTCATATTTCTCTATATTTTACAAAGCTTTCTTTAAAAAAGATGACAACCTTTAAAAATAAGTTTTATATATCACATATGCTTTCCGATCAAAGAAAGATGGAAATGTTGATAGTAAAACAAACATTTTTCTTCATGGTCTGTGTTAAAAATTTAGTCTGACTCATTCATACTAACCTATGTAGAATTTAACTTGGGTAGTCTGATCTTTGTTGCAAAAATTGGAATATTTTCCTTGTCATAAGTCCCACTTTATTATGTGATGGAGAATTGTTATAAATAAATTATATTACTTTTTAAAATATAATCAATATTTTTACTTAAAGACCTTCTTGAATATCATACCACATTCAATTTCCAGTTAATCAAATGGAAAGTTAAAACAAATTAGTGTGCATTAGTAGGCTTCTGTTGCTGCTGGTACAAATTAACAAAAACTTCGTGGCTTAAAACAACACAAATTTATTACTCTTTTGACATAGGTCTTACTGATTAAGGTGTCAACAGAGCTTCATTTCTTTCTGGAGGGTCTAGGGAAGAATCCATTTCCTGGCCTTTTCCAACTTCTAGAAGCAGCCCACATTCCCATGGCTTATGGCCTCCTTTCTCAATCTTCAAAGCAAGCAACATTACACATTTCTGACCATTGTTTGGTAGTCCTATCTTCCTCTCTGACTCTGTTCTGCCTCCTCTTTTCACTTAAGGAGCCTTATGATTAAATTGAATACATCTGGATAATCCAGGCTAATCTTCCTTTTTTAAGTTCACCTGATAAACGACATAAATTCCATCTGCACCCTTAACTCCCCTTTGCCATGTAGCCTAACATATTCACAGGTTCTGGGGATTAGGACATGGACGAGGAGGTGCAGGGGGAATTGTTCTGCCTGCCACCAAGTGGTATATAGGTATATAAATATATTTTTACTTAAATATGTCCATGAAAACAAGCATCAGTAAAATAGATTAAGTACTTTTCAATTTTCAACTTTGGCACTAGGTTTTTACCTATAGAATGAAAAGAAATCGACCTGATTATACAGTGCATACTTGGAATCAATTTGAGGCCTTGAAATTGTTTATAAAAATAAATGCATATATGATTTATGAAATTTGATTATAATATCAAGGAATTTTCCTCAACCAAAATAATGTTCTGTGACACTGATACATAAAGCAAATTCCAGAATGTTATTCTACACTCTAAAAATAGTAAAGGCAGAAAATTGCTAACATCTTCAAACTTTTCCCTGTGAGCCACTAAACATTGCTAATGTCTCTGTGACACTATGTTCCACAAATGAAGAAAACGTTTGTTTTTTTAATATCCTGTCAAATGATACTATTTTTTCAAGCCCAATTCTAAATTTCTAAATAAAGGGATTATGAGCAAGCTTTCAATCTCTTTTATCCAGAATTTATTTAGCATTGTTGCATAAAGTACCCATGAAAATTTATGTATAATATAGGAACATTTTGTTTGGGGGTTAAGAGTTGTGATAGTTTACATGATTCCTATGGAAATTGGAACTGGTAGAGTCATAAGGTACAATGCCATATTCTTAAGGCAAACATACTATATAATGGAAATGGATTTAGGGAACTCTCTTTTGGGCTGAACTAAGTAGGCAGTTCTTCATGCAAAGGCACAATGATACAGTGGTAAAAATGGTGGGTTAGGATACAAGAAACTTGATTTCTGATTATGGCTCTATCTCTAATTATTGTAACTAATATATCCTTTTGAACAAGTCAAGGGACAGCTTTTTGGTCTGATTTATCTCATGTAAAAGAAATGAATTGAGGTGGAATTACTGCAGAAACCCTATATCATTCACAGCTTCTGTGATGCTGCGTTATAATCCCAGTTTTGCATAGCCACCACATGTTTCACATCAGCTGTAGTGGCTTGTGGAAGAAAGGGCGGAGGTGGAAGCAAAACATGAAATACAGCAAGGAGATGTGATATGGCAAAGATCTTGCTACTGCAGTTGTTGGAAACAGCTCACTGAAATGCTGAGAGCTGAAAAGGGCTCTTTTGCACATCTCCTTGCTACTTTACTGTTTTCTGAGTTCAATTCCAATGGCAATAGCGAATGTGAAGGGGCCTTAAAAAGAAATAGCATCAAGATGTTTTACTATAGTTCTGCGTTATTGTGTATGGAATAGACTTGATACTAGAAAGTTGACAGCAAAGTTAAATTCTCCATATAAGATTTTTTTTTCAAATGACTTCTTTTTTTTTTTTTTTTTAGAATTGAAACTGTACTCCCAGGGGAAGATAAATGATACCACAAGATACAGTAAAAATCAGAGAATGCTATCATAATATAGACAGGATAGACTGCAAACAAAATCTATCCCATACCCACATTTAACTGATACAGACATGCAAACAGCGAGACTTCATATTTTATTCAAGGTCAAGCAGCCAATTATAGAGTCAGGATCCATTATTTCTCACCAACTTTTTATACTTGAATTGCATATGATTACATATAGTATTAAGGAAGTTTTTTTTGGTTAACTATTGACAATATTAACATTAGTTGCTAATTATTTAATAATAGTTAATACTTCAGCCATGGTTCATATTTGCCAAACACTATTCTGGATGCTTTACTCAATGTAGTATTATTAATTCACTTAGTCATCCCAAGAATCCTATGAGATAGTTCTATATCTACTCCTATTTTACAGGAGGGGTACCTACGTTTCCAGTTCACACTTTCAATAAATATTAAAGATGGGATTTGAACCCAGAGTTTGGCTGCAAATCAGTGTTCCCAATTGTGCCGTGATGCCTCAAAACTTAAATGATACAAGAAAAGCTGAAGTACCTGGTTGGACCTGGATTCTTTCATGATTACAATCACATGAGATGAATCACTTTGATACTTAGATCTTTAATAAGTATTTGACTTTTTAACTTAAGCCTCATGCATTCATTCAACATGTAGTGATTGAGCATCTACCATATATACAGGAATTTACTAGGTGTTGTAGGGAATACAAAGGGTAATATAATTCAAAATGCTAGCATGCATGATAAAATGGTATAATAAATAGCATTGATAATAACAATTCTTAGATATTACACATTTAATATGGGCCAGGCTTTTTGCTAGGCACCTTACATACATTATCTCCTAATTTTTCACCTCAACCCCTTAAGGCAAGTCATATTTCTCCATTTCATAGATGATGAAATTGAGGCTTGAATAGATAAGCAACTTACCCATAGTTACAAAGGAAGTGGTATAGTTGGTATTCAAATCCAAGTTTATGTGAATGAAAACCTCATTTTATTTCTGCTACTCTGCTCTGAATTGAGTAACCCAATCCTAAGGAGAGAGTATGCAGTACTACTCTCCATGCCCAGCTGGGGGCTGTTACTTCTGAATTTGTGGCCAGAATTTACTGTGGCTTCTTTTTGCACAGATCTTATAGGTTTCTGGGGATTTTGATCATCTCCCCATATGTGGTAGTGAACAGAAATCCTGGAGTTTATCTCCAGCCTTTCTATTTAGGCTTTTCCCAGCAATGAAATTTAAGACCAGAGTATTGCAAAGTATTTTAGCAGTGTGTTATGAACCCTCCATGTTGAATCCATGCTTCTTTGGTGCTTTCACATCCTTCTCACTCTATCCCATACCCACATTTAACTGATACAAATGTGCAAACAGCGAGGCTTCTGAGCCCACACTCAAAACCAGCTGAAATCCCTTGATAACAACCTCAACCACTGGTGTCTGGCTCCACTCCCCGTTCTTGGTTTGTTTTCAAACTGCCCAATGAAATTACCTAGCACCAGTCAATCACGATCCCACCCTGGACCCCAATAAAGGCTTTGGCCCACAGGTTTTTGCACTTTATCTTCTCCTCGCCTATTCAGTCATGCCCCTGTGTGGCATGTGGTGACGCCATTCTCTGAGACCTGTGAGTATAATAAACTTCCTTTCAAGGCTCTTTCTCCCCTCCTCCTTCACCTGGACCAACTTTACCATACCTTAGCCAACATCTATATTCTTAGAACAAATGGAATGAATGGAAACAAAGATAAGCAACTAACTTCTAAATATATGATATTAACTGTGAAAGTAATAATTACTTTTGCCCTTTCCTGGTGCTATTCTACTTTATCTCCCATTTTTCTAATGTTTCTCTCAACTACCTCTGAAGATACACTCCCCCAGGATCTGGCGTCTTCTCTGATTCAATCACTCATTTAGGGACTGGACTGAGTTTCTCCCTTTTCACCAAATAATGATGTGGTTTTAGCTTTTTATGCCTTTTGAGTGACACCAATAGAAAGAGAAGGATTACATCTCTACCTTTAAAGGGCCTTGAATTATGAAACAGTTTCCTCCCCTCCCCTTCCCATCCTCTCCCCGCCCCCCCACACATAAACATTGTGTAATTCCATGTGTATCCCTGTTATCTATTTGTTTCTAGTGTTATGGTGACTTACAGCTTAGGGGTATAACTGTATATGTATTATGTTCAGATGGAGACTTGTCAAGACAAATACAGTTTTCCTGACACTGATGCTTGCAGTCAACACTGGAATAGAAAGTTGATAACTGCGTTAAAGATTTTGAAAATGGCTGCCATAGAAACCAACGCAAGAGTGACTTTGCCCTGAAATATGACATCTCAGGGATCTGTCTGGTGAATCTTTGACACAGAAAGCAAAATAAATTAGAAAGCAATTTTACATAGACCCTTTTAGATCCTTAAAACTTGAGTCTCAAAGCACTTGAACAAAGCAACTATTTAGAAAAAGAAAAGACATTGGTTCTTGGCATTTTTAAATTCATAGAAAAAGGTTTCTTTAGATGTTAATAGCATTTTGATGGGAGAATTACTCTATTCAGAGCATTCAGCTCACCTCAGAAATGATTTAAAAATTTTATGTTATGCCTTTTAAATATTAAGCTTCTCATTTTCCATCCCTAAATCAAAACTGGCATAAAATTTCAGAAGTCAAGGTTTAACAGTAAGCAAATAAACATATTTGTAAAACTGTTAAATGATTATTTTTGCATTTGATATGCAATTGCACCCACATATTATATATTGAGGAGTATGTGGTCCATTCACTACATGTATGCAAGCAATAAAATTTCACTACACAGACTCCATACCAATTGAGTTACCTGAGTATTCCAATTAGCGAGGTTCCTCAAACCACCGGAACTTTCATCTTTAACAAATGAGTCAGGCCTGACATTCCTCAGGTATCATCACAAGAACACCTCCATATACATATTAGCCCACATAGAACTATTCAAAGGCATACTGCCTTTCTTAAAATATGAAATAATTCAAATATAAATGTCTTTTTCTCTCTTGGTGATTGTTCATTGTAGTACTTTTGAGTGTTAGTTATCGTGACCTGCCGATGTTTTGGTGTAGGTACAAGTAGAAGATCAGACTTGTTTACATCTCTTCCCTTTTTTTAGGAATGTCATCTTGTGCAAGTTGCCTTTAGCAATCAATGCCTAAAGAACAACTGTGCCAAATCCAAGTGGTTAATTAGCCTCCTGCCAAGTCTCCCCCACCTCATCACCCACACTTACCAACACTCAAACTCTATTCCCACATAGGGTAGAAAAGTCTTATGATTTTAGGGAGGTACAGTTGACTTTTTTTGAGACAGGGTCTCACTCTGTTGCCCAGGCTTGGGTTCAGTGGTGCAATCATAGCTCACTGTGACGTCCAACTCCTGGGCTTGAAAGATCCTCTTGCCTCAGCCTCCTGAGTATCTAGGATGACAATTATGTGCCACTATGCCTGAATAATTTAAAAAACAAAAATTTTTAGAGACAGCAGCTCCCTATGTTGCCCAGACTGATCTGGAACTCCTGGCCTCAACCGATCCTCCCACCTCAGCCTCCAAAGTCTCTAGAATTATGGGTGTGAGACAAGTGGAATCTTTACCCACTCCACCCCTGATAGCTGAACTACCTCTCATCACCCTTTAGTCATAATTTCAAATTACCATATTCCACCTGGACATCTGATGAGAGGATTCTTATAATAACCAGTGTGGCTGCTCTGAATGATTGCTGTGGATTTTTTTTTCCATTTCCTCAATTTTCCTCCCCTTTTCTTTCTACTACCTCCTGCTGCTACTCCAAATTTTCTGGAAAAAGCTGGATTATGTATAGATTACCAACCCATCAGAGAATACATTTCCTTTGAAGTAGGAAATCAAATTATCACAGTATATTGGGTAGTATTTTCATGGCTCTCTTATATGTTGTTGGTTTATCGCTTGGATCCACAGGGATGCTTCTTTCTTCCCAACGAGGAAAGGTTTGCAGCCCCTCCTTTTGTAATCACAATTGTTTTGAAGTCTAAGGCTATTCCCTGAGTTTGAGAGCTCTGAAAGTTTGGCCTCGGGGATGAGAGGAGAGTAGTGTGTAAGCATGTGTGTGTACATTTATACTTATTGTTTGCTCAGCAGTAAACATATACTTAATGTGACAGACTGTTTGTTTTTAACATAAGGTGAAACACAGAAAAAGACCCATATCCCAAAGATATGAAAAAAATAATTTGGTAGATCAAACAGGAAAGAACAAATCAACAACTAATGATATATTCATATTTCAGTTGAATTCATATATTCTATTTTACATGGAACACACACATTAATTTTGCAAGTTGGTTAATTATTCCTTGATTTTTATGTATTTTTGTAAAAAAATATGTGGTTATCTTAAAATTAATCCAACTCTATACTGAAAGCTATATTGCATATTAGAATTTAATTATAAAACAAAAGGGCTTATACAATAAGGTTTATTTATTCATTTATTTTGACTGGATACATGTGAAAAATAGAAAAAAAAATCAATATGATCCTATTAAGAACAAATGATACTGTACTCACCTGTCCATGGGACATGTCGCACAGACATCAAAGACACTACAGTACCATACTGAAATAAAACGGAGACAGAAATAAAGAACCAAGAAAAAATATAAAACAAGGTCAATAGTGGCAAAAGGTAAGCTTGGTAAAAACCAGAATCTTTGGGAGGAGATAAAATAAGCTTCTTTTATATAATAAAGTAAAGGGATTTAAAATATCCCCTTTGGAATCTAATTTAGATATCATGGAAGGGAAAACAATTATTTGGTGGTGGAACTGACATGAAGGGATTAAAAACAGGGGAAGCAAGTCCGTGTGTGTTTTGTTGTGGTATTTTGAGTATTTAGTGGAACACACTAGGGTTCTTGACTCTTTCTCACTTGGGGAAGGCATTTTATATTGTAGATAATTTTGTATATAGAGAGAAGAACCAAGGTGAATGATGTCTGAAGAATGTCCTGGATACCTCAAATTTGCTCTAAATTAACAAAAGGAAAGGAAAAACAAATTGAAAGTTGCATGCAAGTCATATCAGAGACAAGATAATATAAAAATCATATAAAAAGCTTTTACAAATCAATAAGAAAAGACCAATTCAATATAAAAATGCTCATGTGATATCAATAGACAGTTCATAAGAAAGGAAATGGAATTGGCTTTGAAATACATGAAAATATTTTCAACCTCTTTTGTAATAAAAATAAATACAGATAAACATTAAAAATTTTATCTATCAGGTTACTAAGTTAAAAATAGCAGCGGTGTAATAGCAGAGAATTAGGTGATCATACACTGCTGATGGTAGTTTAATTGATAAAGCCTATATGCAGAGCAATTTAGCAATACCTATCAAGACCAAAATGACGCATACACTGAGCAATTCTTGAATTTGCCTTGCAGCTACACTCATTCATGTCATGTGTTGTGTGTGTGTGTGTGTGTGTGTGTGTGTGTATACAGTCATTTTTTTTTTGAATTGCGTAACACTGGAAATTACTTATATATGAATCAACAGAGGACTGGTCAAGAAAGCTCATCCACACAAGAAAGAGACTATTCTATGTGCATTACTATGGAAAGATCTCAAAAATATTTTTAAAAAATAGAGGATTCAAAGCAATGGACATACTATGCTATTACTTGGGGAGAAGAATGTGCATATGCGCACACCTGCACACACATTGATGATCATACAATATCTCTGGTCTTTTTATACTTGAATTTGGCTAAGAGGTTGCCTGTAGGGAGGGGGACTCATTGGCTGGGGAAATTGGAGTGGGACAAAGATTTACTTTTCAGTTCATACACTTTCATACCTTTTATATTTTATAGCTTAACGTATAGCCTACTCACAATATGTAAAAACTAAAAGGATTAGAGGAATATATGGATTGTAGAAATTTATTCTGTCTGGGAATAAAACCGTGCATTGAGATAGAATTATTTTTGTTGTATTAGGAATCTGGTAATAATGAACACAAAACAGGAGGAATGAAAAGTTTCACAGATATTTTTACATCAAACTGAGATATTTGATAGTTTTGGCTGATTAATATTCTTAAATGATTATGGAGAGGATGTTGTGACCCAGAAATGCAATAATCCATTACAATATATCGTTTACATCCCATTAACTCTGAAAGCACACTGTTACCTTTTTAATTTTTTTACATCAGAGTCTCAGTTATTTAACCATTTTCCAATTATTAAGCAGTATATGAATCTGAATCACATTCTGTATTCAGAACAATGAAGACCAAAATATGTATTTCTTATAGCTATTATAGATTACAACAGTGAAAAATGGGTTTCAGAGTATGAAAAGAGTAGAGAACAAGTCAAAATCTTATACGAATATGAGAGAACATTTTAGTATAATTAGAAGGCCCCAATGGCCTAATTTTCCTCATTAATGCTGAGTGATATTTTTGAAAATTTTATATAATTTAAGGTACCAATTGCCAAAACAGTGAAATAAAGAAAAGGTATTAGAAAGATAAAAGAATTTTCAATTATTACCCAATTGACATCAAAATGTTTTTCTAATTGGTACACATCATTTTATGTATTTCTTTACTTGAAGCCTTTAGGTGATTTTTGACATCATAATTTAGAAAATTATGTACAAACTGACATAGATGCTTGGACTCGAGTTGTATATAAGGCCTACTACTTCAATTCTTTCTTCAATGTACCTCAATATATTTTTTGTTTACCGGGAAAATCACATTCTTCTCTTTCATTGGAGCGGACTTCATTCCATTACGACCATACTTGACGCTTACATTCATCATGCCACTTAAGGAAAAGAATTCTGAACAGGAGTAACAAAGAAAACCACAACTGAGAAATAGGAACAACAACAACAACAAAAAGTTTAGCCAAACAATTAAAGATATTTGATGAGCATCCTGGTGCTATCCAAGTTAATGAGTGAGAGTAGGTTGGGCTATACTAATCTATGCTTCCCACCTTTCAGTAAAATGAAGAAAGCATTAAACCACTGAACTATGGCGTGTGAAGAAGATTTCAGAAGGCCAGTTTACTGGGTGCTGAAAATGCCAGTCTTTTAAGGCTTCTCATTCCCTTTTAGCATTCGGAACTCAAAGTAGAGAATAATTGCTTCTGAAATAACAATAGAGACCATTTCCTTTTCCCTTAAGGTCTCTTCTTAACTATTGTTCTCTCATTTCTTTTGCTGCATGATGTCTAAAATAGTGAGATTTATTTCTCTTCATTGTATTATTAAAAATAAGAATCTTTGCACTAGGAAAAAGAAGAGTGTTCATATAAAATCAGGAGCTTCCTTTGATACTTTCATGTAAACTCCTGTTTGTGTGGGCAATAGTACGTTGGCTATTGTCCAGCAGTTTAATTGGCTCCTGTTTGCCTAATCTCCTATAACAGATAATGTTATTACAGAATCTTAAGACTCCAAAATCCCCCATCAGACAAAACAAGTCTTTTAATGAGAATCACTTCATTTTACCTTGGCATTTGGCTTGGTTTGGGCCACCTCAATCCCATCACACTTGTGAGAAATGCATTATTTTTCCTAACAACCATGCTAATTCTAAACCAGGAAACATTTATTTTGGATCATTTCTTTTCTGGAATGATTCAAAGTTCAGGAAAGTAAACTTGGAAAGGAATTTAAATTAAGCTGAGTTGGGAAGGAGACAAAATTAAATTGGACTTTATAACCTCTGTTTTGTAACTAGCTTGATGTTAATTGGTATCTTGAAAGACAAAGCACTATGGCATTTGCCGTTTTTGAATTTACAATGTTTTATTCTATAGTAATGCATCAATGTATATCATATATTTGTCTAGATTTTGTATCTATTGTTTAGTCATTTAGTTATTCCTACATTCAACAAATTTTTGGTGTCTTCTGTGTTCAAGGCACTGTTCTAGGCACTGCTAATAGAGTAGAACAAAATCAACCAACAAACACAAAATAAAGTCCTAAATGTAATGGAGCTTATAGTTCAGGTAGTGAAAAATGTATGAAGAAAAATAATAGATGAGGGATAAGAGTAGACCATGTCCCACATGGGGTGGGATAGTTATGTTCATATTTTTTATATATATCTGTATTATATATATTTAATACATATATATATATATCTGTATATATGTCTTTACATATAGATTACATGTTATATTATAGGATGCCAAAGATAACCCCTCTGGTAGGTTGACTTTTCAGAAAATTTAAAGGAAGAAAAAGGGACAAGACATGCAGCCATATGAAGGAAAGAGAATTATAGGCAGGACACAGAAAATGCAAAAGCCTTAAGTTAAAGCATGTTTTGTGTTTAAGGAACAGCAAGAGTGACATACGTGAGTTGGGGGAAAATGCTAGAAGATGAGATGAGAGAGACAAGGTAGGAGTGGAACAAGTCAAGTAGGACTTTGGTGAATATGGAAATATTTGGGAATGGATTTTTTAAAAATAATATATACAATATCATAGTTAAAGTAGAAAATCAGAGCCATATAGGAAAGATGGAGGCAAAAACAGTGTAGAGAAAAGCTAATTTGGTTTCTGGAGTTGTGTACCAGATTTCCCTCTGTTTCCTGATAGCAAGGGCATAAAGGGAAATATAAATTTTGTACATCTGGTTATATATTTTTTTAGAAAAATACAAGTAAGTACACCAATTATTTAGAAGAATTTAAAACAAAATTACAAAACAATTGTTGCTCTTGCATGTTTTGTCTGCCAAACAAATACCTCTTCTTTCTTTCTTTTTATTTTTTATTATTTTGGTTCTTCAGTTTTTATTAAATAATTTTTCATGCTTGAGACACTGTGGAATTTTATCCAGTTTTATACAAGGTTATATATGATTATAAAATCTTATGCAATTTTTAAATTATCTACTACCATACTGGACTTTTCATGACTTGCCTTACACATATGAATATGTTTTTATTTTGATCCCAAGATTCAAGTAGACAAATCCAGTGTTTTTTTAAATAGAAAGCACATGTTAAATTCTTCATGTACCAAGAAGAAACTTACTTCACTTAGAATATTGATTATCTCTTTACAACCAGTACCTCTTTTATAAGTAATTTTACAGACTCCTATATTGAGATTATTATATTTTATTATTGAACTGGTAAATACTTTCTCATGTCCTGTAACATTTCAGGTTAAAATACACTACAATCACCAGAAATAAATTATATTTTCTAGTATACAAATCATGATTTAATTTAATTTTTAAAAATGTCCATCATTATCCATCATCTAAGAGAGTTTACCTCTTTGAGAAACAAGAAAGTGAACTAACATGTCTAAGATAGTTATTAGTTACCTAATGTTTATAAAAGTGGATAAACCCAAGAAGTAATATAGAAAAGTATGAATTATGTAAAGAGATGGATAAGAGGAAAATAATGCCCTTATGATGAAAATCAGTCATGTTAGATGATGAAGTAATGATATTTCAACAATTTTCTGAGCATTATATTCTAAAATGGATAGTGAGTTATGCAAAAAGATTAAAAAGAGCATAAAGTTATACAATAGTAAAAGAAACATTCTGAGTAGAAAGAGTTAAGTCTAAGATAACAAAAGACAGAAGACAAATTAAATAAAAATAATGTACAGACATGACAATGAAAGATAAGTAGTCAATGGAAACTTGTTAGCAGGCCTGTAATAATGATAATGATAATGATAATGATAATAACTAATATTTATAGTGATTACTATGTGGCAAGAATGAATCCAAGCATTTTACACAAAGTCCTCATTTAGTTGGCACCGCAACTCCATTAGGTTGGTGTCATTATTATTTCTGTTTTACACTTGAGGAAACTGAGAGCACTGAGTGGACTGGATTCTAATACTCAAAGGCATTGGGATATCTAAGTGTTCAGTGATTAAAGTGTTTGGTAAAGTTGGAGATTTGGGATACATCATTTTCTAGCAATTACAGTATGCAGGCCCTGTCAAGAGACCAGGAAAGAGATGGTTAGAAAGTCCAGATGAGAGCAAGACCTTTATCAGGGACTAAAGGTGAATCTATGGATTCAGGGGGGTAAATGCCTTAGGAAACCTGAAAAGTGGGAAGCATTTAGGTGAAAAGTAAATGGGTGAAAAGACCCTATTGAATGTATGATATCCATGAAAATCACATTTAGAGGTGTTTAGAGATACAGCAATCGGGCTTGTTATGAATGGATAATTAAAATATATGTAACTTGAGAAAAATCTCATCTACCGAGGGAAAATATAATTGAGATTAGACTGGATACAAAAGCACAGAAGTGGGGAGATAGATCCAGAGTTTACCACGAGCACAGAGACACTGTAGGAAGAGAAATTCAGCAACTGAAAAGTTAAATGAACCTGAACAAAGAATATCTTCTTTTTTTTTTTTTTTTTTTTTGAGACAGAGTCTCACTTTGTTGCCCAGGCTAGAGTGAGTGCCGTGGCGTCAGCCTAGCTCACAGCAACCTCAAACTCCTGGGCTCAAGGGATCCTCCTGTCTCAGCCTCCCGAGTAGTTGGGACTACAGGCATGCACCGCCATGCCCGGCTAATTTTTTCTATATATATATTTTTAGCTGTCCGTATAATTTCTTTCTATTTTTAGTAGAGATGGGGTCTCGCTCTTTCTCAGGCTGGTCTCGAACTTCTGAGCTCAAACGATCCGCCCACCTCGGCCTCCCAGAGTGCTAGGATTACAGGCGTGAGCCACCGCGCCCGGCCAGAATATCTTCTTATATTAAAAATATTTCCTAGGAAAAGATATTGGGGTCTTCTTAGTAAGCAAAGGAAGAAATGGAACAAATGCCACCACCTTTCAACATTTAATCTTTCCATGCTATAATTTATATTTGTGATTTATATTTATGGATATGATATTCTATTAAGAGGCATCGTATATGAAACTAATATATACATTACAAAATGGAATATGCATGTATAAATGATTCTATGCATGTATACTTGTGTGTTTTTGGGGGTAGACAGAGAGAGAGAGAGAGAGAGAGAGAGGAGGAGGAAAGAGGAGAGGAGAAAGGAGAGAGAGAAACAGCCAGCAATTTTTAAGTATTTCAAAACTATAGGAAGGTTATATGATTATATTCATGGAAAAAAGACATGTTCCAGTTCAAGATGTATGCATTTATATGGTGGACTACTAGTATGATGAGACTGGAGAATGAGTCAAAACACTTGAATGGAAGCAGAATAATAATATACAAGACAGATGAAATATTCCAAAGTCACCTTGAAATAAATATAAAATTGATGTTGGCAGCTCGACAGTGACAGGAGTCAAGAGATTATGCTTCTGTGAAACCACAAAAGATGCAATTGATATTTTAATCTCAAATATCATGTCTTAGGAAAAAGCTTGAAACTAGAAATTTTTCCTAAAAATAAAAGTGTATCTGTTGATACATGTCTGACTTCACTGCTTTTCATTTTTTTATCCTCATGGAGAATAATAATAAAAGTATTCACATTTTAGTTCATATTACACTTTAATTTTATCTCTTAAATGAATCTTGAGTTTTTAAAAGTCAAGAACCTAATGCCCTCTGAGATTGTGTCATTAGATAAAAAGCATTACTAGAGACGTTTTTATTGTTAGAGTGCTGCTTTTGTTAAGAAGCAAAGTTAACTTTTTGAGTTTTTAATAACTAAGATATTTCATTGTATGTGTCTGTATGTGTGTGTTAAAGAACACTCATTATGTTTGTTCTTCTAAAACCATTTTCTTCAGTTCCAGATTTCCTAGTTTGGAGCAGAATTGTATGTTCCCCTTGTTAGGAGGGGCAATAAAATTATTTTGAATGCTGTCTTCCCCCTCTTCTTCCTGACCTGTTTAATCACCTAGCTGAATCATCCCTCCCCAGAAACTGATTCATGGCCTTTGAAGGATCTCACATGACTCTCATCCTACCTACTCCAATAGTAACCCTATAAAATTTCTTATATGAACTCTTAGTTATTTTCATGGCCTCTAATCTCCTTTAATAGCTTCCTACATTTTACTATACAGGCCAGAAAAATCTTCCTGAAAAATATGTTTGATTAATTAATAAATAAATGAATTAATTCTCTTCCCCTTTTCACAAAGGATTTCTGGCTGCTTACAATAAAACCACATATGACTAAATAAACATCAATAATATCAGGGACACAAATGATGCAAATAAATCAACTAAAAGGGACAACAATTTTGTGGTGACTTTTTCTAAATATTATTTTGACCTTCCTAGCAGGGAATATAAAAGGCAAGACAGAGCCCTCAGCATCAGAAAGGAAGATCTATCAATTGCTGATTTCATTCAATTATATCCAACCCACTCATTCTAATGCCTCAGTTTTTCCAACTGTAAAATGAAGATAATGCCTACCTTGTACAGCTACTGTAAGTAGTCTGATAGTTTGGTCACACATATTTCAGTGTGATCACCACATTTATCCAAGAGTAACTCCTCAGATCATGCTCAGTTCCATAAATTATGAAGCTGATGATGATAGTGATAGCGATGATAGTGATGGTGGTGGTGGTGATATTGACTATAATGATGGCAATGATACTTAACAGTTATTGGTAACTAAGATTAATAATATACTGGGAATTATAAGTGTTTTCATGGCTTACCTCATTTACTACTGAAAACAACTCTGTAAGGCAGGTGCTTTTAAAATTCACATTTTGCATTGAGGAGACCTTAGAGAGGTTGAATGACTTGATGTCCACACATGTAATATAAATCTGCTATATGTTTGTATATGGTATATTTTTATTCATAATGATAAACGTGAGAGAATTATCCTGTTTTCTTACTTCATCCCACTAATTCAAGTAATTAATTGAATGAAATAGGAAAGTAATAAATTCAGAATAGACAGTTATATTTTTCAACATTGTATAAATATTAATACTTTATTAATACTTTATATATTACATAAAATAAAATGTAAACAGCTCACAAAAATACTTTGAAAAAAACAGGAGCAAAACACATTCATTTCTTTTTCTTTGCCCTCCTTTTAGAAGAGCAAGCATGGTATGTTTCTGGAACTTTTTATAATTTATCTAGTTATAATGTTAGCACCAATGGATCCAGAAGTAATTTTTTTTTTTGGCAAAGTCTTCCCTGATGCACTACATCATTTGAGTGCATGGAAAGACATTAGCACCAATAAAAAATATTAGTAAAATTGATTTCACTTCAACTGCTTGTACGTTGAAGTTGTTACATTTATCTATTTACATCTCTCTGTTCTGTACAAAAGCAGCATCTTAAACGATGCACATAAATAATAGTGACATTTTATCTCCCTTTCTAAAGTTGAATTCCAGAAGGTAGGAAAGATCCTTTCATGCTTACATTACCATGACAAACTGAAAGAGATAAATCCCTAACGGATGGGACGAGATGTGGGAGTTAGGGGATTAATGCTTAGATGCTTCCTCCAATTTATTTCTCCTATTATATGTGTTAAAAATATATACCGTATGTCATGCAGCATGTTTTAATCCCATCAAAATTTCTCACACAATTCCTCAGGGGATATGTTTTTTGCTGCCAACTTTTCACTGCTAGAATGCTGACTTACTATTCCGTTGCAGAGAGCTTCGTGGTTTATTTTATGATAACATGTTGTTATAACTTCTCCGGCTGTAATTTTTATAAGGAAATTTAATCCCAGAGGAATTTATTTTGAGAGTCATATGCTTAATGGTGACGGAAAAGGATAGAAATATTTCCAGAAAGCAATGTATCCTTCGATTGTTTTAATAGAACAGAAATTCCTTTGATGACACTTGTGAAAGCCTTTATTATACCCAGCATTTAAATTCAGTCCTTGAACTGGGGTTTTCCCAGATCATTTGAGGGTCAATTTTGGAATAGTTCTTGTGTCCTATGTCACTTTTCAATGATAGCACTTTACGCAGAAGAGCAAATTTAGGGGAAAAAAATTCTTTTAGTAATCCTAAATACACATGATTTACAGCAGGTGACAGAAAACCTGCATGTAATTGCCTGAGGAAGAATTTTCTTTGTGTTCCACGTTTTTACTTTCAAAAAATAGTGAATAACAATGAATGCTATTAGGTAAAGAAGGACAGCTTGAACTAATTTTCACTTCAGAAAGAAATGAAGGTTAAAACATTACCCCAGGCATTAAGCTCATGTTATCTTCAGGTTCTTCTGTGTGGTGCGTTAGTTTGAAATCTCAGTAATATCCTTGAAGTTTTAATTCATTTTACACAACATTATTTAGCTAACTCATATAGGCTGGGGCCCACTTTGTCCCCCAGGTATTTGATTTTTACTAATCAGGGATCACTGCAAGATTTACTTGACTTAAGTACTCAAATATAATAAAGCCAAAATTAGTATTTTTTTTTTTTTAGAAATTAGGTTGTTCCTAAATCTATGTGCAGTTTCCAATCAAGTGCTCTAATTGTTACAACATTCTCCCACAGAGATGCTATTAGCATTTATGGGCTATATTAAGAAGAAATAATAAACACATTTGGGCACAATTCCGGAGATGCCCTTTGGGTTTCCTTCCTATTATATAGCATTAGTGGATGTCAGGTGTGCAAATGACATATTTTATTCAACCAGGTCTGCTGGTCATGGTACAAATGCTGTCTTTTAAGTTCTTCAGTGGGACTTAATAAATGCAGGGGGTGCAAACTGAGCAGTTACTTGATATCATAACACCATTGGCAGTATATTGATAGTAAATATCAAATAATTTGTTCCTCCCCTCCCCCAATGCCCCATGTCATAAGGTTTACACATATCAGACCTTAGCTTCTCTTTGTCAGACTCAAATTGGATTTCCTTTGCTATCAGCTCTAGGCTCAGACTTCTATGACCCTAATTTGGCAGCTCTTCAAGGGGTTTATGGTGTAAGCCTTTTCTGTTTCTAACAAAAAGTGCAGCTCAAATCCACTTCACAATAGTGAATTCTGTTTGAAGTTTCATTTTCCAAAAGACACCGCACTGTCTGAATTCAATTTTAAAAATTATTTCTGCTTTTTCTATATTGAATAGTCAGTAAGTTTTAATTTTGAGTGAAAGTAAATTGGTTTGAGGAAAAAGTATGCATTAAGAGTCTCCATAAGTGGATTTTATAGGCAAATCCAGGACAGAAACAGTATAAAATATTTTATATACAACAAAATAAATGTTATGTTTCTTTAAGCCACTGGTATTTAACTTAGGTGCTAATTTTACATTTAGGTATTTAGTATATATTCCTGTTGGCCCAGATTTTAATAGTTTGAAGTTCTTAAATGCTGTTCTCTTTAGCTTAAAGAAATCTGTATCACAGAAATCTGAGGAAAATATATGATTAATCACGATTTTTAAATCTAATTGATGCTGGATAAACTTATAATTAGGAAATCAAATTTGAAAATTATATTACTACTGGAAATTTTCATATGATCTATAGTAAAATACAGTCAAAAACTTAAGATTGCCTCTATTACTGTGGGAAATAAACAATAAATTGAAGTTGTGTCTTCTTTTGAAATATAACCTATACATGGTGTCATGGGTCATTTGGCTTGTTTCATTTCCCATTAGAGGAATTTTAATGAAGGGGCTCAGTAAAATATTGATTATGTGCTGAGGTGAAATACATATTTTTGAGTAAGCTATAATTACAATTAAATGCACTATTTTAAAAATTAAGTTTTGGGATGCTGATTATGGGATGTTCCATTTGGAGAATTTGTTTTTCTATTTGTTCTATGAAAATAGCAACCCAGATAATAGCAAAAAAAAGGCAAAACTAAAATAAATCATAGATATTAAGGTATAAAAGTATTGTTGTGCACATTATACAAAAACTGAAATAAATGAAAGGAAAAGAAAATATTATATAATGTTCTGTTTCCATCAGAGTTACCTTTGTATTAAAAATAAAAAGAAGTCACAGACTGGGAGTTAAGAGTATGCATTTTCAAATCAGTCAGATCTGTGGTCCTTTACTTTCTTGAAAATTGTGACTCTTGAAACCCTGGTTTCTTCATCTGGAAAATGGAGAGTATAAAATTACCTATCAATTTTGACGAGTAAATGAAATAAATGGTGAAAAAATGTGAATGCATTGCACACTCCTTGCATATGGTATACTCCCAAGAAGTATAAGCTAATATGGTTCATATTATCATTGATTGGTGCCAAAAGAATTCCTGGAGAAATCCATGTAGTGGTTCCCAAATATACTGTAACACTCTGACTGCTACAGGTTCTTAATAGAAATATATATTTTAAAAAATTGGTTCTCAGCAATATAAGAAGAATAATGACTTTAACATAAAAGTAATATGAAGTCCTGTGATATTTATTCTGATATTGTTTCTTATTCACTTTTGCTATTAACATGCCATTTTGTTTATAAGATAATGACATTATATGACAGCTGTATTCCTGCTTTATTTTGTTTTGCTTTAAAACATTTACTAGGGCATAGAAAGGTGGCAGGCTTATGTAGCCTACCCCCCACATGCACACACATTATTTTTTTTAGTTCTGTGATCATTGGAACTCCAAAAGCCTTGGAAACATAGCTTTGATCTTCTTCCCATGAAAGTTATTTATCCAGTGTTTTCTTGAATATTTCTTCACGATGTAATTCTTGAGACATAGATCCTGTTACTTTGGTGGACAGTTATAATTATTACAATGACTTTCCTTATTTTCCGCCTCTTTGTCCCAATTTATTCTGATTAGAGTTTAATGTCGGGAGTAATTTATTTTACCAAATGTTATGGAAGACAGAGAAATTAAGAGCAAAGGGTTAAAGCTGACAGAGTTTCAAGTGCTAACTAAGGACAAAACTCTAATTGGACAGACTAATTAGTGGCATAGATAAGGGTGAGTGAAACTGGGTAGTGCTCACTCAAAAGTAAATATCCTGCAAGCAGATATATGTGATGTGTGTTGCGTGTGTATAAACACAATCACAGGATTAAATGATTTTAATAGAAGATGAAAAAACGTCACCTATAATACCCTATGACCCTAGTTTGATTCATTGTAGTTATTTTAACTTGCATTCTTACTCCATTTATATAGCTAATTTTTATAGTTGTAATAAAAATGCATAAATAGTAAAAATAATATAATTAATATATATTATATGTAATAAATATAATAGCTAAACAAATAAAATAATCTTTTTTCTATTTCCTTCCTTTTAGAGGTATTATCTCCATGAAAATCATAGGAGAAAACTTCGAACTGTTATTTTTAGTCAATCCCTTAATCATTAATGTACCCTAAACTTTTTTGCCAACTTGAAACGGGCCTTCTTAGGTATGGTTTTAATGGCTGCAACACATGTCATTCTATTCCCCATTGTTGCCTTTCAGATTGTTTTGATTTGTTAACTACAGCCATCTACATGCAGATAACATCTTCAATGTTTGAATTATTTATTGGAGATAAATTGTAAGCAAAAAAATAACCCCTCAGGCTCTTTATAAATGTTTTAATCTAACTTTCCAAAAGAGTTGTAACCAATTCCATGTCCTAAGATAAATTCTTAATCTTCCTTGGAGACATAGTTTTCCTCTAGATCTCCTCAACTCAGTAAATAGTACCATTATCTACCCTGCTGTTCAACTCAAAAACCTGGCTGCACCTCTCCCTTACCTTTGGTTTTTGCTCTTCTACTCCATCGTTAAGTTTCAGCCCTTCCACTTTATTGCAGTGGCTTCCATTACACTTACAATAAAATCCACATTTTTTAATATGATTTACATACTGCCCACTTTTTTAACTGATCATTAACTTCCAGCTATGCAGAGCAGGCAAACTCTCTTGTACGTGTGCCGTTCATCTGTTTGGAGTGCCCCTCTTCTCACGCTTTCTATGTCTGGTTTCTTCTTATTCTTCAGGGGTCAGTTTTAATGTTATATTTTCAGAGAGGCCTTCCTAGATGCCCCCAATCTAAAATAGTTATTCTTCCCTTGCATAGTGCTGTTCCTTTCTTTGGTGCCCTTTTTGCAATGTATAATATTATTAAAAATATATGTGTGTTCACTTGTTGAACTATCTCTCTTCACAACTAGATATATCCATGAAAGTCACTACCATGTCTGTTTTGTGTTCCATTGTTTATGCCATGCTAATTATATTGGCTGACACATTGACGTGCAGTGTATCAAACTGGGTTTTTGTCCTGGCTCTGACATGTATTAACTGCTGTCCTTAAGTACATATATAAGATGGGCATAATAATGATACCTACCATGTAGGGTTTTTAATAAATGAAATTATTCATATATGGCTATTAGCATAGTGCTTCACACAGTATAGATTCTCAGTACGTATTAGTTGCTATTACTGTTGTTCTAGTAGGTATTAATTAAATATTTGATGAATGAGTAAAATAATGAATTTATTTTATGATATAAAAATAGATAATTATCTCTTCAGTGTATGAATGTGTTATTTTCACCCCAATCTTTATTGCATTGTCATTCTTTAAGTTACTATAGGCAAAAAATAAGAATAATGGTCATGTTTTGACTTTCTTATTGTTGATTATTAGAGGTAAAACCTTTTCCCATCTGCCTGTGTTTCTGGAAAATAATCTATGTTTCTTCTCCCTTCATTAATATTTTAGTTGTGGAGATAGCTGTTTCAAAATGCAAAATTCAATAGGTTTAATAGAGCAGTCAAAAATATAAGCGAAAATCACTCTTTTTTCCTAAAATAACTAAAGCATACTCAGTCTAAGTCTTCTGTTAAAGTGAACTAAATGACAGTTATCAAAAGATTGAATGACTATAAATATAATACTTTGCTGATGAGTAATTTAGCATCAATTTAGAGATGTTATTTTCTCTACCAGATGCTCAGGAGCATAAGGCAAGATTAGAGGTCATTTTCTCTTCCTCTGTTTTCAATGATTCCAAAATATTTGTTCATAGCACCATTAGAAAGAAATCATATTGTATTATAGTTATTTGTTTATGTGCTTGTCCCTCCTATTAGAGAGTGAGTTCATTGAGGGAAGATATTATGTTTTATTCTTTATGGATGTGGAAAGAAGGCAATAAAAAAAGGAATGAAGGATTGATTATGGGGCATTTGTTAATAATTATCTTAGCTAATTATTTTCCTCCAAATAAAATAGTTTTAGTGAACCAACTAGGAAAATAGCAGTAGCAAATCAGTGAATACTCAGTTACCATAAAGAGGTTGAAGCAGAAGTGTTTGTGTCTCAGTTGTCTTTAACATAATTTTCAGTAAAGATACTGAAAGTATTCTCTTATGATAATGAGGGAAAAATCCAGAACACAAAGCATGATTACTCCTAAAATATTTGTCTGCTTTGACTCTGACTGTCCTTCAATATATCCAGGCATGCTGTGCAGAATATAGAACTGAAATAAAATAATCCCTAGTCCAATCATAGGCTTATGTTACAAGGATAAGTGAAGTTTGTGGTTTTACCTGAAGTAAGAAAGCATTAAGTCTTCTTATCACATCCAGCCATCCCTGTTAGGCTTGGGATAGAAAAGACCCAGGAGAAGGAAGGGGTAAGACGTAGTCCAGGGGGTAAGTACTTGGTTTCTATTAAAATTACCCTAGAATTGGCTCACCAGTATTAATTCCTTTTTTTTTTTTTGGTCAGTAAATTTCTGTGATTTTTGCATAGTATTTTTTATTTATTTTTAATTTTTTTTATTTTCAATTATTTTGAATACATAATTGTACCAATTTATGGGGTACATGTGATATTTTGATACAAGCATACAATATGTAATGATCAAATCACAGTCATTGGGGAGTCTCTCCCTTTCTCTCTCACATAGAGCAAGGTTAAGCAGGCAATGTACTCTTCTTTTTAAAATTATAGATCTCTAAATTTAAAATGTTCTGATAATATATCTACTTTCCCAATTAGGGAGGAATAGACGCATATGCTGCTCAGCTTTTGTAAAGTCTTTTAAAGTAATCAATTAACATATGGGTTAAGTTTACTTTAGACATACATATACATATACATGTACTATACCAAATATATTCTTTCTTTACACATGTTCATGCAGATGATAAAATTTCCTTTTTATCATTTGCTCTTGGTATGTTAGTGCTTATTGTATATTATGTTATTTTGTGTTGCTGCTCTCAGCACAATTTGGCCCCAAAATGTACTATGAATATATTCAAGAGCATGTCTTTTTTTCCCTAAGCTTACTATTATTTTAAAAGAGACAGAACTCAGAATTTCCTTCTTACGTGAATTTCTGGAAGGGCATGCTACCCCCACAGTCTCTGAAATATGTGTGCTGAAGTTATTGTGTACCTGAAGTTTTACTACCTTTTGGTAGTGAAACACTGAGGGAAAGTTGCTAAGTTCCATGTCTAAGTAAGCATTCCCAGAAGTGGAAGGGAAGAAGAGACAAGGAAAGATTTAGGGTATCTTGTTTTGTTTTGCCTCCATTAGCTACTTTATAACAGACTCCTGAAAAGAGTGTTAATATAATATAGTTAATATAATATTTATTTATATAAATATGTAAATTTATAATTTTCAAATGTAAATGTATTTTTCCTACATAAGCATTATAACAGTGACCTAAACATTGAAAAAATATAAACTTAGTTCTTAGGAACTACGTTATCAATTACTCTATGTGTACTTGTTTATAAAATACAAACAGTCTAGATAATTATTGCAACACACTGATCTTCATCAAAAAACAACTTTTGGTTTCATTGATTTTTCTCTATTGTAGAATTCCGTTTCTACCTATTGTTTAAAATGTATTTAATGTGAGTCTAAGCTGCATGGTTTTTAATTATTGAAAGAAGTTTAAATTATCATGCATGAATATGTGTCTGTAAAACAAAGCTCTTCAATTAGAAATGAACTACCATGCAGTAATTTTTAGTACATATTACAGATTTGTATATGCCAGATATGCAAAGACTATCTTTACTTAAAATCAGTCAGTTTAAGTTGGTTGGATTGATACCAAAATGTTGCATTATTTTGGGTTGTTGATATTTTTATTTCCTGTTGCTTCATTTGGCATTTGTTCCTTTACATTTCATATAGTCATTTAGCAAAGTAGAACCCTGGAGGAAGATAACAGTTGTATTATGGACTTTCTACAGTGTAGAAATAGAATAGAGTATACAACTATGCTTATATATCAGAGAACATAATTTGGCTATACATCATAATCAAATCGATTGTCTAGGCAGGCATGTTATAATGGGGATTTTACTGCATTCATGATATACATAGGAAAATCTATATGATAGAGCCAAGTTTTGAATGTGTACATTTTCTTATCTCTTTTGGAGCATGTATATACGTATGCCAGATTTCATGGAGATCCAATGATATTGTTGCTAGGAGTTATCTTTTTAAGATATTGTTTACCCCCATTTGTTTCATTTGTTTAAAATACAGTTTAAAAAGAGAGTCAATTCAAAATTGCAATAGAATGTATATATGTGTTTAAGTAAATGTGAAATAAACATAAGCAATTAATGTATGTGACTGGACTAAAGAGAATGTCCAATGTCTGCAGGACTAAAACAGTCCATTAAAGAATTATCTTGTTTATGCTTCACATACTGTCAGTTTATTTAAAAGGTTGTGTCTTAATTAGAGGCCATTAGTGGACATGAATTACCGAAACTAAAGTTCTGAAGTTGTGAACTTCTCATGAGGATGTCAAGGTTTTGCAGTCCTTGTTTAGGGTACACTCTCAGACTGGCCCCAGCTGTACCCTCTGATCCCAAATTCAGTCAATGTGTTAATGCTGATATCCTTACACTACACGCCTATACAGAGGTGCAGGGAAGCTGGGATTCTATCCCTCAGATACTCTGGGGAATTACTGCTTCCTTCCTCTCACGAAAATTCAAAGCCAATTTATCACTGAGCTCAAATCCCTGGCACATAAAATAGGCCCCAATTGTTCCATCGTTCTGAGTTGTCCTCAACAAGAACGAAGTGAATGGTGTGCAAAAGTCCTCAAGTTAATTCTAAGGAAAAATATAGGAATAAAGCCACTCTGAACGTAGCACAAAGTGGATTTCAACCTTAGGAGTTCAAAGTTGAAAGAGAAAGGTTATGTATGGATTTACTCATTTGTGGGTTGTTTTCTTTTCTTTTTCTTTAATTGCAGAAGTTTGGCTGATGTAAGGCTAGAAGTCATGATGAAGAAACCAATTAGCAAATGCATTTATCATGATTTTGCCACATAATTCTATTCTCAATGTGAATTGTTTAAGTAATGCCATTGAATTGATATGGAGTATTACCTCATGAATATATATTAATATATTTATGTTTATAAATGAGGACACACACATATACATGGCATGTTTTCCTGTCGTTAAATTGAAAATAGTAAGTGGTGTATTTTTGCATTTGCAAGCATATATGAATTTATAATTTAAGTATCTACGTTTATATTATGAATATATGAATATAATATTAATATAATATAATGTGAATTATGAATATTTTGCCATTATTTTAGGGTGATAACTTTAATTCACCTTTCTTGAAAGATATTTAATTTATTTTTTATACATTCGACTTTCAGTTAGATTTTAGATTTGTTATTTGAAAATGCTCAGGAAAGGGAAAGCATGGAATCTTTCTTTTTGTATTTTTATTTTTGTGTGAATATGTAGTTTTAAAGATTTAAAATTGTTTATCAGTGGATACTAATGATGCATAATAGATTTCAAAATGTTTTCATTAGCACCAAAGGTTGTGTTAGAAGAAATAACCAATCATGACCTGACAGATTGAGGTAATGCACACAGGGTAAGATAATACATGTATAAGCAAGCTCCCTCCCATCAGTAACCACTATTAATAAGAACTCACTGAATTTAGAGCTTGCAAAGATTAATAAGTGGATGATGTGTTTGAAAATCACCAAAGGGGAACTCAATAGATAGGTAGATTTCAGTGTCATCACTGTATACTTAGAAATTGAAAGCAAAGTGTACAAAAAATACATAAACAGGAGAAAAATCATATTAGGGCCACTGTTTTTTAGGCTTTGTTGTTCTTTGTGGATTTACAAGCAGGTATGGAAAGAGCAGAATGGGTAATGAATGAAGGAGAATACAATGATGCAGAAATATCATTCACATAGATATGATGGTGTGAAATGGATACTCTCATGCATTGCCTATAGAAATATAAACTGGCACAAACTCTATCAAAGCAATTTGGCAAAACATGATACCCTTTGACCCAGTAATCCTTTTAATATTCAAGCTGAAGGCAAAATCAGAAATTCAAACAAAATATATATAAAATGACACTGATCATGATGCTATGTATTATAATGAAAGTTAAAATAAATATCTAATATCACAATGCATTTTAATGAATATATACACAACTAACCTTTTCAAATAATATATAAAGACCAATGCACATTATGTAGAAAATGCAGAACATGAAATCCTGCCTCTTATAGTATGATCCCAATTATGAAAATACTTAATGAGGCTCTTTTTGTAAGTACAAAGTTTAGAGCCCATCAAAATTACTTTAAAAAGTGTTTTATTATAAGGATGCATAAGATTTGTGTCCAGAACTTAAAAAGCAGTCAAGAATTAAGTTCTGAGGACTTGCTCTGATCTCTGTTTCTTTCCCTAATGAGTCTCTTGATTTCTCTACTTTTTCTAAGCTTCTCTCTGTGCATATCTTCACTCTTACCTCTCTAGGACTCTATTTTTCTACTCATTCGTAGTTTCTCCTCCCTTATAACTTTGGATTACACATGGCCATTGCTTCTCTTGCCCTAAATCTACCTTACACATTTTGTTTCTACTCAAAGAGGAGGACTCTTAACTGGGTTAGCTCATCTTTTCTCATGAAACCAAGACATGGGTTATTTGCCTGTCTAGGAATTGCCTGCCCTTGGTTAGGTGGCTGTCTTTGTACCAATCAGTCATGGCTGGTCTGGGCATGGGAACACATAAATAAGCACAATTCTTTCCCTCTCCAACTTCTTCCTCTATCACTTCCTATCCTGGGTCCAGAAAGCCTATGCTCTATCCAAACCACTCTTTTCCATAAAAAAAGAGTTTTATCATTTAATTACTCACATTGTTAAGTTGCCTTTTCTCACTTCTTGGAATTTTCATCACTGAATTCATGCTTAATCTCAAAGCCCCATTCTTTGTATGCTCCCATGAAGGACTTTTGTTTTTGACTCTCCTAGTAAAAGTTAACACTCTCATAGTGTTCTGTTCATGATTTTATTAAAGCACTTATGGCATTGCATTCCCATTATGAGAGTGATGTACAGGAACCATTGACTATAAAGAGCACGCTTTTGATACCATTTTCTGAAAGATACCATTTTGTACAGTTTCTGAAAGAAAAATATGATACTGTAAGGTTATTAACATTATATCCCTGATATCAGAGGTAAAAACAACATATATACCCACACACAAAAACACACATATAACTCAACCAAACTTGGCATTCTAACAGCCCCACATATGAGAACTGTCAAAGTATTATTCCTCAGCTGTGTTATTTTTCTCCTACATGTGCCCTTATTCTAATAGTGGAATAAATGTCTTTAAAGCAAAGCTGTCATCTCTTAAATACTGGAATAAAAAAGTTTCCATTTTCTGCATGAGTCAATTTTTTTCAGTGAATATTTTCAGCAAATGAACAAGCATTGCATTAACTCCATGCTTTGTTTTAGTGGTTTCCTTGGGCAGACTAGTGTCATTGAATGCCATGTATAAATTGGTTAGGTAGAACAAGAATTTATATTTCCACAATTTTATTGGGAACTTTGAAATTTCTATAATCTCACAGGACCCAGATATTGAATTGAGGCACTGTTACTAAGCCAGGTTAAAGCAACAGACCTAAGAGTCAGTAGCTCAATTTTCTCCTTCTTTGCATCAAATTTTCCCTTGAAAATGATGCATGCAATACTGGAGAATGGCAGGGAGGAGCCTCTGTGAAGTGTTAAATATTTGGTTCACTGGGTCCTATCAGCAGGTAGGGACTGTGGGGAGCTTGTTTATCCAGCAGAACAATCTCATTATGAAGACAGTGATGTAGTATAGTCTACTTCATACCCCAAAGCCATTCAAGGAAACAACTGAGTGAATGATATTCATCCGGGCCTGTATTGTGCTATTATGACTTGCAATAACTGGCAGCGTATTAAATAGAGATCAGGGACTACAGCTACTCTGTTGAATGAAGTTCTGAAATTTCAGAGCTGTTGAATTATTCAGTATTTTCCAGTTTATAGAATAAAAGAATATGTGATTGACTATTTCATGGCACAGTAATAGAAATAAAGAGAATACACAGACTTTATAAATTTCAGAGTAAATATTTATTTTTCATAATTGCATCATACCCAAGTGGGTCTCTGTATAGGCCAGGGTGGCCCTTGCTGTCAAATACAAAGATAAGAACTTGCCTTTGAAAACTAAGGAACAATAAAAAAGAAATAGATATGTATATGCACATGCATACATACGCACACCCCTTCATGATCACTAAGAACAACCCACCACACAGCCTTCTTTAGCTTTGAAAATATCCATGAATATTGCATTGAAAAAATAAAGTAAGGTTTGAGACAAATGTCCCATCTTCCCCATGACAATACACTGGGAACAAAATAAGCTGTAAGTGTAGAATTAAGGAAGGGAACCCTGCCAAATGTGCTACGCAGTAAACTTATCAAATGCCTTAGCCGAGCCAGAGCAGTCTTTAGGATACAGCAGGTACCTCATAAATATTTGTTGAAATAAAGAATGAATCAATAATGCCTCCCTCCAGAGATGGCATAGACTAATTACCGTAAAATCATTCCTTCTCCCCAAAATTCAAATATTTTTTGTTGTCTAAAACATATTAAAGGAAAGGGTCATGGTATCACTACTAAGGGTCTGAGTTACATATCAAGGAACCCAGCTACAGCCTTTTTGATAAAACAGTCAAAGAAAAGATACTGAGCTAGATGAACTATGTTCCTTTTTAAAGGTATATATTAGTCAACCATATAAAAAGCATGCTTTCACTCACTGAAAATTTAAACTTTTATGTAAATAATAATAGCTAACTGCAATAAAGTTATCATGAGGTAGCATCTGCTAGGCTGGAAGATTCCTTTAGTTTTCAGTTTAATCAGTATTAACAAACAGATTATAAAGATAATCTCACTAAAACCAGCACATAAGGATCTTTTCATTGCTAAGTAACACTGAGACAGCTTAAATTTGCTTTGAATTTAGTAGATGATTTTATTAAAAACTGTCCACTATGGTTTTTCACATAAGTACTTCCTCTCAAATGTATCAACCCTCTAAAATGTATATGAATTTGCCCCACACCCAGAGGCTGCACTCTGAAAGATAGGGGAAAATAAAACCCAAAACAGCAAAGCCTGAATCAGTGTAATTTTCTGCTGTTTAAGCATAGATTTCTACTTACGATGATTATTTAAAGAATGCCTGAAAAAATGCCAATAACACCTCCAGAAAGCAGAGTTTAAGGTTCAAGGCAACCTTCTATTCTTGAATTTGTTAATCATTTCACAATGCATATGTATTTCAAAACATTATGTTGTACACCTTAAATATATACAATTTTTATTTGTCAGTTATACCTCAATAAAGTTTGGGAAAAAAAAACATGATTTTTTTCCTGAAGTTATCATCCCTTTTTTTCCTTCTCAAGTCTGAGAGTGTTTATGAAAATACTATGTGAGTGAAGTAGTACTACACAAATAAAATGTATTGTTATTTTTATATCTATGAAAAAAATTATAAAACAAAGATCCTGAAGGAGGTACACAGATACATTTTTTGCAATACCCTAAACAAAATGCAGTATGTCAATGGATCCCCATCATAATAGATATAAGATTACACATATGAATGAATGTAGATGAGTGCCCAAAAAGTTGTATGTAAAGCTAACATGTGTACAGCATATTATGTATTTTCATGAGACCTCTTCTGTGATAAAAATAGACTCAGCATCACTTAAAAAATGGTTCTAACCTTTTTTAAAATTCTCACTTAGAAATTCACTTGAAGGAGCAATACACAAGCTGTGTGTGTCTAATTTTCCCCCACAATCTCTGTAAGAAGTTAATCAAACAGGCAATTAATCTGTATGATATTATTCATATGAAAGCATATGCATATTAAAATACACAACAGACTTAATTCTCATTTCCCTTGAATTCTTCTCTAACTCCAGGGAACTTGAATGCCCAGCAGAGCTCAAAATATGAAAAGGATACACAGACGTGCTTTTGTTGCACAGACCAGACAGTGCAAGCAATAATGTTCTGCTGGAAAAAACACTTGTAATAAAGGCAGAAAATGTGGAGTAAGCTAACAAGAGAGACTTCAACCCCAACCACATTTGTCATCTTCCACCTTGAACCTGCTTCTGCTCCTTATTTCCATGAATGATGTCACAGTCTTCTCTGCAATCCTGGTTTGAAACCTCAGAGTCACCTTGATTCCTCCTTTTCCCTGATCTCCCCCTTCTGATCAATGTATGCATCCTATTCATTTTGACTCTACATTTTTCCCCACATTTCTTTTTCATATCCTTCACCACTTCTTTTTTTCCACCTCCGCTATTTTAAGAACTTTCTAAGTGGTCCCCTTGCTCCCAGCTATCCCTTTGCAATCCATCCTTAATATTGCCACAAAACTGATCTTCCTAAAATGTAAATCAGATAATATTACTTCCTTTGCAGACATTTCCCACTGTCTGCTTTGATTAGAGCAGTGGTCTTCAATGTGTCATCCTTTTGGGGTTAACACCTGGGGGAGAAACCAAAACAAAACAGGTGTCATCCTTTAACCATCAGCATCACCTGGGAACTTTTTAAAAATGCAAATTATTATGTCCCAACCCAGACCTTCTGAATCTGCAACTCTGAGGGAGAAACCCAAAACGCTGTGTTTTAACAAGGCCTCCAGGTGATTCTGATGTGCACAAAATTTGAAAACTACTGGGCTACAGAATTAAGTTCATGTTTCTTGGCATGAGGTCTTGCCAAACCCATCTTTCTGATCTTATTTTCACCTAGCTACACTATTCTCCTCTCCTCCCTCCACTATTTCCAAACCTTATCCTTTACTATCCTATTAACTGGGATATCCCATTGACTTGGAATTTTCTCTTCCCAATTATCAAGTTTTGAACTAAGGCATATTTTAAATTCCATCTCTTTCTTAAATCCTTTTTGATCTTCCCCCTCATATTTCATGCTCTATTAGTTCATTTGAAAAATGGAAAAGAGTTCTGGGTAGAGAAATAGAACAAACCTCCTGCTCTGTGTTCCTCACCAATGCTGCCTTTACTCTTGGAATTTCTCTGTTCTTCCTCATGTTATATGCAGTTGTTGACATGTCTGTCCCTACTAAAATATGATCTCTTCAAAGGCAACACTAGTCTCAGTAATCTTTGTGGTAGAAGAGTGAGTTGCACATAGTATGTGGTCTATGTGGAATCACACCAAAATGTAATTTGAACTCTAATACATGATTATTTTATGCATTCATTGCTGCAAACAATAGCCCATTTGGGATTGTTATAAAATTTAAAGACTTTTATAACTTGCAATCTTTAAAAATATAATTCTGTTCTTCTATATGCTCTAAAACAAAAACAATAAAAGTAAATCTGTGCCTTGAGCCCTGTTACTCTCTCTTTAAAGGATCAATTTGCAGGGTGGGTGTCCTGCCATCCAACAGGCCTTTCCCTATGAGGCACTTCTAAATTGGGAAAAGAATTAAATTTGATCAGTGTTTGTTCTGTCTGTTGCTCATCATGTTGACATTTAATCCAGCGTCCAACAAGTGTCCCAAAGGTATAAAATGCCTGAAGCTGGTAATACTTTTTGACCTATCTGTATGCACATATCCTTATCAGTTTCATGATCCAAATAGAGGGCTTTGTGGAGATATACATGAGCTAAATAAATAGCATAATAATATGCCTAATGAATATAAAACAGTGCATGATGTTTAATAGATCAACAAGGATTTACTGAGTTCTAAAGTATGTTAAGTTCTGTGAAATGAAATTGTTCTGAGTCAGAAAATTGTATTGTTTTATAATATAATAAAGAAAAATGCATACTGCTATTTTTTAAAAAACTAGTAGGATTAAAAATGCCTAGAAACAATAGTTATGAGTGATTGTGCTGACACTCAAGATACATATTTTCAATACCAATTTAAGTGAACATTTATTTAGTTACTCATTTATTTACATATTTATTGATTGCCTATTATACTACAACAGTGAAGCAAATAGATATAGATATGGAAATAGCTATAGATATATAATTAGAGTTAGTTGAGATTTAGTTACATAGATGATAGAGAGACAGAGGGAGACACAGATAGAGATAGAAACAGAGATAGAGATTGAGTCCCAGTTCTTAAAGTCACCTCCATCCAGTGATAAATGAAATACATGTAAGGAAATGATTATTCAATATGATGCATGCTAATAAAGGTCTTATTAAATAGATAACACAGAATAAATAATCAAAAGAATGAAAAAAATCTTTAAATTGGTATTATTTTACTCTTAAAAGATGGACCATTTGTATCAAGACATAATATATCAATGTCAATTCCTTATGCCCGGACTAATAAGAAAAATTAAGAATCCAGGTTTTCTTATAGCATTTGCTTGTATTTGCTCAAATAATGGGGCTTTTCCTGCTCCTGTTCAGTGTAGAAATGGAAAAGAGAACATCTACTATATTCCAGGTACTGTATTAGACACTTTCTCATGTCACTTCTAAACACTAAGAAAAGAAAAATAAAGATTCAAAGATGAGTATTAGGCTGAATTTACTTAATGCAAGGCAGGAATAACAGGATCCCATACAGAGGGATAGGGCTTTTAGATTAATTGTCAAATAATGGCTCAGAGAAAATGCTCACATATAGATGCATACAAGGAAGAGAAAGCCTTATGAAGACTATTTCCCAGACCAAAAGCAAGTGCAGGGCATAAAGAACGCGAAGCCAGAAGGTTTCACAAGGAAAAGTGATTGGTGAGCTAAAGCAAACCTTCCAGGTCAGTTCAGGATTTTATCATTATTGTGAAGCTCAACCTAGGGTGATTGACAAACCCCTAGTCTGTCTGTTGAGTCCAGATAGTACAATTACATCACAGACTGCCAACAGTACAAGTTCACTATCATGCTGTTTTTCTGACCAATTATCTGAGAAGTGGTTGTTTTTCTTCCAGGGCCCTGACTGCTCACTATCTGCCATCCCTTCCTCTCTCCAGGTTCAGGGACATGGAACAGGCACAAGCCCAAGCCTAAGGCACAGGAAAACTTTCTTTATCAACTCCAGACAACCCTACAAGAGAGATTTTTCAAAATGCAGAAATTAAGGACCTGAGAACTTAAGTGACTTGTTTGACCTTGACATAGCTGGGTTTTAAACTTGGATCTGGTTTGCCCAGAGCTCATATGCCACCCTACTGTGTTATTACCTACATTTCCCAACTCTATTTTCATTAACATGCATGTCCACCAAGAATGACAAATAATGCTGATTGTGGTGAATCTGAGTCACACATAGATCCCAGAGCCCCTTTTGGTTAAATCATGTTCAGAATAATTTCATTCAGTATTTTATTCTCTATCTTTATATACAGTACATGCCACTCTCACCTTTACCAGCCTATTTGGTTATCCAGAAAAGTCCATCCACTAACTAACCCGGATTCAAATATGTACTGGGTTAGACAGTGTAGTCCCAAATTTATGTAGTTTTTGAAACCTCAGAATTGTGAGCTTATTGGGAAATAGGGTTTTTGCAGATATATTTAGCTAAGTTAAGATGAGGTCATACTGGAGTGGAATAGGCCCCAATCCATTATGATCGGTGTCTTTATAAAAAGAGTAGAAGAGTGTAGACGTAGAGACACACAAGGAGAAGGCTATGTGAAAATGGAGGCAGAGATTAATGAAGTACTATCTCCACAAGCCAAGTAACACCAAGGATTGCCAGCTGCCACTAGAAGCTAGGAGAAAGATGTGGAAGAGTTTCTCCTTCAAAGCACTCATAATGAACCAATTCTGCTGATACCTTGTTTTCAGACTTCTAGCCCCCAGAACTGTGAGAGAATAGATTTATGTTGCTTTAAGCCACTGAGTTTGTGGTACTTTCCTACAGTAGCACTAGGAAACTAATACAAAATGTCTATGGCACATGGTGACTATACTTTAAGGTATATTTCAGCATGTCATGTGAATGTGTGGGACACCAGCTACTGAAGAGTGACACTGTTAGGAAGGGACAAGAAGGTATGCAATCGAGTTCTTCTAATAGCAAGAGGTGCTGCATAATGAGGGTCCCTTTTCCTAGTTTTTACCTTGACCTTGAGAAATAATGATGGCTCTCTGCCTTTTACAGATGAAAGAAGGCCCTGGAAGATCTGGCCACTCTCCCTCCCACTCACTTCCTCCAACTACTCCAGCCTTCCTGCTCTCCCTTACCACACCCAGTGCATTCCCATCTCAGAGCATGTGTTTTGAACCCTGCTATCTCCACACATTTGGCCACTTTACTCTCAGCTCAAATGTTGGCTCCTGAGAGAACCCATCTCTGGCCACCTTATTGAGAGCCCCCAAAGCTCTCTAGCCTCTCACCCTGTTTTGGTTTTGCTTCCCAATACATTATATTGCTACAATGTCTGTCTTCTCTGTGAGAGCTAGAACTCTGTTTTGTTCACCACTCCACCCCCAGCATCTAGGGTGTTCCTTGGCTTACCGTGGGTGGTGAATAAATACATAAATGATACAACCTTATATGCAGGGGATTTGAGAGAAAATTTGCCAAGATCTCATTGAAGTCTGTCTGACACTCAAGACTGATTTCTTCCTGACTCTCTTGAAATGAGGTGGCTCAGAGATAGGTCCAAAAGTCTGGAAGAAGTGGCTAATGACATAAAAATGTAAAAGTAGAACTGATTTATGGATGCAATGGGATGTAAAAGCACTACATTTAACCAGATGTATATTTCCTTATGCTTCATATGGGGAGCATGGCTGGTTAGGGAGGGCCACTTATTAGTTCAGGAGGCATTCAGGGGACATTATGGGTCCCTGTTTATCACAAAGAAGTCAAATAATGACTAAAGACACTCAATAAATTTTTACCTTGAGTTATAGGGCATTCCCTGTTAGTCAGGATCATAATACTCCTCAACCCTCCAAAAGAATGCAAGGAGGGATCACTAAGAAATCAAGAGTCAGTGTTCCTGACTCTCTCCTAGTCTCTAGAGGTTTATTTCTCCCCGTTTTTCTTCCAGAAATATAAATACTCACCTGGACTTCTTTTGCCCTGAACACATTTATTTTATTGAACTGGGAAAGATATACCGATATATTAGATCATCACAAAGAAATGTATGTTCGGTGAAGACCAAGGCCGGACTGCTACTCAAACTAATGACTTGCTGTTCAGACTCAGCTTGGATGTTCCTCCCCAGGAAAGATAGAAATCATGTCCCTAGTTGCTCTGCATCCCAGAGCCTCAGGAATATTGTGGCATTTCTGGTGACTTCACAGCAAATGAATTGTTGCCTCTGAGGAACTGTTGACTCTGAAAACTGATTTGAAGCATGCTTTACAGAAACCCCATGTTATTGTTTACAGTGATGACTTCTCTTCCCTTACTGGATGATATGGGCAAGTTCTGGATGAACATTATTATTTGCTTGCTATTGGGGAATCCTGTCACAGGCCCTAACTCTGAACAGTATTTCAGAGAGGGAAGAGTCCCTCCTGCAGTGGCGCAGTAGAGGGAAATGTAACAACAGCAATGGGAAAAGAGACTGGGCGTGGTGGCTCACACCTGTAATCCTAGCACTGTAGGAGGCCGAGGAGGGAGGATCGCTTGAGGTCAGGAGTTTGAGACCAGCCTGAGCAAGAGCGAGATCCCGTCTCTACTAAAAATAGAAAAACTTAGCCAGGCATGGTGGCACACCCCTGTAGTCCCAGCTACTTGGGAGGCTGAGGCAGGAGAATCGCTTGAACCCAGGAGTTTGAGGTTGCTGTGAGCTAGGCTGAAGCCACAGCACTCTAACTGGGGTGACAGATTGAGACTCTGTCTCAAAAAAAAAAAAAAAAAGAAAGAAAGAAAAAGAAAGAAAGAAAGAAAAGAGCGAGTACAAAACACTGATGTGACTTGTAATAGGCCAGGAGACAGGAGACATTACAGGTGAGAAGAGGCACCAGGAATTTGAGAGGCTGCTAAGTCTGAGCAAAAGGAGGATTCAGGCAGTAGATCCTTTTATTATCATGCCTCAGGGAGCTTCTCTGCCTTATTTTGTCTTTATGGCAGGTACAAGCACAACTGGTTTTCTCAACTTTAAGATGCTTCTCTGTATAGTGGGGCCAAAAGAAATGCAAAAGCTTGTGTTAACACAATCTTTCATTGGAAAAACAATACCAAAGTGAATGGATTTCATTACTAATATAATGTTGAGTAAAAATAGCTTGAATTCTCAAACAGAGCAAAATATGTATTATGCATATATGTGTATTATATATACATTATACATGTTATAATATAATGAACCCAGTAAGAGATTTAGGGGTGATAAATGATGGCTGAACATTTTTGCCATTCAGTTATCAGATGAGTGATATTGATTCTAATGCTATATTTTTATAATTTGAGAGAAAAATGTGCAAACTGTAATTGGTACTCAATTTAAGAAATAGTGCATAAGAGTTAAAATCTTAGCATGTGTAGTGAGGTAGGTGCTTCCATAGGTAGCTACGTGACACCTTTTGGAAATCTAGTTAAAAATATGTATAAAGCCTTAAAATGTATTATTGGATCCAGTAATTCCACTTCTGGGATTCTATCATAAGGAAATACCTTTTTTTTTTTTCTTTTTGGAGGGGAAGGCTGTGGAGCTTTGTATATAAAGTTGTTTTGTCATAGAACTATTCAGAACAGTCAAACCTATGGAAAAACTTCAAGTTAACTAACATCAGAGGACTTAAGTAAATTACAATGTAGCACTATTATGGAATATTATGCAATTATTACAAAAGGTTAAGTAGAAAAATCATGATGTAAAATGTTATAAAATATATGATCTCTACTAAGAAAAGAAACTGAATATATGAAAGGATAGATTATAAATGACTTATTTTATTCTTTTTACTCTCGAATAGTTTCTCTTTGGTCTTTTTATCATTAGAAAACAAATGCTTTAAAAAATAATAAATCCTCACCAAGTGCATGCTATGCAATGCACAGGTTTTTGTGTATTACTGTCAGGAATACTTGCTAGAATTGAGAGGCTAAGATATGATGGAAGGTTAATGATACTACCAGGATCCTATTAATATTTACCTTGAGACCAGCTATCTCCTGATTAAGAGAGACCCATATCTAAGAAAAAAATATGATAACAGCTAAGCAAGGCCTGCACATACCTGGAGATGACCTAGATTGAGAGGCTGATAGATGATAACTTCCTGCCTTTCTCTGACAAAGGGTTGTCTAGAAACTGGGTTCCTGATAATTGGCAGAGCCTCTTGAGTAACATCAATTCTTACCACCCACACAAATCTCTCCAAAATATTTGAAAGAGCTCTTCTGAAGTTGTTACACTACATATATCTTTAAAGGTGAGAATTTGGACACATTTTACCCCAGATAAACATAATTCAGAAAGTAGAGTTGGTGACAAAGTGTTTTGTGAACCAAAGCATAATAGAAAGGTTAGCTTTTGTGATGATTTGCTGCTATCATTGCTGCTGATAATTTGCGGGCATCTCTGCTGTCTCCTCAAAAGGATGCCAGCATTGCTAACTTTCAGTTGTGGAGTTCATATTTGGAAAGAGCAGCAGCCAGTGCAGATAAAGTGCAGAATTCACCTATTTAAGATCCAGCTTTAGCCTTTTGTTCGGTGTCTGTGACAGTTTAGGTACCTGGCCTACACTCCCTAGCTACAATCATGTCTCAAGTTTGGTATTTCCAAGCACACTAGGGGTAGAATCAAATGATATCAATACGCCAGACATTTATTTTTCAACCAGTATAATTAAAAAAGAGAAAAAGTGTATATGCATTTTAGATCTGTCTGCTGAGTTTTTTTTAACTTCAGTACATTTCCATTGCCTAAAACTTTTAAATGAAAAAGTTATAAAAACATTTCAAAGACACCACCACTTGACAGACATGGTGTTGTTGATTTTCTAGTTGACTGGGAAAGATATTTTAGCTAATGACCAAACATATGAGTTGCAGGGTAAACTAGCATTATTCCTCTCCCTCACTGCTTGTATTCATTCAATCACTTACTCCTACCAATTTACCTTCTAAATCTTTCTCAAATCCACCCCATTTGCTCCTTTTCCACTACCACTGCCATACTTTAGACTTTCAAGAATATCATTTTCTTGGCTAAAGCCTTCAAGCTTATATCCTTAACTCCACCCAGCATAGTACATTAAAAATGATTAGACTGCCTCCACCCGCCAGATTGAAACCCTTCAATGTTCCTCAACCACTGTCACAATGAAGCCAAACACTTTTTACATCTCATAAAACAAACAATCTTTGTTTGCCCACATCTTTCACTTCATCTCTTGCTATTGCCTGCTTTAAACTTGTTGTTTCTACCACAAAAAACCATTTGTCATTCTTGCAAAACTCTGCTACCTCTTATTTCTGTGCTTTTGTATCCACTTCCAAATGAGTATCTGTCTACTCATTCTTTGTATGGCTAACTTATTAAATTTTGACAGATATCTCAAACACTTCCACTTCATAGAACATGTTCCTACCAGTGTTGTGTATTTCTTTATCATTGCATTTCCATGTGGTTCTTTTAATTTTTGTCTGTCTCTCCTATTGGACTGTGAGCTCCTGGAAAAGAAGGGCTATTTCTTATATGTCTTGGTAGCTACAGCCCCTAGAAAAGAAACTCGAATGAAGCTGGATCTCACTATATGAATATATAAATCTGTGTTAGGTCACCTTTTCAGAACTGAGTCCAAGACAGGGTTTTGGATGCACATGATTGATTAAGGGAATATTCTTCAGGGAAATCCTGTAAGGAAGAGAGGGAGGAAAGCAGGGCAGGAGAGGGGAAAAAGCTGAGTGAGGATGAGGTCTCCGGTAAATTCTAGACTTGGCATCATACACAGAGGAGCTCTGGAGCCTAAGTTGCACCATAGAGTTGTCCCCATTTGAGGCAAAGCAGCTGGTCTTTTGTCTACCCACATCAGTCAGTTACTGGCAGTGGGTGACATCCAAGGGGATGTAAGTTTCCCAGATGGGTGGCTCTTGTCAATAATCAAGAGTAATTTTCGAGAGGAGATGACATGAGCAGTTACCAATCAACACTCAAATGAGCTGCTAGAGAATGGATACATCAGCTTAGTAAAGGATATCAGAGCAGGGCATATACTACACTATCATAGGTGTCTTAATTGTTTTATTATTATTCCAATATACCTACCCAAGTAGACACAGGTTGTGCATCCCTTTTCCAAAATGCTTGGGACCAGAAGTGTTTTGAATTTCAGATATTTTCCAATTTTGGAATATTTGCATATACAGTACATAATGAGATATCTTGGAGATGATACCCAAGTCTGAACATGAAATTCATTTATGTTTCATATACACCTTATATATAAAGCCTGAAAGTAATTTTATTATTCCCTTTGGGACACTGAATAAACTGTGTGTTGTGCATTTGTGTTTTGACTATGACCCATTACATGAAGTCAGGTGTGGAATTTTCTGTTTGTGACTTCACATTGGCACTCAAAAAGTTTCAAATTTTGGAGTATTTTGGATTTCACATTTTCTGGTTAGGGATGCTCAACCTGTACCTTAAATTAATACAATTTACCCTTTTATAAGTAAAGTATTTCATTTTTATATCAGGATGCAATATGTATAAGTTCTGTGATTAGACTTTTATTTTTAAGAATTCAGCCTTCAAGCTTGTTACCATGGAAGTATTTTGAGCTCTTACATATGTAGTAATGGTGACTTAATTAAAAATACTTTCTCTAATCTAATTTGAATATATTGACATTATCCAGTGGATGTAGCTTTTGTTCGTGAAATGGTACATCAGTATCAACTCCCTATAAAGGAATGAGTTCTGAATCTTAATTCCATCACTGTCTTCATATAAGCTCCCAGAACTTAATGGGTGGTAACAAAAATGACTGAACATGATGCTTTCTACTCCCATCCCCCAACATAACTTCATGGCTTCATAAACTCTCATTGGCTGTGAAAGAATATGCACCACAGAGGGGTACTGAACTAGAGTACTAGAATCCTCTCATCAGGGAAGGAGAATACCAATAGCAAATTCTCTAAGAGAGGATTACAAAAGGGTATTTCATTCTGAAAGAGAGACAAACAGATTACATACTACCAGTCTACACAATTACCTGATGATAATTTTTAAAAATAATAAAATAATAATAGTTACATAATAAAATTGCACATAATTCATAAATGTGTAATGAAATTAACAGTGCCTAGAAATCTGCTTTTGGAATGATTGTTTTAAACCCAAAAGAGCTTGTGTGTGGTAGTAAAAAAAAAAAAACTGAATGTACAGCAGCAATTCTGTTTATCAACAGTTAGGTTTTAAATTATCACATATCCTTTTAAGATTTGAGATGTCCCAGTACACATGTTTAAAAAAATGATTTTTGCTAATGTAAAGAAAACTTTATTTATAAGGAAATACATACTGAAGTATTTAGGGATGAAATGTCATTATTTCTCTAATTTATTTTCAACTGGTTTAGGAAAAAACTATAATACCCACAAGGTGAGAAGGAGCAATGTGCAAAAATGAGGCAAAATCTTAACAAAGGAAGAAATAAATGTCATTCATCATCTCTTTCACTTAATAAAATGCTTTATTGTAACTATTGAAAAGAGACAAGTGCATCATTTACTTAAATGTATTTATTCAAATAATATGAATATATCTTGAATTATTCTTTATAATATTTTCCATCTTTTTCCAAAAAGTATTAAACCATCTTAATTTGATAGCTTATTTTTTAACGTTCATCTAGTTTAGTGGCAGTAAAACCTCCTAAGCCATAGGTCCTCTATCTATTTCCATATTAAAATGACCACAAAGTGTCTCTGATGTCCAAGGTATCATTTCTTCATTTCAGCTCTAGCTCTTCCTTGACATGTGACTCTGAACAGTTTGAAACTTTTTTTTCTAACTGACAGTTAAGTACTGAATAACTCTAATTTTCAGAAATATTTATGGTTTTATTCCAACATTTTTCTCAGTAAACATATTCTGAAAGTTTGCACTAATATCTATATTTATTCCCAACACAACTCTCCCTCTGTTCTCTTGATTTAATTTGTTGCTAACTTTTTAGAACTTTCTAGACTAAATCTTTTTGCTTTTACCTTCAAGCATTTTGCTTCATCTTACAAATCTTCTGAGACTTTGAATAATTTGATCTTACTGTTTATACAGCTACCTTGAATGTGTTTCACCCTTTTTCACTGGCAGCAATATCCTCTTTGGCAGATAGCCTCAGTTGCAATAACTTGATTCTAAAATTGTAATTCATATTGTGGTAAAACAAAATAATTGCATGCTTACCACCAGAATTATAACTGTTTAAAATCTCACCTGGAATTCATTTTATGTAATGGGACAAATGTGCAAAATTGTTTAGATAAATATCGCATAACCCTGGCATCTCTGTGTGGTTCTTTCATCCTATTTAATGAGGTATGATGGCTCTGCAGCAGTCACTGACAGGAATGATGACAATAACTCGAACATTGATGCTGTTCATCAAGCTTCCAGCACATCTACTGTAGGTAGTATCTCATTACAGACCTTTAATAAAAATCCTAAAACCAAATTTAGTAATTGAAATTAACTAAATCATAGAAAGCTGTGAAATTTACACCTTTATTAAGAAACCTTTATTAAGAATATGTGGTGGTAGGGAGAATTAATTCTAGGTTCAGATATAGCTGGGTAAGAATCCCAGCACTCACACTCATTAGCTGGCACGGAGTTTCTTCAACTGTACTGTTTGGTTATTCATTTGTTTATTTTTTATGCATCCATCCATTCATTTAATAAATGCGTATTGAACTGGTTAGTAGGCACAGTTGTAAGGAATGGGGCTAAAGAAATGAGTGAGAAGGACAACGTCCCTGATCTCAGGGGTTTACAGTCTGTTGGAGATACAGAAAGCAAAAAAAGTGGATACATAATGTAACATCAGATAACAATAAGTCTTATCAATAAAATATTAAAACAGACTCTCGATCAAGTGACCAGGAATTAGGAAGGCAGTGTTTCATATGGGGAAATTGGAAAAGGCCTTTCTGAGGAGGTGATGTTTGGAAAAAGAGAGGAAGCCATGCAGTCGATTGATTGAAAAAGTTTTACAAGTGAAGAACAGGAAATTCAAACCCTTAGTGGATATTTCTGTGAAGGGTTAGTGAAAATTTGTAAACTTATTGCCACATAGTTAGGTGTTTGTTAGATGTTAGATGTAATTTTAAAATAATAAATGTAAATAATTGATTCCATATGTTATTATGTTGCTTCTTTGCTCTAATGTATGTCTTCCTTTTCATCTTTCTAGATCGTTTTTCTTCTCTTGAATTCTATACCATTCATTCAGCTCTCAGAGCCTTTAGGCTTTGCTCTTTTTAATTTGTAGTGAGTTTAACCCTGCTTGCCATATTCAGATTTTACTGGTGTCAGAGGTTCTGTTTGCTTGGTCTTTGCCCTTCTGCTCAACATTTGTATATTCTGAGCAATGCCAAATTGATTTTCTTGATAAGTGTTGGACAACTTCTTTTTTCCAAGCAATAAGTACACAGCTTCTCTGTAATAATGATAATGTTGATGTACCTGCCCTGTGACGACCTGTTGTTGCATGTGTGTATGCAGGGAGAGGGGTGATAAAAAAAAACGGTGACAAGATGCCATTTGGAAGATAGTGCTTCCAGGAAACACAGAAAGCCCAACCATACCCTGCCCCGGTCCTCCCCATTCCCTACAATGGTTTCTTTTTTTCACTTCCCCTGATGTTCCCAGAAGTCAGAGCAAAGTGACTATCTACCTCTGTCTCTGGCTGTGAAAAAAAACCACTACCATACCTCAACTCACTTTTGTTTTCTTTCTTTCTATCTTGTTTGGCTGTAAAACATTTATTCGTAATTTTAACAGTTTGGGTCCAATCAGAGAGAAGAACCAAAGTTATTTGAACAGGGAAAGTTTGTACAAAGAATTATTAAGTGTAACGGGATTGTAGTAATGAAAGGATTGGCTATTATGAAAGAAAATATATTTATCTGCTTGGGCTTGCCATAACAAAATACCATAGACTGGGTGGATTAAACAGCAGACATTTATTCCTCACAGTTCTGGGAAGTCCAAGATCAAGGTATCAGCCAATTTGGTTTCTGGTGATGGCTCTCTTCCCGGCTTTAAGATGGCTACCTTCTTGCTGTATTGCTCACTTTATCTCTTCCTTGTGAGCACAAGGAAAGAGAGAGAGAGAGAGAGAGTGAGCGCGCGCGCGCGCACGCGAGCTCTCTGTTGTGCCTTCTTAGACAGGCAACTTACTTGCTGATATTTTCTTAAAGAAAAAAAAAGGACATTAATTCCATCCGGAGGGGCCCCACCCTTATGACCTCATTTAACCCAAATAACTTCTCAAAGGTCTTCTCTCCAAATACCATCACATTGGGAGTTAGGGATTCAACAGATGAATTGGGAGAGGGGAGTCACACACATTCAGTCCCTAGGAAAAAAGAAACCTAAAAATAGAAGAGTGGCTGCCTTTACCCCTAGGGCTGAGATAGAGCACCCAAGAAAAAGTCCCTAACTTTTCATTCCCAGAGCAGAGATTCAAACCTTATTGGGAAGGTAGAGCCATGGCTTACTGAATGGCAGAAGTCACTGATTTGCCCCACTAGCAGAACTTGTTAAAAATTTGTCCTCTGGAAGTTAACAGAGATCCTCTCTCTAAGATCCCTGGGAAAGCTGTTCATGGAAACAAAATGTCTTACCTGAGGCTCTGCTAAAAACATCATCAAGCTGCTGGCTGCTGTGCACTGCAGGAGCCAAGTGCTGGAGAAGGCTCACACACTGCAAGAACCTGCCAAGCGAGCACACTGGAACTAGGAGGCAAAACTCTTTCCTCCTGCGATGTCTCTCCAGTACCCTCTACTGGCAAAACTTGAGTGCCAGCTAGCAAAGAAAAAAACATTTCAAAGGCCCAGATCTATTTTTACAGAGCAGGCAGAAAGGTATATTTAGACCTGAGAGGCAAAAAATCAATAACCAGCTCATGGATATAAACTAATAAATACCAGCAGAAGCAGACTAAATGAAGAGTACTTTGTTTGTTAGCAGGGTAAACTACTTTTAAAGGCCATTCTCAGTTTGATTCATTGCTACATCCTCTGTGCCTAGAATAAAATCTGACCCAATATAGATACTCAGTAAATATGTGTTGAATGAATGAATGAACTAATTCCTGAATTTTTCTCTAATGTTTTTCCTCTCTCTCTCTTTTCTTTTACTATAGCTGATGGATGCACTGATTGGTCTGTTGATATCAAGAAATATCAAGTTTTGGTGGGAGAGCCTGTTCGAATCAAATGTGCTCTCTTTTATGGTTATATCAGAGCAAATTACTCCCTTGCCCAAAGTGCTGGACTCAGTTTGATGTGGTACAAAAGTTCTGGTCCTGGAGACTTTGAAGAACCGATAGCCTTTGATGGAAGCAGAATGAGCAAAGAAGAAGACTCCATTTGGTTCCGGCCAACATTGCTACAGGACAGTGGCCTCTATGCCTGTGTCATCAGGTATTCTTTTAATTCTATTACTGCTGAATCAAAGAAATCACATGCTACTTCTCATACTTAAATTTTGTTGCTAACTCTTTTGCCTAAAGGTATTGTCTCAATATTTGCATGGGTTGCTGCTTTCTAAAATTTAGAATCTAAATCATAAAAAGATGGGATTGGAATTTATATTGAGACATTATTTCTAGCTTATGGAGAAAAGAGATACCATCTGGGTATCTACTTATGTTACCAGAAATTACTAAAGACTATGAAATAAAATTTATAGAGGAGGTAAAATGTTGCAAATAAAATGTAAGCAAAGACTTGCAGAAAGGATGCATAGTTTATTGCTAAATGGGTTGTAACATTTTGTTATTGCCCTTCACAGACAGATAGAGCATGGATACCTCTGGTTCACACACATCTGCAAAGATGATTTAGGTAATGTGTGTATGTGCACAGGAAGAGGAAGGCAGCATTGCCATGTTAGGGAATACAAAGGTTGTGCTCAAGATCATTTTGTTAACTAAAACTGCTGGGTCAATACAAAAATTCTCCCTAATCTTTCAGGGCCAATACCAAAGTTAATAACAAATTCTTTGCCTCTGTCCCCAGGTAAACTCCTCATATATCTAAATATCTTTGTCAGCTTGTGGAAGAGACATATTTAGTTTGTTGAATGATAATGCATTGAAACAGTATCTGTGTAATACATTAGCAGTTAAAAATCTCAGTTTAAGCATTTAGCCCTTCATGGATTGTGAATCACACCCTTCATGAATGATCGTGGATGTCATTAGACTATAAGAACATTAGCAAAGCTGGGTTATAGGCAGATACAGGGTATGTTTAAATCTATTTTTTAGCTTTCTGTATTTCAGATTATTTAGAGAACTAAAGAAAATCCAAAGCAGTTGATTCTCAATTTGGAGAAAGTCTTAGAATCACCTAGTGTCTTTTTCAAATAAAAATTAGACTAATACTTCTGAAATTCTGATCATCACCTATCACTCTTCTGTCATAAGGATCATGCCTCCCTCTCATTGTCACCTGTAAGAATTAGCTTTATGGTGAGCCATGGCTACAGGTGTGTTAGGATATTAAGATAGGTCAAAGCACATAAAAGTTAAACAGAAATGTATCCTTTTAACACTGACACCATATATTACATTACAGTTAATGTTAGAAAATATAAATGAATATAAGCAAAGGGTTGTGCTTGGCAAAGATGCCTAATGGATTTTAAAAGAACAAATGCATCATTCCTTTGGCAACTCTTGTTCTTTCTCTTAGGGTCTACTAATCCTTTTATGTTCAATTATAACTCTGAATATAAGTAGAGGTTTTGTAGGGGCATAGATAAGTAACTGTCATACTAGTACACTTAAAGAGTACTGTTTGGACCAGCCATTCTCACTTGACCAATAGTAATTTGATTTTAATTTCATATCTGCTTTATTTCTTTTTAAAAATCATTATTTCTGATTGTTCATGCATGCGGGAGGTGATTCGTTAAGATAGGCAAGTGTGTGTCCTCACATTAGAATTAGATTGGAATTGAGTTGAACGTCCTTAGTCTAACATGTCATTTCATCACTTATTGTTGGTGCAAAAATAATGATGTGTTCACATTAGTAATCTGATTTTTGAAAGCACTGAGGTTGCAATTCCTTGATGTGTTTAAATATCCAATGTGATCCAATGCTCTGAGAAATTGCATTAAAATGCCTCTGAATTTATAGTTGCAATAATGAATGAAAGTTTGAAAAGTTTCCAAAATGATGACATTTGCCATATGTTCATATGCCTACATATTAATGGAAGGTGAAACTAAAAGACAAACACTTTAAGGTTGCATGTTTGTCAAATGGCATCCTAGAGGAAGTGATAAACTGCAGAAAGAGATACTTTGTCACTGAAATTCAAATATGCCAATTGATTTGAAGCTAGTGTTGCCATGGCTTCCTTTTCCAATTTGGAAAGGGGTACTCAAAATCTTTATAAACAGCATTTGAAATAGCATGAGTTGGTGTTGACGTGAAGAAAGCCCAAGGGCTGTTAGTTGAGTCACTGACATTTTGGCACATTGTTAGCTATCAGGCCACAAAACTGTCACCATTAGTTTTTAAATAATCCACTTGCAAAGAATTTCAAAAGTTTGAAAATATTAGCTTCTATTCTAAGTTTCTAGTCATTCTGATAAGTGTTCTGGGTATTAACTTGTCAATAAAATGGTTTAACAAGGCTTTCATATACAGCTAATTTGCATTTGCATCTAAATATGTGCAATCAAATGTTGTAAATAATGGAAACGCCTAAGATTACTATCATTATAATGAACAAGAACTTTTTTACTCCCTTCCCTTAATATCTATTTTAGGCAGAATAATATCACATGGTTCTTTGCTCCATAGTAGTTGTTTTTTTTACTCAGTTTTCTCCTTCTTGAATTTTTATGTTATTTTTTACATGAAAAAGTGAATGAAAAATTACTTAATGGGTACAATTTACACTATTCGGGTGATGGTTACACTATAAGCCCGGACTCCACAACTACGTACTATATCCATGTAACAAATTGTATTTGTACCCCCTAAATCTATTTTAAAAAATTAAAAAAAGAAAAAGCAAATGAAGGAGAGCTGTGCAACAATTTCTTTTGTTTGTTTTACTTTTATGATGATGCATAAAAAGTTTAATGAAAAATAAAATTTTCCTATATTCTTGACTTCCAATTTTTAATTCCCCTTTTCAGAGTTATGCCCTATTAGCAGTTTCATATGCAGAACTAGCTGGGGCACATATAAGCATTCCAATACCCCCCAAATGGTAGCATACTAAGTTATTTGGCACCTTATTTTTTAAATAAAATTTTATTTTTGAGATAACTGCAGTTTTATATTTAATTACAAGAAATAATAGAGAGAAATTTGCTCAATGGTAGCATTTGGCAAAACTATAGTATAATATCATAATCAGGGTATTGACATTGATACAGTTAAGAAACAGAACAATGCCATCACCTCAAGGGTCCTTCCTGTTGTCCCTTTATAACTACATTCATTTCTACCCAACCGCAATCCCAAACTCCTGGCAACCACTAATCTATTATTTATATTTATAATTTTGTCAACTCAACAATGCGATATAAATAGAATCATAAAGTATATAACCTTATGGAATGGGATTTTTCTTTCAACATAATTCCTTTGAAATGCATCCAAGTTGTTGCACATATTCATAGTTGATTCATTTTTATTGCTGAGTAGTATTCTATGGTGCGGACATACCACAGTATTTATTCATTGGTTGATTCCAATTTGGGGATAGTAAATATAAAGCTTCTATGAACATTCATGTATAATATTTTGTGGAATATAAGTTTTCATTTTTCTGGAATAAATGATTGAATGAATATGGGTTGAATGGTAGGTATGTGTTTAGTTTTATAAGAAAGTCCCAAAGTATTTTCCAAAGTAGCTGTGTCATTTTATGTTCCCATCGGCAATATATAAGTGATCCAGTTTCTCCACATCCTTGCAGCACTTGGTGTTGTCATTATTTTTAACTATAGCCATTCTGGGAGGCGTATTGTGATAACTCATTTTGATTTTAATTTGCATTTTCCTAATGGTTAATGAAGACTAACATATTTTCATGTGCTGACTTACCATCTCTATCCTTTTCAGTAACATATTCATGGTTTTTGTCCATTTTATAATTTAATTATTTATGTTCTTTTGGTTGAGTTTTGAGAATTATTTGTATGTTCTAAATAAGAGTCCTTTTTCTAATATGTGGCTTGCAAATATTTTCTGTCCAACTAAAGCTTGTTTTTCCATCTTCCCAATGGGTCTTTTGCAGAGCAAAAGTTTTTAATTTTGATGAGATTCAATTTGTGAATTTTTTCATTTATGGATCATGCTTTTGGCATAAAGTATAAAAACTCTTTGCCAACTCTAGTTCCTGAGAATTTTCTCTTATTTTATTTTTTAATTCTAAAATTTAAAAAATTGCCAACAGTTTGATTATTTTACATTTAAACCTTTGATTCCTTTAGAGCTAATATTTGTATAAAGTGTAAGGTTTATTTAGATTGAGGTTTAGCTTTTGGGGATTGGATGTACAGTTACTCCAGCACCATTTGTTGAAAAGGTTATACATCATTCATTGAGTTGCTTTTGTATCTTTATTCAAAATCCATTGAGCAAGTTTGTATGGGTTAATGTCTACATTCTCTATTCTGCAGTTTTGTGTATTCCTCTGCCAATAATAAATTGTATTGATTAGTGTAACTATATGCTAGGCCTAAATATCAAGTAGAATGAGTCCTTCTTTATCCTTCTTTTTCAAGATTGTCTTAGCTACTGCAGGGCCTGTTAGTTTCCATGTTAATCTTAGCATAAGCTTGTCTATGTCTACAGAAACTTACAGGAATTGTGGTAACAATTACATTAAGCCAAGAATTGATGTCTTTACTATTATATATTGAGTCTCTCAATCTATGAACACAGTATCTCTTTCCATTTACTTAGGATTACCTTCTTTGATTTCTTTCATCAGCATTTTATAATTTTCAGCATACAAATCCCATGCACATTTTGTTAAATTTATACCTAAGTATTTCATTTTCTTTGCAGTGTTTATAAATGATATTGTCATTTTAATTTCAGTTTCAACATGTACATTACTACTATATAGAAATGTGATGGATTTTTGTGTTTTGATTTTTAAAAACAAAATTTTTTCAAGTGACATATTTATAAGTGTTCTATCTAGTATCTACTTCCTTTGCCCAAGTCTTGATTTTTGTCTTTAGAGACCAAATAACTTTTTTTTTCATTGAAAGCACATATTTGGCATCTATCAAAAAGTACTTAGTGAAATCCATTTATTTATTCATCCATTTAACAAACATCTACTGATCACTCTGTGATAAGTAGTATGCCAATGCTAGGATTACAAAGTTTTAAAGAAAAGTTTTTACCCTAAAGTAGTTTACATAAGAGAAAATAAGTATGTAATAAATTGCTGTACATACTATGAAAATAGTTTAGAATTCAGTGGGGTTCTGCGAAGATGGAGTAGCCCCATTCCTACCAGGTCTTTCCTCTTACAACTAAAAAGCATGGACATAACACAACAAACAAGCATAAGAAGTCTGTGAAAGGTGGCAGAAAGACCTCAAAACTTAAGTAATGACATGGCAACATGTCTAGCTAATCGTAGGGTATGCCTCTTAGACTCTCCTACCTAAGGGTCTTAGTGTTTGCCTCATAGACCTTCTTAGCTACTTTCTCTGGATGATAGAGAGTATGCATTGTATACCAAACATATTACTATGGATTTTTCTCCATTAAAATCAATATGAGGTGTTTATCAATGAGAAAGCACTCAATAAATATTTATTGAATGAAATAATGAGAGATTGGGGTTAGTGTTCCTTAGAATACCTTGTGAAAAACATTGCTATAAACAAAATTACACAATTTTCTGATTCTATCATTCTCCATGGGAAAATAAAAGAATTCTATTTCTTATGACATCCCTTGTCTGAAACTAACACAAATTATGAACTGCTTATCCTACATCATGATTTTTGTTATTTCAAAAGACAGTTTTCTGTCTTTTAATAGAATATACCTTCACTGTCACCAGATGTAAATGGAAAGTAATAAAATGTTAGGTCTTTATTAATTTATTTGAGTTCTATTACAACTTAAAATATTTCAAAGTAGATTAAAAGCAATATGCAAATATTTGCATTCATTACTCAATGAATAAAAATATTCTAGTCAAAAATTTTAGGTCTAATAGACCCATACAAGTAACTGCTATAACTATAGTATGAACAATTTAAGTAATTTATTTTAATCTATATAATAGAATATAATTTTAATATTTATTAATTTTCATGTGATTATTATTTAAAAATCAAGTTATTCTTGAATAAAAGGATATATAATGTCAGCATCATTTTAGAAAGTCTTAAACATTTATGCCCCAAGGAATCTTCATAATTTGTTCAGGGCAATCAGAGTCCATATAAATGTTTTATATCCTACTCAGAAATTTTAATGATCATATGCATATGTGTTCCAAGGACCTAGTATAGTTTCACAATCTTGATTTCCTAATTTCTAAACTACCTCTCTTAAATGAAACCATAGTATACCCTGGAGAATATCAGCTGTAATTTATAGGCTATAAAAATGCAATTAAACCTACATAAGCTAGTCCCTTTTTTAAAAAAAAAGTCATACACAAGTGAAAGTCTTTAAAATAAGATGTCAAGTCTGGTTGTAGAGTCTCCTATGTATTGAAATCGAAGAACTGTACATCAGGCATTCTTTCTATACTTTTTTGGTGAAAACATCTTTCTTGCCATAATGGGCTCCAGTGAGATTTTCCAGTTGCATAATTCTGATAATGTTTGGAGATGGTGCTGAAATGGTAGCTCAACCTAGAAAAGATAATAACTTTAACTGTCTTTCCATGTCTGAGACATGAAAGCATTTTCTAAAGGACCAAACTATCTTTGAACAGGGCAATAAATAGCCAGATTGCTATCCTTCTGAATTGTTTTAAAAAAATTGATGGAAGCAAAAGCCAAGAGCTGTGTGGGTCAACTATTTGATTTACTGATTTTTTTTTTTTTTACCATCTATGAAATACATGTCTTCAATATAACAGCCTAATTTTTTTTACAAAGAAGATGAAATAAATTCTGCTAGAGTGATGATGGGGTAGTTTCTTAGATCACTGGATTAAGAAAAGCTTTGTCTAATCTTTCCAAGTCCTGTAAGAGAGACAGCTTTGAGAACTCTTTGAAATCAATTGTGTCATGTCCAGGACAGAAACTTATAAATTTTCTCTAGAAAGTATCAAATTAATATGAAGTAGGTAGGCTACTGAAAAAGATACATTTGTAAAATAATTAGGTACATAATGTTTAATTCTGAGATTTTATGTAGTCTTTCTTTGTTTTCCATTTTAGATAAAATGAATCACTATGGGCCCTTTTCAGTTATGGAAAGAGCATGCACATTTTTTCATATTTTACAAACATTAATAAAAGCCTATGATATGAAATAATTGATAATTATAATGAGGAAATTTTAAAATTGCAAACAATATTTGCCAGGCATGCAGGTCACTTACAATTCAACAAGACTTTACTGGTGGCTATATTTTTGTACTGTGATTGTTATTTTTTCTTTTTTTCTAAAAACTATTCTGGAAAAAATGTTAACTGCTAATGTTGATGCAGTAAGTGAGGAGAAAGTGAATAGGCCTAATAAAGTAAAATAGCTCCTGATTAGCAAAATTTGAGATAAGTGAAAAAGTTGAATATAAAGCTAAAATTATCTAAGGCTCTTTCTAAATCTAATTTTGCATGTGGGTCCCAAGCAAAAGATGTGAATGATAATTTCAATGAACATACAGAAGACAAAAAGGCACTATTTGGTTTTAGGATAGCTCATTTTAGCAATGCTTTAAAGACTAAACTCATGGCTAGGGAAAGTGTAATTGAGAAAGATTTCTCTGTTAGAAAGGTTTCAGGAGGACTAGTATAAAAGATATTAAATAATGATCTAGAACAAGGGTTGGCAAACTTTTTCTATAAAGAACCAAATGGTAAAAATTTTAGATTTTGCAGGCCATATAGTCTCTATTGCAACTACTCAACTCTGCTGTTGTAGCAAGACAACATCCATACACAAGACATAAATGAATGGCCATGGCTGTATTTCAATAAAACTTTATTTATAAAAACAGGTGGTAGGATAGATTTGGGCTGTGGGCCACAGTTTGCTGACTCCTGATGTAGAAAATGCCTTGCAAACTGCAAATAGTTAAACCAACAGTAGCAACTGTGGTTGTTATTAACAAAGAAAAAGCCACAATCTATTCCTGATAGAGCAAGTAGATTAGTTTTGTTTGAAAATGGGGTTTTTGCAGATGATCATTAGAAGGATGACTATAAAGAATAGTGAAATAAAAATACTAAGACTAAAATAACAGGCAAGTGTCAAGCAGGGAATGGAGAACCGAAAGCAGTTTTTGTCAAAGTATCTTGTAGCAAATATATGAATGTCTAGAGAAATTAGAAAATGGAAAACAGACAAGGAGTTTTTACAATAATTGAGGCATAAGATGATGGAGGGACTATAGTTACAGTATTAAAGGTAGGCATGGCAAAGAAAATAAAACAGATTCAAGATCATTATTGGAAGGAAAAAAATCGATCAGGGATGATAGTTGAATGATTATATTTGATGATGCTATGGAACACAAGTAAAAGGAAAAGAGACAGCAAGAGGCATATCTTAAGGCTTTTCCATACAAAACTAAACTTATTTTTTTAATTAAAAAACACAGGGTATTAAGAAATAAAATTGCCTAGACTTTAAGCTATTAAACTAGGAAACATTTAAAAAGAGTTACCCCATCATTGCTCTCGCAAACAGCATTTGAATGAAGAAAGGAAGGGGTTTGGGATACTTTCTAGGTTCTCTGATGGTCCACTTGTTAGTCTTTCCCTGATGTAACTTTGCATCTTTGCATCTCTGATCACACATATATTATCATTGAGATGGGAAAAGAAAAAAATCTTTTGGTCACTTGTCGCAGTTTGGGGACAGGCTATTGCATATAACAAGAACCCTAGAAATAGCAGTGTCCTAAACATGAGAGAAGTTTATCAAGGAAAAGTCCAAATGTAAGCCTTTCAGAGCTCATATGTTGGCTGCCTAATTGTTTAGGTCTCAGTTTTCTTCTGTATTTCCAACACTGCCCTCTATAGGGCCTGGTCCTCATCCTTATTTTTCAAGATGAAACCATCTAACCATCATATCCATGCTATTTATTATAAGCAGGGAAATGTAGAATGAAAGGAACAAAGAATATGATCCTTCCCACCTTTAAGAACAAGTTCCAAAGGTTATTTACATCACTTCTACTTACATCTCATAGGCCAGATATTGTTTGCATAATTACAACAAGCTGTAGTGGTGGCTTGGATATGTAGTTTTTATAATTAGTACCCATGTGCCTGATAAAAATATGACTATTACTAAGGATCTTACATTGATTTCCCCAAATGAAAAGCCCAAGACAGCGATTCTTGTGCAAGTGATCTATTCAGGGAGTGCTCTCAGGAAAAACTTTCAGCGGAAGAATCCAGGCAAAGATGTGTTTTCAAAAGTCTAGCCTCACCCTGATCCCACAGGGAGCTCTGGAGCATAAATTGCATCACAGAATTTATCCTGCCTTGAAGTAAGCTTAAATGTCTCAGGCATCTCTATCCAGGTGGCTCTTGTCATGCTAACGTGATTCTGTAAGGGCACAGGTGTGAGCCTTGACCAGCCAACACCCACAGCAGCTGGGGGATAAGTATAACAGCTGGTGAAGAAATTCTGGGTAGGATACCAAAAGCATCTGCTACACTGACGAAGAAAGGGGACAGATATTGAGGGAAAAATAGTAGCCATTTTTATAACAGCCAAAAAGTATCCCTCCACATATTCTGAGATGACTTAATATCCTATTTTTGTTTTGCATATGGTAAGCAGTCCATCAATATTTGTTGAATGACTAATGCATATTCTTGAAAAACTTTCTATTTTTTCCACAGCCTTCCTTCCTTAACATTTTTGAAAGGATTTAAAAATGTTAATATTCTCAATACCACCACACCTATCCCAAACACATACACAAGTATCCTGCCCTCAATAGCTAGTCCCTCTGCACAGATTTTTAAGTCACACTTGCAACCAATTATAGAATTACTTCACTGAAATTCCTGAAGAATTAGCTGGAAAAATCCTTGCACTTTCAAATGTTTCTAATTCTGGTTTCCAGAGAATTTCTCATTGCCCAAGAAAGAAATAGCCAGCCAGGTTACTATGATTGGAATACATACAACTTCCTTATATTCACCTTAGTTAAATCCTAGGTGAAGAATAGGTTTGACTTTGCTCATCATTTTACTCTGGCCTAGATTTATGCTGGTTTTACATTGACATTTCTGGCTTTCAGGCAGGTCTCCATTTAGTAACTGCTTCATGATACAGAATCTGAGCTTATAAAATAAAGACTTAAATGAGGTCATTGAATAAGCATTTCACTGATTTCATTATATCTCACAATTATAGATCTGTAACTATCCATTTTCTCCCTTGAAGGTCATAAAAGACAGTCCTATAAAAGAGCCATGATTATGAGTAACATTTAAAGATTTGAAGTCTGATCCAATGATTTCAGGAAAATGTCTTATATTGTTCTAAAGCCAAAAAAAAAAAAAAGGAAAGAAACAAAAAAGCATGATTTCAAAGCAATACCACATCAGGTTGAATTAGACTGCATATTACAGAAAAGTGGCTTAAGCCAGTTTATTCTCTCATATAAAGTAGTTACTAGATAGGGATTCCTAGACTTTTATGATAATTTTAGGATTTTGCAAGGCTCAGACTCCAAGGCTTTATGATCTGCCATTATTAGTTTGTGGCTTACATCCCCAAGGTCACTTCATGCTCCTAGTATAACTGAAAAACTGAATTTTTAATGTTATTTAATTTTGAATAGCCACATGTAGATCTTGGTCTTTGTTTTGAAATGGTCATTACAGGCCATTTGTAGCTATTTCTTAGAATAGAAATTCTTCTAAATAGCTCTTATTTTCCTAGAATCATGTAATGTAGATGTGGAAAGGATTTTAGATTTCAATGTCGGGGTGACCTCATTTTATAAATGAACAACAACAACAACAGCAGCAGCAACAAAGGAGGCCCAGAGAGTTTAAGTGGTGGCTTTCTAGAAACCCAAAGCTAATGTTCAGAAATACTGAAAATCAAGCTGGATCTCCTGATTCTATAATCAATGCACTCACAGATATTCATTTATTTAAAATATTTAAAATTGTTTTTTTCAATAATTCAGACAGATCTTCTTCCATTTGTTTCAAATTAGTAAAATTTTATACAATTATCATTTCAATTTATTTTCAATGGCTATTTTATTTGAAGAATGATTGCAATAATCTTACAACAAATTTTTACCCCATCTACCCTAGATATTGAGGCTTAGGCTTTCTTTCTGGTCTTGACTCTGTAAACCAATCCACTAAATGATAAACTAGCAATTAATTTACATTAATTTACATTAAAATAAGGATACTATTTCTGTTACTGTAGAAGTTTTTAGAATTAGTTGTATCTAAGTTGATGTGATTAAATTGGCTAGGGATTTTTGATATTGTATCCATTTAATTAATTCCAGTAGATTTTTAAATATCTACCCTACAGCAGCAGCCACTGGGCTAGACATTGAAAGCACAGCAGTGAATTAAGCCAGAATAGAATTAAGCTAGACTTGAATACACTCCTGTAGCTGGAAGTCAATTCTAGAAAAGAGCCTTTGAAGCAGTAATTACTTGTCTCCTGACTTTTGGGAAGGAAAAGAACAGGGTGCCTTAAGACCAGATAATAGGCTGACCCAACTCACTTGGTGTATAGGCTCACATTTGAAGGCTGCACTGTGGCAACTGAAATCTGAATACTTCTGGGGTTGCACAAAAAATTTCCAGAGGTTATGCCACAAAAGTAGTATGAAGGAAATTCATCCCCAAAATCTCAACTTCCACATGTACTCTTGTCTAAAATTGCCTGAAAACTCACAATAGCACTCTTCCACTTTACAAAAGAAAGGTACACTTCTCTCCCTTCCCAAATTATAGCATGATGCATTGCCCCAGGGTGTAAAAAGGACTTAGAGTGCCAAACAAAGGGATGGATAGTCTGAAATATTAATTTGAAAAAAGGGCCCCTTAAACTCAGTGATCTTCCTCTCCTGCCTGTCTTACAGGAGTTTCTGATAAGTTTGAAGCTTAATACAAGTTGGTATATTCTTAATTCAGAACAACCAAAGCAATATATAGTAGTGATACTGAGTTGTTTCGATGTAATTGGAATGTTTTATAGGACTGTAGGATTTTTTTTTAATGCATTTGATAAAACTCATGGATAAATTTTACTTTTCTTTCATATTTGATGTGCATTATACAAAGAAAGAAATTTAAAACCTATTTCATCAAATCATGCCATGAAATCTTTCACTTAGTCAATTCTCACCTTATTTCACTTTATATAATATATAATATTTTCTCCCTCCTATTAGCAAATAACTTCTTCAAACTTACAAAAAATAGATGTCAACTTTAAATAAAGAGGTTTTTTAAAGTTCATTTAAGGAAAATGTGACCCCCAAAAGTTTGAAAACCACTGCTGCTCAATGTTTCTCAAATTATAGTCTTATTTATAATTAGATTAAAAAAATCACCAAGGTGCCAGTTTATAAAACAAACACACAAAAAGATTCCTTGATCCTACCACATACCTATTGAATTGGAATTTCTAGGGAAACAAGGATCAGGAATCTGATGGTGCAGCATACACACAGCTGATTCTTATCCACATTAAGTGTGAGAATTTATATACAGGTGATAGTGATTACTATGGTTTGGATGTTTGTCCCTCCCACCCCCAAACCTCATGTTGAAATTTGACCCTGTTGTTGGAGGTGGGACCTAATGGAGGTGTTTTGGTCATGGGGTTGGATCCCTCATGAAAAGATTAATGCCCCTCCATTGGCAGTGAGTGAATTCTCACTCTATTAGTTTCCACAGGTACTGATTGTTAAAAAGAGCCTGGCACCTCCCCACTCTGGCTTTCTTTTGCTTCCTCTTTGCCATGTGATCTCTGCACACACCTGCTTCCCTTTGCCTTCCACCATAAATGGAAACAACCTGAGGCCCTTACCAGACACAGATGCTGGTGTCATGCTTCTTGTACAGCCTGAAGAACTGTGAGTCAAATAAATCTCTTTTCTGTATATATAACCAGCCTTAGGTATTCCTTTATAGCAACACAAAATAGACTAAGACAGTGATCTTTTTAAGAGAATTATATCTCATACAAATTCAGGAAGTGATGCTTCATATAATCAAATGTGTTGTATAGTCTCTTGATGGTAGACATCTAGCACCTAACACAGTGCCCAGCACTTAGTAGAGTCTTAAGAATTGATGATTCAAAGGAAATGAACATCAAGATCTATACCTCCTTCCAAAATATTAGAAGACTGAATGTAAAGGATGCATCAAATGTGACAGGTGTGCTCTATAGTTAATGTTTTGGGTTTTTCTTTTTTTTTTTTTTTTTTACAAAAAACTCTTTACCTCTTCAGCTAAATTCAATTTACAAATGGAATCATAGGTAGTGAAGACATAGCAGGGTGCCTTCCAGATTCCACTGCTGTGATCTTCAAATGAAGGAGCAAGGCAGATTAGTCAACCTTCTGAAAAGTTCTTAATTAAGGAAACCAATAGTGTGCAGAGTAACAGCCTGTGTGTTAACCTTGTTGACACAGTGTAGAAGTCCCATGTAGATAGCTGGTACAAAAGAATAAAAATGTTGTTCTAGTTCCTAAATTGGAGTTTTCAAGTAATTGTATTTCTAGTGAAAATTGCTTCTAAGGATGTCTGTTCAAAGGCTTTAGCTTACAAAGTAAAGACTTGAAAATATCAAACTTTCTTGATCTCTGAATGTTGTTTTCATTAATTAGGTGAATATGACAGCTCTCTATTTACTCTAATAGCCCCCCTGGAGGAAATAACAATTCTGTTTGTCTAAACAGTACTTAATGACTACTCTAAAATTAGAGTTTAAGACCTTTAACTCTAGAGTGCAAAGCTCTATGTCCTTGACTCTGATGTTTATCATGAATATTAATTTCTGATCTTAAAGTCAAACCATGAAATTTTTATATATGGTCATACCTTTCCCTTGACAATTTTTGTAATTGCCATAATTTTCTCATCAGCAAGAGTTGTTTGTGTCTTCTCTGGTCTAAGGAGGCTATAAAATTGACAGCTCTGAATTCCCTCTTTTGTTTCAATGTGAAGCTGTAGACTTGTTTACTCTGAGCAGTAACTAGACCTCTGATCTTAAAAGAATTATGGTTTTTATTGATGCCCTTACACAATAAAGGACTCAATATATTTTTGTCATTACATGTTTTCATTGTTACCTTTGGGATTACTTTCCTATTAGGGGAGATTTATGTTCATTGCTCCAGACACGTATTCTGTTGCTCACACAAAAATATTATTTTCTGCAGGATATCTATCATTTTCTTTAAAATTGATTTATTGGTAGTATTTGATCATCAATATGTTAATATTGTTTATAAGTGTCCAACATTAGCACTCATTAAATGATATATATGGACATATATATGTAAACACACATATACATGCTTGTTTAATATATGTAATTCAATTGAAATATTGTTCTCTTCTGTTTGTACTTTTAACAAAGATTTATTGAACATCCACTATACATTAAGCCTGGACTTTGTTCTGTGGATAGAAAGAAAAATAGACAAGACACAAAATTGGCCTGAAGATGCCACGATCAACCAGGGAAAACAGACAGACTCATAAAAAATTATGTGTATCACTGTATGGCAAATACTGTTGGAGATATGGTGACAAAGTGCTGTTGCAACCAGAGAGACTCAGGGTTGGTTACACAGAACAGGGGGCATTGAGGCTGCATGAGATGGATCTTTCTTGATAGAGAAATGGAAAGGGTATTTTATTGTACACAGTGGACATGGCTCAATGCCAGCCATGGTGATTTGGGAAAAGTGTTTTGAGAAAGGAAGAGCAACAGCTATAAATGGCTAGAGTGAAAAGTGCAAAGTGGTGCATGGGAAGAGACATAAGCTAGAAAGGAAAATTGTGAATAGATTTGGGAAGCACCTGAGAACAGAATCTCAGGCTCTAGTGTTTGAATTTTTTTCTTATTAAATGGAGATGGTGATGCAGGATGGCCTAAATATCATAGAGAAAATTATTCTAGATATTGAGTCATTCAGACAAATATTTTTAAAAATTATTTATGAACATTCTTCTTGGCCAGGTGATGGCCAGAGTCAGTCTCTATTCTCAAACATCTTGTAGTCTTTCAAGGGAGAAAATTAAGTCAGTCAATAATTAATGTCTGTTATGACAGAGGTTATAAGAGATGAAAGAACAGAGTGTAATGGGTACACAAATGAGGCATGTAATTCAGCATAAAAATCAGGAAAGTCTTCTTGTAGATATAAGTATTGAGTTTTGATATGGGACTAAAACTTAGCTAAAAGAAAAAGGAGGTTTGCAGAAGATCCTAGGTGAGTAAATAGTTTAAGGCTGGAATCTAAGTATGCCTTCTAATTGTCCATGACTATAGCAAAATGCCCATGACTTGGATTATTCTTAGATATAGCTACCTAAGTAGGAAGGGATCAGTTCATGGTTTTGGCTGCAAAACTAAAGAGCTAAAACTTTACACTAAAAGGTATAGGAAGACAATAATGAACTCTAATCAGGGGGATTTATTAAGGTCAGGCAAAAGCCATCAGATTGAGGATATCAAGTGTTTGTAGAAAGAAGCCTTCATATGGATGGGGTACTGGCATCATCAGTGAAAGAGCTAACAAAATGGGAGACTTTGAGGGTCTGGACTTAGGCCATAATAGTAGGAATCCATAGAAAGCCAAGAAAACCACTAGGCCAAAGCTTTCATAGCATTTGGCCATGGTTTGAATGTTAGGGATGAATCATCAATGATGACTTCCCAGAGAGTAGATAGATGTTGATGATGTTGTAAAATGTGTATGTGCACGTGTGTGTTTTAACAATCAAAAGGTTTTAATACAAATATGAAATCTATATAGAGAAGTATTATGATTTTATTGCTTCTTGGCCTTTTGGCTAAGAGAAGTATTATGATTTAGCTGTGTAAAAACTGGCTGAGAACTAGAAGACATGATTCCTAGATCTTCAAACTTCTAATAGTGTGACTCTTGGATGATACTCTAAATCTCTCAGAGCCTCTACTGAAAAAAAATGGGGTAAACATCAGACATCTTTGTATAGGTTACATGAACCAAAATATCAGTAAGCCTTGTACAAAATTTTAACTTTACAATAGAAACCACATCAAGTATTTTGGCCCTAGGACCTATCAATTTGTTTATTATCAATGAATGAGTGAATCTAGTTAAAGACCTTTCATTTTTCACACACCTCTATTTGGAAAGCTGCCACTAAGTAAGTAGTAGTTTGTTAATATCTGTACTTCATACTTCATACACAATTTGTTCTCTACCAAAAAAGTGTCTTTGTTAAAACATTTCAATCAACTAAATCACTTAATAACTCTAATTTATATTTTGAGGGGGAAAATATACTTAGAAAAAGAGCTAAATGTGTGATTTTATTTCTGCCTCATTGAGCCTCCTCTTTGTCTATGCCAACCGGAGTTTCCTCCTCCATAGGGACGCACACACTTATGGGACACTTGATTGTGAGAAAATCCTCAAGTTATTGGAACTTGGTTTTGAGTTATATTACTTCCCCTCCCCTCCAATGTATGTGCCAATCATCTTATGGAAAATAACCTTTTCCTGTTTTTTGTCCCAAGAAAGCCTTGAGTCTCATCCAGAAGTCTGATTAGTGTTAAGTATCTTTGCTCGAGTGGCAACTCTTTTCTGATTATAAAGAAATTGTAATCCCCATATGCATATGTTGTTGCGGCCCGATTATAGAACGGGGGATGAACACATAAACATACATACAGACACATACAGAAATAAACACGCAGAGAAATAAACACGCAGACACACATGAAGACGGTAAAGACTGCAGTACGGAAAGCAGCAGTCGCTTTATTTTTATACACCTTTTGTCCAGCAGCTACTTCCTGGTACGTGACTATCTTTAGAGCCCTGAGGCGACATGTTCCATTTCTTATGGAAATTGCTCAAGGGAAGGCAAACGTTGGCATCTTAACCTTTGGACCTGAGTGCAGGACAATGAGACACACCTTGGCTATTTGCCACAGGAAACAGTTTGTCTATTTCAATAGGCCATTGACCTTTAGTTCCAAGAAGTATTTAGCAGTCAATGGGCCGTGTCCGGACCCATTGACTTCTGGCCTAAAGGAGTGTTCTGGACCCATTAACCTTTGGACCCAAGAAGCACGTCCAGCTTTGCTGACTCTGAGCTCAAGCCAATTCTTGCTCAGGGACGATCCCTACATATACACAGGGCCGACATGCCCCTTTATCAATCAGGAAAAGATTTCTTTTTTATCTGTCTTTCCTTTCCAGCCCTTTGAAGTTCAAGCTTATATAAGAGTTAATTTTAATGAAATTGTTTTAAAATATCTTTTAATCACTTTAACAAGCCTCTAGCAGAGCATTGGGTTACTTTCTTCCTCAAAGAGTTCAATTTGTATTTTCTAAAGCATGTACTTAACATGGCCTTGAAAAAGGAGATATATCAGGAATTTCCATCAGAAGAATCTAGGTGGTGGTTGGTTGTTGGGGTGATGAGTAGGCATATATTAATAGATGGAATTAAATCAGCAATATGTTGATAAATGTTGGATGATGGCATATGGGAGTTAAGTAGTGTTATTTTACATATGTTTGAAATTTTCTATACTTAAAAAGATTATGGAAACTTAAAAATTAAAATGGTTCTCATAATTTTATTTTTGTAGAATTTTCTCTCTTAACATGGTATATCAGTTAGCTATGATTGTATAACAAACCACTCCCAAAACCAGTAGGTTAAAGCAATGAGCAAATATTGATCATGAGCCTATGGATCAGCTGGACTGTCTCATGCAACTACTGTTCTCAGTGGATGAATTCTATTCATTTTGCCTGGAATCTCCCACATGCTTGGGGTTATCTGTATATAGGCTAGTCTAGTATGGCCTCAGTTACTAAATGTGGACTCTCCTCATGGCCTCTAATCCTTCACAGAGTAGATTTTGTGTGTGGGTGTGTGTGTGTGTGTCATCTAGAAGGGCTGGGTTCTAAGAAAAACAATATAAGACAATATAAGGATGTAAAGCCTTTTGATGTCTAGGCTCAGAACTGGGACACCATCTAAAATTTAGCCACATTCTGTTGACCAAAAAAAGTCACAAAGCCAGCCCAGCTTCAAGCGGTAGAAAAATAGACTTCTTCTTGGGAGGAGCTGCAAAGTCACATTGCACTGGGAGCATGGATACAAGGTGGGGCATAAATTGGGGCCCTCAATGTAATCAATCTGTCATATAAGAATTTACTGCTTTTAAATCAATGACTACAAATATTCTGTTAATCTACCAATTTATATTTCCAAATACTAACTCTCCTTCTAACTTTAGCCTACCTACTGATCACCTACTCTTGGATTTCCCATAGGCATCTCACATTCAAGTGACTAGAGTTTGTTACTCCTTTTGTAAAACCTTCTACTTTTCAGTGCATGTGTATGTACAATTAATGTCTTCACCATTCATCTATTCATCCCTCTACCTATTATTTAATTCAATAAATACTTACTTCATGCTGATTATATGCCTAGCACTTTGATAATCATTGATGAACCTAAGGTAAGTAAACACAGACATAGCCTCTGCCCATATAGGACTCAGAGAAATGAGTAAGAAACCCAATGGGAAATCACACAAAAAGACACATAAAATTGCATAAATAACAGCTGTTAAAGAGAAAAGAAACATGATTATGTGTGATGTTATAATCAGGTATTATTGACATGGTGATTTGGAAAATCAAGAGAGGCTTATCCGAGTTTGTGTTAATTTAAGTGAGATCAAACTTTGTTCTTTGGTGTATGGAGACATAGAACATAAACCTCAACCAACCTGAGAAATGAACCTTTGCTCTTAAAAAGCCACTAGAATTTGGGGGTTGTTTATAATCTAGTCTATCCTGATGAACATACATAGTGTTGTTATTGATCATTCTTATACATCTTGAAGACACTAAGGATGATGGCAGAGCTTGGAGATGAGGAGGAAATCTGTAAACCAGGGATCAAAGCCTTTCTTAATGAGGTTGCAGATGAGCTGAGAGGGCAAAACAGTATAGAACCAACTGGTATACATTTCAAAAGGGCAGGATTTTGGAGAAAAGAGTGGATGAGGCATTATTTAGGAGCCATAATAGGAAGGAAGAACACCAACCCCAGCTCCTATCTTTGAAATGCAGAAAGTGTGAGGAAATAAATAGGCACCACCTGAGATGGCTGCAGGGGACATGATAATCATAGAGGAGATCCAGGTTTTATTGGGTGAATGCCAGGAAGAAAAGGGGATGCTGAGGATTTAGGGTAGTCATTTGGGTATGGAAATATTGTACCAAAGGGTACAGTGAAAGAGTCTGAGACATGGGATGTGTGTAGCCACTGAATATGATTGAATAAATGAATGAATGAATGAATGAGTGAATAACAGAGCATTATGGACAAGCTAATGCAGGAAAGGTGTGTGTGTGTTTTGGCGGAGGTGATGCTTACAATTTTGGTATTGACTTGTGAAAATAAGGATTACAGACATCATGAGTTTAACCTCACTATCTCTTTGAGGAGGATGACTCATTTGGTTGGGGTGAAGGCAGAACCACAGACCATAGAATCCATATGCTTTTTATGCTGGGTTGATGATGAACAAGAACTTCAGATCCTCAGTGTCTATTACTAATTTTTAGTATAATCTCTCATTAATCCTCACATGTTTAATTGCTTGCGAGCCAGCTGTCTTACATTTTTATTCCTCACTGCTTAGACAGTGATATTTACACAATATAAATCTGAACTTGTTACTCTCTGTTTAAAAAATCCTTCAGATTTCTCAAGCTTTCAGGATAATATTTAAACTCTGTTAAAGCACAAAGGCTTTTTATCATCTCTCCTATAGCTACTACTTTTGTGTCCCCTCAAGGTACTTTCCTCTACTAATCTTTCATATCAGCAACACAGAACTACTTTAAGTAGCTGTTTCATGTGGTTGTGCTGGTGTCTATGTTGTTCAGTCTATCTGGAATCTCCATCCTACCCTCTTCATCTAGTTAACTCTTCTCCTAAGTATAGTATGAATTAATGACACTTTAGATATATTTTTCTAATGTTCTTTTGAAATAACTCAATTAACCCTGAAAGTTTCAGAAACACTTTGTCAAATACTGATTAAGCTTATTTCGCTGCTTTTTTTCTTTCTTTATTGATGAAGCTTGGGAAGCCATGAATTTATTCCCTTTGGAAGTATTCAATATTTTATTCATGAATAAAATTGTTAAGATAATTATGAAGCCAGGCATGATAGCTCATACCTGTAATCCTAGCACTCTGGGAGGCCAAGGCAGGTGGACCGCTTGAGCCCCAGAGCTCGAGACCAGCCTGGGCAACACAAGGAGACCCCATCTCTTTAAAAAAAAAAAAAAAAAGCTGAGCATTGTGGCATGCCTATAGTCCTGGCTACTTGGGAGGCTAAGGCAGGAGGATTGCTTGAGCCCAGGAGTTCGAGGCTGCAGTGAGCTATGATGACACCACTGTACTCTACCCCAGGCAACAGAGTGAGACCTTGTCTTGAAAAAAATAAATAAATAATTTTTTTAAATAAAAGATAAAAATTACAAAAATTATGTACAAATAGCTTAATGGATTTAAATACATTTTGATGAAATAAGGAGATGAAGGAAATAAGATAGTAAATATGAAAAGCCATAACAACAGAGAAAAAGGAAAACTACAGGAAGTGTGATTTGGAACTAAGATTGAACTATACATAATGTAAATGGGAAATGTATGAGTGTAAAATTTGGGTCATCATGGGTACTTAAATAACTGGACACCCAATTGCAGAAGTTTATTTTGATAAGTGGAAATATTTGTCATCATTTGTTCATTTTTTTCCCTTGATAGAAACCTTCCTAAATTCTCTCCAGGCACTTATCTTATTTCACTGAATATAAGATACCAAATATTGTAAGAGATACAATCAATATCTGTACCAATGAACTATGACACATACTTTCTTATCACAGCAATTGTAAAAGACATCCCCGATTTTAGAGATGATAAAATACAAACAAAATGTGCATCTTAGAATTAATTAAATCTATAAATTGATGAAAAAAGACAAATAACTAATTTATTACATATATGCTATCAGAAAACTTCCAGAGGAAATAAAGTCATGACCTTCCAAGCTTTAGAAAAAAAAAATTAAAGAAAATAAAATTTACGGAGACTGCTTGACCAGAATTTGACAAGAAGTTTCTGAAACCTTAAGAATATTGAGTTACTTCAAAATAGCATTAGAATAATATATGATGAGGGTTATTATCCCAGAATCTGGAAAGTGAGATGTTAACTTATAGAAAACTGGTAAGTTACAAATATATTTTTTGAGAGGGATATAAATTCTCTTTAGAAGAAAAGGAAACACTAAAGGTTGCAGTTTTATTCCCCTAGCAGTGGTCCCCAACATTTTTGGCACAGGGACCGGTTTCATAGAAGACAATTTTTCCATAGATTGGGGTCAGGGGAGGCAGAGCTCAGACAGAGATGCATGACCCCATTTTTCCTAACAGGCTACAGACTGGTATTGGGCCACCACAGTCCTATAGGACATTAGTCAATTTTGAATCTAACTTTGCAATCTTATTCTATCACTTTTTCTTTAGTCAAAGAGATACTGTGCCAGACCTTTGTTACAAAGGGCGAGGAAGATTTTATTCAAGACTATTGCAATATGGGTTAAGACTATTGCAACAGGGGCCAGAAAGTACACTCCATTGAAACGAAAGGCAGGGGAGGGTTTAAGCATTGGGGTGAGCTAGAGACAAAGTACTAGAAGACACTAAATAAAAGGTTGGTCAAGGTGGCTAGGCTATATGTGTTTGCCAATTGGTGCTTGCCCAAGTTAGGCTCCCACCCTCCCACAGAGACTGGTAGTTAGGGACACTATGTTTCTTGATGTTTAGGTTTCAAAGGGATAGCTCCCAGGTGCTTAAGAAAGACTTTCCTAGGTTGTATAAGATTTACATCTCAAAGGGGCAGAGGATAAAATTATAACTGAAAGTTTTCTAAAATAAAAGAAAAGGAAGATGGGAGGCTTATAATCAGAAAGAAACCTATCTAAAGTTTAGTCAAGCTGAGGGGCATGTTAAGGCCACCTTGGTCAATTTCACTGACTATATATAACAATCTCTGATATTCTTTTTGGACCAACTTTGTCATCCTTCTGGTTCCCTTTAAACCGTTGACATTTGCTCACTCTATATTTGTATGAGGTTCATGATTTTACATTTATGAAAATTATGTTGTGATTTTTTCTCCTATAATGGTTGCTAGAACAAGCAGAAATCACAGAAACTGAAACTAGAAAACAAAGCAAAATAGCAACAAATAAATACATTAAAACACAAATTTGGAAAAGGCAAAAAAATCATTTCTGGAATCTGACTAATGAGACAGCATGGGAAGACTAATGGGGTAAGGGAGGGATAAATGGAAATAATTGTCTTTGGAATGTGAGCATGAACATAATGGAGAAGGCAATGAATAAAAAGTATGACAATGTTAAGTATTTTATGTCATTGTTCCAAGAGTTGCTCAGTTGAGAAATCACACCAGGAAAAAAAGCAATTTAAATTATAAGAAAAGTACGTGGTAACAAAATATTAGGAGAACTTAGAAGAGTCAGAGAATAAACAGTTTATTACCACCTCATAAAGTAGCTTCTAATCCTCTTTCTAAATTTTCTTTGTAAATTCAAAAGTTAACTTGAATTCTAATTCAGCTATATAATAAATGAAGCTTGGAGCCTTTACTTCTGTATTGCCAGGAGAAATATTTACCTTAATATATTTAAATCCTTCCAGGTACTCATTTATGTATTATAAATGTATAAAAGTCCTTTTCTTTGATGCTATACTAGGTTTATTTTTTCATTGTCTGAGAAAATGAACTAAAAATTCTAATCTCCATTTCCTAAATTATTATTTTTCCCCATGAAATACCTAGAAATATCCAAATGATTGGATTAAAATAGAGTATGGCAAATTGCCTTCTAGAAACACTCTTCACAATTAGAAATTACCAAAAGTAGAAATCTAAGCAATATACAACAGTTTTTAAACTAGCTCCTGGAAGATGTGCATAAAGATTTTTGATTTGATTATTTTTGTCTTGTCATCATTGTTAACAAATTTCAAGTATAAAAGACATTCTGTACATAATCAGTACTCAATAAATGAACATTTAATTTGAAAATCAACTACCTCCTTTATTTTAAGTATTAATGTAATCGGTATGAACCAAGCAGTAAAGAACATGACAGAGTTGCATTACAATTTGTAGTCTAAAAATTCCCATATAGAGAAATCTTAGGAGCAGTGTACTCTACAAGGGCTTTCCAAAGATTGTTTTCAGGGATACTGGTCTGTCTAGATCAGTGCAATTGACACTATCCAATAGAACTTTGAGTGTGATGATGGAAATATTTTATGTCTGTGCTGTCCAAAACAGTAGCCAATAGCTACATATCTAAGCACTTAAAATATGACTAGTACAACTGAATAACTGAATTTTAAATTTTTTCATAGAAATTAATTTATATAGCCATATGTTTCTAGGGGCTATAATTTTGGACAATACTACTCCAGATCCTTTAAGAACAAAGAAAATATTTACTTATTTATTTTTTGTTTAAAGAACAAATCCTTCCCAAACCTAGAATTTCCCAAATTTAGTTGTTCAAGAAACTCTATTTATATTCTGAGAAAAACATGGGAGTACAGTTTTCACAAATTTTATATCAACAGTAAAAAAGAATAAGATATTTCAGGCCATTTACACATTATTCCATACTTTATTTGCTTATGCATATACGTATCCATTCAAACAACACCTACCGAGCTGAGTGCTTGGCACTGTTGAGATACAGTCTTGTTCATTTATCGAGTTACTTCTAATGGGACAGGCAGATTAATAAGAGATAATTACAAGCAATCTGGTAAATTCCAAGAAACACAGAAGACATGGGAATATAACGGTGAACACATAATCAAAATTTGCCATGGGGAAACATTCCAGAGGGAGACTGGAGGACAACTAAGACAATGCCTGGTTAAAAAGAGGGGTCCTTTTCATTTTTATTTCTCTTACTCCTCTCCCTAGGATTTAACACTTTACCTGTCTTCTTCCAGCTAAGTCCTGGAATCATAATTCATGCTCGGATTCTTGTGGGTTGCTTATTTAGACCTTCAAATCAAAGGAATGAGTCTTGTTTTTACAGATTGATTTGAAAATTAGATGCCCTTAACATTTTCTACTTCCTTGCTGCCACCCCCGACTACTTTACCTGTTCAAATCCATTCACACTACACATACACCACAGAAACAAGCCCTTCTTACTTTAAAAGTATTAGTGCTAACAGTCCAGAGATGAAAAGACATAAACAAATATTAACCAGAAAGGTTTAAAGTTTTCTATATAATCTACAGTGTTAAAATAGCTGTCAAAATTGTGACCTGAGAGCAGGAACAGGCCTTTCATGTTTTAGTCCTCAATAAAACACATACCCCCCCACACACACATTCTTTCATGCACTCACACACACATATCCTGTCTTTTCCCAATTTCAACAACTGTCCAACTGATTTCCCTGTATCCTGTTTATCTTAATTCATTCTCAGCAAAGTAAGTGATATTCTAAGATGTAAATCTCATCATAGAATCCTTCCCCAGATAAAACTCTTCAAGAGTTCTCTCAATTTCCTTCAAGTTAAATTCCATAGCCATCAGAGTAGTTTAAAATTCCGTATAAGATCCAGTCCATGTTTACTTCTCCAGTTTAAGATCTAAAGATTCTAGAACAGTGTCTAGCATATGGTAAACACCCAATAAGTATTAACTATTATTTTAGGAAATGATTCTCTGTCCAGGAAGCCTAAAAAAGTGGTAAGATTAAGAAAGTGATACATACTGCAACGAATGTATAAAAGTCCTATAAATATTACTAAGAGCTCACCATTCTTGACAACACTAATCTACTCCCCAAATCCTGCCCTCAGTCTTCGTTCTTTCAAACTTCAAAGGATGAAGTTTATCCATTCATATCAAAACCTTCCTTTTTTCACATGTCAATGCACAGTTCAAACAATCTACAATTGTAGACACTATTTTTTCCTCAGGAACCTAAGTGTTAGGAAACAATTATACATATATTAAAAACACAGGTGATGCCTACCAGGCACAGTGGCTCATGCCTGTGACCCCGGCACTTTGGGGGGCTGAGGTGAGAGGATTGCTTGAGGCCAGGAATTTGAGACCAGCCTGGACAATATAGTGAGATCCCATGTTTATAAAAATTAATAAAAAAATAAAAAATTAGCCTGTGTGGTGGCACGTGCCTGTAGTCCCAGCTACATAGGAAGCTGAGGCAGGAGGATCACTGGAGCCCAGGAGTTAGAAGCTGCAGTGAGCTATGATTGCCCTATTGTTCTCCATCCTGGGCAACAGAACGAGACCCTGTCTCTAATAAAATATAAATATTTAAAAGCACAGGTGCTAGAAGACTAATGGGGATCTTACAAAATAATTTTATTTTATTAACTGAGACAGTGTAGGGTAGTTATCAAAAACCCAGATCTAGCACAGGATTCATTCCTGTCTCTGGAAGTGAGTGCCATTAATTAGTGTCAATTGCTACCTTCTCAAAAGAACCACCAGTATAACCTGTTGATCAAGCAAAACTGAGTTTATTACTTAGTGCAGTAAAGAAGACAAACACCTTGAGAGGGTCTTAGTTGCTTCTCAGAAGATAGAGGTTGAGGGCAGATATTATTTGTAGGATTTGGGGGAAGAGTCTGGGTTCAAGTGGTTTTGAATGCAGAGATTGTATTGAAATTGGGCAAAATCCAAGTTATAATAGACAAGGACTGGTAAGCCCAGTGAGTCTAGGATTTTGGAATAAGTCTTGATGAATAAATAGCTGTTGGATAAGCGAGAGAGTTCATAAAGTTGAACAACCAATTGTCCCAAAAAAGGAGGCTTTTCCCCCAAATAAATAACTTACTATCTTGATACAGAGCTGGTTGATCATCAGGTTGACTAGTATATTTTCAGGAATTTTCTGAAGCCACCAATGAAGCTATATATTAGTTTACAGCATCATTTCTTGGAAAAAGACTTCCTGGAACAAAGAATAAAGTCATATTGATATAGGGGCTTTAATAATTAAGCTATCTGAGTGATAACCTCTCTGAGTTTCCTCAGTTGTAAAATGGGGATACCAGTGACACCTTTTTCATTTTGTTGTTTTGAAGATTCAGTGAAATAATGTGTATAAAGTTCTTAGCAGGATGCCTGCCACTTAGTAAAAGTGCAATGACTGTTAAATATCTTCTTTTTTCAATTAACTGTTCTTAAGGTATCAACCCATTATTTTTTTTTTCTGAGACAGGGTCTCACTCTGTCGCCTGGGCTAGAATGCAGTGGCGTCATCATAGCTCACTGCAACCTCAAACTCCTGGGCTCAAGTGATCCTTCTGCCTCAGCCTCCTGAGGAGCTGGGACTACAGGCACATGCCAACATGCCCCACTAATTTTTCTATTTTTTTGTAGAGACAGGGTCTCAATGTGGCCCAAGCTGTTCTAAAACTCCTGGCCTCAAGCAGTCCTCCCACTCAGCTTCCCAAAGTGCTAGGATCACAGGCATGAGCCACTGTGCCCAGCCTCAACTCATTTTCTTACTCATTCATTCAAAGACATCCCCAAATGGGAATGAAAGAGCCATGCACTCAAAAACTTGTACACTTTTGAAAATGTTATCCTATGACATGGAGTGCTCTGATAAGATAGTAATGATGTGCCAAGGCAGCTCAGGAGATTTAGAAAGGTCTGAAAACCTGTCCTAATGAAGTTGATGTTTGACCTGGGCCTTAAGGATGAGTAGTAATCTATGAGACAGCCAGAGTCAGAAGATCATTCTAAGCTAAGGGAAAAGTATGTACAAAGGCTAGGAACTATTAATTTCCATGCTGGGTTCCATGTATGAAGGAGAAATCAGTATAATTTCACATAAAAGTCTAGATGGATCAGCAGAAGACAAGTCTGGATAAGATAATTATAATAAAAATTAAAAGAATTCAACATATAACAGTAATCAGTATTTACAACAAACATGGGTTAGTTCCAACTAGAGAATCAAGAGGTTTTTTTTTTCCTGTCAAGATAAGGAGCTGAGCTTCTATATTATACAGTCTAGTGGTTCTCAAATATTTTTATACACTAGACTCACATGAAAAGACTTTTATTAGGTCATTAAATATGAAATGTCTGAATCAAAAGTTTAGTTCATTATATCTCAAACAAGAAGCAGTACAAAAAAAAAAAAAGAAGTAGTACAATTTATCAAAGTATGTGCCTAAACTGTTGACACAGTTTTGCCATCTTAAGGGTGGATTGTTTATGCCAGCAGCAAAGAAGCCTGGAAAGCGAGTGGTGATGAAATAGGAAAAGGCATTTTCCATAGCTTGTTGACAATTGAATATTTTTCCTGGCAAGAAGTGGTCCAAAGCCTGGAAGAAGTGGTAGTCAGTTGATGCAAGGTCTGGTGAATACTTTGGGTGACAGAGAGTTTCCAAGTCTTGCAAGAGGATTAGCCTGTCTCTATTGACCAGTCTCAGCTGCTTAATCACAAACGTACTCATTTCATCCAATTGGTGGCAGTAGACTTCCACTGTAATCTACTGACCAGGTTTCATGAAGCCCTATTGGATAATACCAGCACTGGACCACAAAACAGACACCATTAGATTTTTTTTTATAACTGTTTGGTTTTGGACTGTGTTTTGGCACTTCATCTTTATCCAACCATTGTGCTGAATGCTTACAATTGTCAAAAAGAATCTATTTTTCATCACATGTAACAATACGGTATAGAAATGGTTCACCTTTATGTCATGACAGCAAAGAAAGGCAAACTTTGAGACAATTTCTCTTTTGATGCCCATTTAATTCATGCAGTACCCATCTGTCCAGCTTCTTTACCTTGCTAATTTGTTTCAAATGGTCCAATACTGTTGGAATAGTAACATCAAACCTTGCTGCTAACTCACACATAGGTTGAAATGGATTCGCTTCCACTATAGCTTTCAGCTCATCATAATCCACAGTGGTCTCAGGGCACCCACCGTGGCTCACTTTCAAAATTAAAATCACAAGAATGGAACTGCTCAAACCATCCATGTACTGTGCATTCATTAGCGACATCCTTCCCAAACACTTTGATGATATTTTGAGCTGGCTGCACTGCATTGGTTCCATAATGGAACTCAAATACAAAAATAACACAAATTTTTGACTTATCTATAGTTTCACAAAAATTTCTCTAAAAAAAATTTTGAGAGATAATCACAAGCCAAAACACACGTTTTAAAGAATAAGCATGTACCTTCACAATAGAAAAAAAATGTGTCAAAGTGAAATGTCAGAGATATCAACTGTCAAACTTAGTACTTAAAGAAATTGGACGTGTCATACTTAATAACCTAATAAAATTATCCCTGTCCTGCTCAAACTTCCTAAAGATTCTGATTTAATTGATGTGGGCTAGAGCCTGGGAATCCATATGTTTAAATATTTTTTTTTATTTTGTTTGTTTAAAGTTCTACTAGTGATACTAATGTATAAGCAGGATAGAAATCTGCCTTCATTAAACAATTACAACCCAATACCAATAGTCACAAGCCCAATATGAGCCGTTTAAACAATATTCTTAGGGTTCCCATGTATAATTATGGAAATAAGAAGTCAAAAGAAGTTATAAAAGATAATTTTAGCAACAATGAGAGGATGAATTAGGACAGTGAGTTTTCAGTCATTTCTGCTTAGCTGGGGCTTGGTTTACAGGAGAAAAGGAAAGAGACTCTTCAGATATTCCTGGTGATACTGGAGTCATAGGCTAAGGCTAGGGGCAGTGGACATGAGATGGGATGGACTCAAAAGACAGAAGTAGATGTTAGGATGTGCTAAGGTATTGGGATAAAGAAGAGAGAGCTCAGAGAACAGCCCAAGGGTTTGTAGCTACAGGGGCAAGAGCAGTAGGTATGGAATGGATATAAAGATGACAAGTTTGAAGGTGTTAAGTGTAAGGAGCTTCCCAATAAATCATGACTGCTTCCTGAGCCATTACTTCTTTCACATCCCTGGGCACAGCTATGTGGTCCCTCGCTTCTCTTTCTGAAAATTTTTAGCAGTCTGCCTTCTTTCTTCCTTTGTGTATTACCCCAGTGCGCTCAGGCCATGTGTGACTGCTTTCTCAGTTCCAAAATGTTTCCTCTACTCTTCTAAGTATTGGTTTTTGTTTCTGACTTCTGAATTGAGAAACTTGCTATTGTGAGCATTCCAGAACCAAAGGAAATGACAGCATTTATGAACTATCTCTGATGAACGTTTAAAAAGACAAAAGTTGTCAGTTTTGGAGATAACCTCAAGGTTGGCAAAACTTCTCTCCTTGCCCCATTGCCAGAGATCCTGGAGCATATTATGAAAAATGAAAATTACAGGCAGGCAGAAAGCCCAAGCATGTAGATTTTTATTTGTGATATTGAATTATAAAGTGAGAAGAATAAGCAGGATTGATGACTGTAATCATAATTCATGGAAGAGTTCTTTAATTCTCCCCAAATAATTTGGGCTGTTGTGTCACAGTTGGTGAAACCTGACTCTAAGTTAAGGGGAAGGATAATATGGTTGCCGGCTTTTTGCTGGTAACGAGAAAAATGCCAGAAAATATGCAATATATGTTACATTTTGTCAAAGACAGCAATGTTAACCTGACAATGAAATTTAGTTTGTTTTTTAGGTTTTTTTTTTAAATCCCTCAAAGGTCCAGGGACCAATGTTTTCCAGTAATTTATCTAGGAAATTAACCACCTTTGGCTTTTCTTATTTTATTTTCATTTAGAGAATATAGTTTATATATAAATGTTGATTGGAAGATATTTTTTGTACATAATGGCTTGTTTAGAATAGCATCTACTGATACATGAAGGAAGGATAAGAATTGTAGCTGTGACAGCAATTTCAATCAGAAATAGAAATAAAATTTACCAAAATTTATGCTTCTGATTTCATGCGATATATTTGTTGATTTGTTCGTTCCCTGTGGGATCAGTAGTGAATATGTAAGTAAAAGAGGACAAAATTGTACATTAAATACAATATGTCTTCTGGGAAGCTGGAGAAATCTTTCAGCCTTAGCAGCAAGCACGTGTGTGCATGTCTGAACTTAATAATAATAGTACCACTTCCATTTGCATGGTATTGTAAAGATTTTGTTCAATCTTTTCCATATATTTTCTCTTTTTAGCCTGCTTATAATCCTCTGTGAGGTAACAATAATATATATGATACTTTTTTTTTTTTTTTTGAGACAGAGTCTCGCTCTGTTGCCTGGGCTAGAGTGCCATGGCATCAGCCTAGCTCACAGCAACCTCAAACTCCTGGGCTTAAGCGATCCTTCCGTCTCAGCCTCCTGAGTAGCTGGGACTACAGGCATGTGCCACCATGCCCGGCTCATTTTTTTCTATATATATTTTTAGCTGTCCAAATCATTTCTTTCTATTTTTTAGTAGAGACAAGGTCTCGCTCTTGCTCAGGCTGGTCTCGAACTCCTGACCTCAAGCGATCCTCCTGCATTGGCCTCCCAGAGTGCTAGGATTACAGCTGTGAGCCACCGTGCCTGGCCATGATACTCTTAATGAAACCCTGTGACAAGCAGTGCCTTATTTGAGAAAACATACTTGGAAAGTAAGCAATATTAATATTATCTTCATTTAAATAATGAGGAAATGAGGGTCAAACAGAGTAAGTGACCTAGCAACCAGCACCCAGCTATCTGAGATAAAATTGATACTCAAAACTAAGTCTTGTTAACCTAGCACTGTCCTTCATTCATAGAAAATTTCAACAAATATCTGAAATTGAATTCATAGTTTATATAGATACAGCATATAGCTACCATAAGAGATTTTACCTTTCTTTTGAAAATGTGGACCATTATATCCCAAGAGAAATTTTCTTTGTGGCTGAATGTTTTTCAGGAAGAGATTACTTAACTGATTTGAATCATATAGACATCTCCTTAATTTATGGAAAGGTAGAACATAATGGAGGATTACAGAAGAGTTGTGCATGCTGAATACATAATCTGTACATTATTTTGAAAGAAGGAAAACATTTTAATACAAAACTGCTCGACATGAATTTGATGAGGTATTTTCCCTTTGTTTCATTAGTATAAACTTACCAATCTATAATAATTATTGGCAGGCATAAAGTAAGTGGGAATTAGCACAAAGTGACAACAATAATCTAAGCATGCAGAGAGTTCAATGTTTGTTTTATTTCACAGAAAGATGCCTATGAAACTTGTATAATAAATTGGTAGGCTAAAAGAATAACCTCATATAAATGCAGAATGTAATTACCATTTTCACAATTTTGGTACATGTTGGAAATGTCATTTCAATCAGGGCTAATCATAATATGACAGGAATAACTGTTATACCATAAGTGATAATGTTATGCTGCTCACTTTTTCTAAATTTGGTGGCAAAATATGCAAAGATAAAACTTTCCAAGAGCCAGTAAAACATGTTCTAGAATTTTCCCACTTTAAAAAATATTTGCGGGGAAATATTCATAATTATAGGGCAAAAATTATTTTGATAACTCAATTGTTTTTAGATTAACCTCTTGTTAGAATTTTGCCACCTTTTATAGCCAATGAATAGAACAAATGTCAACTTTTAAGTGATAATGAAAGACTTTCATATTGTTACCTTTTTCCACATATATATTCTCTATGCCACATATATATTCCATATATAGTCCATATGTATTCCATATATATACAGACACACAGATACACATATACATATGGTATTTTATATGTATGTATGCATCCTATATATTAACCTAAATATAATTTTCTAAATGTCTCTTTTATTTTCTCAGTACATATGCTTCTTATCAATAACAAAGTAATTAAAAACAACAAAGAAGTTCAGCATAAAGCTTGATGAGTGTTCCCATTTATTGCATTATGAAGTTGATATGAATGCCATTTTGATGTTATCTCTTTTTTGGCTCCTGATGAAGAAACAGATAACAGCAAAATTCCTTTCATTACTGATTTTGGGGGTTCTGACAAAGTTCATGTCACTTTTATTTTATTTTAATTTACTTTATTTTTCTAATGTGCTTATTTAGGGACTAGTCAACAAATAGTTTCTTAAAATTACCTCTCTGGTGAGAAGTTGTTATAGTTAGAAATAACTAACTGTTGCTGTGTGCATATAGCCTCAGAACTGGGGAAAGCAAGGGAATCAAGAGGGTACAGAAGAAAGGAAGACATATATATTTTGTATTTTGTTTCTGATTTTTAAAAAAATTTTGGTGTTGAGTGCAAAGTCACATTGACACACCACATAAATAAATGTATTATTGATTTTGAATACCTTACATAAGGGAATCTTAACCTTTGGTTCAAGAACCCACAGGGAATTCAGAGGTCACCCAAATGTGCTGTAATTGTATACACATTTTTATTTTCATGTGCATATATCAATTTTTATGGGGAAACAATAGACAACTTTTATCAAATTTTCCTCAATGTACAAGACCAACAAATAGGTTCAAGACCACTACTTTATATATTAATTATATTCAGGTCCAAATGGAAAAAAAATACATATTTCTGAAAAAAATCATAAAAACCTTAATGAATTAATTTGCTTTGGTTCATATAAGAAAATCACACAAAAGATTCTGAACCAAAGCATCTTCCAAAATAACGTTACAACAATGAAGATTATGTTCCTTGCTTAAGTAGAAGATTAAAGAGTATATTTGAGCATGTTTAAAGCCTCATAATCATGCAAAAAGGAAGCTAATATGATCCCTTTTACGTTAAGTAACTCATTATCATGATGTCATTAATATCATTGCTTACCCCAAAAAATTAGATAATTTCTTTTTTTTTTTTTTTTTTTTTTTAATAAGACAGAGTCTCACTTTGTTGCCCAGGCTAGAGTGAGTGCCGTGGCGTCAGCTTAGCTCACAGCAACCTCAGACTCCTTGGCTTAAGCGATCCTACTGCCTCAGCCTCCCGAGTAGCTGGGACTGCAGGCATGCGCCACTATGCCCGGCTAATTTTTTCTATATAGATTTTTAGTTGTCCATATAATGTCTTTCTATTTTTAGTAGAGACGGGGTCTCGCTCTTGCTCAGGCTGGTCTCGAACTCCTGACCTCAAGCAATCCACCCGCCTCGGCCTCCCAGAGTGCTAGGATTACAGGCGTGAGCCACCGCACCCGGCCTAAATAATTTCTATTCTTATAAAAATTAAGAATTGAATATATTTTATGATTAAAACTATATAATGTTTGCAAAAGCTACAATGTTGGTCTTATGTATGATGATTTTTCTTAAATGTTAGTTAGAAGTAACATGTCTTTAAGGTCTCCAGATAACTTGATGCCAAGGCAAAGGATTTCTAAGAGGTTTTGATTATACTTAGGGTAGAGAATTAAGGAAATTGATGTTGGTCCTTTTATAGTTCCTAAGCATGATGATTGGGTTTTCACACGCATGCGTGAGATGTGCCTCCCTCAAACCTTGTTATGATGTTGGCACATTACCCATCTGACATGAAAAAAATTTAAAAAAATGGAGTGATTAAAGACCAAGATCAGGGTGATCTGCATTCCTTTAACCATTATGAGAAGTCGCCGACAAAATTATTATTTTTTTATTTCTAAAAGGTATGGAGAGAATTTTGCCCACAGGAAGAAAATATTTTCTTTCAAGAAGTAGTTTGAGGCCCAGCGCGGTGGCTCACGCCTGTAATCCTAGCACTCTGGGAGGCCGAGGTGGGCGGATCGTTTGAGCTCAGGAGTTCCAGACCAGCCTGAGCAAGACCGAGACCCCATCTCTACTAAAAATAGAAAGAAATTATATGGACAGCTAAAAATATATATAGAAAAAATTAGCTGGACATGGTGGCGCATGCCTATAGTCCCAGCTACTCTGGAGGCTGAGGCAGAAGGATTGCTTGAGCCCAGGAGTTTGAGGTTGCTGTGAGCTAGGCTGACGCCACGGCACTGTAGCCGGGGGAACAGAGTGAGACTCTGTCTCAAAAAAAAAAAAAGAGGTAATTTGAGAGGCTCCAGAGAACCAGAAATGGGTTACATGTTGTTTCCTGAGAGGGCTGTTAGTAGGAACTCACCTCTAGCAAAAGTGCTGACATCATTTGAAGAAGTTTACAACTGCTAAAAGGAAGCCAACCTTTAGTATAGATAAAGCCTGTAACAGTAAAGTACATTGATAGATATTTATAAACACAGGTACAGGAGCAACTTTAATTGCTAATTTTTATATTTTTGAAAAATATGAATATGTATATATATGTATGGGGGTATGTATGTGTATATGGTGTCAACAGTATTCTCTTTTAGCACAAATAATTTAGAATTATCTAAAAAGAGGTTTGTTTTGTATATGTGGGTTAGATTATATCATGTTTTTGGAAAGAGTAATAAATTGAGGCAATAATTCATTAAATTTGGGCTTGATTTAATAACCCAGAATTCTCTAACATGCCACTCAACATTTTTTTTTTTTTTTTGGCAATTGCTCTATGTCCATATTTTAGGAAGTGTTGTAGAAAAGGTATTTGTGCCAATTATGAGATAGATCTTTGCCTAGAAAAAGAAGGAACAAATATAAATAGAGGCATAAATCAAAATATAAGAGATACAAGTCAATTTAAATCATTTGTTATTAAATAAGGCTTTCTGATTAATATTCTAACCTTTGAAAATTATTTTCTGGACCATATTCCCTGTTGTGAAACTTAATTCTTATAATAAAAATCATGCTTTTGCAAAAAAAACCCTCTAATTTTCCAATTATATTATGAAACAAATAAATAATGAGTCTTCATAATAGAAAAAAAAATAACAGAAGCCAAGTTCATGAAGTTGCATTCTCTTGCTGTGTGTTTATTACATGTACTCTTTCACAGTGGCACATATATTCCAAATTCAACATTTTATATTCAAAGATTTGTATCAGTTAGCTTTTGCTGCATAATAAACCACTCTAAAACTTAATGCCTTAAAACAATTTAACTCACTGTTCCACTGGGTATTTCTTCTGGTCTAGGCCTGGTTCTTTCATACCATCTCTGGTCATCCAGAGTCATGACCAAGTGTGGCCTTCTGCAGTATCTTAACCCTTCAGAGACTTAGGTTTCACATCTAAAAAACAGTTAAAAAACAGCAACCCCATAACTGGCTGAAAAATAAGAGTCATTCCTCAAAACTGTCTGAGCTTGGTTCTCCTACTAGGTCCCTGAAGGACAATTCAAAACTGAACTATTTTTCTCAAGCTTCCTATTCAACCCTTCTCCTCCTTCCTCTCTCCTTAGGTGATATCCCACCTGATAGGTTTTTAAGCATTTGGGACCATCAGATATGAATGTTCTTATCTTCCCTATATCCTAATTATCAATTTATTCATGATCACAACCAACCTCATGATTTTTCCTGACTCAGGGAATGAGAGTCTTATCTTTCATTCTATTAGGAGATAATTATTTCACTTTCATTCTTGATTCTATCTGTTCCTATTCTCTTTCAACTCTATGGTCATCTTCATCTTTTCCTCTTCGCCATAGAACTGCCACTTCATTTTTTTCTTTTCTGAGCCAATCTTTTTAAGGGAGTAATCTCAATTCTCTATCTCTATGATCTAATCTCCCACTTCTTCCTAATCCACTGTAATTTAGTTTTTACCTTTCATGGTGTAGAAACCATTATTTTGATAGTCAACGGTGGCTTCCATATTGGTGAATATAGTAAACATGTGCTACTTATTTTTTTACTGAGTCTCTATTCTGCACTTAACATTGTTCATTACTCTGTCTTAGAAAGTATACATGCTTGCCTCTTATTACTCTATTCTCTGTTCTCTTTCCCCTGTGAATGTTTTGTCAGCATCCTTCATGAGCTCCTATTCCTACAGTCATTTTTTAGGTAGAGGTTCCACCACACTTCCATCCTAGTTCCTCTACTCTTCTCACTCTACACACCCTCTTGGTGTCCTCATGCCATCTCTAACCCTCACTTCTCCATCATATATTTCTATGTAGTGGTTTCAGAGGCACACCAAACTCACCATGTACAAACTCATACTGAATATGAATCTCTCGTTCTTCTCTTAGCATAACATCCTTATAATCACCTAGATTAGAAACAAAGGAGTCATCCTTGTTCCCTGCTTCCTCGCTACCCCATTCAATCAGTCACCAAGCCTTGCACATTTCTCCAACAAAGATTTTCCTTTTATTCCATCCCCTCTTTCATCCCTATGCTCACATCCTAGTTCAAATATTTTATATCTCTTTTTTGGTCTACTACCACAGCACACAGTTTCATATAACTGCACTGTCATTCACAAAAGATCATTTTTGGATTTTGAAACATGACATACACTTTAAATTATCTATAAGTTTATTTTCTCATGAGTTCTTATACAATCACATGTATAATTCTATATTACTGCCTTATATATTTGATACACTTGTGACTTATCTCATGTAGGGGTGGAAAGAGGGTAATAATCCCTTTCCTCCACATCCTAAGGGTCACAGTGGACACCCCCATAATAAAAGGTTAGCAAGAGATAAATATAACAAATTTATCTGATCATGGTTTTACATGCCACAGAATGAAGACCCAAAGTTACAGAGAAAACTGTCCATTTTTATGCTTAGATTCAATGAAGAATGGACAGCCATGTAGAACTGTGATTGAACAAGAAGGGTATGATCTAATGCTAATAGACTAAGTGGGGAAACCTTGCAAGGCCTTTCCAGATTATTGACCTCTTTGATGATGTATTTCTTCCTCTCGGGTATGGGGCGGGACCCTCTCTGGTATGGGGATCTTACTACAATCAAACAAGGTAAATCAGGAGAATTTCTTTATGGCTAGTTCATGCACAGAAAGGCTGGGGGGAACGTTAGAGTATGATTTTCTTTTTTATGTTTTATAGCTATCTTTGGGGAAAAGGAGTTCTGGTTTCTATCTCTTGCTTTAGCGAAGAAGGATTTTAGTTTCTATGGTTAGCCTCATGGGGAGAATGAGGGGTGAGAGACAGGAGGGCAGGAGGTCAGGGAGAAACTTTACTTTTGAGGCTGCCTCTGAGGTCTTGTCTTTGGGGTATTGTTTTCTGAGCTTCAACACTAGTATGTAATTAGTTTTACATTGTTATTATTCAGTGGTACTTTAAATTTGTGAAATTTGCTAGTTAGTGGCAAGCCATTTATTCTACATTTGAAAAAAATTAATGAAACGATAGAATTTCTTATAATTAAAAAATAGGTGCTCTTGAGCTTAACATTTTTATATTTAGCTCTGTGTGGAATATCTCTTAATTACTTCTAGCTTTCCTCTCTCTTTCACATAGCATCAGGAATTCCTCCATTTGAAGAGATATTTAGATTAATTTATTAATATGACCATGATGCATATCCCTTAAATATTTTGATATAGACAATTTAAAAGAATACAATATGAATGTATCTCTCAGTCACCCAGCTGATCCTTTCCAGAAGAGAGATGTGCATTTATTAATCATGTTTTTACCCACAGCACTTAGTGTAGGATCTGTCACATAGTAAGCACTAAATATTTTTTTAATTAATGAAGCTATCACAGGTCACGAAGCAATATAATTCTAGAGGACAAATGAAGTTTTTCACATTTTTGTTTGTTCACACTCCATATTCTTCCTTATGGAGCTATTTAAAATTAATTGGCAAGAATTGCCACTGTCCTTTGCTTATACTTGTGTTGAAATCTAAACTTTGTTATTTTATTTTACCATCTATATTCGTTCTACTTACTTGAAATTTTAAAGTTGTACACTACCTAAAATCAGATCCAATTTCAATTGGTTGATATATTTCACAAGAAACCATTCCTATCATTGTGTTCATGGTCACTTAAATCCCTGTTTGTATACTTATTTGCACATTATTTGCAAGAATATTGGTATCTCTTTAAAAGCCTTGTATATGTAGCTACATAGAAACACCAAAGCTGTTCTTTCTCTTTTGCATTGTGGAGGTTAAGAGAATATGGTATCTGGCTTCATTCAAGGCATTTTGTTAATTCATTGACCCTTGTCTTTGAACAAATGGTCATACATATTCTCTTATTTATAGTGAATTGTTTTGTATGTAAAGGCATTTTTACAACCTTAGATCTTTTCAAGGATACTATCTCTCCAGTTCATTTGTATGCCTTTCCAAGGACTCTGTCAATTTTTGTTCAAAGAAAAAGTTTCTTGTTGAGTTTGAACTCAAATAGAGGCAAAGTACTTAGCAGCCACCCCACTTTCAGTATGGAAAAATTATATAATGTATCTTGTACATTGGGTGCATTGTTTTATTTAGAGTCTATGTTTACCTCACAAGTATAATTTTGATAATATTTGAAAAGGTTAGTAGTGTTGAAAATGCATCTTTTTTGACATTGACCTCACTATTTCCTTAAATGGATAGCCTAAAAAATTACAATTATTTAATTTATGTTTTAACTATCTATACTGATTTATTCGAAGAATAATATAGCCACCACTTGTTGAAAGTAGTGACTTTACAAATATTTTTCTCTTATTCTCACAATGACCTTGCAAATAAGTAGACTATTATTATTTCCATTGCCCAGTTAAAAATTCAAGGCTCAGAGAATTTATGTGACTTCTCATTGTCATATTGGGGCTGGAATCTATACCAACTTTGCAGAACTCAAGAATTTATGTTCACTCCTGTATAACAATGATTTTCAAAACTTTTTTCTGCTTCCATATTTCCACATGGACAACACATTCCCATTATTTTACACAATATTTCTCCAGAAAAAGGAAAGAGGAAAGTGTTGTATGTAATCTGTATCTACTGTCTTTTATATTCCCCTCTCAAATCCTAGAGGTTTCAATGCCCATGATCCTCACGAGAATCGCCACACTAGAGAGTAGTGGTTGAATGCTGGCTCCAAATTAGAATCTCTAGTACTCTGATTTAATTATCCTGGGTACTAAAATGTTGGTATTTTTAAGAGCTAGCTAGGTAATTAATATGCAGCCAGAATTGAGAACCGCTGCTATATATTTTATCTTCTCAAGGTTTTTCTTTCTATTGTATTATATGAAATGAAAAGGTAAAATTTTAAAAAATGAAAGTCAATTTATATTGTTTACTGTCAATGAAACACATAAAATAACCTCCTAGTTCTTAAATTCATATCATGATTACCCTGGCACTTCATATTTGAAATATATCCTTAATATATCTTTTAACTTCCAGAGGTTTCCCCTAATTCTTCTCAGTTACTTTAATTTATTAGCTCTTTGACCTTGGGCAGTTTTCTCTTAGAGGCTATTTTATTGTCTTCTTTTTAATTTATAAATTAAACTTTTAGCCAGGTAATACTATTTATTACTTTTTGAATAAATGACTCTTTACTAAAATTCCATCTATTTCTAATATTCACATATTGGCTACTACATACTAGTTACTATATATGCTACATATACTATATGCACATAAATAAAAATGGGAATATATTATATACATATATAAAATGGTTTATTTAAAAACTATATACATATATATATTTTACATGTACATATATACATATAATTTTTAAAATAAACCACTTTTTAACTTCAGATTATTTAGCATTAAAATACTCTCTGATGTTACCATTATTAACATGGTTTTCAGGGATGAGCAAATGGTTTTCTGTAAGGGACCAGAGAGGAAATATTTAGGCTTTGTGAACCATATAGTCTCTTTTGCAACTCTTCGGTCTCTGTCACAACTATTCAGTTCTGCCACTGCAGTGCTAAAGCAACCATGGACAACATTCTTTATAATCATGATTATAATCTGTTTTTTTTCCTTTTAATAGCAGATACTTAATAAGTATTGATTTATATTAGCACATTAGCCTTTTTTTTCTGCTATAACATAGCAGTTCATGGGAATCTTATTACTTCTCCTACGCCTCTCCATAATTTTTTATCTTAACGAAGTGAATCTACTGTGTATCAAGAAATTTGCTATATGATTACTTTGTATAGGTTATGTGGTCATATGCTCTAGGTTGATTATTTTGGATCTATTGAAATGGCTTCGGTGGATCTGGGCTGCAGCAACAAAAAGGTGTTATAAGGCCAGGGGCTCACGCCTGTAATCCTAGCACTCTAGGAGGCCGAGGCAAGTGGATTGCTCAAGGTCAGGAGTTCGAGACCAGCCTGAGCAAGAGTGAGACCCCGTCCCTACTAAAAATAGAAAGAAATTATCTGGCCAGGTAAAAATATATATAGAAAAAATTAGCTGGGCATGGTGGTGCATGCCTGTAGTCCCAGGTACTTGGGAGGCTGAGGCAGGAGGATCGCTTGAGCCCAGGAGTTTGAGGTTACTGTGAGCTAGGCTGACGCCACAGCAGTCACTGTAGCCCAGGCAACAAAGTGAGACTCTATCTCAAAAAAAAAAAAAAAAAGAAAAGAAAAGAAAAAAGAAAAGGAAAAAAAGGTGTTATAAAGTAAAAACAATGGAGAGAATGGCAAATAGAAGGATCAGGCCAATGAAAAAGCTTACATAAGTAGAGAACCTAAAACATTATGGTTATTTAGTGTCTCCCCCCATTATACATACTGTACCAATTAAAATGAATATAAGAGAATTTAGAAGAATATACACGGTTTTGAGGTGGGTGGACATGGACATATTCTCTGATCCTCAGATGACTACAAATAAGAAATCCAATTATTGGAAAGAAAAGAAAGTAGACTGTAGGCGAGGCATGGTGGCTCACACCTGTAATCCTAGCACTCTGGGAGGCTGAGGCAGGAGGATTGCTTGAGCTTAGAAATTCGAGACCAGCCTGAGCAAGGGCATGACCCTGTCTCTACTAAAAATAGAAAAATTAACCTGGTGTCATGGCATGCACCTGTAGTCCCAGCTACTCAGGAGGCTGAGGCAGGAGGATCGCTTGAGCCCAGGAGTTTGAGGTTGCAGTGAGCTATGATGAGGCCACTGCACTTTACCCATAGCGACAGAGTGAGACTCTACCTCAAAAAAAAAAAAAAAAAAAAAAAGAAAGAAAGAAAGAAAGAAAGGGAGGGAGGGAAGGAGGAAGGAAGGAAGGAAAAAAGAAATTGGACTGTAATAGAAAAGGTGAACAACTTCATGAAACTACTTATCCCAAAGAGTAGTTCAGACTACAACAAGTAGATAATACAAGTGGATTACAAAAAGCATAGATAAGTCTACGAATGGTGTAATTCAAGAAAGTTGATTTGAGATTTCAGTAATATCATCATGGAGAATAGCTCTGTTTATTTTTCAAAATTCCTTATTCAAAGTAGTTATTTCCATGATTTTATTTATATTGTCATATTTTTTAATATTTTGTTTTCTCTTAAACTTGTATTCTTTTCTGTCTTATCGCTTACATTTTCATGACTGTGGTATGATTTACTATTAAACAGGTTAATATAATGAGCTGATATTTCTCATTATATAACACGAAATAGCTTCAAACTGTGATATATAAAAAGCATAACATGATGTAAAGCATTTTGTGTTTTATCTAACAGAAATTTCTCAATCACTTAATCTGCTTAATATTTGTAGACCTTATATTATCAATGACTGCTATTTCAGCTTATTTTTATTTTATTCATGTTTTGAACAGATAGTACATGCATATGGTACAAGGTTCCAAAAAATACAAATAGTACAGAGTGAAAAGTAGACTCTTTTTTCTTCTGTCCCCCTCACTACCTGAATTCAACTGCTACTATGAGTTTCATCGAGAGATAGTTCATATATTTACAAACATATTTATATTCTTCTGTAATCCCACTTGACTCATGAATTCCACTCCAAGGTATATATATACTCAAGAAAAGTGAAAATATGTATCCACACAAAATCTTGTGCAACAATGTTCATGGCAACATTAATCATAATAGTGGAAAGTGGAAACAACCCAAACATTCATTAGCTGGTGAATGGATAAACAAAATGTGGTGTATCCATACAATGGAGTACTACTCCGCAATAAAATAAAGTGAACTACTAATACATGGTACAACATGGTTGACCTTGAAAACATTGTGCTAAGTTAAAGAAGGCAATCATAAAAGACCACATATTGTATGATTCCATTTACATGAAATGTTCAGAATAGACAAATCTATAGAGACAGAAATTAAATTAGTGGTTGCCTAGGGCTGGTATTGGTAGTAGTGGTGGGGTGATGCATGAAGAAGGAAAAGAATAGTGACTGCTAATGGCTAAGAGGCTTCTTTTTGGGAGGACAAAATGCTCTAAAATTACATGATGGTGGTAGTTGCACAACCCTGTGAATATACTAAAAAACATTGAATTGTGCACTTTAAATGGATGAATGATATGGTATGTAAATTATATCTCAATAAAGCTGGTTAAAAAATTTATATGTAATCAAGATTTTGACAAGCAACATCTGGGACATAATCAAATGCAATTTCAGTTTTGTTTCCAAACATTCTTTAAGGTTTACTTAGCATGGGTAATCTTTTCCCTGCTCGCATGTAATTAATAGAGACCCTTCTGGTCACTGTAACCCATAAGTATTAATTCAGTATTAGAACGTCTAGTCCAAGGTAGCATCTAACACTCTGAACTTGATTTAGTACTAAAGTGTGTCCCCTCCCCCAGCTTAGGCTGCTGCAGTCAGGAATATTACAGCAGAAAAGACAGGCATGGCAGGCATCTTTACTTCTCTTCCTTGGACCTCTCCTCTCCTGCCTGCAGCTTGCCAGTCCATTCGAGTATTCCAGGGACAGAGAAAGAGAGTGGTAGAAAGAGGTGATATAAAGAGATTTCTAAGCCCAATAGCTGGTTAAGTGCCCACACTCCCTTCTCACTCTCTCTCTCCCTCTCTCTTGCAGATTCCTTGGCGCAGGCTAGCCCATTTCTATTCTGTGTGAAAACTTGTCACTCTTTCCTTCTCTTCTAAGGATTTAGGCTTTACCACCAGTTTCTTGCTGCTGAGGTTCTTGTACTCCTGTAGGTGGCCACTAGATAGAACCCAAGTCAGCTCAATATTGGCTCTATCTTTGTTGTGTGTTGCTCCTTAGGATGACCATATAATTTATCATCTAAACTGAAACACTTTTGTGAGTGAAAGGGGATACTAATAACAATTACAATGGGACAACAGGCATAAAATGGGACTGCTCTGGGCAAATAGGTTTTATAAACACCCACTGCATAGAAAACACTCACACATCCTTTGCCTAAAAGTTTTGGAACACATCCTCATCTATTCTGTTGTGATGGTTGCTTTGCCTCTATCAGGTATGACGTGAGCCACATTCCTCTATGTCACCCAAGTACAAAGAATACATTCAATAGATTACAAAGAGGTCCCCTAGAAGATTCCTTCACTTGGCTGGAGATAATGGGTGAGAATCCTCAATTCTTCCTCAAGGAGACAGACAACAGCTCTTTCTAAAGTAGTATCTGCCCAAAATTCTCCCTCTGCACTTTCCCAAACCATGTAAAATCTGAAAGTCAGCAAGGAGTTCAAAAGTGAGGAACAGATGCTTACCCATTTCCTTTAAAAAATCTCTATTTAGTGATTTGTAACTCACACTAGTATTTCGCATCTGTTGTAACTTGATGCCTAGTTCCAACTTCAGTTTTAACATCTTATTTCATATATATTCTTTTTTTGTCCACACAAATGTGAGAGTTATTTTTGAAATATAATGTCAAAAGAGATGATTTGTCTTAGTGGTTAAGTGTGACACAGGCTTTGAAATCACAAAACCAAGGTTATTAGAGTTATGAATTTAGGGAAGTGACTTGACTTCGTGAAGTCTTCATCCCCAATAAAATGAGGACAATAATAGTGCCTGTGTCATAGGGCTATTATCATAAAAAAATCACATGTGTAAAGAAATTAGCATAATATGTGACTTGTGGTTTCATGTGCAATACATTAACTATCATTACTATGATTATTATTTTTCATATTTATATGAAATCATTAAGAACAGTGAAAAAAAATGAACCATGTAGTATGAAATGTCACAGATTACTTTTCAAGATACTATTCTAAGGTTTTTAAAAGCAGAAGATACCATAGAGAATTCCTAAAAGCACTAAATCACAAGAATATTCACATAGATTGAAAGGATAAACCTGGTTTATAGTAGGTACTCAACTAATATTGAATGAATTAAACAACTCTTTAACCATTAGCTAACTACAAAGTATAACCAACCATTATATTATACCGTATTAGTTTCTTGAGGCTATTGTACCAAATTACCACAAACCTGGTGGGTTAGAACAACAGAAATTTTATTTTGTTACAGATCTGGAGGGCACAAGTCTGAAATCTGCCAGGAACACAGCTTATCACAGGAAATAAGCCAATAAGAAGATAAGCTTAGAGCATCTTATGGTGCCAGAATGTAAAGAAGTCATTAAGAAAATAAAAAATGGAAAAAAAAGAATGCTTGATTTTCTGCATTATTCTAAACTGATAAACTTAGCCTGAGGTCTTGGGCTCCTTGCACCTCTTACAGAACAAAGGACAAGAACTTTGTGACAGCTATTTTTCTCCTTCATTCTTTGCCTATATTTTAAAGCATATTTAAATTATAGATGTTGAATATGTTAGAAAAGTGTCAGTGTTGATTTAACTTTTCAAAAAATGCCAGTTAATAAAAAAGATATATAGTTTTTAAAAGTGTTTTTGATTCTATTGTATTTAAAGACACACATGCATTATATATGAAATTAATTACAAAAGTATATGATAGCTATGGACTTTTTGCCTGTTTATGAAAATATATCTGAATTATAGCTGTAGTTTTTTAATAAACCTGACCTCCATAGCCAATCACTGATACTAAAAATATATATGTCATTTTATTTTTGGTCTTATCTGTGAATAACTTTGTCTTCTTTTATTTTTAAAGATACACAAAAGAATATAAATAGTTCAAAATGTAAAATGCCAACTGCCATAGGGGGAAAAAAATGTAATACTTTTTCCTTACCCATCACAAGAGTCATGACCAACACTTCTATAACAAAAGACGGATTAATAAGAGAAAAACACAACAAATTTAATTAATCAAAGTTTTATGTGACATGGTAGGCTTCAGAAATGAAGACCCTAAAGACCGAGGGAAAACTGTGTATTTTTATGCTTAGGTTCAATGAAGAATGGACAGCCATGTAGAAATGTGACTGGATAAAAGGGTATGATCTAATGGTAATAGACTGAGGGGGAAACTCAGCAAGGCCTATTTGTTCAGCGTCTTCCTGGCCTCTTTTCTTGGCATTCCTTCCTCCAGGTACAGGGCGAGATACCTGTCACATGAGAGTTTTCAGGAGAGAAGGGAGAATGTCACAGAGTGACATTTCTAGATTTTATGGCTGGCTTTGGGGGAGAGGAGTTCTAGTTTCTATGACCTGCCTGGGTGTAGGGTTGGAGAGGAATTCTGGTTTCTATGAAACATTTTGGGGGAGAAAGGGAAGCTGGAGACAGGAGGGCAGGAGAAGGTCAAAGACACCTTACTTCTGAGGCCTTCCAATTTCCTTCAGTTCAAAATATTCAGCATACAATGGTGCCATACTTTGGGGTATTGTATTCTGAGCCCCAACACCATAAACATATCTTTTACTGCATTACCTTAAAAAATAACCGAGGAAATTTGCTTAAATTATATAGAGAGATATTTTAATGTTTCTATCGAAATATAGACTAGTATAGTTTTTGAAGTTTAAATATCAATTGAAAAAAACAAAAAAAAATCAATTGAACATTGTTAATCTTAAATTTTAAGCTATGGATTATTTTATCCTAAATAATTATCAAAGAGATAAAAGAGTATACACTTACAACATTACTTTTGATTTAAAAAGGAAAAAAGGTTAGTATTCTCAACTCTAAATAAAAATCAATAGCAGTAAGGAAATATAGTACTGGCTAAAAGAGATGTCTTGCTGTTCATGACCCTTGAGTTCATGCTTATTATGTTTGTGACCTTGGGGAAGTACTTGACCCTCAGTTAACCTCAATGTCTTCAGCTGACAAATGGGAGTCATGATAATGATATATAAATCATAGGACTTTTTTCTATCTTAGATAGAAAGGGGTTAAAACAGTGCCTGACAAATAGACAACAATTAGCAAATGTTAATTATTATATATTATATTAAAAATTAGGTGTTTTAATTTTTTGATATGCCTCTTTGTCTAGACTGAGCATCTTAATGACAGAGAGACCATATCTTAATAATTCTTTTTTTTTTTCATTTTGGCTTCAGCAATTAGCACAATTTCCATCCTTAAATGCTTGAATAAATGACTCATTGGTTTAATGAATAAATCGTTGGCTGAGTTAACTATAAAGTACATGAATAAATTAAATTAATTTAATTTATTTAGGAAATCTTTACTTTTAGTATTATATAGGAAATGGCACACATGCACACACACATATTGCTGAGCCAAATGCATTTGAACATAGACTGCTCCATTTATAATGTATCTAAAAGTGTTAAATTATGGGTTTTGATTCTTTACATTTCTAGGAGAGTTCTGTAGATATTATTAATTTTTTTTTTTGAGATAGAGTCTCGCTCTGTTGCCCAGGCTAGAGTGAGTGCCATGGTGTCAGCCTAGCTCACCACAATCTCAAACTCCTGGGCTCAAGCCATCCTCCTGCCTCAGCCTCCCCAGTAGCTGGGACTACAGGCATGCGCCACCATGCCCAGCTAATTTTTTCTATATATATATTTTTAGTTGTCCAGCTAATTTCTTTCTATTTTTTTAGTAGAGATGGGGTCTCGCTCTTGCTCAGGCTGGTCTCGAACTCCTAAGCTCAAACGATCCGCCCACCTCGGCCTCCCAGAGTGCTAGGATTACAGGCATGAGCCACCACACCTGGCCTTCTGTAGATATTATTAAAACTTTGTTTACCTAAAGTGTTAAATATTTTCTTTTAATTTTAGACAATTGACTAAAAGAAAAGCTTGTGTTATTAAAAATATTGCTTTTTTACACACGTTTTCTGCCTTATTCTCTGAGAGGTGACTGACAGAAATCTAACTGAAAATAGTTCAAGGAAATATACTGGCTCAGTAACTGAGCCTCCTAGGGATAGGACTGTCACTGTCCTGAGAGCTGAATCCAGAAGTTCAGTGGATATTATCAGTATTTAGTCTGTTTCTCTATCTTTCCTTATCCTCCTCCTTCTCCTTGTCCTCTTCCTTCTCATCCTGCCCCTGTCTCTGTCTCTGTCTCTCCATCTCTTAACTGTTCTTTTCCCTATACCCCTATGGTGACTTCATTCTGAAGTTAGGCTCTATCCCTCTGGTGAGTAAAAATGGCCCCTGGAAGCCTCAGACTTATATGATCCTTGGTGCCCCCATTTCAGAAAGCTCAAGGTTTTTGTTTGGTCTTACTTTGATCACAGGCCCATGCCTGAATCAACCCTGGTGGCCAAGGAGATATAGTACTCTGATTGGCCAGTCTTGGGCCATATGCCTACCCCTAAGACCAGGGATAGGGTCAGCCAACGTGAGTCACGTGTACTGAGAACTGTGATCTGTTCTCCACACATATACTGGGTAAAAGCAAGTGTATGTGCGCACGCACACACACACATTTGTGCACACACTCACATACCAAAATATCACATCTCACTGTGTTAATGACCCTGTGAGAACAATTGGACAAGGGAGGCAGCTTGGCATACTGAAAAGATATAGGAAGCAGATCATTTTGACTTCTTTATATTTTGACTATTTGCTCTTAGCCTAGTTATATAACCTTCCTGAGCATCAATTCCCTCACTGTAAACTTGGGACAATATACAAGATTGTGATTAAGATTAAATGATATATTACATAAAGAATAACCTAACCTAGTACTTAGCACATAGTATATATTTTATATATATTATATGTATAATAGCTTATCCTTTCATAAAACTACTTCAGGATTCAGAAAAGGGAATTGAGAAGTGGGGAAAAGATATAAAATTTGGAGAAATACCATGTGTTCTCTGTATTAAAAATTAACTTTTTATTTTAGAAGTGAGTTAGATATGCGGAATTATTACAAAGTTATTGCAGAGACTTCCTGTATACCCCACACTCAGTTTCCCTTATTATGAACAACTTGCATAAGTATGGTACATTTGTCATAATTAATGAGTCAATATTGGTATATTATTATTAACTAAAGGCAATATTTTATTCAGCTTTCCTCAGCTTTTCCCTAATGTCCTTCTTATGTTCCAGGATGCCATCTAAGATACCACATTACATTTAATCATCATATCCCCATAGATTCCTCTTGGCTGTAACAGTTTTTCAGATTTTCCTTGTTTTTGATGACATCCTGGACAGTTTTGAGGAGTACTCACCAAGTATTTTGTAGGATATCCCTCAGTTGGGATTTGTCTTATTGTTTGTTTTTTCATCAGATGTTTCTGGGCCAACTATAAGGTCAGGGACTTGTCAATCACTTTCGGCACTGTAGCTTAGCCCATTATCTGTCATATAGTAGGTGCTGAATAAATATTGTTCTGCTGGAGGCCATTATCCTAAGTGAAGTAACTCAGGAACAGAAAAATAAATGTTGCATGTTTTCACTTATAGGTAGGAGCAAAGCTATGGCTACAGAAGGACACACAGAGTGGTATAATGGACATTGAAGACTTAAAAGGAGGGATAGTGGGAGGGGGTGAGGGATGAAAAATTGCCTATTGGGTACAACGTGCACTATTTGGGTGATCAGTACACTAAAAGGCCAGACGTCACCACTATACAATATATCCGTGTAACAGAACTCAACTTGTAGACCCTAAATATATTTAAATTAAAAAAAAATACGTTCTGCCAACTGAAAGAATGGATGCGATGGCAGAGACTACTGGTTGCCTCTCAATATTTTTTCCTTCCCTTCTGCCTTACTGACAAAAACATACTTTAAAAAATATACGCTTAATTATTCATTTATTTATTTTATTGAGGTGAAATTTATATAAAATCAGCCACTTTAAAGTGAACAATTCAGTGGCATTTAGAATATTGAAAGTGCTGTGCAGCTATCATCTCTATCTAGTTCCAAATATTTGTCTACCCAGGAGCAAACACCTTACCCATTATGCAGGTGTTCCCAATTTCTCCCCCTTCCCTCATCCTCAGCCCCTGGAAACCACCAATCTGCATTCTGACTCCATAGATTTGCCTATTCTGTATATTTAACATAAATGAATTCATACAATATGTGACTTTTTGTGTCCGGCCTCTTTCAGTTTGCATAATGTTTTTGAGGTTCCCCATGTTTTAGCATGTATCAGTACTTCATTTCTTCTTATAGTAAAAGCCTTATTTTATTTGGGATAGCAATGACCAGCTTAAAAGAAAATTACATTCCCTTTCCTTCTTGCTCCTAGGTTTGGTCATGTGAGACTGGTCTGGCCAGTGATGTCTAGGAGTCCCTGAATAGTGCTTCTAGGCAGTTTCCTTACAGGGAGCTGGTTCAGCTGGCAAGCACCCTTTTTGCCCTTTGCGCTTTCACTTCTTCCTTCTTGAATTACAGTCACTATGGTGAGAGCTCTAGATCCAAGCAACATAACACAAGATGATAGAGTAAAAACCCAAAAGGATCTGGAGTCTCTGAAGATACCATGCAGCTGCCACACCAGCCATTTAATCTGTACTTTAGACTTCTTTCATGTAAAACAGAAATGAACATCTAATGTCCTTAAAAATATTAATATAGTAATACATATTTTACTGTGCATTAGAAATCCATCCAAACCTTTCTTGCTTTGAAAAAAAAATGCAGTCAAAGTTAGAGATGTTTCCTGACCAGTGGGTTTATTATAATTCTGAATTAAAACTAGGTAAGAGAATATTTAGGGCTGGACATGGTGGCTCATGCCTGTAATCCTAGCACTTTGGGAGGCTGAGGTGGGAGGATCACTTGAGGCCAGGAGTTTCAAACCAGCCTGGGCAATAGTGAGTCCACCATCTTTACAAAAAATAGAAAAATTAGCCAGCCATGGTGGCGCATTCCTGTAGTCCCAGCTACTTGGGAGGCTGAGGCAGGAGGATAGCTCCAGCCCAGGAGTGTGAGGTTGCAGTGAGCTGTGATGACATCACTGTACTCTATGCCAGACAGCAGAGCAAAACCCTGTCTCCAAAAAAAAAAAAAAAAAAGTTAGAATATGCAAGTATCCACTGATTATTGCCATTATCATCCTTAGCTTATGACTATTTCTGTATTCCTAGCATGGTAGAAAGAAAAAGGCCAGAGAATTATGTCTGAAATTGGAGGTTGCTGCCCTGTAGAGTGGGTTAATTATCAATACACCAATATAGACTCCATCTTAACATGTGTGGCCACCCTATTCCAGAAAATAAACCCATGATGTCCAAGGCAACTTTGCAGCCCTAACTAAAAGGTGAGGCTATTTGTGTTGCTTGCTGACATCCACTTAGGAGAGAATGAAGTATGATAATGTGGAGTATATAATCTGTTGATTCATTTATTAAAAGTATATGACAGATGGATACAGAGATAAATAGCCACCTACCACACTTATTTAACGTATAAAAAAAGATAGTCTTCATAGAACACAAAATATGATATGTACTTGAGTAAAATAGAGGTAACAATTCAATGTTGGAGCTGCTAATAGATTGGAGTAATGATCATTAAACTTGAAGGTGAAGATGAAAAAAGTTGAATCTGAAGAGCAATGAAAAGCCAATGAGGGTTTTGAAAAAAAAAAAAGTGTGGGAAGGGGAAAAAGTTCTTTTAATACAAGGAACATTTTCAATTAAGTGAAGAAGATAAAGTAATGAGGGAACTGGAGCATGGAGTATGGCTGATATGTGAATGAAAATACTGAGTACACTGAGAACAATTTTCAGAGTGAAAATAAGCTTAAATGAAAAATGTGTCCTGATGAACCACAATTGTTTTGATATTTGTTTTTTATGGTGGCTTCAGGATAAACTTTCTGAGACAGAAAATTAATCGTGGCTTAAACCTCAGGGCCATGGTAAGTCATTCATCAAAATACATTTATTGAGAACTTACTATGTTCCAGGACTCTGCTAAGCACAGGAGATTAAATAGTGAATTAAAAAATAAGGCTTTTGCCCCCATTAATATTAGGTTCTAGTGGAGGAAAAACAGTGAACAGATAAGTTAACAAGTAAATATCTGAAGATACAGGTAATAGTGTCACATTTTCCCAATTTTAATTCCAGCAGTAAGAACATAGTATAAAATAAAGCTAGATGTTATTGGAAGAGAGAGGTCAAGAATGTAACTTTTTTGAGGATGAATCATTGAACAAGTGCATTTGCATCTGGCCATTAGTGATGCATTTTGGCATCTTTATGTCCTCAACTGTCCTCAGTCACAAAAAAGGATGGACATGAGCAGAGGACAACGTAGAAAAGGGTGGACATACATAATAATATGAGACCTAACTCAGTTTATTTTCTAATTATTTGTTGGTTTTTAAATTGTAAACATGGCTTTGTCTGTAGGCTGATATCACCTGAATTGTCTGATTATGCTAGTATGCAGCTTAAAATAATGATGGCAATAATATGTTTCTCTTTAAGTTCAAGTAAACATCGTTAAAAGAAGCACGAATAAAGTGAAATATGCAATGGCAAAGAAGCAGTATAATAGGGCTCCGTCGCTGGGTCACAGGTCCCAATGTTAATGAAAAATGAATCCTTTCTTTTTTTCTGGAATAGAATTTCAGGTAGATGGAGACTGAAAAATCTCCCTTGGACGGCTCAGCTTCATTACTTCTGAGGGTCTCTTTCAGTGCTTAGTGGACATGACAATTCCTAAACTGTCTACAAAAAAGTATTAATTATTTAGGTAATCAAAACAATATACTTGTTGATTCCCCCCTGCCATATTTATTATTTAAAATGGAAACAGATTTAATTATTTTCTGGCTGTTAAAAAACACGAGCTCACCGGAAAACTCTGGAAAATAAATAGCCAAATTACAAATAATGGTTTTCTCCCATGGAGGGATTTCAGGTACTTTTACTTTCTTCTGTTTATATTCCATATTTTTTCCCAGTGAGTCCCACAGGGAAAAACTGAGATGCCATGAGGGGAGACCATGTGGCTCTTGAACAGATGGGGCAGGGACTGAGAAATGGTACAGATCTAATGGTTCCCTGCTTTTTGTTCTCGCCCAGGGATCCCCCTTTCCTTGGGAAAATGTAGGTGAGTCTTTTCCTTTGACCCCAAAGAATTCCTCAAAAACTGGGTGGGGCTACATTCTACACTTGTATTTATTACCCATCATTCCACAGAACCAAGCACATAGTAGAAATTCAAGAAATAAAATATTTGATTGATTTTATTTAATGCCTCATTTTCTGAAAGTATGAAATACCATTATCTGATAGAGATATGGTTAAAAGCATTCTATAATCAATTTCAGGAGAAGGAAATACTCTATAAAGAGCTAGTCAACTTGATGATCTTCTATGAGCAAATACCGATTTGTATTGTTTTACATCAAAAAACCCGTATGTCTGTCTGTGTGTCTCTATGTATATAATATTCATTTAAAGACTAAACTTTCCCAACAAGCTTTAGTGAGGAACTCTTTTTAATTAGGTTTCCATTCTTCTTGCCACACATTAGTGTCTCTGTCTCTGTTTCTCTATCTCCCTTTCTCTTTCTCTCTCTCTCTCTCTCTCTCTCACTCACACACACACACACACACACACAGGTAGAAGAGCAAAGGAGGAATGCTGCATTAGGGATGTTTCCAAAGTAGGTTAATGTAAATGAACAAGATGCCAAGTACAGTATGAAAATTGACATTTATTACCACACTCTGCATGAAGATATTTTCAAAGCTTTGCCATGCATATGAAAATAGTCAATTTTTATGCTCATGTTTTCATTATTCAGTAGCATGCATTACTTTCCGTTGTTCCCAAATGCAAGTTGTAAATCTACTCAGAAAATTTTGCCGATGTAAGATTCTGCTTAGTATTTTGTGGTTGACCTGATCATTTCCTTTCAACCAGAACGGTAATTCGATGTAAATGAGTAAGAATAAATAGAAATGGGAAATCGTATATTTTTGAAATTTTAAAAAATAATAAAATTAATTATTAATTTTAGTGACTTTTTTGGCCACATTCAAATCCATATTTTTATCTATGGAATTAAATTTTGTCATCATAAACATGAAATATATTTTTTGTTCACAGAATAGGGAAATTTTACAAGCCCCATTCATCTATTCAGTCATTTAGCTATTCATTCTACATAGATATTTGACTTGATTTACTTTCTTTTTTTAAGTATTTATAAATTTCATGTATTTTTAATTAGACAAGTAATACACAAGTCCATTCCTATTATTTAAAAAAATTAAAAAATAAAACAGAGAACATCCTAGTCTCCCTTGGCCACTACTTGCTCTACTCCCCACCTTCTCCAAGCATCACGATGTTTTAAGGCTAGGACCAATCAGACATTTTTTACGAAAATTTTATGGATTGTTTTGTAGATCATTTTTGTAGATCTTGGAGGATTTCCTTTCTCGGTACATATAGGCTAACTCATTCTTTTTAACTGATGGAAGAGTATTTCACAGACTACACAAAAAAATTATTAAATCGTTTCTCTATTGCTATTTAAGATTGTCCAAATGTTATACCATTACAAACAATACTTCATTTATAATCCATAATTATGCCTCATTGTACACATAAGCAAGTATTTTTCTGGGATAAACACTAAGAAGTGGAACTGATAGTCACAGGGTACAGGCATCATTAATTTTAATAGATACTGCCAAATTGCCCTCCAAATGTCGGTACTAATTTATTTTCCCTCCAGTAGGATATAAGAGTTCACAGGCCCCTTATCTTTTAGAAACACTGAGAAGAGAAAATGCTACTGACATGTTGTTTTAATATGTGTTTCTCTGATTTCTAGTAAGTTCAATTTTTCACATTCTTACTGGATATTTTGTCTTTCTTCTCTTAGAAATACCTGTTGATAACCTTTGACCAATTTTTTATTGATTTGTTTTCTTTTTCACTGTTTTCTAGATAATATTTTGTAAATTGTTCATTTTCATCCTTTGTGGATTTTATACGTTGCAGATGTTTTCTTAGAGTGTGTTGTTTATCTTCTTTTACTTGGCTTAAGTTGTTCAAAATTTTTGAATTTTTACAAGATAAGTGTAACAGTCTTGCCTTTCATGTTTTTTCCCTTTGCTGTGGTTATTTAAGAAAGCTAATATCAAAATATAAACTCTAGTTTATTTATAGCTTTTTTTAAAGAAAGCAACTTGATCTGTAATCCAACTAGCATTTATTTTGTGAATGGTCTATGGTAGAAATTGGTGTGTATATGAATATGTGTGTGTATGCATGCATAATATATGACACTTTCTTAGAATTATTGAATCACCTTACAAATCAGAGTCAATTCACTACAGAGTATTATTAACTTAATTACTTGGGTAATTAGCAAGAGTTTTATATTTGTTTTCCTTATGCTCTTTAATAGTTCCTCTGAAATAGGAAAGTTACTTTCTCTAACTGTTGGAGTTATCACCAAAATAAATTCCTTCTTGTTTATTAAGGCCAGTCAGTTCTTTGATTTAAAGCCTAAAATGCTCCAATCAGGAACAGATCCTTTTCTTCTCCCTTTTGTGTTGATATTAATATCCTCACCCAGGTGGAGTTAGTAATAATGTAATGCCTCTTTCTTTTCCTTTTAAGGACCCTTATGATTACATTGGGCTGACCTGGCTAAACCTGGATAACCTTCCTATATCAAGATCTGTGATTTAATCACATCCACAATGTCCCTCTTGCCATTCACAAATTCTGGGGATTAGGATGTGGACCTCTTTAAGGGGCCATTATTCTTCCCTCCATAGTATCCATCTCTAGTTCTACTCACTTGTCACCAGTGTACGAGTGTCTGTAGAGGGAGGCAGAGGGTAAGAGTTGGGAGGATTCTTGGTTGACTTCAGCTGAACTTAAACCTGTGCTCTCACTGGGGCAGTTTCACCTAAAAGGGAATGTGGCTAAGTAGGCACTGTAAAATATACTTCTAGCATCATCCCTGAAATAAAAGAGTTTATATATCAAACCATACGATAAAATTAAATGATTTATTTTTGTAAAGCAGGTAGAGCAATGCCTGAGCATAGTAGACATTATATATGTATTTGTACTTGTTAAATAAAACCCAAAAATAATGTCCACCAGGAAGGGCATTTCAAGCAGAGAATTGATTTGCAAATGTGATATATCCTCTCGACCCAGAGAGCTAATGGATTTTATGAATTACTTTCCTCGGGGTATACTAAATCCTCACTGTTGAGTGTCAGGAGAAAATACACCTTGACAAGTTTCTCCAGTGGTAGTGATGATTATGTATGGATTATATGCTTAATTGTCACATTTTTATGAGAAAACCAGCTTAAAATCAAGAGTGAAATGTATACGCAGAAAAATGGCAGTACTAATTGGTCTATTCCATACTTATTGAACACTTACATACACTGTGCCAGATGCTACAAAGCATCAGTGATGAGTAGACAGTCCTTGTGCCCAAGGCTTTTGAAGTTTAATAGGGCAGATTCTTCTGGATATGTAAATACAGTAGTCCCCCCTTATCCATGGGGGATAGGTTCCAAGACCCCCAGTGGATGCCTGAAACAGTGGATAGTACCGAACCCTATTACGTCAATTGGCCCATGTTTCTGATCATGTCTTCCATCCACAAATTTAATTCCTTTTCCATCTGTCGACTGAAAAAAATTACAAAATCTATAAATTTAGAAAGGAGAAATATATTTCTAAAAGAGGGTATTACAACCTGCAGGCAGGAAGCAGAACCTCCGGATAAAACCATAAAGCAGGTGCTTTGAAGGAGGGAAGGTGAGATGGGAATTTATCCTGAATGGGTTAGCCAAGTATACATATTTAACAGGTTAAAGGAGGAGTATGAATATTCACGAGGGAGCTTACTAGTACATACATGCTAGTAAGCTAGCATGTATGTTACGTGTGTCTCATGTTCACTTTGGAATGGAGACTTAACATTTAAATGTAGTACAATTAGGCCCTATACATGCAATGGTGAAGCAGAGGACATGAAGGCAGTCAGTGCACAGCCTCCATAAACTGACCAGAACCACTCGGGGGGAAGGTAGTTACTTTTCAGGAGAGAATGCATTATGAAACTGGTCAGCTGTCATGTGGAAATCGCAAAGGGGAGGGGAGTCTGGCCACAGAGTCAGGCGATTGGTTGAAGTCAGTGGAGAAATGAGTCATTTATTTCTTATTTTTCAACGCTAATATCTGCTTAAATCTTAGGAAAGAATTCTGGTAAAAGATCAACAAGTAAGGGAGTATTCTGAGACCAGTATACGTGACCAGCCTCCATCTAGCCAGGGCCAGGGGACTTATTTTAAAAGCTTTTCTGAGGTCTCCTTAGCCAAAGGAGCTCCGTTCTATCTGTTGAGGGGCTTAGGATTCCGGTGTTAGTTCACACATCTTAATTAAGAACTTACCAACTCACTGAAGCTGTAACCTTTGCAGTTTGAGGTGCAACAGCAAAAGTAGCATGAATTTCTTTTTCCTTCTTCACAATTTCACAGAGAGAAGATTTGTTCTTACCATAGATCTTAGCAACCTCAGCATACAATTTTTTTCCTTTCCTCATTAAGTCAAGAGCTTTCATGTTTCCACTTGAAGGAAGCACTTTCTGGCTTCTCATTGGCCTATCCGAATTGTCAGCATCACTACTCTGTGCTTTGGGGCCATTATTAAGTAAAATAAGAGTTACTTGAACACAAGCACTACAATACCGAGATAGGTAGTCGATCTGATCACTGAGATGACAACTAAGTGACTAACAAGTAGCATCTACAGGCAGGTAGCATCTACAGCATGAATCTGCTGGGCAAAGGAATGATTCACATCCTGTGCAGGACAGAGCAGGATAGCATGAAATTTCATCACGCTACTCAGTTGACCGAGGGTAACTGAAACCACAGAAACCACAGAAAGCTAAACTGTGGGTAAAGGGGACTACTGTACTTATAACACAAAGTGAATTACATGGTGGCCTAAAGAAAATATAAAACAAAGAGCTATAAAAGAGTATAAATGAGAGTGATTACTCATGTCTTAGAGTAAGTAGGTAGCATTTGTAATGAGCTTTAACCATAAAGGTGAAAATGAGACAGGGGCACTCCAGGCAAGGATTTAATATTACCTAAGATAACGAGATAGAAAATCCAAGGATTTAAAATAAAAAAACTTTGGCAGAAATAGAGGATGTTGCACCTGTGATCATAGCAAGAGAGAAAATGGAACAGTTCAATGTAGCTTTTAGATCATATCCCAGTGTAAGGAGGATGTGCTTAATTCCATAGGAGGTAATGATTTTTGAAGAGGAAGATATGTCATCAAGTCCACTTTTGGGAAAAATTGATTCATCTGTCATGTATTAGATAAATTGAATGGAGGTGAGATCAGAAGGAGGGATAACAGTTAACAGTTTGTTAGTAAGTGGCCTAAGTGAGAAATAGTGAAGCCTTTGACTAGGATAGTGAGAATGAACTAGAAAGGAGAGGGTGAGTATGAGAGACACTGTGTAAAGCAGAACCCACATGATTTAGCAACTGATTGAGGAGGGAAAGGAGGGGCCCATAATGACTGCTTTCCTGCTTGGATGACTAGGATAATGTGGTATCAGAATAGAAACAAGAAATTGGGCAGATGCTGTATTCTGGTCTTTAACTGAATGAATTTAAGACACTAGAAGAATTTTGAGGGTGACTGTTTCAAACAAGTATTTGAAAATGAGGTTGGAAGTTCTTGAGAGATAAAGAAAGAGAAAAATATTTGGAGGTTTTAATATAAAATAATCTTAGGTGGGTATGAGGGGCTTTGTAGTTCATTAATCCTATGAATTCATCTTACTTGAGTCCCTTTCCCCATATCTGCCAAATCGTTGTCTATCCTGTATTTGAACTTTGAGTCTATGACATCCTGAAACAGGCATTTCTCTTTTGCATGATTTGATTAGAAATGTCTTCTTTATTCCAAGCTCTCCAAAGTTATTTTCATTTGAGTCTAGTTATACATCTTGGGACCCTACCCTAGAGCATTTGAAGTTCTTCTTTCTCACAAAAGCTTTTCTGACATTTTAAGAATGCTATAAAGTCCCTATGTAGCCTACTCTTCTAGTAATGCAGGGAGAGTAAGCTCAATTAATCTAATTTTCAAAGTTGAATTAAAAATCTCTGATAATAATCAATAGGGTCTCCCTATAGACAGATGCCTGAGGGCACATGTCCACCTGTGTCACCTCTCCCCTTTCGTATGTTCTTATATTCTTTTATAGGCTAAACATCTAGTTAACACAATGGCTCATGTGATGCAGTTTCCAGTCACAGCTCTGTCTTTGTTCTAAATAGTATTGAGAAGAACAAGACTAGTGCCTCCCTTGGTCTAAATACTGTGATTAAAATATATATATATGTGTATATATATATATATATATATATGCTAAAATTAGCTTGAAGACATACCCTGGTTCACTCATAGCACACTGCCATTGATGTCTGTTAATATTCTGCAGCTGACTGTGTAACTGATTGGAGGTTTTCCTCCATTGCTGTTATATTTCAACTCATTATATATGAGGTCCTGGAATAATATCATTTAGTTCAATGTTTTTTTATTATAATATTGAGAAAAAAATTGGTTCCCAGCAGGGGTCGCTGTCTATGTGGAGTTTGCACTTTCTCCCCATGTCTGCATGGGTTTTCTCCAGGTACTGGTTTCCTACTGTATCCCAAAGCTGTGCATGTTCAGTTCATTGGCATGTCTACATGGTCCCAGTGTGAATGAGTGTGTGTGAGTGCAACCTGCAATGGGATGGCAAACCTAACCAGGGCTGGTTTCCACCTGGTGCCCTGAGCTGCTGGGAAAGGCTCTGGCCACCTGCAACACTGAACTAGAATAAGCCGGTACATAATTATCTTACTTTTTAATCAATCTTTTAAAAATACATGTACATCTTACATGTGTTTCAAACTTTAATATCAGAAGTGTTTTTTCTTTATTTACAAGTTTGATGATGTTTTTGTGACCAGAATTATGCCAAAGGAACCTAACTCTTGTTTATATCAATTAGCCTGTGGTAAGATTGGCTTCATTCCGATTAAAATTGCAGTTTCCAGGAAACAATAGATGACATTAAGTAAAGACTTACTGTAGTTGACCAACACTCTAACCTACATGATCATTTAGATCTCAAATCAATTATAGTTATCAGGTTGCCTTTAAAAAATCTCCCTCTAAGTCATTGTTGACAATGTAGAATGGTAAGAAACATAAAGAATGGAAAAACAAGCACCACATGCACTCACCATCAAATTGGTATTAACTGATCAACACTTGAGTGCACATATAGTAGTAACATTCATCGGGTGTCAGGCAGGTGGGAGCGGGGAGGAGATAATGGGTATATTCACACCTAATGGGTGCGGTGCGCACCATCTTGGGGATGGACACTCTTGAAGCTCTGACTCAGGTTGGGCAAAGGCAATATATGTAACCTAAACATTTGTACCCCCATAATATGCTGAAATTAAAAAATGTTAAAAAAATGAATAAAGGTAGTGGCATCGATATAGCAGGATTCTTCCAGTTTGATAGTAAGTTGTCAAAGGTCTGATAAGAAATTTAGTGGGGACTTCATTGAAGTGGTATAAATGTAAAAAGTGCTTTTTAAAAATAAGATGGCACTGTTGTTGTATTCTGAATTTATTTATATAAAATGACACTGTTTTAGGTGTTGAAAGTCTGGGCTTTTAGCCGGGCTTTGCGGGCAGATCATTTGAACTCAGGAGTTCGAGACCAGCCTGAGCAAGAGTGAGACTCCGTCTCTACTAAAAATAGAAAGAAAATCAGCTGGACAACCAAAAATATATAGAAAAAATTAGCCAGGCATGGTGGCACATGCCTGTAGTCCCAGCTACTCGGGAGGCTAAGGCAGAAGGATTGCTTGAGCCCAGGGGTTTGAGGTTGCTGTGAGCTAGGTTGACACCACGGCACTCTAGCCTGGGCAACAGAATAAGACTCTGTCTCAAAAAAAAAAAAAAAGAAAAGAAAAGAAAAGAAAAAAGTCTGGGCTTTCGGATCAGCATACCCATGATCAAATCCTCTTCTATCATTTACAATTTATTTATCCTTTCTGAATCTATTTCCTTAAGTGTTAAATGAGGCTATTAATGCCTCCTGCCTAGGATATTGTGAGGGTTGAGGAGATAATGTGCATAAAACACTTAATACCTTGCTTGGTATATATTAAGTACTTGGTCGTTATTTTTCCATGAAAGTCTGATTATAGTATAAAAAGATTACTTTATGTCCTTTGAATTCATTTTCATGCTGAAAGAAAATGGTATATTTAAATACTTGGAAAGAAACATCTAATGTATATGGTGAGCATTTTTATTTTTTTTCTAAAAGTGGATTTTGATTTGCTCTATGTTCTTTCCATCCTTTATATAAGCAGCAATACTTATTTATCTTGAGGCCAAGGATGAAGTCTAGCAATCTATGGCTTTGGTGTTCTTACTTTTGTGATCTTGTCAAAGCTGACCTACCATCATTATCTGTGACCCTCAAAATCCATCCCTGTTTATAAAGAGTATTCTATTACCCATTTGTCTTTACTCACCCTGAGTAAAGAAGGATGTCGGGAAGATGGTGGGCATTCCCCTCCCACTACTGGTTCTCCTCGGCTGTGTTTAATGTGCTATTAAACCTATCCCTGGAGGTTTTAATTTTATTTATTATATTTTTCATTTCGGGAAGTTCAAATGATTTTTTTTTCAAATCAGTTAGGCAATTTTGTAGACAGATATAAAAATATCTATATAAGCTTTATGCTTATCTTTTATTTCTTTAACCTGCTTGTTTTAAAATTACTGGCTAACAACTCCAATATCTATACTTGTACTACCGAGAGCAATAGTTGCTCTCTGCTCTTTCTGATGATTCTTGCTCTAGGCACCTTATTTCCTTTTGTACTAAGTTGTTTTGTTTTATTTTGATTGCAATGAGCTCATCATTTTCCTTGGAATATTATTTGGGGTGATTCTCTGAGGCCTAAGATGAAGGGAACTCTTGTAGAGAGGATTTCCATTAGCCTTGGCAGGTGCCTGGGGTGTAACCACTCTGGGAGCACTATAAATTAAATGAAATTCATAGCTTGAGGTTTTGGGGACTATAAGTAATAAGAATTTGTGCTGTAAGTCTACCTTAAGGATATGTAAGTGGTGGAGAGGGTCAAGTTTAGTCATGTTTCATTACTTTTCTTGAGGATGTAGCCCTTAACTTTACTGGGTAGAAGCTCTCTTCAATTTGGGATTTGACCAAGCACCACCCAGCTCCCCATCCCCATCTCTTCAGCCCTGAGCTACCATTAAACCTAGGCTCAGGCTATTGGAATTACCAGGATCAGTAAATGCCCTCAAGAAAAAATGTCTTCACTGAGCCACTTAACTCTTTGAGCCCTGGTTTTACTTAGATTTTGACATAGGATTTCCTATCTTGTGAACTATTTGATAATTTTCAGAAAAAACAATTAACCTGTTGTTTTGACTTATTTTCATGGAAAGTTGGTCCAAATAACCTAGTTTGTAATATTGCTAGAAGTTCCCTGCCATTTCTTACTTAGGAGTTTAGGGGTTTTCTCAACCAGATTTTCTTTGTTTGTTTGTTCGTTTGTTTTTGAGAGAGTCTTGCTCTATTGCCCAGAGTAGACTGCTGGCATCCACCTAGCTCACAGCAACCTCAAACTCCTGGGCTCAAGCCATCCTCCTGCCTCAGCCTCCCGAGTAGCTGGGACTACAGGCATACACCACCACGCCCGGCTAATTTTTTCTTCACTTTTGCTCAGGCTGGTGTCAAACTCCTGACTGTTATGGTCTGAAACTCGAGGAATGACCACCTAAAGACCGAATTGAGCCAAATTAGGAGTCTTTATTAGCTGGCCAGCAACTACCCTCTGTACTGCCAAAGGCGGCGGCACAGAGAGTAGCGCTTAACCGGAAAAGAGGAAGGGTTTTTATACTATTCTACATAGGGGTCTTATGTGACTCTGAGTATACCAGGTGGAGCCAGTTTTGCAATAAACTCAATTACCAGGGGGCCTGGGACCTGCCTCAGACCACCTGTTTTGATTACCCTCTATACGCAAGCAAGTTTACAGAAGCAGATAGCATCAGTTAAGTTAAGGAACATTTCTCAAGCATAGTAAAATTTAACCTGTATACAGCTGGAGGATTTTAAACAATCAGTTATAAGTTACTTTGTTTTCTATTTTATAGGGTATATTTCCTTTCTGTACATAGGTCATGCAGCCATGAGTCATCTACAGCCACAGCCAAAATGGCTGAACCATAGCTAAGTGGCCAGCTATAGGCCCTGGATTTTCTGGATTTGCTGAATAGGCCGTTAAACTGACCTCAAGCGATCCTCCTGCCTCAGCCTCCCAGAGTGCTAGGATTACAGGCGTGAGCCACCACACCCGGCATCAACCAGATTTTCTATTTGACATTTCAGATTTCTTGGCATAATTCTCATTCTCTGACCCTATTTTCTTGCTACTGGCAGCTTTATTTCTCATCTCCACTTCAACTTTTTTTTTCTCCGTTGGATAAATTATATTTCTTCAACACCTTGAAACAGTTAACTCTCATTCATAGATGTGCTAGGAAATTTATAAAAAATAATCTTTAAAAAAACTTTCAAGATTGTTTTGGTGTGTGATTTAGGAATGGATGCAAGTCTTAGGAGAGAGTCAGGACTTGGCAAATTGGGTGAAATAAAAGTTGTGAAGCAAAATATTCATGGATAGAAAGAGAGTATTATTTAGATGATTGACCAGACCATTTAGATTTTCAGAGAATTAAATGAAGCCAGGAAGGGGTTATGGGAAATAAACTGATTAAAGCAGGTAAGACAGGAAAGAATGATGGAGGAACTGGAGGAACAGGAGCATTTTTTAATCTTGGAGAATTATATCATGTATTCATATTTTTTTCAAAATCAGTTAATGATGAATTCGATCATTAGCGGGAGCGGAGAGAGGACCCCAGAGAGCCCTGTGCAGCCCCACCGCCACCGCCGGCCTAGTTACCATCACACATCGGGAAGAGTCACAGCTGCTGCAGCCGGCCCCAGTCACCACCACCGCAACCATGAGCAGCGAGGCCGAAATCCAGTACCGCCCGCCGCGCGCCCCCACCCCCGTCCCCACCCCCGCCCCCTGCCGCCCCTGCCGCCCCTGCCCTCAGCGCTGCCGACACCAACCCCGGCACCATAGGCAGCGGCGCAGGGAGCGGTGGCCCGGGCATCGGCGGCGCCTGCCGGAGGGGATAAGAAAGTCATTGCAAGGAAGGTTTTAGGGACAGTAAAATGGTTCAAGGTAAGAAACGGATATGGCTTCATCAACAGGAATGACACCAAAGAAGATGTATTTATACACCAGACTTCCATAAGGGAGAAATAACCCCGGGAAGTACCTTCGTAGTGTAGGAGATGGAGAAACTGTGGAGTTTGATGTTGTTGAAAGGAGAAAAGGGTGCGGAGGCAGCAAATGTTACAGGCCCTGGTGAAATTCCAGTTCAAGGCAGTAAATAGGCAGCAGACCGTAACCATTATAGACGCTCTCCACGTCGCAGGGCTCCTCCACGCAATTACCAGCAGAGTTACCAGAATAGTGAGAGTGGGGGAAAGAATGAGGGATCGGAGAGCGCTCCTGAAGGCCAGGCCCAACAACGCAGGCGAAGGCTCCCACCTTACTACATGCGGAGACCCTATGGGCGTAGACCACAGTATTCCAACCCTCCTGTACAGGGAGAAGCCATGGAGGGGGCTGACAACCAGGGTGCAGGAGAACAAGGTAGACCACCAGTAAGACAGAATATGTATCAAGGTTATAGAACACAATGCCGCAGGGGGCCCTCCTCACCAAAAAAAAAAAAAAAAAAACAGCCCAGAGAGGACGGCAATGAAGAGGATAAAGAGAATCAAGGAGATGGGACCCAAGGTCAGCAGCCGCCTCAACGTCGGTACCGCCGCAATTTCGATTACCACCGCAGACGCCCAGAAAACCCTAAACCACAAGACGGCAAAGAGACAAAAGCAGCGGATCCACCAGCTGAGAATTCGTCCGCTCCCCAGGCTGAGTAGGGCGGGGCTGAGTAAATGCCGGCTTACCATCTCCACCATCGTCCAGTTTAGTCATCCAACAAGAAGAAATGAATATGAAATTCCAGCAATAAGAAATGAACAAGATGGCAGCTGAAGACCATAAGTGCTTGCTTTTTGCCCGTTGACCAGATAACTAGAACTATCTGCATTATCTATGCAGCATGGGGTTTTTATTATTTTTACCTAAAAACGTCTTTTTTGGTAATAACAAACGTGTTTTTTAAAAAAGCCTGGTTTTCCTCAATATGCCTTTAAAGGTTTTTAAATTGTTTCATATCTGGTCAAATTGAGATTTTTAAGAACTTCATTTTTAATTTGTAATAAAAGTTTACAACTTGATTTTTTCAAAAAAAATCAACAAACTGTCAAAAAAGTCAACAAACTGCAAGCACCTGTTAATAAAGGTCTTAAATAATAAAAAAAAAATCAGTTAATGAACATTAGAGTATATACACATAAAAAACAGGGCTGATTTGTAGTTTTCCCTTTTCTTAGAACTAATTAGCAGATATTTTCTATAACAAAGGACTTTTAACCTCAAAAGAACATTTTTGATACATTTTCTCATCGAAACAATAGCTACAAACAATAGAAAAACAGGAAGTTTATAATACAGAACACCTGAAACTTTATTATTTTTGTCATCTGGGGATACTAGGGAGAAATCAAAGAAAGTATAAATCTCACCATGTTATCTTCACATAAAATTTTTCCCCTTGCTATTTTTTCTTACTCGAAACATGTTAATGTACTACAAATGAAAGAGGATAAAATACTTGAAAATTTTCTGGATTATACTCTGTAAAAAATGTATATATAATTCTTCATCTTTGATTTTCTAAGTTTTTCCAGCTTTTAAAGTTGCTCAGCCACTATTAATCACTTATTGAGCTCCTCCTCTGTCCTTGACAATATGCTGTTTTGCGTGTAGTTTCTCATTGAATCCTCAGGAAACCCCTGTGAGTTTCCAATTATTATTTCCATTTCGCAGGCAAAATTGAGACTCATAGAAAATAAGTGACAAATAACTTTATTGCTTATGAAGATTTCACCTATATTTACTTTGATGTTCATTTTAATTGTGATCTTTATACCAAGCCTGAGATAGTCAGATATTGTTATTCATTTTTTTATACATGAGAACAAAAAGGCTCGATCCCACTTTTTTTTTATTTCAGCTTATTATGGGGGTACAAAAGTTCAGGTTATATATATTGCCCATGTCCCACCCATCCCTCCCAAGTCAGAATGGTTTTTAAGTCACAGTCTACTAATTCCACACTTCTTTGAAAGATAAACACATGGTGATGATGATGATGACTTTAAAGATTATACAGGGTTTGAGATTTAGAAAACCATTATTATTCAACACTAATTTTACTTAATACAGATTCTTCTTGACTTACAATGTGGTTATGTCACAATAAATCCATCTCAAGTTAAAAATATCATAAGTCAAAAATGTGTTTAATGCACCTAACCTACAGGACATTATAGCTCAGCCTAGCCTACCTTAAATATGCTCAGAACACTTATATTAGCCTATAGTTGGGCAAAATCATCTAACACAAAGCCTATTTTATATTTATATTAAAGTATTGAATATCTCATGTAATTTATTGAATACAGTACACTGCAGAGTATAGCATCAGTTGTTTACCTTCCTGATTGTGATCTTGTGGCTCGCTGGGAGCTGTGGCTCATTGCTGGTGCCCAGTATCGAGAGAGAGAGTATCATAGTGAATATCGTTAGCCCAGGTAAAGATCAAAATTTAAAATTTAGAGTACTATTTCTCCTGAATGTGTATTGCTTTGCACCATCCTAAAGCTGAAAAATTATAAGTCGAAGCATCATAAATCTTGGACTGTCTGCATATGTATTTATTATATACCTTATAGAAAAGGAAAAATAATTTTCCCTCTACCATTCTAAGTTCCTCACTGGGGTCCCAGTAACAAAAGACAGATTACCAAGAGAAAAACAAACAGAAGTTTATTAATGTGTATATCTCATATATACATGGGAAATATCCAGGGAAATGAGTAAATTCCAAAGAAGTGGCTTAGAATTCAGGCTTAAGTACCATCTTCAGCTAAAAAGAAAGGTGTGTAGTTATGGGGATGACCAGGAAAAGTACAGTGCAAGAGGAAGGTTTGTTAAGCAGATTTAAGTCATTCCCTTCTTTATTAATAAGAATCTTTTGTGTCATCCTTCTTTTCCTGATACAGAGAGAGAGAGAGAGAGAGAGAGATATTTACAAATGAATATTTCCTTTGCCGATGTAAATTTAACCTTATAAAAAGATAACTTCTACTCTATTTTCAAAGCTTCACCTGTGTCTGCTGCTTCTCAAGATAATCAGCTCAAAAATCTTATTTTTTTTAATCCAGACAACAACTCGAACCAGACAAAATAATTCTTATGCTAAAGAGGCATATTTTGGTATAGCATATTCTGATCTCCTACAATGTTAATATCTAATGCCATGAAAATAACCCAAGGAATGAACACAATGTGTGAAGAGTTCTAGGAAGAACATAACAAGTAGACTGTATAATTATAAGTGGCAATCTGTGTCTCAACAGTTTCTTTAGCTTTGTCAAATATAATTTCTTAAAGATACTTTTCAATGTGCTTCACTGATTACAGCCAGGAAATATTTGTGGCATAAAGCTGTAACCCCCAAATAGCAATTTGTTCTTTCTTCTTTGGTGTCAGAAAAGTCTAATTTGTAAATTTGGGTGTGATGATCAAAGTAAAAATGAGTGTAAGGTATTGGCGCTCTAAAATTTTGCTGAAAATTCAGCTCACAAAAGGCAGATGAATTGGAGAAAAGGCACACAAATTTATTTAGTGTGTGTACATGGGAGCCTTCAGAATAAAGACCCAACCCTCCCCCTCAATGGGGTGCAGAAGCTTATACAACATGTTGAGGTTACAGAAAGAATGGGGACTTGAATTCTGGCAAAGCAGGTTATGGGAAGTGGGGAGAAGAGGAATTCTGTTGAGGGGCAATAAATGATTATTAGGGAAAATTTGATGGGCTTGAAGAACATACAATCGTCTGGGGCAAAGTCTGTTAGGCCTGTTACCAAACCAAATTGGAGTCCACTCACCCAGCACAGCAAAGCTAGACACTAAAGTTAAGAGTAGCAGGGGCAGAAAGAGGCATTTTATTGCATGGTGCCATTCAAGGAGTATGGGCAGCTAATGCTGAAGTCCTGAGCTCCCTGATGGCTTACACATAAGGGTTTGTAAAGGCAGGGGTGCATTTCAAGAAAGCAGAAGTTTCAGACAAAATTGTAAATCAACACATAGGCCTGGACCTTATTAGGTGGGATATCCTGAAGCAGAGGCCCATGGGTCATGGGTTGATTCAAACATTCTTAGATTAGGAGAAAGGAATATTAAGATGGATGTGACTTTTCCCAGGCCCCTCAGGGAGAAATATAGAACAAAGAATGGTAGTCAGAGTTCATTTCTTAAGTTCCTCCTTATCTGCATTTTCCATCATGTGGGGGTTTCTGAAAAACAACTCCAGAGCCTATGTTATGATGTCATCTTTTAGTTTCTATAGGTAACCAAAACACCTCTTGACTCTGGCTTGCTTGAAGGGCCGTTTTTATTTCTATATTCCTGTGCATCAGTTTGCCCATTCACTTTTCAAGACTAGCTAGGTGCCTTAAAGGACTCTACATTTTTCCTTTATTTTCATGTATGATGCCCCCATAGACCCCTAAGAGATGTCCCTGCTCTGTCTCAGGCTCACAGAGTGGACAATGATTTGCAGCAAAACTCTGTCCTTGTTTGTTGACAAACTTTTGTCTTCCTTCCTGTGATAAGGGTTCAGTGAAAACTCAGGGAAGGGACCCCAGGTAATTGTTTTTCTTCCTTGGTAGGTCTGGACTTTAGGCAGATAAGGAACTTCACAGAATAACTTTATTCTATATTTTGGGAGATGCTCTGAGAGGGAGATGTCAGAGGGACCTTGACACTTCTTCATTTCAGCATGTCAAGATGCCATATTTTAGGCTACCAATTTCTGAGCCCCAACATTGGTAAATTGTTATGCTAATTGGTTAGAACTCTTTTTGATTTTTTCATTTCAGATTCTTAATATAGGTGAGAAATTATGACATAGAGCCATAAAATCAGAGGAAAAAGATCATATCTGTGAGTTATTAATAGTTCTAGTATTAAAAGGGCATATTCAGTAGAGTGCAACTGAGAAAATTCTAATGTCTGTAGTAATATGTTAAAATGTTCACAGAACATGTTGATGTATTATTAGAAAAGATTTCAAAATTATTTTGCTTGTTAAGTAAACAGTAAAAAAAAACATTTTTCATTAGGTCAATTTTCAGGATTACTCAGAATGAGAACATTTATAGATATAAGAGAAAACTACCTCCAGAGGAGTTTAAAGAGATTATATTAAAATATATAGTTTGCATCTAATGATTAACATTTTGCCTTGAACTAATTTTGAATTTATATTTTAAATCATGGAATATAGGTTCTGAAAATTTATTTCGGGTGCATTCATTTGAGGTGGATGTTTATTTTATATATATAGATGTATTCATTCATCTTCTTCTAATCTGAAGTTCCTTATCATCATCGGCCCAGGCTAGCTCTGTTTCCTTGATGTATGTGTATGTGTATGTATGTGCGTACACATATGTATATGTATATATGCCCTTTTAACTCCCATACTAATCCCTTTATTCTCCTATGACGAAGATGTATTCAATGAATATCTTTTTATTTGCATGTTTTTTATAAAATCTGTGTCACTGGTTTGTGTGCACATATTTTGAATTTATGTAAATTATGTTATATATCAGATACTGTTTTCTACATTTTCACTAAGTGTAAGTGTTGTGTTTTTAAGATCCATTTATATTATATACATGCACACATGTGACACACACACTCACACAATCCAATTTCTAAATGCCTCATGGTTCTCCATAGTAGATATCTACCACATTTGACTACATTTCTTCTCTTGATATGGATAAACAGTTGCCCCTCAATCTACACAGACACAAATAATGCTGTAATGAACCTCCTCATGTATGTCCTCTTATAGATCTGAGTGGAATTTTCTTGAGGTGTGTACATGGGAGTGGGATGGCTGTGCCATAGGTAAATGTATTATTTCTGTGTTCTCCAGAATGTTGCACCAGTATGCACTCCCACTAGCAGTGCTTGAAATTTCCCATGATCCCTTATTCCCACCAATACTTGGCAATGAGTAGTATTCTAGTTTTCACTGGAGAGAAATGTTTAATCTATGTTAAACACTAAGTTTTGCAAGGGTGTTCTAGTCCATTCTCCTCTACTGACTGATGTTTATTATTTTCAATCCACTAAACTAGTCTGAAGATAACATTTACTGCATGAGAATTTGTTAGATGTGATGTATTTACTGGAAATTAATAACCTTATTTCCTTAGAAAAATCTCTTCGTACATTTTATTAAATATAAATGCTTCTAGGCTTTAAAATTGGTAATAGTTTATACTAATATTTCATTTCTCATTTGACCATAGCATATTATTTTGATAGAGTATTTTCTGTGGTAATTGTTGTCCAAATAATGTTAAGTACTTAATTCCTTAAGTACTTTAAGGAATTTTAAAGTACTCTGTGTGTGTGTGTGTGTGTGTGTGTGTGTGTGTCTGTAAACGTTTATTATGCACAGGCGGGAGGGGCTCAGTCCTTCTTGGCTGCTGCTTTCCTCATGGCGGCCTGGACGTTGCTCAGCTCCTCCTGCTTCCTGTTAGCGCAGATGTATGTCCCCACTCTCTTCTTGATGAACTTGAGGGCCCGTTTGTCCTTGGAGACCTTGAGCAACTCCATGGCACGGCGGTGCTCATAGGGAGCGAAGCCACACACCTCCTGGATCATGTCCTGCACGAACTTGGTGTGTTTGGGGAGGCGCCTGCGGCGGCGGCGGCTGTGCCTCGGTTTGTTCACGTTCTTGGTCACCTTGTGGCCCTTGTTGAGGCCCACGGCCATGGGGTAGCGCGGAGCCATGACTGTAATCTCTGATGGCGGCTGCGCCGGAAGGCTTAAAGTACTCTTAAATTAATAAATGATAAAATCCTATTTTTACTTAGAATACTTTTAATGCCATAATTCACTTTTCTATAAGTTATGTGATGGGATAACTCACATGCAAACTAAATGGAAAAACAGCATAAGGTTTTCAAATTAAATAATTTTGATTTTGCATTTATTTTAAAAACAAAAAAGAATATAAAGACTACTGACATATATTTCTGCTATTTTTGTAAAATTATGCAATGGAGATAAAGGTTTAGTATAAAGGTTTAGTCCAAAGAAATAGCCACATAATAGCAGAAATGTGAATTACAACTATTCTAAATCTCTTTTAGTCAACTGTTGACCTAACCTTTGCTAAATGTATCTAACTTTTGTTAAATGTACCTAATTTAGTACTGCTGAGCAGCAGGGAAATAATGTATCTGTTTGTTAGGGCAGAAAGGTGTGATACCTTTCCTCAACCATCCTAATGGTCATGGCAGATACTCCCATATGTTACAAGGGCAGATTATCAAGAGACAAGCCCAACACTTTTATTTAATTGAAGTTTTGTGTGACAAGAGAGCCTTCAGAAATGAAGACACAAAGACCCAGGGAAAACTGTATTTTTATCCTTAGGGTTGATAAAGAATGGACAGCCATGAATAAACGTGATTGAACAAAAGGGTGTGATCTAATGGTAACAGACTGAGGGTGAAAGTCAGCAAGGCCTGTCTGTTCAGGTTCCTCTTGGCTTCTCTGTGTAGCATTCTTTCCTCTCCAGTATAGGGCAGGACCTCTCTAAAATGAGTGTCATCAAGGAAGAAGGGAAAGAATGACCTTTCTAGGTTTTATGGCTTGCTTTGGGGGAGAGGGGTTTTAGTTTCTATGACCCACCTTGGGGAAGAGGAATTCTGGTTTCTGTTACTTGCTTCCTAGAAGAAGAGGGTTGGGAAATAGGAGGGAAGGAGAAGGTCAAAGAGAGACTTTGCTTTTGAGGCCTTCTAATCTCCTTTAGTTTAAAGTACTCAGCATGCCAAAATGCCAAACTTTGGGGGTATCATTTTCTGAGCCCCAACAAGTTAAGAAGAAATCCTGGGAACAAAGTTTCTCTCCCCATCTCTCTCACACAGAGAAACAAATTCACAAAAATGATTATGATTGTCAAGATATTTCACTTCTGTACTTAAATATTAATTTGAGTACTTACCAAAGAGCGTGAACAAATTATATATACATAGTATTTATAATTGACAAATAACAATTGTATACATTTATGGTATAATGTGAGATATATATGTAGTGGAATGATTAAATCAATATAATTAATATGTCCATCACCTCTCCTACTTATCTTTTTTTGTTGTAAGAAAATTCAAAATCTATTTTTTTAGCAATCTTGAAATACACTTCAAAGACCTTCAATCTAATAGGCAAACATACCCAAAAAGTTTATTTCAGTAAAATGTGGTTACATACTATGTTTGGCTAGCATAATAAAAATATGTCATTTCAGACTTTTTCCTCTTAAACTTTTCAATATATTTGATTTTTCACTTCTATAATTTGCTTTATTTAATTTGAGATATATTTTGATGTTTTTAGAACAAATTCTTTACTTTCATTTCTTCAGCCACTACTGAGAATCCAATCATCAAGTCACTCATAGTTTGTTTACTTAGGGCTTTGCACCAATCCCCAGTCTCTTCAACTGGCTACACCAACCACCGTCACTCCTCCAAATATAAAATAAAATAGAACAATAAACAGTTACAGGTCAATGATCTCAAAGTGCTATCAGCCCATCAGTGTTAGTGATTTCTAACCACTTATGAGAATAATTTCTTCAGCCTGCCACATACTGTCTATCCTATCAATCCATACTAGGATCAAATGATCTCAACATGAAGGTCCTGTCTAATTACAAACATCTCCATTTTATTCCCTCCCCACAAAATGTATTATCTACTTGTTTTGTTTGTTTGTTTGTTTCTTCAGTCATTCATTCACTAATAACAGTTTACTTCAATGATATATGTCTATCTTCACTTTTTATTCAAGGTCAATTCCTCTGATGCTCTTCATAAGTATCCCTCTCAACTATTTAAGGTCTATTTGTATTGTGTAAAGGCTTCTTATAAACATGACCTACCTGGTTTTGTAAACTATGAGGCTAGTTAGAGAATATCACTAAAATACATTCTCTAGCCCTTAGCCCTACAGGGATTCAAACTCATGATAGCAGTGTTCTGCCTGAAGATGTGACGATGGTGGTGATGGGACACTTTCTAACCCCTGGGTTACTAAGTCCTTCTGAATATTTCTGGGTGACAAGATCATTACCATTTGCTCTTCACAAAGATCCCTCAAGTACCAGAGCCAATATTGAAATCCAGGACTGTGCGACTCCGGATGCTTTGCCATGCTCATCACCATGCCAATTCTCTTGACATGCCTGGGAGCCATTTTACCCCTTTTTTGGTAAATTGTATTTCATTATTGTTTACTCTTGATCTAATATTTATATGCCCATTATGTGCCAGATACTGTGCTAAATAGTTTAAATGAATTATTTCATTTCATCCTCACAATTCTATTGAGATGTAAATTTATGAATGAACAAGCTGGGACGTACAGCATTTAAATAACTGACCCAAAGTCAGGCAGCTAATAAATAGTGGAGCTTGTATTTAAACCCAGTTTACCTTACCTTAGCACCCATGCTCTAAACCCTTATGCATGCACAATAGGACAATAGGGGTTTTGGCAATTCAGGGTTTGGTGAATTGGTTAACTGTGTGTTCGAGATTATGATACACCTGAAGGTTTTTAGATTCCCTTTAATGATTGCTAGGTCACAGATGGAGTGAAGTAGTCAGGAAATAATTACAGGGGTTGGAGTTAAAATGAAATTAAATCCAGATTGATTATAACTCACATTTCTTACTTTTATATTTTAGCTTCCTTTGTGCATAAATACCATAAATTTAATAGTTTTAACTTATTATTTTGGTCAAAACAAATTTTGTAATCCTAATTTTTCTATTGTGGCATTTATGCTGTTTGGTCAAATCGAGGATTTTTAAATTTGAGTTTACCAAGTAAAACACTTAAGTCAAAGTCCAAAGCATATCTTTTTTTAATCCCAGTACTTTAGAAAATGATTGCACATAGTAGTTGCTCAATAAGTATTTATTGAGTGACTGTGTGGAATTTAATATACATTTATTATTAATATTGTCCATCAAATATTTTTTCATCTTTTAATTGAAAAGTATTTCCTCTTTGGAGAAATGCTCAAATTCTGATATATCTTTTTTCTTAATAGAGTATCATTCCAAAGTCCCCAAATGTTTAAGGATGTTATTAAATGTATGTAAATAAATGAATGCTTAATGGAAAAATCACTTAAATTTTAAGGCAGTGATATGTACCATTCTACAGAATGTGTTTTTTTCCCCCAACTTATGATGATTAAAGAAATGGCTCTGAGATGAGAAAGTATACTAGTTCCTAAACTTAGCCAACCAAGCTGACCATTTTTCTGAAGGTCAACTAGTTGTTGACTGACGTAGGATAGCCACAGATGTAATAACTGGAGAGTCTAGAATCTAGCTCTGGGAGATTTTCATCTACCACAGGTTAGCTCAGACATGTTCTCATGTCAAAAGTACAGGTGCACCAAAAGAAGAGACATGTAAGTATTGATTCAAGCCTCTGCTTTACAACTTCTAACATCCCATTGGCCCAAATAAATCACATGCTGGGCTCATACTCAGAGGACAGATTAGATGGCAAAAAGTGTGGTTACAGGCAGGGATGAAGAACTGGGGTCATTAATACAACCAACCTATCAAAGAAGCTTAACTAATTGCATCTATTTTCATAAATTATATCTGGCATTTCCACTAAACATTTTGATTCTCTACTTAGAACTGAATCCTAAAAACTACCTTACACACACACACACACACACACACACACATAAGTTCGTTCATTTTCTGTTTATATTGGACTTTTTGCTAATATAATTCATTAGTTTAAATATTCATTTCTATAGAGACTGAGCAAAAGGATAGCAGTCTTTTAAACAGAAATATCACACAGTATGGACTTTGCGATCAGAGTGCAAGACAAATATCATCCACATGACATTTATCAAATAAAATTTGTGTGTGGACATTTTACTTACAAGCACACATTGGAAGAAAACCATATATTTTAAAAATAAAAATGAGCTAATCATTCTACAGACATTCCAGTTGCCTATTATAATGAAATTGTGTGTTAAGTGTCACTCTTAAAGCAATGGAGATGGCATTTGCATATCAGTTTAATTGCTTTGGATTAAACATTGAAAGATGAGAGCCAAGAGAGCTTATTAAGCTGAAATGAGGGCAAGTGATAAAAAAGTGATATTATGTCAACACTACATCTGGAGGTCTGTTGCTATTTCCATTTTAAATCCTAAATTGCAATGTTTCTAAAAAATTATCATCAAATGCCATACAGTCTTGAAATATAGTAAAAAATTAAAAAGGTTAATGCATGAATTGTGCTTGATAAATTTAATTTGATTTGAAACCCAAGCTAGGGCTTTTTCTACTTTGTTAAAATTTATTTGTTCTTAATGTACTACACTGTAAGCTTTTGAAAAACATTATATCTCATTTACTGCTGTATCTTCAGGGCTTTGACATAGGATTTCTTGTAATAGATGCTCAATAAATATTTGTGAATACATTGTCAACGGAAAAAAAGCCAAACTCTGTAAAATAATTTTAAAGAGATTTATTCTGAGCAAAATTTGAGGATCATGCCCCAGAGCCATGCCCAAAAAGCCTTGAGCAAGTGGACTCGCTGTGGCTGGGTTACAGTTTGGTTTTATACATTTCAGGGAGGCAGGGGTTACAGGTAAAGTCATAAATCAATACGTGGGAGGCATACATTGGTTTGGCCTGAAAAGGTGGGCCATCTCGAAGCAGGGGGCTTGCAGGTTATAGGTGGGTTTAAAGATTTTTTGGGGCTGGGCACGGTGGCTCACGCCTGTAATCTTAGCACTCTGGGAGGCCAAGGCGGGCGGATTGTTTCAGCTCAGGAGTTCGAGACCAGCCTGAGCAAGACTGAGACCCTGTCTCTACTAAAAATAGAAAGAAATTATATGGACAGCTAAAAATATATAGAGAAAAAAATAGCCGGGCATGGTGGCACATGGCTGTAGTCCCAGCTACTGGGGAGGCTGAGGCAGGAGGATTGCTCGAGCCCAGGAGTTTGAGGTTGCTGTGAACTAGGCTGATGCCACGGCACTCTAGCCCGGGCAACAGAGTGAGACTCTGTCTCAAAAAATAAATAAATAAATAAATAAAATAAAATAAATCTTTGGCTTGTAATTGGTTAAAGACATGAAGCTTTGTCTAAAGGCTTGGAATGTTTTGACATAGTTACTGTTTATCAGAGATAAGCCACTGGACACAGATTTGTTGTGTAAATTGAGGGCCTGCAGGTTTGTCTCGCATACCCTTAGGCTTGTTAATGGGTTACAAAGGATGTCCCCAAGAAGGCAGAGGGGCATGATGAGGCATGTCTGACCTCACCCCTCCTGGCAGGCAATTTAGTTTTAGGATATTCCTTTGGCCACGAGGGGGTCCATTCAGTCAGCCGGTGGGGGGGGGGTGAGACTTAAAATTTTATTTTAGTTCACAACATGAATAAATGAACGAATGTAAGGGATGGCAACATCTTCATAGTTACTGTAAAACATTCTAGATGAGATGCTAGGTACTGCTGATTTTGGTTGGTGCCTGCAACTGTAGCCACAGGCTCCCTACTACTCAGAAACACTGTGTGTCCACTGGCCTCCTCCCTGTTTGCTCCAGCGAATGATACCATCATTAAATATATAAATTCCTGCAACCACCTACTTTGAAGTAGGCTATTTGGAATGGGGAATGTATGAGGCAACTTGATTTGTAATTCTTAAGGTCTTCAGTAGGGATGTTTGACTTGAAGCGCCTATAAGAAACCACCATTTATGAACAAGATCCCCTTGGGCTGCCCAAAACAAAAAAAGAAAGAAAAAAAGAAATGATCATTTGTTTGTGGTGACAACAGCATCAGAAAGCTGATGACCCATCATTTTATAACTCAATAGTAATGCAAACTTCATTTATTTGCATTAGAGAATTCATACCACTTCCAGGTGGTCCCTGTTGCTCACCACCACAGGGTGATTTTCTGTTTGCCAGGTAGAGACAGAGTCTCCCTCTTGCTCAGGCTGGTCCGCCTCCCAGTGTGCTAGGATTATAAATGTGAGCCACCACACCTGGCCTAGAGGGTGAGTTCTTAAGCACCATGCTGTGAGTGCACAGGTGACTGAGGTTCCTCAAAGGCCCCTGAGAAAGAAGTCGTTTGTAGCCATATTTATTTGTTGTTGTTGTTTTAAATTTTTAATTATGGTAAAAACACATGTAAAATTTACCATCTTAACCATTTTTAAGTGTAGAGTTTCAGTCGAGTTAAGTATATTCACATTGTTGTGCAACAGATCTCTAGAACTTTTTTATCTTGCAAAACAAAAACTCTATGACTGAATTCTGTATCTGGATAATGGGCACACTTATAACTTTGACTCAAGCAGTACAAAAGCAATCCATGTAACCAAAACATTTGTATCCCCATAATATTCTAATAAAAAAACTGTATACCCATTGAACAACTCCCCATATCCCCTGCCACATCTGTTTTTAAGTTTTATCATCCCAAACATAGCACCTCATTCTGATAGGAGTCCGTCGGACTATTATTACATGATATTATATATTAACAGAGCAAGAGAAATGTTGTTTTATTTGCATAGATTAGTATATGCCCAGGATTCAAACTTCTAAAAAATGCAGAAAAAAATTGAGTGATTTGAAGTAAAAAGGAGTGTTTTAGTGATCTGTCTTCTTCTTGTTCCTCAGTTTGGCCTTGGACTTTTGCAAAAGAAAATTGTTCTGTTATAGTTCATCATAATGACCTATTCCTAACTCCTAAATTCAGGAATATTTTCTTAGTTCAAAGTCAAGAAAATAAAAAAAAGTTGTATTTATTTTTTTGTATCTTATATATTACTTTAATCTCTGCTTTAAAATAAATTATATTCAAATATTGATTAAAGCATAGTTGATCCTCCATATTCCTGGGTTCTGCATTCGTGGAGTCAACCAACTGCAGATTGAAAATATTTGGAAAAAAATTGCATTTGTAACGAACATGTACAGATTTTTTGTCATTATTCCCTAAATACAGTATAACAACTATTTATATAGCATTTACATTGTATTATCTGTAATCTAGAGATAATTTAATGTATATGGGAGGATGTGAATAGGTTATATGCAAAGATCATGCCAATTTATATCAAGGAAGTGAATCTGTGTATTTTGGTATCTGCAGGGGGTACTGGAACCAATTCCCCACAGATACCAAAGGATGACTATGTGTGTGTGTATATATGTGTGTGTGTGTGTGTGTGTGTGTGTGTATACTTGTATATGGTAAAATTTTAATCAGTCAAGTAACAGTACTAATGTCATATAAATGCATGCAAAGTTATGCAATCTATGTTTGAGAAAATAAAAATACCTGAAAAAGATATTTATATTAATATACATTTTCAAGTCTTAATTTTCTTTATATGTACTACATATTCAATTCTCAGAACAACCCTATGAAATAGTTTGAACTGTGGTGTAATAAAGGATTCTATGGAAATAGACTACAGAGGGGTGGTGCTTAAGTAGAGAAGGTGAAAGGAGTTCCTGGGTGAGTGTCTCCATCAACACATGAAGGTGAGAAAGAACATGGCACATAGATAGCACCAATAGTTATGTTTGACCAGAGCCATAGATGTATGAGTATGGAAGTGGTAGGAGAGGGAAAAGAGAGATAGGCCATGTCCAGGTCAAGAAGATCTTATATAGCCAAAGAAAATAGTTTTAACTTGATTTCACACAGCATATTGATGCAGGGAAGGTTATTAATCAAAGGAGTATGTAATGGTTAGAAATGACACAGATAAAAATATTTTATCATAAATCCCTTTGCTAGTATCAGGACCCATTCTACCTCAGACTTCATTATACTATTACCTTAGGTTGAGTGGTCATTCAGCTATTAAGAAGGAAGTTTGAGAATTTCTCTAAGGACCCCTCAAGATCTATAAGTCAGAGTAGAAGTAGTTTGGGATGATAAAAGTATGCAAATAAATTTTGTGTTCTTTAAAAATTACTTTATAATTCAATCATTTTGTCAATTATTCTAGCACCAAACATTAAAGGTTCTGATACTCTCAAGGAAGTGATGGATGTCATTGTATTTGGGCATGTGAAGTGAAAGATGTTTACCAGTCATCCAAGGAGATGGTTCAAATAGCAAATGTCATTATAGTAAAAATAAAGTCTTTCAACAATGATAACTATTTAACAAGTATATTTTTCTGACATTTTGATAGCTCATTCTTTTTAAGCAACCTTCATTCCAGAAAACCAATAAGATGACATTTTTGAGTAATACAAATCTTTATACTCATGTATATGAAATATTTTAAAAGTACATATCTACATTCATGAATTCACTCAAAATTTTTTAGTGGGGGGAAGGATTTGACCTAGTAATTTAGCTTCCTACTTACTCTGTTTTCCTAAAATATTTTGTTTAGGAGGTGCAGAACTCATTTTTAATTAGCAGACATATTTAAAGATATTTTAATATCATAATTATTCATTCTTTCCCCTATAATTCCCTGTTATAATTTGCTTCATCAATTCATCTAAACTTATCATTTTTCATTCACTATAAGCCAAGAAACTTTTACCTTTTCTCTCTCGTGATTATTACAATGTCTGATGGGAACAAAATAATTGAGACAGAATAGGGGAGTAAGATGAATGGCAAACAGGAGGTGCATTTGTATATTACAAAGTGTTTGCAAAATAATAAACATCACATGAATAATGCATTTGAATAATATTGTCTGGCAAATAATATTAATAATCATATGTCCAAATTATCCCTCAGTTACTGAAAAATAAAAACAAAGTGTCTAATGCTTCCAGTTTTGTGAGACACAGAGAGAATTCACCATATGGGGCTTCTAGATGCAGTAAAAGGGATTTTGTTTATTAATAGAGGATTAAAAATTTAAATATATACATATATAACTATATTTATATTTACTACTTATATATTTATGTTTACTATATATATGTGTGTACATTTGTGTATATATATTATACAGTCAGCTCTCCATATCTGTGGTTTCTGCATCCGCAGATTCAACCAACTATGGATCAGAAATATTTGAAAAAAAAAGAATGATTGCATCTGTACTGAACATGTACAGTCTTTATTCTTACCTTTATTCACTAAGCAATAAAGTATAACAAATATTTACATAGCATTTGCATTGTGTTAGGTATCATAAGTAATCTAGAGATGATTTAAAGTATATAGGAGCATGTGCATAGGTTATATGCAAATACTATACCATTTTATATAAGGAACTTGAAAGTCTGTGAATTTTGGTATCCATGGGGCGTCCTAGAACAAATTCCCCACAGATATGAGGGAAAAAAATTTAATGTATGTGATACTAATATACTGAGGCATTCAAATTCCTCATTTATTTTTAAAAGCCTAGTATATTTTTTTAAATTCATTTCCCATGGTGTATTTGGCTTGATATTAAGGTTGACTTTTATGTAATGTAACAAAAACATTATTTGCCCTAATACTATTTCTATAGTTTATTTTCAGTTTAATTACTTGTGTTTTTTTCTTTCAAATATTTACATATCAATATTTAAACATCTTCCATTAATCTTGATAACAACCTTAAGAAGTAGATATTACTATTTACATTTTACAGATGAGGAAACCGAGACTCAGAGAAGTTAGGAAATAGGTCTAAGATTTATAAATTGCAGAGCTGGCATTTTCACAGTGTGGTTGGCATCACAGTCCATGCAATAAAAAAAAAAAATCATTTCCTTGTTTTTATCTAGAAAGCATAGGCTTGTGCTTCTGGATATAGTTTGCATACTTAGCAAAGTAAAATACTGACATCTTTCAAAAAATAAATACTCAGAAACTTTTTATTGAATGCTCTTGTGCTAGTTTATTTTTTAAGAGAAAAAAGTAAAACAAGACTCAGGATTTTAGAGCGGTTGACATGCCTCTCTTCATTTACCTTTTGATTGTCTTGCTGTGTGCCCACAACTTGAATGTAGCTCAGCTATTTGTGGCGCTACTGTTGCCACAGCCACTGGATGCTACAAGGATCTAAACTGTTGCATCTGATGCTGCTGCTCTTGCTGCTGCTGAAAAGCATAGGAGAGCTGGAACCTCTGCTGAGGAAGACTTTATCCAATCTTTTTTGATCAGAGCCAAGCTGAGACAACCCAGGTGCCTGGGGATGCAGTAAACTTCCCACTCCAGAAAGGCTAATGAGAACAGCTTGCTGGGTGGGTAAGGCCTGCTCTTGACTGCTTGAACCTTGTGCAGAAGCCTGTAGCATTGGCTGTGGAGGACGAGAAGTTGTGGGTTGCTGAAGGAGTAGAATCAACTGATAGAGTTGCTGCTGCTGGTGCTGCTGCTGCTGCTGCTGCTGGTTCAAAATGAGGGACCTATATGGAAGCTGGAGCAAAAAGCCCAAGACCTGAAGTATTTTTTTTAAAGAAGCTGAACACCTACTTGCATTGCAGTGGGCCATGCGTTTGATAGTTGACCTCCTGAAGACAGAAGGCGCTAGCATTAACTCCTGCAGGAGCCAGAGCACCAGTGGTACAGCCCAGCACTGGGTTTGAACCACTCACCAAAGCCTGGGCTCCATAGATTGGGGCCACCAGTCTGAAGACCTTCAGGCCAGTGGAGTTTGCCATGGCCTGGGTGTCTGGGGTTGCTTTGAAGGAGTTGGCAGGGGACCAGGCAGCTGGAGGAGGCATGCAAACTCCACTGAGATCCACAGAAGACTTCCCGGAAAGACTTGATGCTGCAGGAGCAGGAGTAAGAGACTTAGGAAAGCTGCCTGTTGAGGAGGAAAATTGTTTCCCAAGGAACTCTTTCCTGAGCTTGAGGGAAGTCATGTATGGGTGGAGGTCAATGTTTCATTCCTTTCCTCAATACTGAAGGCTGGACAGACATGAGCTTAGGCTGTTCTGGTTTTTTCCCTGAAGAGAGTTGACTGAGACTGGCTGAGCCACTGGTGCTGTGTGGCGTCTTGCCTGGACCTTTGGCTTTGCTCTGGACTGACTCCTGATACTGATGGACCACCCTCCCAGCATCAGTCTGTGACCCTGGCCTAAGACCACTTGAATGGTCATCTGGGGAGAAGAAAGGGGAACACACCTGGCTCTCATATCTGGCTTCTTTACGTGACGATATTTTACCAGAGAAAGGTGGATCATTAAGCAATCGCATGATGGTCTGCTTCGTTTTCTGGTACAGACTGCCAGCTTCACATTCAAATACACAATCATCTTTTACTTCCTGAGCTGGCCAAACCATTGGTTGTGAGTCATCAAATTTGATAAGACTTTTCCCCTTTTGCACATTTCTCCCCATTCACTTCAGAAGGTACAGCCAAGTCACTGGGTCTGTTTACATAGATCTATAGAATTTCTTGCCTTAGAAATTTTCAGGTCGTAATGGAGACCTGTTATCTTCATCTGTCTTGTGCCGCTACAACAAAATACCTAAAACTAGGTAATTTATAAGAAGCAGAAATTTGTTTCCTCACAATTCTAGAGGCTGGATTGTCCAAGATCAAAGTGCCAGCATCTGCTGAGGTCCTCACATGACAGAGGGCAGGAAGAAGAGAGAGAACCCACTCCCTGGAGCCCTTTTTATAACAGCATTAATCCATACTTGAGGGCAGAATCCTCAGGACCTAATCACATCTCATTAGGCCACACCTCCCAACACTGTCGTATTGGGGATTAAGTTTCCAACACATGAATTTTGGAGGACACATTCAGACCATAGCATATGCTTTGCTTTGCTTTGTTTTTCCCTCCCACCCTCCCTTCCTCCCCTCCCTTTCTCTTATTTCTTTCTTTCTTTTCCCTCCCTTCCTCCCTCCCTTCCTTCCTTCCCTCTCTTTCTCTTTCTTCTTTCTTTCTTTCTTTTTTTCTTTCTTTCTTCTCCCTCCCTCCCTCCCTCCCTTCCTTCCTTCCTCTCTTTCTTTTTTTGTAAGACAGTACTCTTAGCTCAGGAGAAGGTGGATAATGAAATAGCTCATGCTGCTGTTTCAGAGAAGATATAGAAATACCCCCTGAAGCACCATTTCATTGAGCCAGTATTCATCTTTTGTTTGTTATAGGCTGGCCATTTTAGAAATTCTGTGTGCCACAGGCTCGTTTTAACTTAATCTTTATTTATTGCCTGTTTCTCCTGAATTTGGTTAGCTCCTGTTGCATATCTTCCTGGGTTTTTTCTATTTTGAGGTTTTTGAGCTCATGATTCATGGTGTTCTTCCAATTCTGCAATTGTTTAAGCATAAATTCCTAAAAAAATAAAAATTTAAAAGAATAGGCTGGCCCAGTGGCTCACGCCTGTAATCCTAGCACTCTGGGAGGCAGAGGCAGGAGTATTGATTGAGGTCAGGAATTTGAGACCAGCCTGAGCAAGAGCAAGACCCTGTCTCTACTAAAAATAGAAAAAAATTAGCAGGGCGTGGTAATGCACTCCTGTAATCCCAGCTACTCAGGAGGCTGAGGCAGGAGAATCACTTGAGCCCAGGAGTTTGAGGTTGCTGTGAGCTATGATGATGCCATGGTACTCTAGCCCAGGTGACAGAGAAAGACTTGTCTCCAAAAAGTAAATAAATAAAAATAAAAAATAAATAAAAACATTATGAGAGAACTTGAACCACAAAAAAAATTAAATTCCTTATGGAGTGTCGAGTTACAGTTTTGCTCTGCTTCGTGCAAGGGTGGATGTGTATGTGTGTGAATGTGTTTTTACAGTGGGTTTTATCTGCTTAACTGATACTCAGCTTTGTTTTCTTTCCCCCCTGGATCAGCAATAGAAGACAACCTTTTTGAGGCAGTAGGATAGGGGGATCACATGGCTTATTTGATTTCATTGTTCAAGATCACTTTCTTCTGTTGCCACTATGACACGAAGATTGTTTTGTTTTTTTTTTATTGATGGTGGTGGTATAGTAAATAAAAGGTATACTTTTTCACAAGTCTATCTTCTGATTCTTTGGCACCATCTTGTTCATTAGGATCCTTTAACTTTAGTCAGTTCCTTTTCCCCCTAGCCACTAATTCTTCAAAGGACACATTTCTTATCAAAAGTGCCTCATTGTTCCTAAAAGGGGATGTCCACCTCTGGCCTTATGCTCTTTCTATGGTCCTTTTTTTTTGATTCCTGAATAATCAGTGCTCTAATCTACCTAGTCTCAAATCTTTTCAGTATTTCCCAGGATTGGACCTTGAACACCTCCCACAAGTTAATGAGAATATTAACTCAGGAGAAAAAGTAGATCAAAATGTCAGTTCATAAAGGAATACAATATTTACATATACAAAAAGGTGTTCAGCCTCACAAATATTAATAGAATTGAAAATTAAGACTAAAATAAAGGCTATGTTTTATATATTCTTTTTTGCTTTTATTATTTTTATTTGACACAAAGTATACATATTTATGAAGTATAGTGTGATATTTTGATGTGTATACATTGTATGATGATCAAATCAGGGTAATTAGCATATCCATAACCTCAAATACTTTTTTTGTGTTGGAAACATTCAAAATCTACTCTTCTAGCTATTTGAAAATGTACAGTAGTTGTGTACTATAGTCACTTTGCAGTGCTACAGAACATAGAACTTATTCCTCCTATCTAGCTGTACGTACTTTTGTATCTGTAAACCAGCCTTTGGCTATCCTTTGTTTCCCTTCACCCTCCCAGCTTCTAGTAACCACTACTCTACTCTCCACTTCTATGAGATCAACTTTTTTTGCTTCTACATGATTGAGAACATGTGGTATTCATCTTTCTGTGCCTGTCTTATTTCACTTAACATAATGTCCTACAAGCTCATTCGTGTTGCTGGGAATGACAGAATTTCATTCTGAAATACCATATGTTTTACCTATTTGATTGTCAAGGATCAAAACATTTCATAGCTTACCATGTTATCTAACGGTGTGGGGAAACAGAAACTCTCCAACATTGTTGTTGAGGGTTTTAATTGGTCCAATTCCTACGGATAACAAAGAACCTGGGAATATTATTTACCCCCAGGTTTGACTCCAGGGTGGGGGGGATGCATAAGTGGGAATTTTTTCACCATTGGCCTATATTCTTTTTTTTTCTTTTGGAGACAGTCTCGCTCTGTTGCCCGGGCTAGAGTGAGTGCCGTGGCGTCAGCCTAGCTCACAGCAACCTCAAACTCCTGGACTTAATCAATCCTCCTGCCTCAGCCTCCCGAGTAGCTGGGACTACAGCCATGTGCCACCATGCCCGGCTAATTTTTTCTATATATATCTTTAGTTGGCCAGATAATTTCTTTCTATTTTTAGTAGAGACGAGGTCTCGCTCTTGCTCAGGCTGGTCTCGAACTCCTGACCTCGAGCAATCCACCCGCCTCAGCCTCCCAGAATGCTAGGATTACAGGCGTGAGCCACCTCGCCCGGCCCATTGGCCTATATTCTGATTAAAATTATACTTACTCTTTGTCGATCAGTTAGTACCAATTTGATGGGGAGTACACGTGGTGCTTACTTTTCCATTCTTATGATACCTCACTTTCAAGGATGGGCTCAAGCTCTATCCAGGATAATATTCATTGGGTTTCCGTCAGGTGGTGGGGGGGGGAGGGGTGGGGTGGGGGGGGGTAAACTCACAACTAATGGATGTGGTGCGCACTGTATGGGGGAAGGGCATGCCTCTAGCCCTGGCTTGGGCAAGGCAAAATCATTACTTATAACCAAAATGTTTGTATCCCCATAATATCCTGAAATTAGAAAAAAAATTCTACTTACTTTTTAATGTTTTTCAAAGTAAGTGCAATGTTTACCCTGTTGCTTTGTATACCGCCAGCACACACCACTGCTATGCATGAGTGGGGCCGCAGCACTACTTCATTCTGAGTATCACTTGGTAACATGAGAGCACTCAAGATGAAATGAATAGCTAGGGCCAAAACCTAGGGAAACTGTAGCCTTTAAAGCGAAAGAAGAGAATGAATAAAGGCACAGAAGGAAAACTAGTGAAAGGCCTTCTAATAAAATCTGAATAAGAGTGGGCAGTAAATAGTGTTAAATGTCATAAAGTGTTCAAGCCAGATAACACAATGTTGAAACCATTAAAACCAGGTAACTATTGAAAACTAGAAGGTTACTGATAGCTTTAGTAACAACATTTTGAGAAATAATGGAGAGAAAATTTAGACCATAGTAGAAAAAGGGATGGATCTGGGTTGAGAAAGTGAGGAGTAGTTTGAACTACACCTAAAGGATTCTTATTACTAAAAAGAAATAGGTAAGTTACCAGTAGAAATAGAAGACACATTAATGCATAGAAATAAACATTACCTCTGTGCAAAATCTCTCAATAATGCAAAAATGGATGAGGTAAATAGAGCATGCATAATGATATCATAAATAATGTAATTTTGGAATTTTAGAAAAAGACATAAGCTTTCATGTAGACTTTCATTTTTTTAAGCCAGTCAAATTTATCAGTGGGGGGTTGTATACCATCTTTAGTGACACTTAAGGTTAATAAGTTCCGATTACCCACTACCATCGGACCAGCCATAGACTTTCATTTGACAAATGAGAAAGGAACATACTCAAAGTCACAATTCAGATTAATGACTTATTCACATTATGTGCTTTATACATTATAGACATAATAAATGGTAAATAATGACATCACTAACTACAAAGTCAAATTGTGCAGCAATACTTCGTACAATTTTGATTCCAAATAAATCCAAATTAGTAAAAGAAATCGAGAAGCAATGTAATAGCTTTTGCAAATTAGTCACCAAGGTAGTCAATTATAATTGTATTTAATAGACTAGTGAACAGAAGGGTTTTGAGAGTGGGAATTATTACAATGCTGTTGCATAAATTGGAGCTCTAGGAAAGCACTCAAGAAAAAGATGTCCAGCTAATCATTATATTCTTCGTATGCATATTAAGAATAATTTGGGAAAACTGCATCCGGATAAGACTGAATATAATTGGGTTGAACTACTATTTACATGAAAGTTCTCTCTTTCCTTTTTTTCTTCCCATTATCATAATGGACTCTTAAGGAAGAGACAAATTGTAACTGGAAATCATGTATACAATAAAGCCATTTTCAATTCTTTTTAACAGTTGTTTCATATGAGAACACGAGAAATTATCTTATAGTATTGACAGAGAAGTAGTTTCCACAGCTGAGTGTCACAAAGTCACCTGTGTAACTGTCCCACCTCCCCTCTGGCTAGGATTCAGTGTTTTTCATGACCCATACTTCTGAAAATACTGAATTTCAAAATGTTCCATGTACACAGCTGTTGACATCCACAAATATTTAACTATCCAGTCCTAGAATTCCCTTGGTGTTTCATCTATCTAAAACTAAGAAAAGAAAGCAGACTTAATGACAGATAAGCCTGAATTCCTCATGATTTATTTATTTATTTATCTCCCTACTGCTGCATCTGGGGATGACTTCCACTTTATGCCTCATTGTCAACTGCAGCTTTCTGGCAATATTATGAGACAAGATTAACTGAGTTTGAAATGTATGAGCCTTCACTTCCAGAAAGGGTGTTCTGTTCATATTGAACCTTTCTATAAAAATGAAAAAGTTGGATCTGGAGAACAGAAATGGAAGATGGCTGTATTCACAGTAGGATAAGGAGATTAAATAGGAAGAGCTATGTGATTTATCTCTTTTATTAGGTGACACTGAAAAAGAGATTAAGCTTTTTAAAAAGTGGTGACCTTGATATAAATTCCATATTTAGCCAGTGTTGAAATATTAATAATAAAGAGTATGTGTAACAATATTGGGTGTTAGTGAGAAGATGCAAAAAATGTAGTGAAGTTGACCGTGATGTTTATGGGGTTAATCCCTTACTGCAAAAATAATGGCAATACATATTATGTAGCAGTTTGTGCATTACAAAGTACATTTACATTAAGATACTATTTACTTCTCACAATAACTCTGTGAAGTATCCTTATAATTTTATGATCAGGTTAACTGAAGTTCAGAAAAGATGTTACTTGTTCATAGTCACTAATAAATTCTCCCCACATAAACATCCTCCTCCTCTAGTATTACTTATCCCATTTGTATGACAATTAGACCCACTTGTGTTTTATTTGTAACACTTTTAATCACACCTCTAACATAACACTATATTATAATATATTCTGACAACCAAAGTATAAAGTGTTTTATTCCTATATTGTTTTTGTTGATATGAATCCTTAATTATCATATTCTGAGCATGTTTATTTTTTTAAAGAAAAAATTAGACCATTTTCTTTTTATAAAAATGATCTATTTTGGCTAAGTTATTAGGTTGCTGGTATTTAAACCATTTTCTTAGGGGAAATCATTAACAAAAATGAAACAAGAAGTATTTGTTTTATTGACAAACAGTTTAAGTGTTTAATAAGCAAGTCTAATTACAACACCAAGGTTAGATGTTAGCCTGGTTTTCCAAGCCATTATTTTACAATTTATTAAGCAAACAAGGAATCACATGTCGCTCATCCATTCACCTGATGTGATCTTTTATACAGATACTACTAAAAGTCACACCTGGAACAGCTGAAAATCTTTTAGTAAAAGCATTAAAGATGAGCTCATGAACTCAGTTTAAATTTCACCATTTAAATTAGGTCAAATGAAAAGAACTCAAATAAGTAGTTGCCCAATCAGAGCCCATTATTTGTAAGTCATCAGTGCCCCCAACCTTAAAACTCCTCTTTTACCCAATTACTAAAAACCTACATCTAACAAAGTGAAAGGATTAATTTCCATTCTTCAACCTCTCAATCCCAGGTTTTCAAAGAAAAACCTATCTATGGAATACTTAACCAAAACCGGATAGCTATAAGAAATAGGTTCCTAACTACAGAAGTTGCAAAGTTCAAAAGAGTATGAAAAAAACTTATTTGGGAGCCGGTTATCTTCTTCTGCTGGGAGAATCTGCCTCTACAAAAAAAAAAAAAAAAAAAAAAAAACCACCAAAAAAAACTAATTTGAGGCTATTCCTTATTTGTAGCTAATTATTAAGCCTTAAGTGTTCTTGGCCATTACTAGGCTACAAAACTAAGTCATTAAAACCAAGCTAAAGTGCAACAGGCTTCTAATTGTACAGTACCTAGGCTTCTTAGTCATAGTTCTATTGCTTGTATACATTTTATACAGGTCACAGGCATTGTTAGTGCTTCTCTTTTAGCACTATAGGAAATAAATGAATTTGTGGGCATATTTAATGAATTCTATGACTAGGCCTGGTTACTGGCCACTCTCCTGTTCTCAACAAGGAAATAAGTCTTCCCACCCTACTATCTTTACTAAATCTAAAAGTCCTCCTCCATGGCTTCCCAAAGTTTGCTTGTTGTTGAAACAGATGTTTGTGGTTCTGGTGGCTCCATTTACAAGGTCATCCCATTATATAGATACAGCAAACCAGCTGCTATTCCAGCAGCAACTGCAAAAGCCAGCAACACAGTTCTCATGTCACTTTCCAGGTCATCTAGATGGAAGTACTCCACAAACCCATCCTAGAAAACAAAACAGAAAAGCACATTTCCAAGTATGGGTTTCCACTGTCTTAACACTAAACAGAGAGCAAGGGTAAATTAAAACATCTAAGATTCCCCCCCCAACACAGTGATTACAGTGAACTATTATCATATTTTACAGTAATATCCTGGTCACACTAGGATAATCTAAACAAAGGGCCTCTGGGCTGGGTGCGGGAGGCCGAGGCAGGCAGATCATTTGAGCTCAGGAGTTCGAGACCAGCTTGAGCAAGAGCGAGACCCCCGTCTCTACTAAAAGTAGAAAGAAATTATATGGACAGCTAAAAATATACATAGAAAAAATTAGCCAGGCATGGTGGTGCATGGCTGTAGCCCCAGCTACTGGGGAGGCTGAGGCAGGAAGATTGCTTGAGCCCAGGAGTTTGTGAGCTAGGCTGACGCCAGGGCACTCTAGCACCGGCAACAGAGTGAGACTCTGTCTCAAAAAAAAAAAAAGGGGGGGGGGGGCTCACGCCTGTAATCCTACACTCTGGGAGGCCAAGGCAAGCGGATAGTTTAAGCTCAGGAGTTCGAGACCAGCCCGAGGAAAAGCGAGACCCCCGTCTCTACTAAAAACAGAAAGAAATTAGCTGGACAGCTAAAAATATATAGAGGAAAAAATTAGCCGGGCATGGTGGCGCATGGCTGTAGTCTCAGCTACTCGGGAGGCTGAGGCAGGAAGATCGCTTGAGCCCACGAGTTTGAGGTTGCTGCGAGCCAGTTTGACGCCACGGCAGTCTAGCACCGGCAACAGTGAGACTCTGTCTCAAAAAAAAAAAAAAAAAAAAAAGCGGGGGGGCGGGGGGGGGGGGTTGGCTCACGCCTGTAATCCTAGCACTCTGGGAGGCCAAGGCGGGCGGATTGTTTGAGCTCAGGAGTTCGAGACCAGCCTGAGCAAGAGCGAGACCCCGTCTCTACTAAAAACAGAAAGAAATTATACGGACAGCTAAATATATATAGAAAAATTAGCTGGGCACGGTGGCGCATGCCTGTAGTCCCAGCTACTCAGGAGGCTGAGGCAGAAGGATTGCTTGAGCCCAGGAGTTTGAAGTTGCTGTGAGCTAGGCTGACGCCACGGCACTCTAGCCAGGGTGACAGAGCGAGACTCAAAAAAAAAAAAAGCCTCTGAGAGTCCCCATTTTTCAGGTAAAAGACGATAAAAACCCTTACTTTCACACCCCCAGCACCTAATATCTCAACTGCGTAGGCCGGTATTTTCAACATAGGTATATCCTGTCTGAGAACCATATATGTATGTTTAAAACACAGGTTCCACCCCACGTGTAATCAATTAAGATGGGGGCCCTTAGGAATGTATTTTAGCTATCATCCCCAGGTGACTCATTTCTTCATGGTTTGAATCCACTGGTTTGAAGAGTATTCAACTGAACGGCAACAAAAATAGTAGACAGAAAACTAGGATTTTTGATACAATTCAAGACTGCAATACCACTGTTTCTAAGGACCCACTACTTAAACATTGAGCAACGAGAGCCGCATGATTTAGAGCCTGGAAAACTGAGTCGTGCATCATAAAAAGCTTTACATATCCCCACCTTCCCTCTAAAAATTTTTCATTCCATTTCCGCTCCAAGGCCCGCTTCAATCTTAAGGTAAACTTACCCAGCCTCTTTGTTCGACTAGCCAGTCACGTTTTTTCGTTACAATCACGTCTGTGATACTTTCTGCTAATGGTTCAATGTATCTTTCTTGATTTATGCTCTTCAGGTGTTTCGCCACACAGGCACCAAAAGAAATTAGAGTCGTAATCCTGCCCCAGCTTATTACGTTCTCATTCAAAACACAGACCATCACTTCAGACAAATATTTGACACCGTCTACGTTTCTGATGTCCAGTTTCCGAACCATGCCTGAGGAAGGAAAACATGCAGGTCCTCATTGCCTACTTTGTCTAAACTAGCGCACAATTCGCCAGCCCACCCACGGGGGGAGAGGGGAGGTATCGCTATTTGGGCTCTCTAGAACTCAGGCCAACCCCACCAGAAAATTGATATCTCACCTTTTCTGGTCTTCGAACAGAGTTGCATTTCCAAAAGACTCAAAGAGGGCAGAAACACTGACTCACGGCCAGAATATTCTGGTTTCAGAAACACGAGGAGACTCGTTTCCTTCAGTTTCCACCCACCCTCGGAGGAGCCCAGGGAGAGATGGAAAAAAGGCAGCGAGCGCAGCCTAGGCGACTTTTATCAACTCTCTTACCTTGGAAGGCAATTTCGTGTCTGCGCTGCACATTCTCCCCGACACGTCGTAAGGTCTCTAGCGCCTTTCTGCTGGCGCCCCCAAACCTGACCATTGGTTTTGGGTCCTTGCCGCCGGTCGCCTGCTCCCAAAAGTACTGAGAGATAATCTCCAGCGACTGCCAGTACAAATGGTCCTCTTCCGCCTCTGCTCGGAGGGGCTTTGAGGGTAACGACCCGTCCATGCTGGGGCTATTACTGGCCCCCCCAGCCAACTCCGGCACGGGGCGGGTAGCCGGCTGCTTCGCGACCCTCTCGTGCCCGTCTAGCACTTCTTCTGTGGGCAACACTATGGCATCGGCAGCGGCACCTTCCACCTTCTCAGGCGGCAACGTGGCAACTGAGAGCGAAGAGCAGCAGCCTCGTGAGGGTAGTAGGAGGTCGGGGACCCCGGCACCAATGGGGAGCAGCCGCGCGACCTCCCCCCGCCGGGATTCTGCCAATCACCGCGCAGGCTTCCCCTCCCCCTACCTTCCCGGGGCTCGTGGTCTCCTTCGGGGCAGCCCAAAGGCACGCTGGGGGGAAGGGTGGTGCCCCTGCGGCCCGAATCCGGGCCACCCACAGTAGAAGATGAGTCCCATTCTGAGTTTCTTTTGAGGCCAAACATCAGAAGCCGCTGTCAGGAATGCCTGGGTGCGAGAAATGGGGGAGGCCATGACTTCTTACTTGAAGGACGTGGAAGTAAGGACTGCTAAACCATTTTTTAATGAATAGGAGGTAATTCAGATTAATGGCTTTCCTTTCTAGTAAGAAATATCTAAAAATTACAATGGACTTAAACTGATACTAAAGTTCTATAGAAAGGAAACCAACTGTGAAATGTGCCTAAATCATATGGAATAAAAGTTGCCCCCCCAAAATCTAATTCTACTTTTATTTAAATAATTCAGTTTAAATTCTGCCTTTTCTCCCTTCCCTTCCCTTATTTTTTTTTTTTTTTGGTTTTAGATTTATAAATAAGAGGCTTTCATCAAAGAAGATTGCAAAAGTACCTTTATTAAATTTGCTATCTTTAAACATTATTTGTAATATTTGCAAACATACAACTGTATAATTTATCTTTCTTCTTTTACCTCATGGGAGACCTTTAGGAATTATGAATAATGTGGATTAAACACTCAAATGTTTGTTTCCTAAAATATTGTATTGGCCAGGACCTAGTCAGTTAAAACAAATTCATTCCAGATAGTTCAATACGGGGAATTCAATATGGGAAATGGGATATGAATACACTAGAAGAGCTGAAATGGCCCATAATTTAGCCACAGCAGGAATTCACTACTATTTCTACATATGGATGGAAAAAGAAAGGAAGGAAGTGGTGTTAGAACCCTGAAACTGAAACAATAGATCCTCTCCCCGAAAAATCCAACCCTGAAGCCATTTGTGAGGTGATCCTGGGAAATGGAGAAACTATGTGTGGGATAAGACTCCCTTCCTCAAAGGCTGGGAACAGTGGCCCACGAGTGTACCCTAGCACTTTGGAAGGCAGAGGCAGAAGGATTGCTTCGGGCCAGGAGTTTGAGACCAGCCTGAGCAACGTGGCGTGGCGAGACCCGTTCTCTACAAAAAATAGAAAAATTAGCCGGCCGGGGGTGGGGGGTGGCCTGCGCCTGTAGTGCCAGCTACTTGAGAGGCTGAGCCGGAGGACTGCTTGAGCCCAGTAGTTTGAGGTTGCAGTGAGCTATGAAGATGCCACTACACTCTAGCCTGGGCAACAGAGAGAGACCCTGTCTCAAAGAAAGAAAAAAAAAAGGCTCTCTCATAGTACTTACACTGTTATGGAAGAGAAACTATGTACCTATATAAAGAAGAAAGACCAAGAAAAGATCAATTAGTGATAACTAAGTATAAAACACAGTGATGTACCAAAAAATTTATTTAGCCTTTATTGTTCTTGTGGATTTCTTGCATTGGATTTTTTAATGTTGCTTTGAAATATTTATCTTAATTATTGAGTTTTTGGCACCTCCTCATTCATCTCATGCTAGTTCCATTGGCATAAGCCTATAATGTCTTGAAGGACTTCCAGCTATTTTGCTTGAAAAATTGGGTGGATGGCATGGCTGTCAGATAGGAGAGCCGAGGGTAAGAGTAGAGTTGGGGGCATAAGTAAAGATTTGTGGGGTACACTAGGTCTGTAGTAATTTATTTAGATTTCAAAGAGGTATGATAAATAGGCAACTGGATATATAAATCTAGAGCTCAGAGCTGGAGATGTAAATATAGGAGACACAACATAGAGATGGCATTTAAAGTAAGAGGGTTAAATGAGATTGCATGGAAGGAGATTAAATGAAATGCATATAAAGCTTTTTAAACAGGTATAATGAAATACACATACTGTATAATTCATCCATTTAAAGTATACAATTCAACATTTTTTATTGTGGTAACATATACATAAGATACAATTGACCATTTTAATCACTTACACTAACTTCCCATTTCTTCCTCCCACTAGCCCTTGGTAACCTCTACTGTACTTTGTCTATGAATTTGCCTATCCTAGGTACCTCATATAAGTGGAATCATACAATACTTGTCCTTTTGTTACTGGCTTATTGCACTTAGCATAATGTCCTCAAGGTTCATCCATGTTGTAGCTTGTATCAGAATTTCATTATTCTTTAAGGCCAAATAACATTCTATTATATGTATATACCCCATATTTTTATCCTTTCATCTATTGATGTACATTTGAGTTATTTCCACCTTTTGGCTATTTTAAGTACTGCTGCTATAAACATTGGTGTATAACTATCTGAGTCCCTGCTTTCACTTCTTTTGGGTATATACCTACGAGTGGAACTGTTGGATATTCTATATTTAACATTTTGAGGAACTGCCAAACTGTTTTCCATCGTGGCTGCTCCATTTTACATTCCACCAGCAATGCACAAAGGTTCCAGTTTCTCTACTCCTTGCCAACACTGGCCACTCCTCTTTTTTTTTCTTATGATAATAACCATCCGAGTGGGTGTGAAGTGATACTGTTTAAAGCTTTTTGTACAATATTCCCTCTCTCCCCCAGTCTCCTCTCAGTAGAATATAAACTCCATAAAAGCAAGTACTTTTCGCCAGGCATGGTGGCTCATGCCTATAATACCAGCACTTTGGGAGGCCAAGGCAGGATGATTACTTGAGGCCAGGAGTTAGAGACCAGCCTGAGAAAGAGCAAAACCCCATCTCTACAAAAAAAAGAAAAATTAGCCAGGCACAGTGGCATGCGCCTGTATTCCCAGCTACTCGGGAGGCTGAAGCAGAAGGATCACTTCATCCCAGGAGTCTGAGGTTTCAGTGAGCTACGATGATGCTGCCACTACACTTTATGCACTGTAGCCTAACAGAGTGAGACCCTGTCTTAAAAAAAAAAAAGGAAATATTTTGCTTATTCACTGCTTTATCTTCAGCCAGTCCAGTCCTCTAGTTGTTGCTCAATAAATGTGTTAACTAAATGAATGAATTGTGAATCCTCAAAAAGTGATAGTTCTATTCATTTTTAATAAATGCTATTTTATTTATTCTTACAGTACTTTCTATGTTCCCTGCTGGGCTTAATGTTTTCTTTCTGTTTGATTTTGTTTTTATTAAATAGCAGGCCTTTTTGTTGAGAAGTTTAAGGGGGTGATATGCTGAATATAGATAGGATGAAACAGGAGAAAGGGAGGTGAAAAGGAGATGAAAGAGTTGAAAATTATAAAATTAGGAAGTGGTGGGAAGTTAAGCAAGATCTCATGTGTTACTTTCAAATTAGAGTTCCAAGCTGGTGCTATGAATGTGTAATTTGAGGGAGGTGGTTGCAATTCTCTTCTTTAGGAGCACTTTTTTCTTGCATTTCCATTTCTCCTAGGCCTTTTATAGGTGAGGAATATTTTGTTTTCCCAGTCGCAGATAGGCTGTTTTGATCCCTCTGTGTCTATGGAATATGACCACTTTCTAAATGTGCTGAGTTCAAAGAGGTCACTTTTTACATGGAACTCTGATCATGACTTTTAGTAAATATTATATCTTTAAAAGTACGTCAGTCCCCAGAGTCTGGAGATACATGCCTCTATTAATTTTATGGAATAGATTCAGTTTTCTTTTATAATAATGAACATGACATAAATGTCCTTTATAATTATCTTCCATCTTCACGGTATATTTTACTTATTACTTATATTTTTTTCTTTTGAAGTCAGGGAAAACAAAGCTATTCTCAGGAAATATTAATCTTCAAAGTAAAACTGAATAAAGCATGTGTCATTATGACACTTAAAAATATTTAGAGAAGTATTGGGAAAAAAACTAATTATGGGACTATTTCTTTATCTTGTCCACATTTGGTTTATATGTAGTAGGGAAAGAAAACATATTTTTTTATTTCAAAAATTAACTCTAAGAAATATATTTGTGAATGGGTAGCATATCAGCAAACTTTAATCTTTTTCTTCTTTAGGAGCAATAAAATTTTGTCTTACTCTATTGGAGTTTTCCCTGGAATTTTCACTATGAAATGAGGTTGTGGGGTGCAGGATTGGCTGAGCATCTGCATTACAGGTCACCTTTTCTCCACAACACTCCAGGAGATGTTTTCCTTCATTTGCAAGATTAACAGTGCAGGAAATACATGACCACCTTCAAAAAAGCTGCCTGTGTAAAACTTGGAGAGCAAAAAGTGATTTGCAGCTTACACAAATGCGATTCCCGCATAAATCCTCCCTTTCCCTTGTCTTTCACATAAAGAATGTCAACTATGATTAGAAGACCTGTTGTGTGTAGGGTAGAATAAGGAAACCATCAGGTGATTGTGTTTAGCTATTTAGTGCCAGAGAGTCTTTACAGCTCTATTTTAACTTTTTGCAAGGGCTAGAAGAAACATCTGTTTGCCACATCTGCTGTCAAGAAGTGTGCATTATTTCAGAGAACCATAACATGAAAGAGGGTAAAAAACTAGTATAGTGGGGTTTAGATGGGAATTGTTTAGAGAGATTAAGCAAAAAAATGTAATCAGAACTTTGTAGCAATTAACTAATAGTTCATTCATTTATTCATTTAATTTATATTTATCGACAGTATCTACTAAATCCACGGCACTGTACTAGGCACTTAGGGCAGTCATTAAGCCTTTGAAATCTTTAGCCTCAGTAGATCATCAGTGAACAAATTTCTGAAATTGGAGTATTCAGAAGGGGAGAAAAAGAGCTTAAGAGATTAAAGAAAACAAAAAAGCATGTTCCCAGTTCCTCAAAAAGTTAAACATATTAATAGAATAACCATGTGACTCAGCAATCCAAATCCTAGATATATACCCAAAGAACCGAATGCAAGGACTCAAATGAATATCTGTACATGCATATCCATAGTAGCATTATTCACAATAGTTAAAATGTGAAAACAAGCCCAAATGTCTGTCAACTTGTGATTGGATAAATGAACTGTGGCATATCCATACAATAGGCTAATATTCAGCCAAAAGAAAGGAATGAAGTACTGAAGCACATTACAACATGGATGAACTTTGAAAACATTATGCTAAATGAAAGAGGCCAGACACAAAACGCCACATTTGCATGATTACATTTATATGAAATGTCCAGAATAAGTAGAAAGCAGATTGGTGGTTTCCAGAGACTGTGGGAAGAGGGGTGTAGAAAGTACTAGGTTTCCTTTTGGGATGATAAAAATATCTCACAACTAGATAGAGGTGATGGCTGTACAACATTATCAATGTACTAAATATTAATACTACTTAACTTTAAACTTTAAAATGGTTAATGCTTAATTTTATGTTAGGTAAAATTTACCCCAGTTTTTTAAAATGTGCCTATAATAATTCAAACAGCATGCAGTTTACTCCCTTATTTTACATATTATAAAAGGTATACATATTAACAGCAGACAGTGCAAAATAAGTATAAATAATTACAAATAATTATTGTTATGAAAAAAATAAACAAAATGGATAAAGATCAAAGAGGCCAGCCATAGGCTTCCCTGAAAAAATTCTTTGTAACAAGTGTGCCCTTGAACACATATGTCTGGGCCTCAATTTCCTTCAGTGACATGTTTTTTATTCTCTTTGCCTCTTTTCCTCTTCCCTACTCTTGGAATCTACAGAGGTGAAGTTTGAAAGTGCTCATGCTGAAGAATAACTCAGAGAAATTCCAGAATAGAATTTCATAAGCTGGGCCTTCCTTAACTCTAATATTCCAGATATATTAAGCTAGAAAAATAAAAATAGTAAAATTATATTGATCACTTTCCACCAAAAAAGGGAAGATAATTATTTTGAATTTATAGTTAGCAAAAGACTGTAGAGGGAGTTCAATTAACTAGTTAAATAAAATTTAAAAGAAAATAATTTCAAGTGAGAAGGCCAGAAACCAGCATTTTTAGGTCTTAGTGTCTGTTCTATGATCTCACTCTAATCTTTTCACCAAGGACTGATTGCTACCACAATTAAATCAATAGGTCCTCCAGAGCTCTTCTGAATAGAAACACTAATCCAAACAAATCTCACATTTAATGTCAGCAGCCACAAGCATAGTGTGTTTAAGAAAGATAAGCTATAAGAGAGGGGCCACATGTGTAGCTTCAGGCATTACCATAAATAGTGACAGAACAATAAAAAAAGGAAAAATTTAAACTATCAAAGTATACGTAAGGCTTAACAAACTCTAAGATGCTCCCACCACGATCTAGCCTTGACATTCTTGATTCTCAACACTTTATTTTCACAATTAATGATTAGACACTATGGTCAAATTTCTGGTTGAGGAGCTGCCTTCCAGAAAGTTCAGTTCTGCTCAGGTCTCTAGTAATTGGACTTTTAGATCTACAGCCCCTCTGTGCTGCTTTTCAATGACAAAGCCTTATGACACTTCAAAAATGTTATATGCTTTTATTTTTACAAAAAGATTTTGACTTGAAAAATGCTCAATGAATGTTAGAGTAGATCTTATAAAACATAGAAGCATAGAACAACTCAATCTTTTAAAAACATTGAACAAATCTCTGAATTCCTTACATAGCACTTCATGAAGTGGGAAAAGATTGCCAAACATTATGGAAATGTTGTTATTTCCCCTAGGGACCTGAGAATTAACAGAATATACAGGTCAATTGTTTACTGATGCAATTAGAAAATATATCTAACAATCATGTTACTGGTAATTCTATTAGAGTAAGAGAGAAGACACTGAACAGTACACATTATTATGCATGGGAGGTGTAATTATGGAATAATTAAATCTGTGCTATACTAAGGTATCACATAACATGGTTTTTAATGTATTTTATCAGCTAATCAGATATACAAAATTTCTCTTCCCACACATATTTTTCTTTCTTACCTCCTGCCTGCACTATCCTAATTTCCACACCTTGATTTATAGTTGTGCAATGTAGTCATCCTTTAAAAAATGCATTTTTAAATTTCTGATATTCCCACGCATGACAATTCAGAATTGTCCTCTATTTCAAAGTAGCACACTGCTGAGAAACCTTTGGGAGAACTTCAGTGTGCTGTACTGACTTCCAGAGTCTGTATTTAAGTAATTATTTTAAATTTTATTTTTGTGTCATATATTGGTTTCTTAAATTATGTCTAAAAATATTTCTTAGTTCCCAATATCTGCACTAGATTTAAGGTTAGATTTTTTTCCCCTTTATAAGGCAAGACTCAAAGCCAGTAATTTAGAAGTCAATCATTTTATAAGGTAGAAAAAGATAAAGAAACCATGGTATTTCATTAAGACCTGTCATCTTCTTCCTTTTAGCCCTTATTACATTTGGGGGACTTTAAGGACCTAAATTTTTTTTAAAAAACAAGTTAGATCATAGTCTACATTTCTTCAGAAGACATTCATTTTAGACTGTAAAATAAGATAAAACCAAGCCTATGGGTTATTAACTTTCTTTTGTTTTAAAAAATATTAAATATATATATGTATAGTTTATATGTGTTAATCAGCACTAATTATCTCCAATAGCATATACAATAGACTAATAAATTAGAAGTTAGGATATATGCATTCTATTCCCACTTCTGCCACTAATTAGATAGTAGAATTTGGACAACTCATTGACTTGTTTTGGGCATTGGATTCCCCTACTATAATGCCCAGGCATTGAAAGAACTAACTCTATGTGAGTTGTTTGTACAACACATTGTGTGTACTTGGTGTGGACCACAGGGTCACCCTTGCCAGAGAAAACTGCATCTATATAGTTCAAGTCCATAGCAATATTCTTTCTTCCCTGGAAAGGATATTGACTCTCAGTTATAAACAACTCTGTTTTCTCTACATACATGTATGTCCTGTCTCTCTAGTCATTTTATAAACATTGAAAGCAGCAGTCATGATTTAAGTTTTTGCCTAGACTTCAGCCCATCTGTTATATACAACAAAAGCGGAGTAAATATGTGCTAATGACTTTACCATAAGTCCTGTAGGAGCATTCTCCTTACCCTATTTACCCCATTCTGCATTACTTCCCTGACGGCAGAAAGCCATAGCAGCCATGCCTCAAGTTTGATGATGGCAGAATGCACTCTTTGCTTTGAGAGTGAGTAACTTTTCCTGAGGGGGATCATACGTTTATTAATGTGTCACAGATTGCTTGCTTCCTGTTACCTCTTCTCAGTAAATAGGACTATAGCATTTGTTGGATGCTACTTTATTTTTAGGTTTTTAAATCACCTCCTGATGAACAGAAAGAGTAAACAAGTATTAAAACATCAAAAGTAATTTGAAAATAGTGCTATCCTGGGGAGTCTGGAATTCTAGACATTACCAGACATTTGTAAATCATCAGTCACCTCACAGAGATGGGGAATAAAAGTCAGGAAAATAAGAATACCGAAGTGTACTCATCTAGAGCTACTTTCTGAAGATTAGAGATCATTTGCATTTACAGAAGAGGAAGAGGCAATGGCTGGGACAGGGAGTCCATATTTTCTTCAACTTTAGTCATTCTTGTCCCGCCCACTCAGATATCTCAGATGAAAAGTATAAGGACTTATCCGGATTTTTATGCTTCAAACTAATTAGACAGCAAAGAATTGAAGCACCATGATGGTGATAATTTTTAATTTACCTGCTGAAGAAACACTGTATAGCAGTATGGCAAAATGGAAATATAAAGGAAGTGAACTGCAGTGCTGATAATAAGATCTAACACTTACTGAGTGCTCACTGTAAGACAGGCACTGTTCTAAGATCTTTATGTGTTTTAACTTGTTTTATTTCCATAGCAACCTGTGGGGCCTTTACTATTATTTTCACCTTATACAAATAAGGAAATGGAAGCCTAAGGAGCCAAGTAACTTTCCTTATTTTTTAAAAATAATGAGTGAGCTGGAATCTGAACCCCTGCAGTTGGGATTTGGAGTTCTTTCTCTTAACTTGACCTTGCCTGTGTACGTGTGTATGTATGTGTGTGTGTGCATATATGTATATGCACATATATATACACACACACACATATATATATATAATGTCTGCTATTTGATACAAAGAGGTGTGGTACAACAGACAACCAAAAGTAATCAATAATTTGAGGAGAAAGAAAACCTAAGACTCTTGAGTCTAAACAATTTATGTGGAAGGTTCAAAATTGGAAAGCACTGATTTACTTCTTAGAAAGGTCTCTGTTTCTTAAAAATTCTAATGTGTTCTACAAATATGCATTATTCCAAAACCTAAATATTTTCTTATGACACATTTGAATGTGTCTTCAGGTAGTTACTAGCTTAACTTTGATAAATATTTTTTTCTGAAAAAAATTATCTTACAATGAGCCTAGGAAGAGCATGCTCCAGTCTGTACTGAAGTGAAATTAATAAATAATGCATGAGCAATATTGCTGGCAAGCCCAAAGAAAGATACCTTTTTCATGTGGGTGTGAAGCTCAAGCTAAAATTTAACACACTCTTTTCTCTCAAAGCTATTTCTTTTTCAGTATTTTTCATGCTGCAAGATTGATTCTACCTTTCATATAGTCAACTGAGAAAAATTCTTCATCATTTTAGATGCCTCTCTCTTTCCTTTGCTTCCTCACTGTTATATTGTTTCAATATTTTAAATATATTTTGGACATGATAAGTCTTTTGTATCCCAAGGTGCATTGCCTTCATTGAGGCTGCTGTTATTTCCTGCATGAATGCAATTGCTTTCTAATTTGTCTCATTGCATTTAGTCTTCCTTACAGTCGAATCCATTTTTCTCATTACAATCAGAAAAAAATCTTTCCAAGATCCAAATTTCATCATTCCACAATATAAAGCCCAAACTTTTTGAAGTGGCTTACATGACTTTCAGTCTGGTTCCTGTGCACCTCTCCAGTCTCAGGTCCTTTATAGCTACCTTATACTCCAGCAACTTCACATTATTTGCAGTTCCTTAAACATACCAAGTTGTTTCATGCCTTCTAGCCTTTGTGCATACCATTCCCTGAAATAGCTCTTCTCAGAATTGCCAAATTCCTTCCTTTCTCTGCTGGTCTACTAAAAAAAACACAAAGAAAAAAATTGCCAAATTCTTATTCATTCTTTAAGACAATTCACATATCACCATTTATGAAGCATTCTTGTTTCTTTCTTTGACACGACTGTGGTAGTGCACATCTCTTTGTAGTACTTATCATATTGAATATCAACTATTTACTTGTATATCTCTTTGCCTGGATTGTGAGGGGCTCAGGACAGGGAATATGTCTTATTCTAGCAAAATTATTGAACATATACTCTTAGGACTTTTTTCAGACTTCTGAATGACTTTGTTTAATGGTTTCACCTGTTAAGTGTTTTTGATCTACCTGTGGGCTAGGTATTATAGGAAGTGAAAGATGTTCACATTCAATAAAAAAAACCTGCTAATTTTGTGGAAATATTCTGTTTTACCCAATATAAAGTTGAATAGCCAACCTAGCTGGTTTTTAGCCTTTCTCATTGTGTCATTTTAGCATTAAACAAAAGCAAGACTCTAAATAAGGGAGCTGCTTAAATGTCAAAGCATCTTACCTGAATAAAGAGGAGTACTTGAGACCTGTGGTCTATGTGCACAGATGCAAAGAGGAATCACCATCACTCAGCACCTATAGCAGGCCAAGCAGATTTCTATTCAGTATCCTATTTAATACTCAGGGAAGTGCTGCCCCTCCACCCAACTTGAGACCCAGATGGGTCAAATAAATTGCTCAATTTTGTAGAGATAGTAAGCATTGAGACTAAAATACAGGGATTTGATGGCCAAGTTCATGAATAAGCAGTTGGCCTCTGTCTTAGTCCGTTTGCATTTCTATAAGGGGATACTTTTGGCTGGGTAATTTATAAAGAAAAGAGGTTTATTTGGCTCATGGTTCTGCAGACTGTACAAGGAGCATGGCACCAGCATTTGCTTCTGAGGAGGGGCTTGAGGGAGTTTACGATCATGATGGAAGACAAAAGTGGAGGCAAATGTGTCACATGGCAAGAGAGGAAGCAAGCGGGGGTGGGGGGGTGGCTTTTTTAAACAACCAGCTCTTGCATTCACTAATACAGCAAGAACTCATTCAAAAGGGAGTGGGTGGGGGTGGGGAACCAAGCCATTCATGAGGAATCTGCCCCCACCACGACACAAACACCTCCCATTTGCCCCACCTCCAACACTGGAGATCAAATTTCAACATGGGGTTGGAGGGGACAAATACCCAAACCATATCAGGCACTTACCAAATGAGAAGTTCTCCACCAAATTTTGAATCCAATGTTATTCCTCTCTTTATTCCCACTGTCTGGCATCAAGCCTGACACATTATTAGTGTTCACTGAATTTCCAGAGACTTGAATAGCAAGCAGAAGTAGTGCAGTTTACACAAAAATTTCATTTGGTCCAACTCTTCCAATCTCTGAACATGACTTATATTCCCAAATATTCCAAGTTGTAAACTTGATTTAGGAACCAGCAAGGAAAAAAAAAAAACCGAGATGCTGATTTAATGACCTGGATCTGTAGAACCTGTCTATCAGAATAGGGTTGTCCTTATGTAACAGTAGGATGCTTCTCTCCGACAACGTGAACTCTAGGTACTAACCCAAATAGATGTGGGTCAGTGAAGATAGTAACTTTGCAATACTTTTATCTAAGACCGTTTTCTGCTCTGACTTGTGGATAACTTCTCTTACCAGACAACTGGTACTGTAAGAGTGAGAAGCATTATTCCTGTCCTTCCACTGTGATTAATAGGTCAGTTACATTTTTTCTACTTCTCTACTGAGTTTGCCAATTTTAGCATAAACCCAGGCTTGACTTTCTTCCTGACCTAAATCTTCCTTTATTTTTCTTCTCTTTTTCTAGGTACAAAAATCTCTATTGAACATTTTTCAAACTAAACTTAGATATAAAACAAAAACTTTTTTTCCTGGAAAATAAAAACAAATATACAGTTGAGTTCACAAAACCAAGCATTGTTTAGTTGTGTGACAACAGAGAACCTTGTGGAATAAGTCAAGATACCATAAAATGCGTTAAACAATGGAGTTTTTGCTGCCTTTTTTTTTTTTTTTGAGTGAATTAAACACAGTGCCTCGGCAGCACTTGCTTTTTTTTGTTCATACCAGGTCACCATATTTATTCTACTTTTTTACAGAAACTCTACTTACTGTATGAAAGTATCCATCTCACTGACAGTGGGTGAAAATGACACTGGACTCTGCTACAATTCCAAGATGAAGTACTTTGAAAAAGCTGAACTTAGCAAAAGCAAGGAAATTTCGTGTCGTGACATAGAGGATTTTTTACTACCAACCAGAGAACCTGAAATCCTTTGGTATAAGGTATTGTTTGTGGGTGATTTTATTGCTTATAAATAGATTAATGTGCATCTTATTCTGGGGCAAATTGGATTAAAAAGTTAAAAAATGGGTGTAAAAAAATGGTGTGATATAGTTCAGCTGTGCCTTCCTAGACTACTAAAGCAAGTTGTGCTGGTCATTATCAAACCAGTGGCTTTGATAAATTCTATTCAATATTTGTATTGGTAGTCCATTGTAATAAGCTGTTGTGTTTACATTTATATCTTGTTTATATGGGCAATTTTTCAAATCTAGTATAGTCTGAGTTGACAATTGCAGGAACTAAAATACAATGAATATTCATTTCAGAGTTCTTCATGTTACCATTCCAAAATGTCTCCAAACAAGGAGAAAAAGGATTGATTTTCTTCTATGATAATATGGTACACTAATTTTTAATGGAATGTTGTGTTTAATGGATGTAATTTTGTCCATATTCTAATCCTTTTCATGCATAAACATGCATATTTTAAAGAAATAACATCTCAGGAAATTTTTATAAATTTATAAAAATAGTGTTACAGTAACTTTCTTCAAAAACCAAAAGAAATTTTAAACTTAAATAGAATAATCCAACCACTATCTTTCCTATCACATCATTGACATTTACTGATATTCCATATTTGAACATAATTTTAGCTCATTTGTACCATAAAATAATTTTTTGTTATTGAACGTACTCCAAAAAAATAGAGTATAGATGCCATAAACATTCCTCCAGAGTATTTTATTCATGTTTTAAAGATTCCTTATGTAACATTTGCTTTGTCAAACTCACTGGAAGTAGGACTTCAGGAAAATAGTCCTCTTTGTAACTAAATCCACAAATGTCAGTTTACGGAATGTGGACCCTCATGACTGATTGCTGATGAATTAAAAAACTGTTAGAAATGAAACAAGGAAAGAAAGAAAAGAAACAAGAAACCAACTTTTAACAATTTTGAAAGGATTTTGCCAAAATCAGCAATGCTCTTCTCTCAGACTTAATTTTGCTTTTTGTTAATAAAAAACGGAGGGTTCAGAACATCGAGGGAACTGTTGAAAGGTTTTTCTACTTGTCACTTGCTTGATTTTCTATCCTAGAAAATGTTAAACAGCATTTAAAAACTAGCCCCACTGGTTTCTGTTCTTGTGGGGAATATTTTTCTCTTTTCTTAATTGTTAGAATATTTCTCATCCTTGATACTCTGTGGCTTGCCTGCCTTCCACAGGGAGATTCTGAGCAAGCCCTGATGATTGCTTCAAGGGAGAGTGGTAGTTTGGGGAGTTTGACCCAAGGTCTTTACCCCAGATTTTTCTTTCCGGTATTCATATGTGAACATTCAGCTTATAGATATGCAATTTCTTTTTTGTTCACTAATGAGTTGCTTTTAAGAGTTTTGTGTTTTTTTCTCACCTTTTGCAAAAGCATCTCAAAATTTACTGAAAGATGAGAGACTATACACATTCACATACACTCAATTAAAAAAATTGCTGGTCCTTTAGTCATGTTTCCACCATTTTGACCTTAAGCTATATACCTAGTGGGGGGTGCTGGAGATGCAATATATGTGGAATTTAAAGTCTTATAACATTTCAGATTATTTTTCCATAATCAAAGTTTAGCTTCTATATTGTAAATAGCTGAATTTAAAGGCTACTTCTAAAATATTGATAGAATACTGTAAAATAATTAGTCTGGATAAACAGATTCCACACATTCAGGGTACAATTTATACAATTATAACAGTTCATACAAATAATATGGCATATACAGTATATATTTTGGTCTGAAATAACTGGATAATTGCCCCTCAATTACACAAAGGCATTGAGCCACATAAAATAATGGTTTACAAAAATTTGATTTGGCAAGGCAATTTTTTAGAAATAATATTACCTCTGAAAAGTGTCGAAGAGTTTAAAGCTATTTTATCCTCATTCCATTGATTTCAAATCTGGCTGGAGAAAATGGACTTCTGTTTTGGCAAAAACAGAAGTCTCCTAAGCCAACATCATTATAATCCAAAGCTTAATTCAGACACCATAATTTGGTAGGACTATGAACAACAAAAACAGATGTTTATGAGACTATAAAGACCTTGCATATAAATGTTGACTGTTTCTTTCATGGATTTTAGAATGTACATGCTATGAATAGATTTACTTTTTACTGAATGCAATATTAAATTATTTCAAATACTGAAATAGAAGCATTTTCTTTTGTAGAACTAATTTTCTACTTTCCATTAAAATGATATATTTTGTATTTTATATTATCAATTTCAATATGGTTAATTTTACAATTATTAAATATGAAATATTTGCTTGTAGAAATGATAACAGGAGTAGTCATATCTACTTATAAGTCTCTATTCTTATATCTAGTAAATCAATGTATATCTAATATAGAGACACTAATCTTAGAAGTTAGTAAAGTGACTCTTTCTAAAAATATTCTTTTCAAATTGAGGTACCAGATTTCCCAGAGATCTGGAAAAGGAATAAAATTCTTTAGCATTAATTCCAATCTTGTTAGCCCCTTTAAAATATAGCATTAGAAGCTTTTAGTTTAGTCATTTAAAATAATTTTCTTTATTTTTTAGTTACTGTATACACTAGCAAAATTTTATGTTCTTTATATAGGAATGTAGGACAAAAACATGGAGGCCAAGTATTGTATTCAAAAGAGATACCCTGCTTATCAGAGAAGTCAGAGAAGATGACATTGGAAATTATACCTGTGAATTAAAATATGGAGGCTTTGTTGTGAGAAGAACTACTGAATTAACTGTTACAGGTAACCATTTGTAAATAATGAAACTACTATTTAAGTTTTTGTGGTGTATATTGTTTTTTAAATCTATGTAATGAAAGAAGTACTTAACTGAAATTTATTCATCCCTGCTTTTAAATCATATTCCACTGAAATACATTTGAAAGATTGAAGAGAATATGTTTAAGGAATTATAGAAATGTTAGCTTTTGAAAGTACTTGAAATAATGAGTTTACAATTTCCCAAAATTATGCTCGTATTTTATAGTGGTATCATTTTGGGGAACATTTTCTAGAGTGGTAAAATGGAATATATGAAATCTACCTCTGTCTTCCTATCTTGCTCCAAATTAGAAAAATCACTTTTCTCTTTTATTCATTTATCACTTTATGAATCTGACATATGTGTTTTCATAATCTTGAAATAAAATAATTTCAGGTACAATTATTGAATAATTAAATGAGATGTGATGCATTGAGTCATTCCCATATCTGGTTGCTAAGGTGGAAGGACATGAGAACAAGATTCAGATCATTACCTATAATCATGAATCAACAACTCACTAGTTACATGGCTTTGGTGGAATCACCACAACCTTCAGAATATTAGTTTCCTCATGTATAAAATGTTGATGATAAAATTAGCTTGTTTATTTCATCCAGTTTTTGCAAAGATCAAATGAGGTAAGGTAATATGTATGAAATCAATTTATAAAATGCAGAATTATATCTAAATGTGCATCATCTTTATGTCATGTATTCACACCTTTTTTTATTTTATAGCGTACTACTCTAAAAGTGGTTCCATGAGAAAAAGGGAGGGAAAATAAGAGCAACATTGGGAAGTTAAAAGCACCATTCTCATATTCTTATTGAGAGAGATTCTTCTTGGTGACTTTTTTTGTATGATATTTGTAAAACATATATAGAAAAGCATTAAAAGGACAGTAACTATTTAAATTAAAGAGATATTTATTTGTTCATTGATTCACTAAGAACAGTTTTCCTGTATATGAAAAGTGTTTTGTGATAGTCACCTATATCTTACAATAATCAATTTCTTTTAATATATCTGTTTGTAAATATTAAAATTTGTTATCTATTGTTCAATTTTTATCTCAATCTATATTGGATTCCATGGTGGTCTAATGGATAGGATTCAGCACTTTCAGTCTATACTGACATAACTTTTCTAAGCAATAGCTATTGAGACAAAGGAATTTAAAAATATAAAGGAAAACAATTTATTCTGAACTGGAAGTAATAGAATGTACTTCCAGTCTTTATTCTTCACTGTATAGAACTAATTCTTAGTAAACATATCTTTCCCCTTTCTAGAAATACTAGGATTCTAAGCCACTATCTAATACATGAAAATTGGAGCATAATCCCATGGAAACTAGACAGGGTCCTAAATGCTAAAACAGCTTATATAAGGCTATCTCACAGAAACAAAAATGGAACTCTTTTCTCCTAGATTCTTTCCAGGGCTACTATACTCCCCTAAATTCATTTGTCCAAAAATATCTTCTTTCCTTCATTTGAAAGTGAAAAATAATTAAGGCTTAATATCCAAGAGGAAGTTAGTGAAAGTTTTCACTCAATTGATTATCAAGGGTATTTCTGTATTAGGTATCCTTACCTGAGATGCTGGCTTAGGCATATAAATTATAAAGCACAGTTTGACTATATATGAAATTTTGGGTGAATGGGGAACTGCATGTCTTGGAGTGAAAAACAGTACGTAGTAAAATGCATTTTAGGTATTAGCAACAAGTCTATTGAGAAGATAAATTTACGTCTAACATCACTTTAAATGGTGTGATACTATAGCACATTTACTTTCACTGTGGCCAAATCAAAGAACAATTCTTAGAACCCAAATTATATCCCTCAGTAAAGCAACAAAGGTGAGCAGTTTCTGAATGATAATGAATCACTGTTTTGTATCTTAGTTTTCTGTATATCATTATCTATTGTACTTAATGTAAATACTATGCAAAACACGGTATTATTTAGTTTTAGTGGAACTGAATTAACTGATAATAAACAACTATTCTGAAGTTTGTTATAATGTCTCTTTAAAAATAAAAAAAAGAATGCTATATATGAAAAGGAAATTTCTGGCTATATGAAATGGCTACATGTGCAGGCAATATTGAGTTTTTATGGGCTATCCTTCCCTTATTGAAAGTGTATGTGCCTCATTAAATGAAGTAGTAGTTCAGGAAAACAGATCCCAGTGAAAGGGATAATAAACCTGCCCAGTGCTTTTGGTATTTTAAACATTTTTTTATTTATTAAAAATTTAAGATGTCTCAGTATCATCTCTAGCCATCGCCTTTTTCCTTTTCTTTTCTTTTCTTTTGTTTTTTGAGACAGAGTCTCTGTTGCCCGGGCTAGGGAGTCATGGAGTCAGCCTAGTTCACAGCAACTTCAAACTCCTGGGTTCAAGCGATCCTTCTGCCACAGCCTCCTGAGTAGCTGGGACTACAGGAGCATGCCACCACACCCAGCTAATTTTTTCTATTATTAGTAGAGATAGGGGGTCTTGCTCTTGCTCAGGCTGCTCTCCAACTCCTGACCTATAGCAATTCTCCCACCTCAGCCTCCCAGAGTGCTAGGATTACAGGCATGAACCACCGTGCCAGGCCACCTTCATTGTCTTTTATAAGCCTCAGCCACATTGAAGTTTTTACTGTTTTCCTCCAGTGCCTTCCCTCTGAACCCTTACTCATGGTGTCTCCCTCTGGAAGGCTTTTTCTTCCCCATTGTCACAGGGCTGATTCTTACTCTTTCTTTAAGGCACAGCTAAAATGTTACCTCCTTTTGAGATGCATAGTCCTTCATGCATCCACAACACGTTTAGCATCCCAATTGCAGCACTTAAGCACATTCCATCCTATTTGTTGACACTCTTGTTTTTCCACAAGAATGTGTCCTACTCAAAGTCAAGGCCAATGCCTTTTTTTATTTTGTAAATATTTGATTTCAGAACAGTTTTAGATTTACAGAAAAATTACAAAGATAGTAGAAATCCCATATACTCACATCCAGTTTCCCTTATTATTAACAGCTCATATTAATATGGTACATTTGTTATAATTAATGAACTAATTTTGATACAATATTATTAACTAAAGTCAATAGTTTATTAAGATTTCTTTACTTTTTACTTAATGTCCTTTTTCTATTCCAGGATCGCATCCAGAATAGTATATAACATTTAGGTGTCAGGTCTCCTTAGGCTCCTCTTGGCTGTGACTGTTTCACATTTTTTTATTTTTTATGACCTTTAGGATTTTGAAGAGTACCTTGTAGGTATTTTGTAGACTGTCCTATATTTGGGATATGGGATTTGTCTGGTTTGTTATTATTATTTTTTATTTCAGGATATTATGGGGGTACAAACATTTTGGTTACATGTTATGACTTTGCCTCACCCAAGCCAAGATTAGAGGTGTGCCCTTCCCCCATACAATGCTCACCGCGTCCATCAGTTGTGAGTTTACCCACCCCCATCCCCCAACCCCCAATGAATATTAATTACTATGTGTGAGCACCTTAGCATTGATTAGTTAGTACCAATTTCATGGCAAGTACATGTGGAGCCTATTCTTCAGTTCTTATGATACCTTACTTCGGAGGATGGGCTCAAGCTCTATCCAGGATAATATAAGAGGTGCTAGATCACCATCATTTTTTTGTAATTGTCATGATTAGACTGAGGTTATGTGTTCTTGGAAGAAAGATCACAGAGGCAAAAATCACAGCATATCATATTATTAACATGATTTATCACTGTGGATACTGACTTTGAGCACCTGAGGTAGTTAGTGTTTGTCAGGTTTTTTGCTGTAGAATCATTTCCACTCTACTTTTTGGAAGAAATTTACTATATGCAGTCCACACTGAAGGAGTGAAAAGTTATGTTCCACCTCTTTGAGGGCAGAGTATACACATAAATTATTTGATATTCTTTTACATGAGACATATGTCTATTCTGCCACATTTATCTACTTACTCAATTGTTTATATCAGTATGGATTCATAGATATTTATTTTATACTTTGGTTTGTAATCCAAATTATCTTACTTATTTTGTTGCTCAAATTATTATAGCTTTGAGTATTAGGAGTTCTTTTAGTTTACTCCTTTGCCTCTTGGCCTCCCCATCATTGTGTGTGTGTGTGTGTGTGTGTGTGTGTGTGTGCGCGCGCATGAGCACTTCCTTATTTTCTGGCCTTCCAAGATTCTCCAAGCTCATCTTGTATATTTCCCCAATTGCTAAATCAGATATTTTTTCAAAGAGTGCATGTTCCTTTTATTGAAGAATTATAGTAGAAACTAAGATCTGTGTGTTGAGTGTACTCATCGCTACTGGGGTATAGTTGCTTCTAAGCCCTTTCAGTTGACAGAGCAAGGAAAATGTGTATACTAACCTACATATATACACATATCTATAAATATTTCCGTGTGTAACTGTCTGTATCTATATTAAGTTAAACATGAGTTCATACTGATGTTTCCAATTCTAATTCATTACCATATGGATCATCCTAGCCTCTTCTCCTTGCTTATGTATAACCTGCCAATCCAATAGTGAGAAAACTGGTTCCCACCATCTGCCATTGAGTCACTTAATTGTTTACTTCCAATATACGTGTATATTGAGATTAGAATTTGTTAACCTGTACTCATGTAAGAAACAACTTTGTCAGAGTACAGTGCTTACATACAGTTCCTTGTCAGCACCTCTTCCCTCACCCCCTTCAATGAGGTTGTCTCACAGTTGTAATATAGTTAAATTGTTTCATCACTTTCTGTTTTTATTTCCTGGTATCTTCCAACCTCCTGAATGATTTCTTTAAAAATTTGCATACATTAAGGCTCTTTCTTTGTGCTGTACAGTTCTAGGGGTTTTAAAAAATTCATAGTGTCATATATCCACAATTATAGCATCAGACAGAATAATTTCACTGCCCTAAAAAAGACTCTGTGCTTCATCCATTCAGTCCTTCTTCCTCCTTCCTGAATCCCTAGAAACCACTGATCTTTCTACTATAACTATAGTTTTGCTTTATCCAGAATGCCATATAATTAAAATCATACAGTATTTACCCTTTTCAGACTGGCTTCTTTCACTTAGCAATATGCATCTCCTCTATTCTTTTCTGCCTTCTTTTATTCTAATTGAACATTTTTTAAAATTTTTAAATTTTATTTTATTTTAAATTTTTTATTTCAGCATATTATGGGGATACAGATGTTTAGGTTAAATTGAACATTTTATATGGTCCCATTTTATCTCCTCCATTTTTATACAAATTTTCCTTCTTTTTATAATTTTTTAAGTGATAGCCCTGGATATTCCAATACATTTTTAGCTAATTTCAGCCCATCTTCAAAAATTACTATGTAGTACAGGTGCCTTATTACAGAGTACTCCTAGTTCCTCTCTCCCATCCCTTCTGACATTGCTGTCATTCATTTCACTTATGTTATAATCACCCAATATATATGGTTACTATTATTACTTTAAACAAAGGCTTATCTTTTAAATCAATTTGGAACGAGAGAAATAAAAGATTTCATTTTATCCTCATTTACTTCTTCTCTGGCACTCTTCTTTTCTATATAGATCCAAGTTTCTATCCTATATATTTTCCTTCTTCCTGAAAAACTTCTTTTAACATTTCTTGCAATGAAGGTCTAATTGTGATGAATTTCCTCAGTTTTTGCTTGTCAGAGAATCCCTTTATTTCTCTTTCCCCTTTGAAGGATAATTTTGGTGGATATAGAATTCTTGATTGTTTTTTTTTTCTTTCCCCATGTTCAATATTTCACCTCACTCTTTTATTGCTTGCATGGTTTCTGATGAGACGTTCACTCTGATTCTTATCATTTATTGTTCCTCTATAGATATGATATTTTCTCTGTATTTTTTCAGGATTTTCTCTGTCTGTGATTTTCTGTAGTTTGAATATGGTATTCCTAGGTGTAGTGATTTTGGTATTTATCCTGCTTGGTGTTTTTGGAGCTTCCTGTATTTCTGGTTTGATGTCTGTCATTAATTTTGAAAACCATGGCCATTATTACTTCAAATATTTTTTTTCTACTTCATTCTTTCTTCTACTTTTGGTATTCCAATTATACATATATTATGCCTTTTGAAATTATTCCATAGCTCTTGGGTGTTCTGTTGTTATCATTCTTTTTTCTCTTTGCATTTCAGTTGGTGAAGTTTCTACTGACCTATTTTCAAGCTCACTGATTATTTCCTATACTATGTCCAGTGTCTTGATAAGCCTATTAAAGGCATTCTTCATTTTTGTTGCAATATTTTTAATTCCTAGCATTCCCTTTTGATTCTTTTTTTTAAGAATTTCAGTCTCTCTACTTACATTATCCAGCTGTTCTACCGTATTATCTATTTTTTTCCCATTAGAGTACTTTATATGTTAAACATAGTTATTTTAAATTCAATCTGATAATTCCAACATCTATGTCATATCTGAGTCTGGTCCTGATGATTGCTGATGGAGTTTATAGCTCTAGTGGCTTCTGCTGCAAGTAAGCAATTTAGCTATTATTTTCTGGATTCTCCTGCTCTCCAAATTTTGTGGTAGTGGTTTCCCCTGAAACCCAGTTCTCAAAAGACTGGTTTTTCGTTTTGTTTTGTTTTAATTTTTCTTTCTATAGCAACAGAGTGATGACTCCTAAGCAATTTACATGTAGAAGTTGAAACCAAAAGTGGCAATGCCATTTTCAATTTGGGGTTCCCACACACAATGAAAATCTAATATAATGTCTGACCTACTATAGTTGTCACTCAACAAATGTGCATTGTCAAATGAATTCAATATCATTGACACAATTCAGTTTAAATCAATTGCTTTTAGATTGTGTTTACAATAGGCAAAATAATACTCTTGACCCTTTAAAAATAGAGAAATTAGTGTAGGAATCACACCCTCCATCCAGATCTCACACTCCACTTTTATTACTTTTATCAACCATTTCATTTCCTATGTTATATTACTGATTTGTTTTGAGCTTTAAACCAAATAACTTCACCTTCTTTATATTAATTATCAAATCAAATGCCTACCTGTGGTTGAACTTTTAGATACAAATACATTGCTGAACTTTCCTATTAAGATGCTTCATGTCAGTTTTTAACATGTCATTCCAGTTTATCAAGATATTTTATTCTTTATTCTGTATTCCACCATATTAGCTTCTTTTTCTTGACAAAACTCAATAGATTTTTATTGGATGATAGATACTTCTATTTGGATTGAAATTATTGTTTAAAATGTTATATGCAAAAGGACCTATATAACCTGTGTAACATGCTATTACACACTTCTTTTCTATTTTTTTTTTCCAAAATATATCATTCCCCTCTCTTTAGGTACAGTTTTTCATCCTAATAAGAAATCCAAAATCCAGCCCATAGTTCTTCACTTGTTTCTTTCAATAGTGAAATATAACAAACACAGTGTATAAAATATAAACACACAGCTACTTAGCACATTATCAAACGAACCCAAGTAGGTGAATAAATAGAACAGAATAGGCACCACAGATGCCCCGTGTGCCCTTCTGATCATAAACCCCTTCCTCCCCATTACTGGCTGTGTACGTGATTTTTATGGTATTTGTTTTCTTGCCTTTTAAAAAGTTGTATTAGCTAATATTGCATACCCAGCAATACAGATAAATTTTGCCTGTTTTTGAAACTTATAAATTTAGATCCACGCATTGTGTATTCTATTACATCTGGCTTTTCCAACTCCAATTTGTTTTAAATATTCATGTATGTTATTCAGATTACCTGCAGTTTATTCACTATTCTTATGCTATATGTAATATTCCATTATATAAAAATCTCACATTTTGTTGATAGACATTTGGGCTCATTTTAACTTTTTGTTAATAGTAATAAAAAAGTAGGCCGGGCGCGGTGGCTCACGCCTGTAATCCTAGCACTCTGGGAGGCCGAGGTGGGCGGATCGTTTGAGCTCAGGAGTTCGAGACCAGCCTGAGCAAGAGCGAGACCCCATCTCTACTAAAAATAGAAAGAAATTATATGGACAGCTAAAAATATATATATAAAAAAAATTAGCCGGGCATGGTGGTGCATGCCTGTAGTCCCAGCTACTCGGGAGGCTGAGACAGGAGGATCGCTTGAGCTCAGGAGTTTGAGGTTGCTGTGAGCTAGGCTAACGCCACGGCACTCACTCTAGCCTGGGCAACAGAGTGAGACTCTGTCTCAAAAAAAAAAAAAAAAAAAAAAAAAAAAAAAAGTAATATTGCCATTAACCATCTTACGCACACACATGTACACCCACATATTTCCTTGAACATATAATCAGGCTTTTCTATAGAATTTTTACCTACGAGTGGATTTGCTTATTCAGAGTATAAATATTTTCATATTTACTAGCTATTTTTTAGGCTGGTTTGAGTCATGGGCCTACTCCAACCAAATGGACTGAGAGGAGGAGGGGTATGGTACTCCAAAGGAAATTGGAGATGCCAAAAAAAGTAAAACATATTCTGGGGAACATCAACAGCAAATGTCCACTACTTCCAAACTTTATGGTTTCTTAAAGATTATAAAATGTGATTTAATATTCATAAAGTTCTCGTTTGGATTGTATAGCAATTTTTTTGTACTTCAATATTTCTATATAAAAATGTGAAAATACTCAAGTTTGTATTAATATAAACTGTTATATCTTAGCATTCCTTGAACTAAACTCTAATTTACATCCAGATTATTACTATAATCTTAGCCCTCTGCTAAATTATTTGTGGGAATGTGGGTATGAGGAAAACGTCACGTCCAGAGGTGGTCCATAAGCGACCTAGCAATTCAAAAGTAAATTAGACTGTTTTTAAAATGTGAACTGTGGCTCTCCTTAAAATGTGAGTTACACAGACAAAAAAAACCATACAGACATTAGTACTGGTACATATTTTTGGATGTGTTAGGTCTAAGAAAAAAAGAAATATTAGATTCTTTTACAAGTATTGATTAAAATACATGATATTTACTTTCGTCTGTTTAATGGTTATTTCCCCTTCTGGCCAGAACATTTTTCTATAATTTAAAAAAGAAAGATTTAAGACAAAGTAACAACCATATTTCCATCACAAAGTTTAGAAACGAGCCAGACCAGTTAAAAAGCCATTTAATTTCTAGGGCTGGATCTTAGAATGAAGTAATGGTAAGGGAATGGATTGTGAAAATGTTATCTCAGGAAATATTTTCCCAATTAAATGTGAGGGTCAGCAAGAACAGTGAGGAAGTGAGGAAAGGAAAACTTACTTGGAAAAAAAGCGGAAAGAATGAGGTGATTGCTACAAAGATATGATAGTCTTAGTAGCATTTTTATACTTGGTATAACATTTTTAACAGAGTTAATACATCAGTATATTTAAACTACTTTCCAATCAACCAGAGGCTGAATTTATGGTCTCGAAAGGTATATCTTCCTCCTCTTTTTATGGACGAGGAAGCTGAGGCAAAGAAAGGTTAAGTGACTTTATCAAGGTTACAAAGCATGATGGTGACAAATTTAGGAATAAAATTTAATTCCCTGAACTTCAGTCTATGATTTACTCCACTGTATAATTAATAGCAAGGCATTGTAGTTTTCATATTAGTTCTGCTGATCGCTAGGAAAGATTTATCTTTTAAGTTCAACTGAAACACATTTTACTGAGACCTTTAATTCTTCTGCCACTGATGTAATGGAATGGTCTGGCCTGGGGGTGGAGTGATTGCTTCTATTTTTTTTTTTCCTATTTCTTTTTTAAAAAATGGTATATTATAGCTTCCCTTTTAAAAAATTATTTTTGTTAAATTACTTTATGGATTCAAGTGTACTTTTACTGACTGTAACCTAATAGAAATTGATAAAATTGATAATAGGAGCAGATCTTTCCAGACTTTACTTTGTATGTTTGCTAATATGCCAGCATCCATGCCCAGAGCAACCATCACATATATTGATTTTGATAAATTGGAGCATATTGCAGTCTTAGCTGTTTTTATAAGTAAATATCTGTCATATAGTGTAACTCATAGATTATATTAATTCAAACTTTTGAATTAAAAGAGAGTAAAGCTCAACAATATGATGAAACTGAGTTTAGTCAATTTGGCTATCTAATGTTGATATGGAGTTCAATCCATAAAGCAAAAAGCCACTCTTGTAAGTAATTTCTAATAACTCACCTGAAAAACTGACATTAATTACCTTAATTTATTGTTTAATCTCTCAATATATTGAATGGGTTGTCCAAAAATGTATGAATCAAGTAAGCATTTAATGTCAAGATGTGATAACTTTGAATAAAAAGCATGTTTTTACTATTAAACAGAAAATTTATACAATTTATAACATATCCATAAGAAGATTGGGATGTACCATTTCTGGCCGTGGGAAAAACAAGATATTATATACTTGGATGATTCTCATTAATATAAATAATAATAAGTAAATGAGAATAATTAATACCTACTATTTACTATGTGCCAGAATTTGTTCTAAATTCTTACCTATGATTCATTTAATCCATATAACCTCAATTTACTCACCCTTAAAATATTTTCTAATGCTTGCCAAGTACCTGATATTCTTCTAGATTTCATAAATTGCATTTGAAAACAATCCATTTTTTTGATTGCCCACTTCCTATGGACCTTTGAATTTACTTTTTATTTATTTGTTTATTTCAGACAGAGTCTCACTCTGTTGCCTGGGCTAGAGTGCCCTGGCATAAGCCTAGCTCACAGCAACCTCAAACTCCTGGGCTCAAGCAATCCTTCTGCCACAGCCTCCCGAGTAGCTGGGACTACAGGCATGTGCCACCATGCCCGGCTAATTTTTTCTATATATTTTTAGTTGTCCAGATAATTTCTTTCTATTTTTTTTAATAGAGACAGTGGTCTCGCTCTTGCTCAGGCTGGTTGCGAACTGCTGAGCTCAAACGATCCACCCGCCTAGCCTCCCAGAGTGCTAGGATTACAGGCGGACGTGAGCCACCGCCCGCGGCGTGGACTTTTAAATTTAAAAAACAATGAACATGGCCGGGCAGGCAGGCGGCTCACGCCTGTAAAGCACTCTGGGAGGCCTAGGCGGGTGGATCGTTTGAGCTCAGGAGTTCGAGTCCAGCCGGAGCAAGAGCGAGATCCCCGTCTGTCCAAAAAAAAAAAAAAAAAAAAAAAAAGAAAGTAATTAGCTGGACAACTAAAAATATATAGAAAAAATTAGCCGGGCATGGTGGCACAGGCCTGTAGTCCCAGCTACTCGGGAGGCTGAGGCAGTAGGATCGCTTAAGCCCAGGAGTTTGAGGTTGCTGTGAACTGACGCCACGGCACTCTAGCCCAGGCAACAGAGTGAGACTCTGTCTGAAAAAAATAAATAAATAAATAAATAAAAACAGTGAACATGCGCTTTGGGAAATGTGAGTGATTAGATACCTCTATTCTCTGCTCTGAGACACCTAGAAATGCTGGATGGAATAAAATAGATATAACTTTTTAAATGATTAGCTGAGCTTTCAAGAAAGTTTGAAAAAGTATATCTCATGGGCCAAAAGGAAACAAAGAACAAAAACTAAAGCTATTAAAAGAACCTAACTTTAAGGCCACCATGGGGTAGGGAAGGTCAGAGGTGTGCTGAGATTGTCATTATCAGCAACCAAGTGCTTGGATTTTAAGGATTGCATGGGGAAATGAGACTAGGACTTGGGCCTTAAAGGGTGAGGAGTTGTAACTCAAGGTCCTGCATAAAGCTACATGTGCCTACTGAGCACTTGAAATTTGGCTAGGCTGGATTGAGATGTGCCTTTAAATTTAAAACATGTACTAGATTTCAAAGACTTAGTATGACAAAAACAATGCAAATTATCTCTTTAGTAATTTTTTATATTGATTACATGTTGAAATAATATTTTATTAAATAAAATATATTACAACATTGATTTTATTTATTTTTACTTTTTAAAATGTGGCTCCTAGAAAATGTTAAATGTGGCTTGCCTTATATTTCTATTGGATAGCACTGCTCTAGAATGTGAAATTTGATCTCAGGCTCAAGAAGTGTTAATGAAAGACTAAGAGTCTAAGGTATAGTTCCACTGATGAATCTGCCATGCCTGGACTACCTTGACCAAAGCATCTGGCTCCAGCAAGTGTTGTCTTAGTGTTGGGACTGCTGTGAATAGTCATTCAACAGTGAGTAGTAAATTAGCTCATGTGTGGCAAAGCACACTATAAAGGAACGTACAAATGGAAGTGGCTACTGCCATGGTTTGGTCTAATCTGTGAATCTTTACCTTGGTTTGTGTCAATTAATGTAATGTTAATATTTATAATCTTAATCCAGCCTTTCAAATGATACTTATTTTCATTAATACCAATCATTAATACTCATTGATCACAAAGTAATGGTTTGTGTGGGGAAATCTCAAAATATCTTATTTGTATGTAGTCTATTAACAAGTGAAGTTTATGTCTGTAAGTGGAGTAAATAATGAATATATATATTTCTACTTTTGATTGGATTATGTATGTATTAATACATATATATTAATATATGCATGCATATATATGTATATGTGTATTTATATATCATAATATATATCTTATTGATTTGTTAGCATCACTTTTTTCCCAATAATCAGGGGATAGATACATTTTTCTATAATTCTTTTGCAATAGTATTATATTATTTGCTACTTTAGAAACCTGGTTTCTAAGACGTTGGTACATTAAAATGGGAGTCTGCCAACCTCCTCATTTGCTGGCAAATTAATAAACTTCCTTATCCTCAAAAAAAAAAGAAAGAAAGAAACCTGGTTCCTTTTTTGTGTTTCAAATTCCAAAGACCCATTTGAGTATGATTCCACTTATATAAGGTACTAGAATAGGGAAATTCATAAATACAGAAAATGGAATAGAGGTTATCAAGGGTTGCAAGACAGGGGAGTGGGGAGTTATTGTTTAATGGGTACAGAGTTTCAGTTTGGGATGATAAAAAAAAGTTCTGTAAATGGATACTGGTAATGGTTGTACGACCTTGTGAATGTACTTAATGCCACTGAATTGTACACTTTAAAATTGGTTAAAATGGTAAATTTTATGTCATGTATACTTTATACCACAAAAAAGCCCATTTGAAAATACATGGGTGTACTTAACAGTTTGGAGCACTTTTTAAAATTATCATATCAAAGATTTTTTCAAAGGATCATCTTTCCCTTACTTCATGTTGGCTCTCCAGTTTGACAGGCATTGATTTTTCCGTAAAACTTAAGAAGCTGAAGCTATTATGTGGGCACTGTATATTAACTGCTTTTAGTTTTGATATCAGCAAAATTGACCGAGAACTCAACATTGTACCTATTTCAGTACCAATCTCTGGTGTGGAAGGATTAGCAGAACAAGCTAAAGAAACCTCTATTGCCCAACATTCTCCATCTTGTCAGTCTCATAAAATGCAAGATTGAAAATGTACTCCAGGATGATGCATTTCTGGTGAGAGTAGATGACTAAACATCTAAAAGTAAAATTGTTAACAACAAAAAAAGATAACATGGTAGGATCTAGAAACTTGAGAAACGATTCCAACATATTTTATGGCAATTAAGTCTCTGGGTACCATGAATAAAGATGGCTATATCCTCAGTGCTAAAAGCATTTAGTACCTTATTACATGCAAACTCTTTAAAATATGAAGACTAAACTTAGCATATACTGTCAACACTGAAACCTGTTTAAAATTTTTTTTTTTGGAAAAATTTATGTGATGCTGGGTGAGATAAATTTCATAATGGTTTACTAAATTGATTAGATATTTTAGTGTGATGATACCTATATCTACACAAAATGTGTATGTATAGATATATATGCATATATTTAACATGTACATGTATACATATACAAATATATATATATGTTTCTCTTGCATAGAGAATTATCAAACCCATTTTATATACAGCTGATATTCCTAATTTTGTGTTGCCACTTAGTGGCAAGAAATTTGGTACTTAGTATAAATAAAACCACATTGATTTATTTAAGCAGTAGGTTCCTACTAGACTTAATCGTATTATATCATCCCAATATTTAGCTTGAATAAATTCCTATTATATTATTTTACAAAATGAATCAACAATTGAATCATTGCAAAAGCAGTATATTCATGCTGCTACTTCACTACGGGTTTTTTAATTAATAAACTGAACTCTATCAGCTTACTGTATATAGAACTAAGAAAAAAACTAAAACCACAAGCTAATTTCTTATTATACTCACTTCCTGTCTTATTCTTAATGGAGTCCCAGTTTTATTTTTCTTCTTTTCTTGACATCAAATTGAAAGGGAGAGTGAGAACTTAGGGAGAAATGTGGACAAAAACACACTAATAAATAGGAAAGGTTAAAGGGAATGAGAATATATTATTTGGATTTAAAGAAACTATAATGTGCCATAATAAGATGTTAAGAATTGGAAGAATTCAGAATAATGGCAGAGCAACTAGCAGTGACTGCATTAAAAATGCAACAGGTAATGAGTTTCATCAGAATTTGAAATTTCTTTTTAAATTTGTCTGCTGTGTACATGGAAGTATGTTTACTTTCTCCCAATCTCATCTTCTTTCCTGGACAAATAAGATTAAATGTATAGCCCTGTGATTTTAACATTTGACAATGGTTCCTTAAAAAAAATTGCTCAATACTGGTAAAGATTTCTGATGCTGTCTTCTTTGGAACTTTTTAAAATATGACAGAATTCCATCTGAAGCATGTTCAGGCATAGATAGGTTGGAGAAGGGTCATTGAGACTCCAGTGATTTTTCATTATGTTAAATGTTTTATTACTCATTTTTCAAAGGTGTTTTATAGTTTAAAAAATAGGAAATGATTAAAAATCAAAACATTAGGTTTTTATATGACAATTTAATAATTACATTATAGGATTTTAAATAACAAATGCTATTTTTAAAATGGTTTAACTAGTTGAAAGAGCTTTTATTATTTTTTGCAGTATGAAAAAGGTCCACTAATTATATTTCAGGGTTTTCACTTATCTCTCCCACAACATTGAAGGCTCTTTTTTGATTATGAAACTGAGGTAACTCTTAACTTGCAACTGATGTGGATATTGTATAACATAGATTTTGAAGAATTTTTAAAACTTTTTGAGAAAACTACATGAAAATGGAGTTGGTTCTATTCATGTCAAAATATATGACTTTTGCATCATAAGACATTTAATGTTTTCATTTCTTAAAATGCTTGACCAAGGCTTTTAGTCATTATATTAGCATCTGTTGTTCCATCTGGAGGACCTAAAAAATTCAATGAATTGTAAATGGACAGTTCAACATGAATATGCAAATTAAAGACATTTTATGAATTCTATGTAAGTTGTAAAGAAGTAGCTTACTCTATGCCTTAATTAGAAGATCTTACTATATATTTCTTGATCATCTTTTGAGTTGAGCACTGAGTTCCACTCTAAAATATCAACCAGGACTTCCTGGTATATAAAATAATATCAGAGATTCTTTATGAATATTACAGACGTTGTCTCAATGATATAGTGCAATGTGTTTTTCAGTGAAGAAAAAATAGAAACATTTAAAACATTATTTTAGAAATAGAAGTGCTGTATGTAGTAACTGCTGTGTTCTGGTGTCAACAATAGAAATTTGGGGAATTTTAATAATCACTTATTGTTAATGTTCCATTAGATAAATATGTTCTGTTAACATGCTGTCATCACTTGAAGAACACATTTACTTTATTCGCTAAACCTTAAAGCATACTCTAAACATGAATTTAAATGCTGCTATTTCTATCACCTGCCTTCCAAGTCTTTTCTAATATTTGCTTAAACATTTTGGTTTTTAATATATCAGCTATGATCACAAAGTGCATGCTGATGTTTTATTTTAAAATTGAGGTTTTCTCTGTCAATTTAAGGATGAAAAAGACACAGAAACATGTGTTCTTTTTTTAAGAAAAAGTAAAAATACATTTTCAACCTTTTAAGGGAAATGATGGCTTCTGGATGTCATCAATGTATCATGTTTCTATGCATCAATTTTTATGAGTCTCCTACTCAAAATGTAACCTGAAAACAGAGTGTTTCCAATTAGATATTGTTGCTATGGTATTGTTGAGCTAGTTAATGATATAACTCTTTCAGAATAATAAAATCAATAATGGTTGTCACTGCCAAACATGAAGAGAGTAAAGTAGAAGAGATGTGAAAAATACCCATTAATAGTAAGACAATATGTTATGGGGACAGCAAATAGGTAGTAAGCTATTTACTATTCACTGCTTGGTTATGACATTGCTAAAATTAGATTAAAGCAAAAGACTGAATGCAAATATAATGAAATAGTTTGGATGATGTTTTTCATTTGGGGTACATAATCAGATCATTTTATGTTAATTTAATTTCTCTTTGAGTTAAATAAACCCAGTAGTGTTTACCTGCCTTTTCATGTTTTTTTTCTTTCATCACAATCATTCTATAAACATTTAGTAAGAAATAAAATTATACTCAGAGCAATAGTTTTATACTTACACAAGCTACTTATAATGTCTAATTATATAAATGAGTGTGTTCTTTAGTTACAAGATCTGTGTTTGTTATTTATGATGGAGTTAAGTTCTAGCTACTTTCTGAACTGGTGCTATTCAAAGTATAGATTGGAAATAATATAGTAAGGTGGATCTTTACTTCAGATAGTTTGAGAAGCACTATTCTGGATGGCAGACAAGAAGGCAAGGCAGTTAGTCTGAAGAAAAGGTAATAGATTTAAGATATATGTAGGTGGTAATACAAAAGAATTAAATGAATAATTACATATACTGAACAACATATACTGAACAACATATACTGAGCAACATATACCAAACGACATATACTTCTCATTTAAATAATCTCTGGTCATTGATTCCAGATGTACTCTGATAATTTGTTTTTTTATTTGTGCTATTTTTTCCTGGTTATAACATTCAGAGTCTTAGAGCATAATTATGGAGTATTTCAATAATGCTCCACTAATAGTGGTTAATTAAGTCTTCCACTTTACTGTAGATATTGAAGTCATAGTTTTCAGTAGAGGTGAAGCTCTGCAATGTAAACATATTAAGTATACCTTCAACTTGAATTTAAGATGTGATTTTATATATGTTTCCGTACTTTGCCAAATAGTTTCTTAGTGAGTGGATGTGACAGAACAGATTCCTCTTTCTATAATATAGGGCTGTTGCTGGGAAGCAGCGCTCAGCCAGGAATTACAATTCCTAGCCCCTCTTGTTTCTAGGTAGAGCCATGTGATGAGTTCTCATCAATGAATGTGAGTGGAAAAATGTCATTTCTGAGTCCAGGAGTGCATAGTACATGGTTGTAAATTTTATTGAAAATATTCATAACTATTTGACATGTAAAGAATTGAACTAAGTTCATCTAGAAAACATAGTTTATGAAGAGACACTGATTGCTCTAACCAGAGATTTTATTGGAAATATAATGTAGTAATAAAAGCAATTAACCTGTATTGAGCCCATTCTATGTCCCTGGACTGATGGTAGGTACTTTCACATCCTTTGTCATCTTCTTGAGAACCTATTCATAGAGGATATGGTTTCTACTTCTTAGATGAGCAAATTGAAGTTCCAGAAGTTAATCACTTTGCCCAACTAGTTGTACCTCAAGCCTTAGAGCCAAGTTTTGAACTCAAACCTCTCTGACTTTAAAAGTCCTCTAGGCTGGGTGTGGTGGCTAACACCTATAATCCCACAGGAGGAGCGCTTGAGTATAGGAGTTTGAGACTAGCCGGGTAACACAACACCCCCCCCCCCCGCAACCCTGCCCCGCCCTCTACAAAAAATAAAATAAAATAAAGTCCTCTCCTGCGGTCCCCAAACCACCGGGCCACAGGGTACTGGTCTGTGGCCTGTTAGGAAAGCAGGGCTGTGCATCGCCGCCTGAGCTCCGCCTCTCCACCCCACCTTCCCCGCCGCCGCCTCCACCCATCCCGCTAACCGCGCCCCCCCCAACCCCCTAACCGCGTCCCCCCCTACTCCCGCGGCATCCGTGGAAAAATTGTCTTCCATGAAACCGGTCCCTGGTATCAATTATGTTTTCAAGACTATTCAATAGCAGCTCTGCTACCTACTATTTGGGTTAACTTTGGGGACAATAGTTAACTACTCTTTGACTTAGTTTTTTCTTCTGAAAAATGAGGGCAATCATATCTTTTTCATAGGATAATTGTGAAGGTTAAATGAATTGATACGTGCAAACCATTTACAAGGTATATATAGCTACTATTTTACATGTGTTAACTATGATGACTAAATGATTGTGATGACAATGAAACCTTTCTCTTAAGTGAATACTCAAGTGAAACTCAAGATCTCAATTTGACTTTATATGCTAAAAAAATACTACCAAAAATTAGGATTAGTTTACTCTTAATTAAATTCACATGTAAATTTTTTTATCATAAATTTGGAAATCTCTTTTGTGCCCCTCATTAAACTTAAATTTAGAGTTCCTAAAATTTGCATTTTATTTGAGAGCACAGGATGGCAGCTTTGACAATTAATTGGATGTTGGAAAACTTTAAAACAATGATTTGCATATCATTTCCCTGGTATAAGGAATCCTGATAGCTAAAATATTAAGAAACATTTTCCAATATTTTTATTTGTGTGGAACATGGCGATGTTAACATTGTCTTGACTTATTTGCTCCACATGGTTGTGAGCTCCATGGAGCTTGAGCTGAGTTTGCATGTTCCTGTCTGAAATATCTGTGTTGAGATGTGTGAACTATCATCAGGGATCGAATAAGTCAACCAAGAAGTAACAGGGGAAAGACTGAGGTACAAAAACAGATGGTTCCCCTATTACCATTTAGTATGGAGATCCCAGAGGCAAGGATAGGGGTGACCACCCAAGAATTCAAACCTAGATTGAAGTAAAAGTTAGTTTAAAGCCTGAAAAGGTTGGAGTGGGTCTGGGAGATAGTGGTAGTGCTCATTTACCTCAGCAAAGGCTTTAAATAGCCATGGGAATTGGTGACAACTTTATGTTCTGGTAAATGTGAGGTTTTTAGATAAATCTGGGTAAGTTTAAAGGTTTGTAGCAGGGATTGTGTAGGATATTGTAAAAATTGTATTTAATCTGATCTTAAATATCCTAAATATAAAGGATTAAACTACGTTAATCTAGAAGTTCCGCTATGTTTTCTGTAGAGCTGTGGCTATTATCTGTTGCTGCCTTGATGCTGAGAAGAAAAGAACAAGCAGTGACCTCTTTCTGCAGTCCATGCTGACTAGAAAAAATTATCACACAAATAACTACTAATATTTGTTTGTTTGTTTGTTTTTTAAATCTTTACACTCTAGAACAAAACATTAGTAAAAACTTTCTAAAACTATGTAAGGACTATACTGACTTTTTTTGTATTTTTGAAACAAAAAGAACTAAGATACAATTTCCACAACCCTAGACCTGAAGAAATTGAATCCCATGGACAAAGATTAAGGTATCTTTCTGCTACTGCCTTACCTACTTCAAAACCATTCTCCACAATGTGAAAATCAGATGCTTAAAACTCATCAGTGACTCATTCCACATTACGCAAAGGATAAAGTCCTAAATCCTTAGTTGGTTTACCAAACCATCAGTTATCAGCCTCCACTCACAGTACCCCTTACCATCATCCATTTTGTTTGCCTTATTACACTTTAACTTCGTCAAACTGAACTTTCTTGAGTGTATACCGAATATTCCTTGTGCTATCCACTATCCAACCTCACCATATACATTCACTTGATTAAATCCAATGTGTTCTTCAGTTCTGATTTATAATTCCAAGGTGAAATCTTCCCTTAACCCTCAAATTAAGTGGTTCCCCCTTTGTGCTCTCATAATGTCAGGGCACATCTGTTTCAAACACTTTTATAGTGATATATTGAAAGAAGTGTTTCTCAAACTTCAATGCACATAGGAATTACATGGAGATCTTGTTAAAATGCACATTCTGATTCGGGGTGATGCCAATGCTTCTCCCTGTCCCCAGACTACAGAATGAGTAGCAGTCCATCTGTTTCACTAGACCCGAGGACAGGAACCTCAGAGCCCCTCTTACATTAGGCCTTGAATGAACAGCTACTGAATGAATTTAAAAAGCAGTAGAATCTTAGCAATACAATTTAATTTTGAAATACAAGCAGTACTTAAGAATAGCCATTAGTTTCCTGCCTTCCCTCCTTCTGTAGCTTGATATTCTCTTTTTTTCTTTCCCTTTATTTCAAAGTTCAGTGGTATCTGGAACTGCTCTCCCAATCTCCTCCTTAATTATCCATTCCTTTCATTCCCTGGAGTCAACCCTTGAGTCATTTTCAACTATAGCTCTTGTGTAAATGAAAAGAAAAGGGAGCCTGGGCAGCCAGATGAAGAAAAACAAACTCCTAGTCTCTTCTTCAGTCATCAGTTAGTTATTCTATTCTTCCTCCAGATCTCACCTCTCTGGACCCCAACAGACTATTTATCAAAGAAATCGCCAATACATGTCTAGACTCCTCTTTGGTATTGTAATGCTAAGAAAGTCATTGTATGAGTATTCCTCAGAAATGAAAATGAACCTTATATCAGTCATTTGTTTACAGAAACACTTGTCTTTTAACATATAAGTAGCAGCCCTGGGCTGCTTTGGGAGGCCAGGCAGGAAGATTGCTTGAGGCCAGGAGTTCAAACTGCAATTCAGCCTGGGATAAAGAGTGAGACCCTGTCTCAAAAAAATTAAATTAAATTAAAATTTAAAAAATACATTTAAGTAAAGACTTGATCTTGTTTTATTTATTTTTTTTTTATTTCATCTTATTGTTATGGGGGATACAGAATTGCAGGTTATATACGTTGCCCATGTACCGCCTTTCCCCCCAAGTCAGAGCTCCAGGCATGTCTGTTCCCCAGACAGTGCGCGTTGCACCATCATGTAGGTATATATCCCTCCCTTCCCCACCCCCACTTCCCGAGTCAGCACCTTCAAGTGTTACCATTCCCCAAACGGTGCGCAACGCACTCATTGTGTAGGTTGATCTTGTTTTAAACTTCTCTCTCTCTCTCTCTCTCTCTCTATATATATATATTTATATGTATGTGTGTGTGTGTGTAATTTTTTTTGAAATGCATACATGCTTATGACTCCAGGGAGAGAAGACATACAGTCGTTTTATTCCAAATGTTTATAGATGCATGGACTGCAAAAATGGAAAAATGAAAATAACACAAACTCCTTGTGGTCCCCTTACCACCTATATTCTCAGACCTTTGTCTCACCTACTATAGATAAACAATCTTGGAGAGCAGGCACTGTGGCATAGTGCATCCAAGGTAGAAATTGGTAAAAACGTCTCATCAAAAAATAATTTCCTACCAAGTGGGCAGGTTTTTTGGCGGTATAGATACTACTCTTCTCCATTAGGCTTACATGTATTTCTGAGCAGACAAAACCGTTAGGAAAAACACTGTTTATAGGCAAAAATGTGTCCCCAGACTTCTAAAAGCCACAGGGTGATTGTTCTATTAGTACATAAAAATCTTTGTTAGGCTTTCAGTTTCTTTATTGTCCAAAAGTACAATAAAAGGAAGAGGATTAGTTAGCTTGGATTTTAATGTAAAATATATGTCAATATATTTATATATGTGTGTATGTTATATATGTAAGATTGTATTTATATATGTGTGTATATGTATGTGTGTTCTATATGTAAGATTGATGTAGTCTGAATCTACCTAAACATACATGATGGATATAAAAAATGTATATGCATATATATAAATCTAATGTATACTTTTATCTATATATGCAGTTCATGTACGTCTGTGTGGGTATAGATATATACACAAACCTATATTTTCATTTCTTGTAATAAAGCAGCTAAGATGTAAAAGAGATCAGAAGATAAACTCTTGGTAAATGTATATATTTATCTATTAACAATATGTTAGATATGCTATAGATTTTGCAGGAAAGATAACATCCTCCAAATACCAAGAGAATAGGATGATTATATTACGGTATGAAGTCTAATAAATTGAAAGACATATCTGAATGATCCATGTTTCTAATTATCTGACATAGTGTTTGTTGTTAATAACTTTTCTGGAAGCCACAAACACAGCAGTGTCACTTAATTATGATACAGTCTACAATATAACACAATGTAGTTTTTCTACTACCTTTAAGATCACATAGGCAGCAGAGCATACTATAATGAACTGTCCTGAAGACTCAAAGTACAGTTTTCAGCAAATTTGCATTTGAGTATTCAGATTTTACAGTGTATGAAGTCTGACTTGAATGTGCTCTCCCACAGTAATTCTTATTTCAACATATTCACATTTTCTTTTTCCAATTGAAGACTATGTTAATAAAAAGCATATAGGATATTGAAAATAAATGGCCATAGTAAGCAAAGAACTACATGGAACCCCAAGGATCTTTCAGATGTGTTAATGATTTTTTGTCCAGCAGATTTCTATGCTGCAATACACATGTTAATAAGTATTTCACACTCCCCCAAGGTGCTCAGTGATGAACACACTAGCTCAGAATTATCAGCACACATTTATTCAATTATCCACTTGTAATCAAGAAAATATATTATTCTTTTTCTCTTGATATTTTGGTTCACATTGTCTAAGTATATGTTTAAAACACTAATAAAATTATAATTCACACATTCAATGCTTAAATAGGAAAAAATATTTTAAAGGCTCTCAAGTTATCTGTGATTTTTTTTTCTCTTTACTAACATTATTACCCTCTTGCTACTACATTTATCTTAATTAGAAAGAGTAGCAGAGGGTTTGGAAGATGAAAAAAGAAAAGGAAATGTTAAAGACTTCCTAATAAGGAATATCATGTTCAGTACTACCACTGATTATCATTAGTGGGAATTAGAAGGAGATTACTTAAATGTGCATCTATCTAATGCTATTTTTTAAAGGCTTAAGATACTTTACTTCAAATTTTAATTCAACAATATCCTGTGTCACTCTTTAAAAATTATAGAAACTTTTACAACTCATTTTTTTTTCATATCAAATGAAAACTTAACTGCTCCCTTTTGAAGTCAATGTGGAGTGTCACATTAATTCTTAGCCATAGGGCAACCGCCACCACAAAATTTAGTCATGAGTGAAAGGAGTGATTATAGGCCCCAGACCTCCCTTTCTTATAGTATGTACTTTAGAAAACTTGGAATTGTAAAGTCATCCTCTACCCCTTTCAGTTGTAAATCTTTTTCCAGCCTCTTGCCAGTTTTATATCCCAGAAATGTCATTCTCAAAGACCTGAGAGCCATCCCTTTGAAATGTAATCTTCAAGCAAGATAGTGCTCCTTCCAGGCTCTATGGGAGATTAGAAGCATAACTTTTATAGATAAGTGACAATTAGCAAACACAGATGGCCTAATCACATTGAGCAACTGTCCCTATGTAATGCCCTCTAATACAATACTTTTCCTCTAGCTCACCCTAGCGTTTAAAAGTTCTCCCACAAGTTCTGTCTCTGACACCTATTGCAAGTCTTTAATAAAATATTTCTTGACAGTTTAACTCCATCTAGTATAATTTTTAAGACTTTATTTAGACCCACAATTTACTGTACAGACTAAAGGAATCTGGATTAATGGCCATAGATTTTTAAAGTGGTTTGAATGAACATTCTAAGACATAGCAATGCCTGTTTACTTGCCATCACTTGCCTTACCCTTCTAAGCCATACCACTTTTCTCTCTACTTTTATCATTCATAATGGAAATATTCCTAAAATGTAGTAGCAAGCCTTCTGTTTTTTCTTCTCAGAATGAAAAATTTGTTTCTCAAATTGAAAATAGTTTGTGTGTGTACGTGATTAGACAAAAATACACATGTAGAAAATTCAAACAATGCAAACCATAGATTAAAGCAGTGTTCCCCAGCCTTTTAGAAGTCATTATTGCCCCGCTAAGGAGCCTTTTTAGATAGTTTTCCTACTCACTCCACTATGAGATTTTAATACCACAAATATATGGTATATCTGTTTATGTACTTTGGCCCTTTGGGGGTCCATAAACCATTGTAATATCTAAGATTTGTTCGCCCCTAGCCCAAGAACCAATTTTTGCACTATTAGGATGATATTGCATCTTTGAAAATACATGCATTAAAGCACAAAGTAAAAAATCATCTAAAATCCCATACCACAGAAGTGACTACTATTCACCTTTAGACAAATGTCCTTTTAGATATCTGGCTAACCATATTTTATATGCTTTCTTTTATTTGTTCTTGTGCTTTACTAACATAATGTAGACATGTTTCCATATTAATATAAATAGACATCATCTCTTTTAAGTACATACCATAATTTATTTTCTAATTTCCTGTGATATACATTCTTTCTTCTATTTTGTATTTTAAATAATGTTATGATGAACATCATGCCATATCATATTTGTGCATTTGATGTAATATCTTTAGAAATAATTTTTCAAAATGCAATTTCTGGATAAAGAGGCACATCCATTTAATTTGCTTTTACAAAAATTTCCAAAATATCTTCTCCAAATGATTTGCTAATTGACATTCTTTCATATCCTGCATGAGAATGCCTGTTTACAACACAGGGCATTATCAATTTGTTTAATCTTTGCCAAACTACAGACAAAAAGTGAACCCTCAGTATTGTTTTAATTATTTATTTTTGATAACTAATTGGGTTGAATTTTTTAATAAGAATATTGACAGAGTAATGGCCAGCAAATATATAAAGAAAATTGCTCAACATCTCTAATCATTAGGGAAATGCAAATCAAAACCACAATGAGATATCACCTAACTCCGGTGAGAATGGCCTTTATCAAAAAGTCCCAAAACAACAAATGCTGGTGTGGATGTGGAGAGATTGGAATACTCTTACACTGCTGGTGGGACTGCAAATTAGTACAACCCCTGTGGAAAGTAATTTGGAGATATCTCAAAGAGCTAAAAGTAGAAATACCATTTGATCCAGCAATCCCACTACTAGGCATCTCCCCAAAGACATCTGCACTCGAATGTTTATGGCAACACAATTCACAGTTGCAAAGATGTGGAAACAACCCCAGTGCCCATCAATACATGAGTGGATTAACGAAATATGGTATATGTATACCATGGAGTACTACTCAGCTATAAGAAACAATGGTGATAGAGCACCTCTTGTATTTTCCTGGATAGAGCTGGAACCCATTCTACTAAGTGAGGTATCACAAGAATGGAAAAACAAGCACTGCACGTACTCACCATCAAATTGGTACTAAATGATGAACACTAAGGTGCTCACATGGTAGTAATATTCACCGGGTGCTTCTCGGGTGGGAGTGGGGGTGGGGGTGGGTAAACTCACAACTAATGGATGCAGAGCGCATTGTATAGGGGAAGGGCACGCTTGTAGCCCTGGCTTGGGCGAGGCAAAGGCATTATACGTTTGTACCCCAAAATGTTTGTTCCCCTATAATATTCTGAAATTAAGAAATAAATTAAAAAAGAATATTGACTATTTGCATATTTCAGAAAAGATTTCCCTGATCTCGTAACTTTTAACCATTTTGCCTACTTTTTTTCTATTAAACGCATTGTCCAGAATACAATCACCATGTGCAATAGTTACTGTTTTGTACAGCCTTTAGGAATTCTACAGGACTCTGTGCCCATTCATTTCACAAGTTATTTTTGCTTCCTTATGAACTGATTCCAAGTATACATAAAGATTATGATAACTGTAGATACATTAATGTATGTGAGCTTATTATTTGTATATATGTTATGATTTATAAAATAAATTTTTTAATTTATGCATAGGTATTTTAAAAAAGCATTTAAAATAATTGCAGATCCTTAATTATCACAGACAAGCTAATTCTCTTTTATTTAAGAAGAGCTCTAATATGCTAATGTTTTCTTTTCATACTGAAATTTATAAATCTTCTCAGTGCCCTTCACTTCTCAATCACTTCTGCTCTATAGACTTTGAACTGAAATATTTATTTATTTCTTTTTGTCTTTATCTCTTTTGTAAAATACCATTAGGCTGAGAAAAATATAACACGTTTCCATGAAGAGGTACATCTTAAAAAAAAGAGATTTTATAGAAAGGTAAGAATCAAGGAGATAACAAAGAGTCAGAACACATCAGGTTAATATGGTCATTGTTCTAGTTCCAGTTAGGCTTATTCCAAATATTTTTAAGTGCTGATCATGTGAAGCAATACCTGTTCTCATAGCTGGCACATTGTTTTATACCATCTATTACCCATTTCTCCAGATTTCTTCATGAGAGTTGTTGCTGATACATTTAAATACTTTGTTCATGTAAATACCAACATTTTCCCAAATATTTTGGATATAATAATCTATATTTGGAAAGAAAAATGAAAGCCAATAATTATGCTTTAAATTTGATGATTTTTGGTTTAGAAACATCTACATAATTTGACAGTATTTCCTTAAACCTTACAGAGTTTACTTTAAAAAATACTCATCGTTTTAATTTATGCATTAGGTTTACAATGCATATTTTTATTCAGATAGAATTCACATAACAAAATACATTATTTTAACCATTTTAAAGTGTATAATTTAGTAGATTTTAGTGTATTCAAAGTGTCGTATAACCATCACTACTGTCTAATTCCAGAACAGTTTCATTATTCTAAAAAGAAGTACTAAACCTCCCAATTCCCCTCATCCTGCCCCCCACCTCATTTCCTGACGACTAATATACTTTCTGTCTCTGTGAATTTGGCTATTCTGAACATTTCATAAAAATAGCATTATATAATAGGTGGTCTTTTGTTACTAGCTTATCTCATTAGCATAATGTTTTTAAGGTTCATTCATTCTGCAGTATATATCAGTGCTCCGTTTCTTTTTGTGGCTAAATAATATTCATTCCATTATAAGGATATATACATTTTATTTATCCACTCATTAAATTGATGAACATTTATGTTGTCTTCACTTTTTAGCTAATATGATAATGCTGCTCTGAATAATTTGTGCATAAGTTTTTAGTATGAACATGTTTTAAATTCACTTGTGGATATACTAATACCTAGGAGTGGAATTGTTAGATAATAAGGTAATTCTGTTTCACTTCTTGAGGAACTGCCAAATTGTTTTCCACAACAGCTTTACCATTTTACATTCAGACATTACAAACCATAGGGTTCCAATTTTTCCACACCCTAGCCAACACTTCTTGTTCTCTGGATTTTCTTTGTGTTTGCTTTATTATTGTAGTAGCCATTACAGTGAGTGCAAGTGATATTTCATTGTAACTTTGTGCATTTCTTTTTAAATTGCTCAATTTATAAATGCATATATGGTTTTATAAATGGAATTGCTAATGTCAAAATTATTTAAACCATTTTGAAACATGCTATATATCTTATGGAGTGCTGCCAAAAGTTTGTGATGGTTCTGTATTACATTTATGAAAGAAAAAAACTTTCTGATAAAGTTGAGGATCTGACTGTATGTACTAAACTTTAACCTAAGTCACTATTTACAGCAGAGTATTTCAACCTCTAAAGACCTTTCCTTACTGAATTTGCAAAAGTAGTTTTAAAAGAATTGTACTAATAGATTTTTACACTAATGGAATGGTCACTTTGGCTTTTCAAGCCTAGTGTCTAAAGTTCTCAGAAAAGGGAAAAAGATCACACTTATTTATAACCTTTCTTGACATGAACTTCCATTAGGGGAAAAAAACACAACTTCTGATTGAAACATATATTTACATAATACCAGGATTAAAACCATTTTTTCAGGGCAAGCTAAACACATCTAGAAATTCCATTAACTCTATTAGGACTGATAGTCATGAAATATTTCTTTATGCAACATTTTGCTTTCCTGCAGGCAGGACAATAAAAACACAGATAAAACTAATTAAAACAATATAGGGGAAAGAGGAGTAGGAAAGTCACAGTAACAGTATATATTTTAGATTTTTCTTACTGATGAATAAGAATAACTTCTTTGGTTTTTGTTTGATTTGTTTTTTAAGCCAAATTTAGCAGTGGGAGATTGTATACAAACTTTAGTGACACTAATGTTAGTAAGTTCTGATAACCCACTACCTTTGGACCAGCCACAATCATTTCTTTGATTTGAATTATATTATAGGGATTTTAATCACTTTTCAAAAACCTTGCTCTGAATACTTTAATTTTAATAACAAAAATAAGCCTCTTCCTATCATTTTCTTGGGAATTCTTCTACTGGGGCATTCTGCAAAAGTTGCAAGTGTGGCTTTGGTTTTACTAAATACAGTCATGTTGCCCATATTTTAAAGTATCTAGCCAGCAGTTACGGCTTAACCAGCATTTGCCAAAGTTTTGAGGACTTCTGAGGAAAAAACTGCAAAAAAATACAAATATCTTATAATAATTCCCATATCCCCCCTTTTCTTCTTCATGTGTGTGGGAGACTCAGGCAGTGAAGGAGAGGAGCAAAAACCTCCTCTCCTCTTTGATTAGTTGAGAAGGAGAACCATCCTCTAGGAATAGCTAAACTTTCAGAGTTCTTAAGCTACTTGAGAGTGAAATTAAAATTTCCTTGAGTGACTGAAGGCAAAATCGTAAATTAGAGGAGTTATAATAGGGAAATAAACAGATTACTCTAAAAGGTCCCAAAGGAGATTCTAGATATAGTATTATTTTGGCATACTATGTTATTTAAAATTGCCTTTATGTTTGTCTCCACAAGGTCTGGCAACAAATAAATAAATAATAATGCCTTTATATTTGACTCTTTTAATAAAGTATATGTTATAATTTGTTGGATATTCTTGCTCTCAATTCTTAATAGCTTGCATGATAGCATGTCGTACTAGGTGACTTGGGCAGAAATTCCTCTGAGCAGCAAGCAGAACATTTCACAGTAACATTTTAAGACATATATAAAAATATTAAAATTTGTCTCTGCAAATGCAAAATTTTAAAGTAAGAGCAAATAACAAAATTATTTTATCTTTATTCTTTCCTACATGAACAGAAAGCATTTATTTGTGGGCCTTTTTATAAATGCTGGGATGCCTCTCTGCCCCCAAATCATAGTGTTTTTAATTTCATGATTGTAGATTGAGTCATTAAATTAAGTTTAACAATACATAGAAATTAATCATTATAACTGATACTGAGTTACATTAAAATAGTGGAAAGTTAGGACACAATTTCAATATGCGTGAGTATCCATTAGTACAATATAGTCATGTTATCTGCAGATAGAGACAGTTTCATTTCTTCCTTTCCCACCTATATGTTTTTTATTTCCTTTTCATGCCTTATTGCACTGGCTAGATCTTTCATTACTATGGTGAGTAAGAGTGGTGAGAAAAGACATCCTTGTCTTGTTCCTGATTTTAGGAAGAAAGCATTCAGTCCATTCACCATTAAATAGGTTAGCTGTAGGTTTTTTTAATAGGTGCTCATTATCATGTTAAAGATGTAGCCCTTTATCCCTTTGTTTTTATTTTTCGTAGTGTCCTTATTGTGAATGGGTGTTGAATTTTGTCAAATTCCTTCTCTGCATCAACTGATAACAATCATGTGATTTTTCTTCTTTAGTCTGTTAATATGGTGTATTACATTGATTAACTTTCAAATACTAAACCAGCCTTGCATCCCAAGAATAAACTCCACTTTGACCCGATGTATAATTCTTTTACATATCACTTAATTCCATTTATTAATACTTTGTTAAAGATTTTTGTGTATGTTAATGAGAGGTGTTTGATATCAGGTTAATACTAGCTTCATAAAATTAATTGGAAAGCATTCCAACCGCTTCTACCTTTTTTTTTTTTTTCAAAAGAGATTGTATAGAATTGGTTCTCCTCCTCAACTAATCAAAGAGAATTGGAGGTTTTGGTTAATTCTTCTTTAAATGTTTGGTAGAATTTTTCAGTGAAAACATCTAGACATGGAGATTTCTTTTGGGGGGAGTGTTTTAATTATCAATTCAGTTTCTTCAATAGTTGTAGGGCTATTCCAATAACTAATTTCATATTGGGTGAGTTGTGGCAGTTTGTGATTTTTATAGAATAGGTCCATTTCCTCTAAGTTGCCAAATTAATATGTGTAGAATTATTCATATTAGTCCCTTATTATCCTTTTGATGTCTGCAGGGTCTATAGCAGTAATGCTTGTTTCATTCTTCATATAGGTAGGTAATCTGTCTTTTTTTCATTATCAATCTTGCTAGAAGTTTGTCAATCTTATTGCTCTTTTCAAGAAACAGCTAATTGCTTCATTCACTTTCTCTATTGCTTTTCTGTTTTCAGTTCTGTTTATTTCTCTCTTGTCTTTATTATTTCCTCCATTCAGCTTGCTTTGGGTTCATTTTACTCTTCTTTTTCTATGTTTTTGATGTGGAAGCTTAGCATATTGATTTGAGGTTTTTCTTCTTTTCTAACTTATGCATTTAGTACTATCAAATTTCTACATAGTACTACTTTCGTGGCATCCCATACATTTTGATATATCATGTTTTCATTTCCATTCAGGTTTCTTAAAACTTTTTTTACTCATAGATTATTAACTAGTTTTTTTTTTGTTGTTGTTGTTGTTGTTTGTTTGTTTGTTCAAGACAGGATCTTGCTCTGTTATCTGAGTTAGGGTGCAGTGGTGTTATCATATAGCTCATTGCAACCTCCAGCTGCTGGGCTCAAGTGACCCTCCTGCCTGAGCCTTCCACATAGCTGGGACTAGAGGCTTGAGCCACTACACCCAGCTTATTTTTGTATTTTTTGTAGCGATGGGATCTCACTATGTTGCTCAGACTGGTCTCGAATTCCTGGCCTCAAGCAATTCTCCCTCCTAGGCCTCCCAAAGAGCTAGGATTGTAGGTGTGAGCCACTGTGCCCAGCCTATTACCTAGCTGTTTAGTCTCCGAATATTTGAAGATATTCCTGTTATCTTTCTATTATTTATTTCTTGTTTGATTCTATTGAGATCAAAGAACACACTTTGTATGATTTCAATTATTTTAAATCTGTTGAGGTTTATATTATGGCCATTCTGGCTATATGTTCCATGGAAATTTAAAAAGAACAGGTTTTCTGATGTCTTTGGGTGGATTATTCTATAAATAATGATTAAATACTATTGGGTTTTGATGTGATACCCAGTCAGTACATTTGGATCTCTAGTTCCTGAAGAATCTAGCCCTGTATATCATTGGTGCTTAGTAAGGGTTTGTTGAACTGCTTGGAACTCCCATATTGTTACCCTTATTCCTGTTACCATATGTGCCTCTCCTGTGGTCTGCTAAAATTTCCAGGAAAAGGACAAGCAGCTGGCAATGGACCCTGTAGGACTTAATTAGGCAGGTGACAGTGATAATTCTGCATAACAAACAACCCAAAGCTCAGAGATTTGCAATACCGATCATTTATTTCATGGTCAAGGGTCTAGAGTTTGGCTGTGTTTTAACTGATCTTGTCGGTGCTTGCCTATGCTCTATGGGCTATGCTGGATTCTAGATTTTGGGTTAGATTAAAATCTATTCCATATGTATTAATTTTGGGATGCATGCTGAAAAAGCAAAAGCTATCTGGAGCATGTTCTTCTTATAGCAAAGGGTATAAGCTCCAGGACAGCTGGCAGAAACTTGGAATGTCTGTTAAAGGCAACAGTGTCACTTCCACTTATGTTCCATTGTCCAAATCCAGTCATAGTAAAGTCCAAAGCTAATGTGTTGGATGTGTATGTTCTGCTTATTTCAGTAGGAGGCACTTCAAAATTGCATGTCAAAAGTCATGGATGTATATTACAGTGTGGAAGCAATTATTCAACATTCCTCTGACTTTTCAAATCTTTAGTACTTTCTACTTTTTACAGGGGTAAGGAAAATGAAAATTAACCCTCCACAGAAGAATTAACCCCCCACATGAAAATCCTTATTTGGATGGTAAACTATAAAGGATGTTTTCCTTGACATGCAGTTGTCTTATACATTATATTTTGGGGAATCTGAAGAAATAGCTTTAATAAATTAGTAAGAATATTCTTAAGAATATACTTCATACTACATCAAAAATAATGTATTTTTAAATTCAGGCTATATTCTCTGACTTTTTTGGGTTTTGAACTATAGGTAGGCATTTTATTGAGAGGATTTTTTTTGGAGGGGTATCCTTTTATAAACCTGCACAGCTTAGCTAAATAAAAACACTTTTTTTTTTTTTTTTTTGAGACAGAGTCTCACTTTGTTGCCCAGGCTAGAGTGAGTGCCGTGGCGTCAGCCTAGCTCACAGCAACCTCAAACTCCTGGACTCAAGCGATCCTCCTGCCTCAGCCTCCCGAGTAGCTGGGACTACAGGCATGCGCCACCGTGCCCGGCTAATTTTTATATATATATATATATATATATATATATATATTTTTTTTTTTTTTTAGTTGTCCATATAATTTCTTTCTATTTTTAGTAGAGACGGGGTCTCGCTCTTGCTCAGGCTGGTCTCGAACTCCTGACCTTGAGCGATCCACCCGCCTCGGCCTCCCAGAGAGCTAGGATTACAGGCGTGAGCCACCGCGCCCGGCCAATAAAAAGACTTAAATAGGGCTCAGTCACATCAATTTGATGGGGGGATGCACGTGTGTGTATTTGATAAAACGTTTGCATTTGTCATTAATTTTTAGAAGTTTTCAAAAGGTTTTGTGAATCATAAATTTATAAATTGTTTGGTACATCTCAGTTACCACAGAATCCTACCAGATGATATATGTTCAGGACTTTTCAAGTTACAACTTAAATTTACTTGAAGAGACCCAAAAGTTGTTAAAAATACAACAAAAAGAAAAAGAACTCTGGGGAAAATTTTTAATTTAAATTCAGAACAGGCATGTGGAAACTGATATTCCATGTATTCACAGGGTGACAGACAACCACCCTTACCTGTAGGAATAATGGCAATGGTTGTTCAGAGTCCATTCAGGATACTAATTGGGTTGCAGTTGAAGTAGTACTTTTAATGATATGGACACTTGTTTGCCAAGAATTGATCTGGGGCCACCAAGACATTAACACAGACTATTTAGCACAGAAGGAGCCAGTAATGACACTCAATCATTCCTTGTCAGATTGATTCGAATTCAAACCAGTAATTCAGAAGAGAGGGACCCCCTCATTAATAGTTTTCTTGGGTCAAGATCAAGAAAAATTAAGAACTGTTTTAAAAAATTATTTATGTTTGCAGGCATTCATGTGAATGACATTTGGACACAATTACCAGAACAAAATAAAAGCAGCTAAATTAGAATTCAATTAGAGCCTTTCCAATATTTGTCAAATAAAAAGGAACAAATTTCACTAAAGAAAATCAATGAAGGAGACAATTTAGAACATGCTTATTGCTATTTGACTTTTTTCAGTTGTAGGAAAGGGAAATAGTTGAAATATTGGCAGTAAATAGACCTTAAAGTTATTATTTTTCTTCTAATTTTCTCTTCCTTTATGACTTCTGATTACTTGAAATATGGCAATAAGCAATATGTAGGGAGGTTAGCATTGGATGGGATCAGTTGCTGTAGTTGAAATATTCTTCTCTACTGATGTCTGTGTTATGATTATTTTTTTACATCTTCCTTCAGTGTTAATTTGCCTCGTCTTCCCCTTTTCCTCTCATGATTATCTACTTTTGCAACTTTAATAGTGACCCTGCATGCCCTTCATTGGCCTCTCTTCCGAAGAACCCATCCCATATGCCCAGCTACCTACTGGAAATGTTCCCTAGGATATCTCCACGTTGCCTCAACATCTCCCTTCCCTTATTTTGCATCCTGTCCCCAAGTTAAGTAACCCAAATGAACTCATTGTCTCTTGATTTACTAATTAGTTAATTCTGGCACCTAAGGCAAAATCTCCATTATCTTTGGTATTTTTCTTGTCCTTTAACTTAAAAGCCTATCTGTTACCAGACCAAACTGGGAAGGAGGAATTGACATCCATGACTGGTTTCCAGAGTTTTACCTTTTTATTATTAATTATGTTAGTAGTCTTAGCTATTATCTGCTTCATTGTTCCACCAAACCTACCTGCTTCAAATTCTTACTGCCCAATGCCTAGGCTAAAAATGGTAAGCATGTGACACATGATTCTTGGAAGATATTTCATTTGACCTTGACATTCTCTCCTAATGTTCCTAGACATGGCTTTGAAATTAAATGGAGTGTCTCAGAAAGTCAAAATCAATTATAATAACAATGGCACAGTATGAAATTTGTCTGAAATCATGGCCTGCATTTTTGTAATTCCCTGTAAAACACTCTTCTTGCCTGCAGATACTTTCACTCTGAATATGTTATGCAAACGTCCATCAGATAAATGTATCTGAAGCATACTTCTCATTGTGTCATTTTACCATTCCACATGAATGTAATCATTGTCTGTTTATGCTGGGATGTGGAAATGTTTAAGGAGCCCTGATTAATGAATTAACATAATTACTGCTTCACAACTGTGTCCCTACAACTCATTGGTGCTAGTCTTGGAGGATCTGGTGGAAAGAATAGCTCTTCCCTGTGCAACAGACCTCTCCTTCTGCTGTTTGGCATGGATGTTTTCCAAATGATCCCACCTGCTTCTTTTATCCATAAAATTCTCAAATTTTCTGACGGCACCCTATTATTTGATTTTAGTGTGAGAATGGAAGGACTCTCGTATACAGTTTCTGTCATTTCATTGGAATTTCTTTGGGGAATAAAGTAAGATAAATAAATGTCCTTATTGTAGTATTTTATGGATTTTTAACATCTTTATATTGAAATAATTTTCAACTTAGAAAAAAGTTTCAAAAATAGTACATAGACCTTTGGTGTACCCTTTGTCCACCTTCTTCAAATTTTAACAACTTACATAATCATAGTACAATTATTAAAATCAGAAAATTAGCATTGAATCTAATTAACTAGTTAATTAATTAGTTAAATAATCTACAGATTAGTCCTGTTTTGTAAAGTATAATGTCCAACTATTAACATATTGACGATATTTATCCAAAGTTTTATTTTTACTTAATTTAAAACAAAGAAATTTTGCACTTAAAATAGTGATTAATCTTAATATTTGATAAGTAAAATAACAAAATACACTAAAATAATTTTTCATTCTATTTACATTTTCTTTTCTTTTCTTTCTTTCTTTTTTTTTTTTTTTTTGAGACAGAGTCTTGCTCTGTTGCCTGGGCTAGAGTGCCGTGGCATCAGCCTAGCTCACAGCAACCTCAAACTCCTGGGCTCAAGTGATCCCCCTGCCTCAACCTCCAAGTAGTTGGGACTACAGGTGTGTACCGCCATGCCCAGCTAATTTTTTCTATTTTTAGTAGAGACGGGGTCCCACTCTTGTTCAGGCTGGTCTCGAACTCCTGACCTCACATGATCCTCTTGCCTCCCAGAGTGCTAGGATTACAGGCGTGAGCCACCATGCCCAGCCTATTTCCATTAAAAAAAATTTTTTTAACATGATGTTTTTACTTGTCTAATTACTGTTTATCTTAGTGGACTATATTGATTGCAAAGAGCAATCCCTACCCTTATATGATCAGACCTTAGCAGGTTTTTGTTCTTTGCAACCTAAAGTTGAATATAGTAGAATCATATAGAAATCCTTGCACAGGAGCCAAAGTGTTATGTGTCTCATTCAAAGTGGAATGGAAGTGTGTTCTCTCTGTCCCTGTCTCTCTTTCAATCTCAGGAGTCACAACCTATTCAATATTAACTCACTGAATATTCAATAAGTTAATGACTTATTCGATACTAAGATTTTTTTTTTCTTCTCTCAGTGTTCTCTCTTATTCAAAACTTTCTGTTCCCTTAAAAATGGCCACACAATGGCCACCATAACCAAAGTAGATGATCTTTCAGCTCTGTTTTTCACCATAGCCTGGAAACTCCCCTTTGTTACTCTTTGTTCGTAATGAAAAAGAGGAATTGCTAAATCTTACTTGTTTGGGGAGGACAGGCCACAGATGTTGTGTCACAGGCTTGCATATAAATGCCTTCCACCCTTTAGGTCAGGTCCTTTCTTCTGACTAAACCAGACTAGTCTTTTCTACATAGCAACCACCTACCCCAAATAAAGTAACTTACATAATAATCATTCATTTGCTCACAGTTCAGTGGGGTCATCAGTTGGGGCTGGCCTCAGCTAGGATGGCTTAGCTTTGCTATACATGAGATCAGCTGGGTTCACTCCTATGTCTGGAACCTCAGCTAGCATGGCTGAGCTTCTCTTCCTATGTGTTCCCTCATCCTCAAGGAGGCTATTCCAGGCTCATTCATATATTGACAAAAGGGGTACCAGAAACAGCAAGAGAGAGCCATCCCAAATACATAAGTAATTTCCATGTCTCTCCTTGTGTTACTTTTGTTGATGTTCCATTGGCCAAAGCAAGTTACATGTCTAACCCCAGATTCAAGGGTTGGGGAAGTAGATTTTACCTTATGTTAGAAGACGTTGCCCCATCACATTGAATAAAGACATGTATACAGAGATGGAAGAATTTGTGGCCTTTTAAAAAATCTGTCACATCAATCTGGGGAAGTGTGGTGTTATAATGTAGAACATAAGGGGATATGGACAAGCATTTCCCCAACCAGGCTTGTGAATGAATGAGTAGCTTCAGAATATGGCTGACACACTGAGATCAACAGGGTGTTATACTGTATTCATATTGATGCAGTTTATTTTATTAATAACTATAATGATCTAAACAAGAGAGTCATGAAACAGGTTGAGGAAAGGTATATAAGTAAAAAGCACACACCTTATCTATAGTCAATCCTTTGATTTTAATCTAAGACTAGATAACAATGATTGAATACCATTGTCCCTGATGGCTGTTCTGTATTACAGACAAATTAATAATAAAAAGGTGGTGAACTTCCTAGTGTTAAAGAATCCACATTGCAGCCGGGCGCGGTGGCTCACGCCTGTAATCCTAGCTCTCTGGGAGGCCGAGGCGGGTGGATCGCTCGAGGTCAGGAGTTCGAGACCAGCCTGAGCAAGAGTGAGACCCCATCTCTACTAAAAATAGAAAGAAATTATATGGACAACTAAAATATATATATACAAAAAAAAAAAAATTAGCCGGGCATGGTGGTGCATGCCTGTAGTCCCAGCTACTCGGGAGGCTGAGGCAGTAGGATCGCTTAAGCCCAGGAGTTTGAGGTTGCTGTGAGCTAGGCTGATGCCACGGCACTCACTCTAGCCCGGGCAACAGAGCGACACTCTGTCTCAAAAAAAAAAAAAAAAAAAAAAAAGAATCCACATTGCAAAAAAGAAAAAAAAAAACACTGTCACTAATTAACACTAATAAAGTCAGTGCTGGAAAAATGGGAATTTACTCTAGCTTTCCTTTCTTCTTAGTGGCCCTAGTGGGCTGAAGTTGTACGTTTTTTGGTTTTGCTTGAAAATTGCATAGATACTGCCCACTTCGTGTTTTTTATAATGGGTAAATAGAATCAGTAAATTCACAGTAGCTGAAGTTTTGCTCTGTGGATATGGACAATCCATTTAAATGTAGTCATGTGAACTTCTATCTTCTGGAATATTCCTAAGACACAAATTTTAGAATTGGACACATCCATGAAACAGAGTTCTCTAATGAGGTCAGCAGGATGCCATACTTCTTTCCATGCACTAAAAGGTGCACCTTGGTTCTGAAAGACTTGATATTCTTTCAGAAAATGAACATTCCAGTCTTCACTCTGCTTAGATTCCTTCTCAGGGAGAGAATGGATCCCACTAGTGAGCAGAAAATCAATTGCTAACGTTCTAACCATTAGCTCCCTTTTCACCAGCAGGGTCTAGCCCTTGCTGTTTCTGAGTTAGGAGTTTTATGCAGTATACAGAAATGTCCTTATTTTTAAAAATAGAATTGCATATAGAAATGTGTTTTCCTCAGAGATAGTTGTTGCCAGAGAAGACCTACAAGGAAGTAGACCATAATTGACCTCTGCCTGACCCATTATATGGCTGTATTTAGATTCTAGTCTCCATAAAATTATTGCAATAGCTTTGTATGTTGAAAATAGCTATTTAAGTTCATTTGAGTGAAATACTTCAGTTATTCTTTGTCCTGGTTCAGTCATATGAGCCCCGAAAAGCATGTGTCCTAAAGGGTTTGAGTTCTGAGTTAAGAAAGGACAGTACTCCTTTGCTTTCAAAGGGGACCCTTTACCATTAGAAAATTTCTATAATGAAGTTGCTGTTTTTAAAGTATCATTTATTAATTCCAAAATCAACTTGAAAATAACTTGAGAACTTTTTAATAATCCCAGTATATTAATATCATAGAAAACTGTTTCAACTGAGAGAAAATTGAACTAGAAATAACTATCGAGTGAATATTACTTTTAGTTTGAGATAACAGTTGAAAACAGTACCAACTATTCCAAAATTTATAAAACAGTACCAAGTGATTTTCAAGATTTTTTGCCCTGTATATCTTTTTTCATTGTTAATAATTTTTGTTACATAATAATAATAATTTATCATTTATTGAGCACTTTTTTATTGTTTTATTTCAGCATATTACAGGGGTATTAATGACAAATGTTTAAGTTACTTATATTTAGGTTACTTTGCCCCACCCTAGTCATAGCTTCAAGTGTGTCCATCCCCCAGACGGTGTGCACCGCACCCATTAGGTGTGTATATACCCATCCCCTCCTCCCCCCCACCTGCCTGATACCTGATGACTGTTACTACTATATGTGCACATAAGTGTTGATCAGTTAATACCAATTTGATGGTGAGTACATGTGGTGCTTTGCCCTGTATATCTTTTTAATTAAAAAACTTACTTTGAAATTTTTGACCCTTCAAAATAAAGGTATATCTTGAAAAACAAAAAGAGCAATGTGGTTAAACATTGAAGAATTGTGAAATGTTAAAAGCCTCCCTGGTGAGTGTGTACTTAATTTTATTACATGTGTGAGAAAAACAAACAAAAACTATAAATTTTTGATAGACATTTTTATAATTTATTTTTAAAAAGTCATGCTGCATATTCTGTCTCTTAAATCAAGGTGTATCAGACAAGACTTAGACTATTCTGTTTAGAAACTACTAAGACCATTTTTAGGGGGAAAAAGACTAGTACGTGCTGTATTAATCATCTAGAAATAAAAACCAGCTTCAGTTCTGATATTTCCTAAGATTTGATTAAACCATATATAGCCAGTATAGTCTCGTGACTAAGGGACAGCACACATTCTGATTTCGGGTAGCAGTTTTCTTTCTGTGAGGTGAAACTTAGAGAGAATGCTTTTTTAGGGATAGCAATGCACCTAAAAATTTATTTCAGTGAACATATTAATCATCATTTAGCAACATACAAGTAGTGGTACATACAATATGCTCTGGGAGAAACCAGTTATACTTTCATGGTATAGCCATTTTCTCAAGAAAGAATGCTGAGTCTCCTTTAAAATGGCCTCAGAATATTTAAATTAGTGGTGTGCTGAAGCCAACTTGTACCACCTCAGAAAAGCCTGGTAAATGATACAAATCACTGCCCCCTCACCCCAAAAAAAGAGCTGTTAAACATTCAGCAACACAACACTGAATTTTAGACTTTAAACATTTTTAAAACAATTAGGTTCTACATGATTTTATTTTGAATGAATATCTTTTCATTGTTCTTACTGTGGACTCTCAGTTTAAGTTATCAGAATCAACTAAGCATTTAAAAAAATCATTTATCTTAAAAACATGATCCATCTGTCCTTGTGCATATTTGCTGTTACGTCAAATTGTAACTCCTTTTAGAGTTTCCATTGATGTACCTGCATTTTGATTATTCCAGTGTGTGTGGAAACCCTTTTTACTCCCCCAAAGATAGATGCTTTATCTTGCCTACAAAAACAGAATTTCCAGTTGATTAGTTTTTATTGTAAAGCTCCCTTTTACACTTTTATATGGAGACAATTATATGCACCTCATGTTTTTTTAAAAAGAATGTTTAATTAATTGTTTTCCAAAAAGAAGCAAAATAATTTATTTCCTCAAAAGAGGGACATGAATTTCAGTATTTATCCATGAAGTTTATATATGTATTGTAATTGTCCTAGAAACACTTTTCACAATAAGATGTCTTTGTAATTATGCACCTAGAATAATTTGGTATATAAAGCACTGATATTAAAGAGTGAACAATGGTTGTAGGTCACAGATCTTTGCTTTAGCATTATTTGTTTTACTGCAGGATTCAACATAAGGCAGGTGTCTTGTCTCATGAAGTTTATTATAGCAATTATTAGCAAGAGCCCTTATCCCATATTTTAGCTTATAGTCTCCAAACTTAAAATAGTTTTATTGAAAGAACTTCCTCCTTTGAACTCTAATAACATAATTTTGTTATAAAAGGTTATCACCCTGCAATATAATTGTTTATTTGCTCATCTGCCAACTTCTCAATGACAGAAACCATATTATATATTGCTATAAGAGATTGGGTGTCTGGCATGGAAAAGTCACTCAATACCAATTTGAAGAATACATGAATAAATATTAAGAGCAAGGATTGGTGGTATAAATAAGAAATCCAGTCATTAATAAAAGAGTATACTTGAATAGTGTACTCAATACTTGAGTACTTGAATAGTGAGGGAAGACTCCATTGCATTGGTAGGACTTTCAGAAACATTGACTTTATAAATGGAAAGGGCAGGAAAGTGGGTTGGGTAGGGGAAACTGCATGAGTAATTGTGTTGAGATATAACTTCGAATGCATTTGAAGTTTAGTAATGGGCCAGGTTGGTTAAAGCCAAGATTCTCAGAAGTTAATTCTGGAGAATTGGAGTAACACCAGGTCATGGGGGAAATTGAAAGTTTATCCTGTTGGTCATGGGGAACCACTGAGATTTTGCTAAAAGACCTGATTTAGAAAAATTCTTCTGAAAAAGATTGTGACAGGGGTGAAATTAGAGTTGGAGAAGGGTGAGAAAGCCTGGACTATTAGACAGTTAGTGCCATGAAATTCACTGCTATTTAAATGTACCCACAGTCTCCATGTCCAAATGTAAAAAATCATCCTAAGGCAAAATTACTCCCAAATACTAAATTGTTTTAAACTTTCTTCCCAGAAAAAAATACTTCTAAATTTTATGTCCATACTGGGGTTGGGTATAGTAAAGACTTTCAATTTCATCACTAGTCAATACAAATCTATTGATTGGAACAGTCAAAAATGTGAAGAATTAGATTCTAAATAATTTTAAATATACATATATACTAATATTTACTGAGACTTTTTGACAAACATAATACAGAATCAGAGTCATGAAAGTAAATGCAAAAGAGAGGGAAAATATGCAATGGGTGGTTCAGGTATTTCAGTTCTCAGAGGGAAATGGGAATAGCTAACAAGTACTACATAATAGGTGTAGAACTTGTCATTTACAGGTGTCTTATCTAGGGCTGCTACAAAAAAATACCATAGACTGGGTGACTTAAACAATGAAGATTTGTTTCTCACAGTTCTGGAGGCTGGGAAGTTCAAGATCAAGTTATTGACAGATTTAGTTACTGGTGAGGGTCAGCTTCCCAGCTTATAGACATCTGCCTTCTCTCTTTGTCCTCACAGGGCAGAGAAAGAGGGCTCCAGTATCTCTTCCTCTTTTTAAAGGATACTAATCCCATCATGAGCACCTGCCCTCATGACCTCATCTAAACCTAATTTTCCCCCAAAGACCCCACCTCCAAATACTAGCACATTGAAAGTGCTTCAGTATGAATTTTGAGGGAACATATTCAATATATAACAACAGATATTGTGTTATTTAATATTTAAAACAATCCAATGAGAGGTACTATTCTTCACATTTTATAGATAAGGAAACCAAGATAGAGATGGATAAAATACTTACCCAAGATCAATGTCTATGGGGCTGGGAGTTTGAGAAGTGGGCAGGATTTAAATCTAGATTCCCAGGAACAATGTTTTTAACCCATTCTCTGAATCAAAGTAGGGTATTGACAGTTTAATGAGGATAAGGTAGCAGATATGTGTAAGTATGAGTGTGTGAATGTGTTTGTCTATCTGAGAGAATGAGAGAGTGAGAGGAAGGGAAAGATAGAGCATAAGGAATAACAGGTACGATAGTAATTTACTACTCTCACTCTGATGTATGGGTATTCTGTTCTAGAGATGTAACTAAAAGGAATAATTTTAATCTGATTCTTTTAAGCATGCCCACCAGGTAGTCATTTTGTAGACTCCCACAGCTCTTGTAACAGTATATCTAGACGTAAAAAATGTCTTGTTAAATCTATATTGGACACTATGGGCAAAGTGCTACTGGTAATGCATCCTTTTTCTTCCAGGAATCTGCCCCTAATAGTGAAGAAACATTTCACAATGTTGACCAATAAAGAAACCTTGTTTTAAACAAGAGTAACTTATGCATATACATGCATACAAGCACACACACATCCACAGAATAAAAGGAGGAATAATCTTATTTTATAAAACAATTTAATTATGTTCCAGTGTTCTATTGAAAATAAGAAAATATTTAATTGACTACAATAAAAAAGAGGAAAGAAATTAAAAATGAACAGAAAAAAATAGGGGAAGAAAGCTATATTGAGGAAATTCTCTTGACAGTCAATATTATTTTTAGCTTTCCTAATTCTCCTTCCTTGATAATATCAGCAGTTTTACTATCATAATCTTAATGACTTTGGAAATGCAAACAGGATAGAAAGTGTGAAAATAGAAAGGAAAATTTCTAATTTTTTGCTTTTTCTTGAAGCCTTGACAAAGTCTATTTTAACATAATGGAAAGATATGTTATCAATTAGGAACATTTAGCTAATGTTGGCACAAAAAATATTTCAATAATTTACAATATAATACATTCTGTGATGGCAGCAGTGTACTGACATGTCTTAAAATAGTGTGAAAGGTTTTAAAAAGATTCCAGAAGAAGAAGGTACACATGTACACACACACATGCAATTCCAACTATCTGCAAAGGGCCAGAGAGTAAATATTTTAGGCCTTTACAGGCCACATGGTATCTACTGCAGCCACTCATCTCTGCTGATGTTGTGTGAAGGCAGTCATATACAACATGTAATTAAATGAGTGTAGTTGTGTTCCATTAAAATTTTATTTCCAAAATAAGTAAAGAACTACGTTTTGCCCACAGGCCATAGTTTGCTGACCCCTGATCTAAAATATATTCATATATTACATATAGAGGGATAGCTTCTACTAGCAAGCAGTAGTAATGGGTGTATGCATAATTTTAAGCCCTTAAATAGCTAAAATCATATCAAATCATGCAACCTTTTTTAAAAATTGAACATTTATATATTTTATACTTCATCTGATACAACTCTTCCTATTAATATTTAATTCAAGTGAACATTGTTAAAATGAAGTGGCATCTTCATATTCAAAACTGCTTCAAATATATTCATGCTATTCTGTGCCTTAAATAGAATCTGTGAACAATTCTCATAAAATAGGTCCTGAATTATGTTAAATAAACTTGGAAAATAATTGCAGAATATTACTTACCATTTACTATACATGATTTAGCTTAACTAAGGTGCCAGTATTTGTGTATGATAGCAAGTTAGGTGGTGGTGGGTTGGTACTTACCTTAAGGAGTCACAATGACACTAGCAATTAGTCAGAAACAGTTCAAAGGAAGCAAGTGGAAAAAGATAGGAGAAATTTAGTTAGATATAAGATAGAAAATTGTTGCGTCTTCCTATGACTAATAGAAAAAAAAGAACTATAGTAGTTTTTTAAAAGCATTTTAATCAGTAATTTTACAGATTTCTGGGATATTGAATTGTTTCATGAATTAATCTCTATGGAATCATTTGTTCTTATTTAGGAATTTGAATTTGTTCTCTATCTCTCTCTCTATATATATACACACACTCATATATATGTTCTATGTGGCTCTATATGTTTTGTCCCATTAGATACACTGGAACACATAGCTGTTAAAAAATTATTTGTGAAACAGAGTCCCACATTAAAAACAGTTCCCATTTTTGTTTGTCATTACTCAGAACAAAAGAGTATTCGGTGCTTAAACAAAATAGAAACATAATTTTAAAAATAGACAAGAAAACAAACTTAATAAATATGATTTTCCCATTAGTCCTGTAATTTATTTTAATAAGAAAGGAGTACAAGTTTCAATGTAGCATTGTTCTGAGGCCTTTACGCATATCAGGATCTTGATTAATATTTGTCATGGAAAAAGTTTTTCAGTTAGTCAAAGTCAAAATAACAAAATAAGAAATATCCAGTAAATAAACATAACCTAAAAGTTTTGAAATTAAGATTACAAATGATCTCATCATGTGTCTAAAATCTATTATTTCTAAAGTGGGTAAAGCTATCATTATAAATAAAGCAGCATTATATGTACTTTTCTAAATATTAAATTGTTTGCAGTATGTGCATATAATGTGTTTTACTTAAGAATGTGCCTGTCATATCCAGTTCTTTCTCTGTAGGTTTTAGATTAGTTTTTAGAGCTGACTCTCACTTAGGTCTAGGCAGAAAATTATTGGTGGAAAATGTGCTCATTTCATTACATTACATGTGTGGGTAATATATTGCAGCAAGTCATTTGGAAAATGTCTCTTTGGGATGGCAGTCCCCTTGAAACTATTGCCAGGGAATATATTTATCTTTTATTTAATTTATTAGAAGACAATTTGGGGAGGAGTTTTGTGACTTAAAAGTTCCAGAAATTCTATCTAGCAATACAAAAATCTGATGTATATTTTTCCTCATGAATGATCTAACTTTGTTACCATTTAGTTTTAAAATGCTTTAGGACAGGGATCATCTTTTTCAGCTCACTGTGTACGTGGATTTTTGTTTGTTTCATTCTTACTTGTATCACAAGTGCCTAGAATAGTGTCAGGCCCAGGATAGATGCTCAGTAAATACTTTTGAATGACAGGACTAAGCTTTACATTGTCAGCAGAAACTTAGAACAGTGCCATGGTGGGTGCTCAAAAAGTGCCTATTAAATTAAGAGGAAGGAGCAATTATAAATAAAAAACTACTATGCCACTCCCCAAAATGGGTCTCAGAATTTGTCCTTGAAAAACCATGAAGAGTATCCTGAGAGTTAATACAGATTTTCTTTCTCACATAATGGGAAAATGAGTGCAATCTAAATGCTGTGAGAATGTTCTATCCTTACTTAATATTGTCTTTATGACCATTACTTTAAAGGGAGGAAATAAAAGGTACTTTTACTTCACATGCCTATATGTGAAGAAAAATATACTTTTGGTTTACATGTATTTATGACTATATGATCATACTCTAGGAAGTCATTAACCAGGAAAAAAATTCCAAAAAGCATAAATACTTGGATTTTCTTTGTTATTGTGTTTGTAGTGTACTTTCAACATTAGTAAGCAGTTATGAAGAGAACAACCATTACCAATTACTATAGCCACAACATTACACAGGGAGAAATAATAAGATCGTTGACCTTAAAATGAGTGTAAGATCATCCTCAGTAGCAGATCACAGTCCAATAGCTCTGAACTCTGGCTGCACGTTAGCGTCACCTGGAGGAGATTTCAGAAAATTTTATTACTGGATTCAGACCCTGCCTGCAGAGATTCCCCAGAGGTGTCTGGACATCTGTAATTTTTTTTAAGCAACCCAGATGATTCTATTGGGCAACTATGGTTGAGAAGTCTAGTAGTTTTCAAATTTTTTTTCTCAGATAATCCTAAAGGAATGCTAAAAAACTGTGTACTCTCTGCCATATTTTAAATATAAAATGTTTCATCATATATTTAAACAGTTGCAAAAAATATACACTCCTTTGCATCATACATGTGCTCTAAATACACTTTTGCTGAAACTTTGAACCTGGATATTTAATTCATTTGACTTATGGGATATGTCCTAAGATAAGATAAAGACAGAGCCTTGCCCTGAGTTTGTTCCTCAGATGAAATAAGGGTGTGTCTCTTTCAATATTTTCTTTAAGATGCCCTGTATGGATTATCTCAAATGACCAATGCATTATTAAATGGCTCTTTTGTTTGATGCCCTGCAAGTTTTTACTCCCTGGAGCAGCATGCTTTGATAAGATTTGCCATAGTGAGGTATGTCTTTCTTCTTGAAAGTAAAAAAAGAGTGATTAGGAAAGAAGAGAGGCTGATCATAGGCACATTATCAGATCAATTTTAGATATATCTGAGAGCTGAAGATCTGGAAATAGAGTCCCTTAAATACATCCATGTCTGTGTACTCCTTGAAAACTCCTCAAATTGTAGTTTGCATACCCCAGTTGGAAGGTTTAAACTTGGAGCTGGTAGTTTGGGAAGACAGAGAGACTATTGGACAGGCATGAAAATTGGTCAATCCCTGGCTGACTCCCAGAATTATCCAGGAAATTGATTTGTTGGTTGGGAATGAGGTATTTTAAATTAGGGCCATGTGTGTACCACATATCAGAGCAAAATAGAGGTTCAAAGCTAAACTGACAAGCAACAATTTAAGCACAGATTCATACCAGCAAAAGGGTAAGAGTGGGAGAAAAAACAGAATGGTAGCCAAGAATCAACAGGAAAAAATTCTGAAGGGTAAGGGAAGATGGGAGAATGAAGTAGATAAATTGTTCAAAAATCAGCAATATCATGGAGAAGAAAAGAATATGATAAACATGACTAGACCATCAATGAGAGATACCATCACCAAAGAGGTGACAATACGTGAGGCATCTCCCACTTAAAAAACTTTTCATGTTTTCCCTTTAAAGTAAAAACAACTTCTTATGCATAATAGATGGACACCTTTAAGCGATAGCAGGAATCTGGTATTTCCATCTTTTTGGTGTAAAAAGTGGAAGGCTGGAAAGAATGGGTAGATCCTGATATCTGAAGTACAATGAGTGCACAGAAAATGCACTTCTGTTCACTGAAAAGCCATACAGCATCCAACTATAGATGGGATTGGCTGGAAATACATGACCACAGCTAATGACACTTTTAACAGATCTTTTTTCACTGAAATAATTTTTAATAAAATCTTTTACAGAGACTTCTTTTTCAATACATTTCCTTGGTTCTTGTTTTAACCCAAACAGAGTTTCAACGGTTATCTCTTGAATAACTGAAAGCATGTCTTTAAGCTTTAAGTGTTACTTGAAATCTTAAAAGAGGAAGATTTTTTCCAACTCAGTGAGATTATAATATACACTTCAATGACTTTTTCTAAAAGAAAAAGAAGTAGAGTGTTAATTATTAATTATATGAAAGCATTGAAGCAAAGGAACTTTTATCTGGAAAGCCTTCACTCTTTAGCATCAAAATAAATGTATAAATTCTATGGTATTTAGGGGAGGGTATTTTAAATTGCCCCTAACCCAGGCCGGGCGCGGTGGCTCACGCCTGTAATCCTAGCACTCTGGGAGGCCGAGGCGGGTGGATTGCTCAAGGTCAGGAGTTCGAGACCAGCCTGAGCGAGACCCCGTCTCTACTAAAAATAGAAAGACATTATATGGACACCTAAAAATCTATATAGAAAAAATTAGCCGGGCATAGTGGCGCATGCCTGTAGTCCCAGCTACTCGGGAGGCTGAGGCAGTAGGATCGCTTGAGCCCAGGAGTTTGAGGTTGCTGTGAGCTAAGCTGACGCCACGGCACTCACTCTAGCCTGGGCAACAAAGTGAGACTCTGTCTCAACAAAAAAAAAAAAAAAAAAAAAAAATTGCCCCTAACCCAGAAAACTAGATAAGAGTTACTGCAAAAAATCCAAATATTAATTTAATTAAGTAGTTATCCAAAATGTTATCATAGACATATATAATGTAAGTTCACACTTGAGGCCCTTACATTTTTATATTGCATTGCATTTGTCTTTTTAATTAAGAAAAAACAGTTCTATTGCATTGCCATGGGGTTTTTCATTTAATTTCCCATTTTAAAGTAATTTTATTTCTCGTTTTAATTTAATTAAAAATGTGAAAATTATTAGAGGAAAAAAGTCAAAGAAAATCCCGAGTCATCACTCTTTCCTTCTTTATTTATTCATATCACTGATGAAAGTATGTCTAGAAGAAACCACTGATACTACTAAGTGGATGAGCATGAGCCTTTCCAAAATTATACATTAGACAGAAAATAAAATGTATTCATTTCTTTCAAAGGCAATTGAAGACTGTGAAAATTAGAGTTTACTTACTTTGAGGGAATTAACAGAAAACAAACAACCAAAATATATCTTTCCTTTTTGACAAAATTCCTAAAAATTGACAATAAAATTTCTTATGTTTAGAAGCCCTTGTCTACCCAAAAAGAGAAGGAATTATTTGCTGCATAAGCCTGGAGTTAGGACACTTTCCAACATCTTCTACTTTAAGTTGAATTTCATTAAAATATTTTGTTGCAAATTTTTGAAGTGGTATGACATCTTGCTTTTTGGAAATCCCAGCTTTAGGGAATGAAAGAGGTAAACAGTATTTGAATTATAATCATTGTGCAAGCCAGGGCAAGTTTTCTGGGGTGGGAGTGCAGAGAGATAAGGGTGGGGAGTAGTGGTCATGGCTAACTGCTAGAAAACTTACAATGATGCCATCCAGTTGGGTAACATGTGATTGGATATGGGCTAAGACTTTGATTGAAGGAAAGTAGTTTACCTGGAAGTGTTCCAACAGGAATTTACCAGTCATAGGCTTTTTGCCTAAAACATTTTAATGATTAACAACTGAGAACCAAAATAGAAAAAAAGAAGAAATGCATAATTTATTTATTTATAAAAAATTTTATTGAACATCTATTAAGTGCTACAATCTGTGCTAGATGCATATGATACAGTAGCAACAGCAGCCAAAAACATGACACTCAAGGTTAGCAGATTGCAAAGCAGGTTTATCTCTTAAAGAGGCCTCAATGCCTTCAAGGCTTTAATTCCACCCACTCTTTATTGACCTTTTCAATAAAAGGTCAATTTTGGTTAACTCATTTTGGTTAACAAAGAGGAATGAAAGAATGTTTCTAAGCATATTTTTATCACTACACAGGATAAAATATATTTCTAATAATACTTGAAATTGCACTAAAAATTGTTTTACAGAAGAATCCTGAACCCAAGCCACTCCATTAAAATAAAATTTTATTATGCAATTTATACCAGCTTTTATTTGCCTCTATTCTGAAAAGTTCAGTCATATGCCATGAATATTTTGTTACAGTAAGTTAGGTAATTAACTCACTACCATTTGAATAATTAACTCAGCCTCCTGAAGTATGGATCACTGCCAAATTGATACAAGGGGAGTTGTGTACAGCAGGAGTTGCACTACTTGAACAGTCAAGTTCCTCGCACACAGTGTTCATATGGGTCCTGGGACTATGTCAGGTAACACTGAAGTAAACAATAGTTGCTGATTATATGAGGGTGAGATTATATTATAAAAATCCATATTTTAAATATTTTCTTTTTATTGGGACATGTAGATATAATAATTAGTCTTTTCCTGATCTGTATGGTCTAGATGAGGGGTCAGAAAACTTTTTATATAAGGGGCTAGATAGTAAAATGTTTTCAGTTTTGTGGGCCATGTGATCTCTGTCACAACTACTCACATTCATGCCATTGTAGCATGAAAGCAGCCAGGAATACTAGTAAGTGAATGAGCGTGGCTGTGTTCCAATAAAACGTGATGGGGTAGATTTGGCCTGTAGGCCATAGTTTGCCAAACACTGTCTAGACAACATAAAGATTCAAAGGAGGAAGATATGGTGTCAATTTGGGGCAATGAAAAAGTATTTCATCAAAGAGGGGACATTTGGGGTCATTCTTAAAGGCTGGGAGAGTTGTGATCTTAGATCGTGGAGTGATTTTTAAAGGGAATGTGCATAGTTTAAGAAGCAGAGTTTTTATGAACATCAAGCATTTTGTAATGGCAGAAATGTAGGCTCTGTATAGAGGAGTAACTCTCTAGGTGAGGCAGGAATATAGGTTTGCTCATTTTTTAAGTTTTCAGTGCTAGAATGAGGAATTTGTACCTAATTTGATAGGTAATGATAGACCATTCAATAGTTCACATCACAGAGGGATTTGGTAGAAACCACTTTGGAAGATAGTCATACTAGGGATGGTATGCAAATAAATTAGAAAAATGAGGGACTGTAAACAAAGGAATAGGTTAGAAGAGTATGGTAATAGCTTAGAAAGGAGATAAAGAGGGCTCCAGCTTAGTTGGGCAAGAGAATTTGGAAATAAGGGGCTATTGAAATTAGTTTTTAAAATTATTTTAAAATTGACAAAATATTGTATATAATTATTTTGTACATGATGTTTTGAAATATACATACATTGTGTAATGTTTAAATCTAGCTAATTTATATAAGCTTTATCTCATATATTAAATACTTATCATTTTGTGATGCGAACACATAAAGTCTACTCTCTCAGCAATTTTCAAGAATACAATACATTGCTATTAACTATAATCATCATGTCGTACAATGTGTCTCTTGAACTTCTTCCTCCTATCTAATTGGAATTTTGTATCCTTTGACCAACATATTCCTGCCCTCTCCCCTCAGTTCCTGGTAGCCACCCTTTTACTCTCTGCTTGTAAGAGTTCAACTTTTTTACATTCTACACGTAAGATCATGAGGCATTTGTGTTTCTTTGCCTAAAACATTTGAATGATTAACAACTGAGAACCTAAAATATTCTGAAGTCCTAGCCCCATCATATGCACCTGTACCTTTAACTGGGCCTGCCTAGTTCCTGTTTCTAGAAAACTATTCAGTAAAATAGCTGTCTTCTCTGAATCCTGTCTTCTTGCTAAGTCATTACCTGGGAACTAGAACCCTGCCTAGATTCCTAGGTCCCAAGGTCCCTATTACAAGCCTTACTATCTTGTAATATTTGCCTCCATGGATTTTTATGTAGCAGAATCAGCTTCCCTGACATCTGTTTATATCTCCTTACCTGGAGCCTAGTGCATCTTGGATTTTTACTTCAATCATCACTAGAGACGTTCATATTTGCTGGTTCCCGTTGTACTAACCCATCATATTGATCAATAGCAGTCAGACCTGTGGTTGGGTAATTTCTACCTGCAACTATTGTGTTCCACTATATCAAATAAATATCATGTCTAATTTCTATTTACTCCAGCCTCTTATAAGCAACTACCCATACCACAGACCTGAATACTGAGTTATACCATACTTTAGCTCTTTTTTAATACTGTGTAGTAAGAATTATAGACATTTGAACTACTTCCACTTGTATGTATACAATAGCAGTGTGTGATTTGTCTGTTAAGATTACTATAGACAATTAGAAATCATATCCAGAATAGTTTACAGTTGGTACAGCCTGGTTATTGACCCATCAAAAGAGTCATCAGACATAAATAACTGCTTGCCTACCAGTTAGAAATATCAGCCCTGCCTGTGACACAGAAATAAATCTTCACAAGAACACTAGATATAAGAGCTAAAACCATGAACTGTCTAGAAGAAAAGATAAGAGATAATTTCTGTGACCTTGGAATGGGCCAAGATTTCTTAAATATGACACAAAAAGCATGAACAGTATAATAAGGTTTATCAAAATGAAACACTTTTTTCCTTCAAGAGATATCATTAAGAAAAATCAAGCCACAGACCTGGGAAAAGTATTTTCAAAATATAGATCAGATAAAGGGCTTTTATCCAGAACATAGAAAATGTATATACAGCTCGATAATAATAAGAAAATCACATTTAAAAATAAGCAAAATATTTGAATAGACACTTCATTAAAGAAGATATACAAATGACTAAAAAGCACATGAAAATTTGCTCAACATCATTAGTCATTAGGGAAATGCAAATTAAAACCACTTTGAAATACCACATCGCACCCACTAGAATGGCTAAAATCCAAAAGACAATACTAAATATTGGCAATGAGGTAGAGAAACTAAAATTGCCACGTATTGGTGTGAATGTAAATTGGTATAGCCACTTTGGAAAATAATTTTGCAGTATTTTGAAATGAATAAACATACTGTAGATATACTATATATACACTATATACATATATAACTATATATAAACATACTGTGTGTGTGTATATATATATGTATGTATATATATATATATATAACCCAGCAACTCTATACCTAGATATCTACCCAAGATAAATGAAAACATATGTCTATATAAACACTTATAATTTAATGTTCCAACTAGCAGTATTCAGAGTAGCCCCAAACTGGAAACTCTCCAAATGTCCAACTAGTGAATGGATAAACAAAATATGGTATATGCATACAATGGAATTCTACTCCACAAAAAAGTAATAAACCACTTATACATGCAACAACATGAATGAATCTAAAAGTCATTATGCTGGATGAAAGAATCCAGACACATGAGAGTAGATATTTTATGATTTAATTTATATAAAATTTCCGGAAAGGACAAAACTACAGAGACAGAGACCAAATCAATGGGTGCCTGCACCCTAGTGGTAGGAGCAGGTATTGGCTACAAATTGGCATGAGGAAGCTTTAGGGTGATGCCAGTGTTCTAAAACTAGGATGTTCATACAAATTTATAAATTTATAAAAACTCATTGGACTGGACACTTCAAATGGGTGAATTTTATTATTATATGTAATAAAAAAAGCTGTTATAAATGTAGAATATTTATATATAAGGAGACTTTCCATTTAAAATGTGATTTTCTATAAAAAGGACATTTTTGATAAAGTTCCATCACCAAGATCTTATAATGTCTAAAATATAAAATTGACACATAATAGAATTAGTACATACAAGTAAAGTATTTTTTTCCACAGGCATACATATTGTGAAATTGTATGGTTCTGTTTATGACCAACAAAAAAGAACTTTTTACAGTGAAACTATATTCATAGTCAGTTTTGAAGGGAAAAACAGCTCCATGAAATAAAATATTGCTTGGGGAGTTCTTTCACACTGCTTGTCACCAGCATTCTCACTGGCTTATAAGTTATAATTGCTCTGTGATAAAGGCATGTGCTTTTCCTTCTCTCTTATAAAAATTTTAATGAGAACTTGAAGTGAACTCTCACTGAACCTATTTTCATTTCAAAATCTTATAATTTTAATCTTATGATCCTCTTGAGACCTGGCACTGTGGTCTGTGACAGCATGAATACTTCATAATTATTCCTTCTGTTTGTGGAAAACACCATGAGCATCCATCATTTTCTCTCTCCTCTGCTGCCTCCAGGGAGCCACAGCCTCTAGCAAGGTCAGTAATTGCAGTTTTGGTTGACAGTTCCAGGCCAGCTGAAGCACACCCAGCTGGTGAAGACCAGCCACAATGGGTATTGACTGCCTTCCCTTCTGTCTTTCTCCTCATAGTTTGTTTGGCCTCAAAACTCTTCTTTAGTGATATGATAGATGGACTTGAATCATCTCACAGGAGATCCCCTACTACAGAGAAAATGAATAGTTTCTCTACTGTTATGTGTATATGTGTCTGTTGGTATTTGGGGGACAATTGATCTAACAGTCCTGGGGTAAATTAAAGGTCTTTCCCTTGATAATAAAGAGAAGGCTATATTGGAGCTTGACATTTAATATTAAGTTCGACATCTCACACCACTATAAATGATCTGCATGAAATAAAAGATTCAACCACTTGGATTAAGACAGTGTTTTGGAAATCTGTGTGCTTCATTTTACTGATGTTTAAAATTTTACCTACAGAGTTGGCCTGTGCAGAGAAAAATAGATATTTTAGAGGTAAATCAAATAAGCATTCATTTTCTACTTTATTTTATGACAAATGCATAGAGAGATTGACACAAGAAACACTAAAGCAATTGCCACATGCTTTATGAACAAAAATACCCACATTATCCATCCAAAGAGGGATAAGCAAATAGCCTTCATAATGTGTATGGCATTGGATAATACAGATTTAGGAAAAAGAGGAACTTTTATGTGAAATGCTGGTGAATTCCAGAAAAAAAATATATGCTTTTGAAAGACGATATAATATTTCAACTCTCTAATATCTCACTTTGTGCTTTACTCATGGTGTATACATGAAACTACTGGCAGAAGCAAAGCTAATTAGGGACAGCCTATTATATAGATACTTAGACTAATCCAGTATCTTTAGGTTTCAAATAAGTCAGGGTTTTCTTTTTACTTTTTTTTTTGTCTCCTGTTTCTGAGCTTACCTGGGGCTTAATGTGGGTTTGCTTGAGAATAACTTAATTACTCATTCTGAATAAAATTTTAACTGAATGTATTGAAATGCTTATATTAAATGTTAAAATTAATTATAATCAAGGCCCCCAAACTCTTTATCACACCTCCCATTAAGAGATAGAATCTGAGTAGCTTTGTGGTTGCTCCCATGAACAGAATAAGCCTAAGGTGATGCTATGTAACTTCCAAGGCTGGATTAGAAAAGGTCGGTTAGCTTCTATTAATACCTGGTTTTCTTGGGAGGCATACTCTGGGAAAAACCAGTCACCATGTAAAAAACTATCCTGAGACTGCCATGTTGAGGAATCCCCTTGTAGGCATTCCATTTGACAGCACCACCCAACAGCCAGCATCAACTTTCAGCCCTGTGAGTGAGTCATCTTGGATGTCTAGCCCAGTCCAGCCTTCGAATAACTGTAAACCTACCTGATATTTTACTCCAATCTCCCAAGAGGTACCAAGTAAGAACTGCCCAGCCAATTCCTTCCCAAATCCTTGTCTCACAAAATTTTTAGAATACCTTTGATATATTTTTAATGGTAAAACTACTATCTCTTTGTAATTTTGATATTAGCTATATATTTGTTTTGGATATTCAATTTTTCATATTTCTATTTCAATGATTGAATTTCTATTAGGAACACATGTTCAACCTATCTCATATAAAACTTAAAAAGCCTAAATATAATAACAGTCTTTATCCTAGAGGAACTTAATTGTTAGTGGAGTAAATGCATTGTCACCAAGTATCAAAACTCTGGAGCACACCATTAACATTATATTCTGTGTAAATGGCACTCCCTTGTGTTGTGCAACAAAGTGTCAGGAGGAAGACAAGACATAAAGAATTATTTTAGCAATAAGCGTTCTTATGCTGGTAGCTTCTCAGGGATTGCTGCATAAGAATGCAAAGACTACTACTAAATTTTATACTTTTTCAACCTTCTTTACAGTACTCTGTTGTTGACAAAAGTGAAAAAAATCTAGTTATAATATTAAAGTAACAAGGAATATTTTTAGAAATTTAGATAATCAAAATTTTATGTCACATCCTATGTAATAATTGATAAATGCATATGCTGCTCTTCTAATACTGTTAGACACTTCAGTGTGTCTCCTGAGAATATGACAAGTTTACTAACTATAAACTAGCACAACTGAGGACAACTGATATGTTTCTTCTTTTAATTCAATAGTTCTTAAACTCAACTGTCAGAATCATCTGTGGAGCCTTTAAAAATACCAGTGACTTGGTTCCATGTCTAGAGATTCTGACTTAATTGTTCTGGGGTGGGTCCTGGTTTTTGGTACTTTTTAAAATGCTCCCTAGGTGATCATGATTTGAGATCCACCAATAGGATGCTTATCCAGGGCTTATAGATGAATTTTTCTGCATATACACATGTCTCTCAGCTACAATTACCACATCAATACAAATGGGACACAGCTAAGGTTGCCATATTCAGTAAAAAAAAAAAAAAAGTACAGGATGTTTGGACAAATTTGAATTTCAGATAAACACCAAATGCTTTTCTTAGTATATCTCATGAAATATTTTGGACATATTTACATTAAAAAAAATCAGTTTTTTAAAAAAATGTAGAATTAGTCTTCAGTTGTGGCTGCCAATTAGAATAACCTCAGAAATTTAAAAAAATTCCAATGCTCACTCTGTACCCCAGACCCATTAAATCAGAATCCCTGGGGGTTTTACCCAGACATCAGTTGGTTGTTAAGCTTCCCAGGTGATTCCAATGTACAGGCAAGGTTGGGAACCATTAGTTTATAGTTAGTAAACTTGTCATATTCTCAGGAGACCAGGCATTCTGTATTTTATCTGGCAACCCTAGACACAGTTGACTTTAGGCAAGAGACACAGTTAGGCCCAAGCAATGCATTAGGCAAAGTGTGACCATAATGGAGTTCAATCCATTTTCAAGGAGAAAGCTAAGATGCTTTCATTGTAGCTTAACTGTTACAGAGTAACCATTCTATTGCATAATGCTACTTCTAGATGGGTCCATCTGTAGCATACCTATTATTTATTGAGCAAAAGCAATGGGTAAATGTAGGCGAGAGATAGGAAAGAGCTGAAACCTCCTCCCTTCATGAATGTTAAATCTATTGACAGCATAAGCTGAAATGATAAGACTGAACTTTATGACTTAAAAACAAACAAACAAACAAACACACAAAAAACCCTGTGGGTTTCCATTGTTCTTACTTATGTAACTTCTCAAATATTTTTATTTAATTATAGAAGAAAAAAATGATTTTTGCTGAAAGTTCTCGTCACTGGCTGAACTTCATAACCTTAGCAACCATTGTTAAATGTAGAGATTCTGTTGCATTTACAGTGACAGCCAGTTCCCTCAGAGTTACAGAGCACTTGCTGGCAAATAATCTCACATTTGGCAAGAGCTTACATTTTCTAAGTTAATTTTCTCATTGGTTCTTCTCAACAATGCTGTGAGGTAGGCAGAAAAGTTATTATCACATCCATTCTATAAATAAGGAAAACGAGTCTCAGGAAAGTGTTGCCTTGTCTTAGAACAGTAGTTCTTAACATGTGGTTCCAGACCAGCCACCTCAACATGACCTGGGAATGTGTTAGAGATGAAAGTTCTGAGGCCCCACTCCAGACCTATCAACTCAGAAACTGTGGGGTGGGCCCACCAATTTGTATTTTAACAAAACTTCAGGTTATTCTATTTCATGGTCAAGCTTGAGAACCCCTGCCTCAGAATATGTGGTCCCAGCTTAAACATTGCTGTTAACAATGTTTACTTTTTTAAATTTCTGGTTTCTTTTCTCCACTGAATTTTAAACTCTATGAGGTCTGGGATGGTGTCACACACTACCTGGGTACATTATAAATATGCACTAAATATTGCAAAATGAATTAATGAGGACTAGAATGAATGAATGAATGAACCCCACACGTGAAGGTCTTGCATTGGCAAGTCTTGCCTTACCCAAAGTGTCCTGTGCTTAGAAAAGTCCATTGCTTTTCCACCATTAAAATGCTCATTTTCACTTTGGAAGAATCTCAGCCAATGGGAAGAAAAATGGTTGACTGCATGGGTTTACCCAAAGGCATATGTGTTAGTGCACTAGCTATTATAAGTATTTAAAAGGGAGTTCTTAACATTGTTTATAGTAGAAAGAAACTGAACATAAGCTGTTGAGCACTTTTGTAATATGGTAAAATTTTATGACATATTAAGTGAAAAAAGTGTATACAATTCTGGATACAGGATTATCCCTTTTTTTCTGTTATGTTTGTTTTAAAGTACATAAATATAGAATCTTTATAAAGACTTTATGAAGTAGTTTCTTCATCCATAAAATGGGAGCAGTAATAATTCTACATATCTCATTGGGTTGTTAAGAAGATTAAATGAACTTCCGTATAAAAAGCCTGTAGACAACTCCAGGCACAGTCAGGTAGATGTACTGATGATGATTATTGTTGTTATCATCACCATCGTATCTGGATGGAGAAATCATAGGCAGTCTTCTTTTGATTGATTTTTTTTCTAAATTCTAAAACTGTTATAGAAAATATGTGTTGTGTTTGTAATCAGATAAAAAATTTAAAGGAAAACTACTGAATTCAAAGAAATGCCTACCTTAGGAAATTTTTTTAAGTAGGCCATTTTGACTAGTTTTCTACTTCTTCAGTTTTCAAAACTCCCAGGTTTGCCCTTGTTTACCTGCTTCCTAGTGTGCCTACCTGGCTGGCTGTTAACTATTTCCTACTAAGTATTTTTTTCTGAGAATGAAGTTAGTTATCAGTTTTCTCAAAGGTTTTCATTTTCATAAAGATGCTCTAGGAAGAAAATTTCCCAAGGAACCACACAGTACATAGAAGGCACCTTAATTTATCTGGTTCAGTCCTGTCACTGTTTACATAAAGAAGCTAAATTTGCAAGAGGTGAAATCTGTATCCATACAATAAAATACTTGAATAGTGGGACTAGAACTCTGGTGTCCTTATTCCCGAGCCTTTAATATATTAATACAAAGATTTTCAGCATAATGTCCTGTGAAGAATGTTGGAAATCTCACCATGGGGACTCTTACCAGTTCAATTCTGCTGTCTTTACTTTTACTTATTCATTACTTTAAATTTCATCTTTTTTTTACAATATTTCAACTATTTATATTGAATGATTATTATTAATATGGAATTTTGTGTTTATGAAAGAAGCAAAATTTCAGGAAGCTGATTTACTTACTACTAATGGAAAGTGTTGACTATTTTTCCCTTCAAAGCAGGAAAAGAAATGTACAAACATGTAAGTGAAGGAAAAATCCAAGCAAATCTCTTACCTAAGTATCTAAATTAATAATGTTTGGTGGGCAAGCTATTTCAGCAATTCTGAAATATTAATCCATCCTTCTTTATTCTACCACCAAAGCTATAACATTGATTACAGTATGTTTTAGGGAAAATAATCCTCTTATGCATAACAGCAATAATTCTTCCACTTTTTTTACTTTGCTGTCTTGGCTCATCACAGTGACCTTTAATTCATTTTTTCTTGTCTAGTATGCTTTGCAGACACTATGAAACCACTTTGTGCTGTCTATTGAGCTAAAGTCAATTAATCACAGGGTGACTTTTAAAATCAAGATTAATAATAGGTTATTTCATAGCCAGAATACTTGATTAAGATGGGCACATTTGTGGTTCCCCTCATGTCCAGAAATAATTTAGCCAAGTTCCAATATCTCAGACAACTTTTTCTCTCATATAATTTTCCCAGTGTGAACTGCTCAGCTTAAATGGACTTTCCTAAGCTTCCATCATGGGTTCCCAGAAGGGTTGTACAAAATCACTTTCCTTGGCTACTGGTTACCTCTAGATAGTTGCATCTTTGTAAGCCACATAGCATTGGCACCTCCTCAGAAATGGTGGGGGAAGGAAGTGAAAAAAATAACAGGAAGTCTGTCTAAAAAGATAACAGCATCTTCCATCAACATTTTACACATCTCAGCCATGCCTGTGGTGGGAGTAAAAGAGTTCCCTTTTTCTCACTATTCTTGTGCCAAATTTTCTCTTCCTGTCTGTCTGAATCCACTAATGTCCTTGGTGGGTGGATCCTAGTGTATTAGAAGATCCAAAGCATTTCATATTCATATTCTGCTTAACCATGTGATGGTACACTTTAGCAGTTTAGCAAAATGGCAAATCTGTTTGTTTAATAAACCATATAATGTGCTGCATCATCAATTGGATTTTGCCGTATCAACTTTGGGAACCACTCTGCACTGATGAAGTTGAGTTTTACAGGTCAATGCACCATCGATATTAAGGAAATAAAGGACAACTATGTACATATATATTGTAGCTAGGGGCTGAATACATTTTTTACAGTATTTCATTTGCTATTATAAGGAAGAATATAAGCTTGGGTACAGCTGCCATAGAAATCAATTTTTAGGTTTTATTTTATTACTGCCTTTCTATTCCCCAGGTTTGCCTTTTCCTAGCATCTCCGTCCTAAACACAATTACCCCTGAAGTAGCAATATGTCTCTGAGTGGATGACAATTTCCAAATTCTACTAAGAAAATACAGTGCAAATCCTGATATAGCATAATGGAGCTACCAGAAGTTGTTATGAGGCCAAATATTTTCTGCTCTCTACTCTCTTGAGATCTTACAAGAACCTCTTTCTGGTAGCCTGGGCTTATTGAAAAGTGCTAGTTTATTTGGCATTAATCAGAAGATGTATGCCATCTCTCAACTCGACTCTCTCAACAGTGTGCTTTGTAAATTTTTAATCTGATGAAAACATGAGGTGGCTTTATTCTATAACAGCAATTCAGTTCTTGATATGGAGACCACAAAAAGAATATAAAGCTGATTTTCACCACAAGAAAATTGTTGCCTCTTTAGTTCTTTGGGGGGGAAATTTTGTTATTAAGTTTAATGGAATTAATACGTATCTTACCTGTCAAACTGCAGTACCATCCAAGTTCACCAAAGTGTCTAGAACAGACTGATTTGAACAAATACAATCTTCCTAAGTACAGTTTCGTTCTTCAGTCCCTCTATTCAGAAAGACACATCCATAGAGGACTCTCCTGGATGGAGTAGGAACCCATTCTGCTAAGTGAAGTATCCCAAGAATGGAAAAATAAGCACCACATGTACTCACCAGCAAATTGGTTTCCCTGATCATCACCTAAGTGCACATTTGGGAATAACATTAATCGGGTGTCAGGCAGATGTGGCAGGGGGAGGGTGTATACATACATAATGAGTGCGATGCACACTGTCTGGGGAATGGACATGGTTGAAGCTCTGACTCGGGGGGTGGGGGGACAAGGGCAATATACATAACCTAAATTTTTGTACTCCCACAATATGCTGAAATAAAAAAAAAATTGAGAAAGATAGGTTATAAGAGCCATAACCATTATTTCTGTTTTTATTCCTTTTTACATCAGTGTATGATTTACTGGTTTTTTTTTTCCACAAAGAGGGGGCTCTGGTAAGCCAATATATAATAAATATATAAACAAATTTATGTTTATAAGTTAGGTTTCTGATCTGCATACCACTGGCATAGTTTTAAAGGTATCTTTATCTAGTTAAGGGCAGCCTCATTTTTTCCCCCTGAATATGGGATCATCTTTCAGTTTTCATTTTCTTAGTGAATAACTTTCATTACTTACCCAGCTTGACAAGGTGCAAAATAAGGAATCTTTCTGAAAGATAATAGTGGGGTAGTTAACAGCTCTGAAGACACCAGATGCCTGGATTCAGATCCAACATCTACACATATTACCTATGTAAACTTGGAGAAGTCATTTAACCTTTCTGTGTCTGATACCTCATCAGTAAGATAAATACTGCCCAGGTTGTTGAAATGATCACATGAACTTAAATACATTATAGATTTTAGAATCATGTGTGGCATGAGATAAATACTTTAAATATTCACTATTTTCCCTCTGCCTCATCTCCCATCTCTAATTCTTTTCTTCCTAAGTAGTTCTCAAATTCTTCAACTCTCCTCCACTTCCACCACCCTGGAACAAACTTCTATTACCACTCACTTAGATTCCTTGGTGTTCTCCAAAGTGCTTACCACACTCTGGCCATATCTTTTCAAAACATAGATATGACCATATTAAAAACTCTCCAACAGATAGACACAAACACACAGGCCCTCACATGTATGTACACATATGCACACATACACACATACACATAGGTTGCCCCTACTTTAAATATAAAGGCCAAATCTGTAGCCTGGCTTGGTGTATTAGTTTCCTAGTGCTGCTGTAACAAAATACCACAGAGTAGGTGGCTTAAACAATAGAAATTAATTTTCTCACAGTTTTCTAGGCTAGAAGTCTGAGATCAAGGTTGATGGGGTTGGTTCCTTCTAAGGACCATGAGGGAAGGATGTGTTCCAGCCCTCTCTCTTTGGCTTATAGAGGGCTATCTTCTTGCAGTCAGTGTCTCCTCACATTGTCTTCCCTCTATGCATGTGTCTGTGTCCACATTTCCCCTTTTTTATTAGGACACAAGTCATATTGGATTAGGGGCCCACCCTACTCCCTTGTGACCTCATCTTAACTAATTACATCTGAAATAACATTATTTCCAAATAAGGTCACATTCCAAGGCAGGGGTTACCAGTTCAGTAGATGAATTTGAGGGGAATGGGCCACAATTCAACTCATAACATGGTCAGTCCTCTGCTTACCTGTCCATCCACATGTATACTCCATGTTTTCTCAGCCTTTCCACTTGCCATCCACACCCTGGCCTTCTTTTAAATGGCCCACAATCTTATCACCTCCCTAGAACCCTTTCTAGATGGTATTTCTTCAGCTGGAACACTCCTCATCCCATCCCCCGTACACACATAAACCATTTTGCCTGCCTTATGTCTGTTTATCATTCAGGTTTCAGGTCAAGATCACTTAGTAAGGCATTCTCTCATCTCCTAGGCTAGGTCCATGGTATTATGAATCTATCAAAGAACATGACTCCTAAAGCATTTATCTGAGTTTGCAATTTTATATTCATTGCATGTCTTTTTTTTCCTCAGTAATGCCTATTTCACCCTCAATGGTTTGCCTTACCCTTTGACCTGCAGATCCTTTTGAGTATATAATAGGAACTCAATCCATATTTCTTAAATCCAAACACTACTTAAGTATGTTATTTTGACAAATCAGGATCTTTAGTATTCACTGTAAACAGCTACTTTCCCCCTGATTTTTTAACACCTCATTTCCTCTAATAATATTGCATGCACCTTGAAATCCTTTCACTTGACTGCATCCTTTGCTTGAGGGAAGGTTTGAGAAAGGACACATTTTGCATCAGGTGATCTATTCCCAACACAGAGAAGTTGAAATGAATGGCTCTTCTTTGTTAGATATTTATAATGTGGGCTGATTATTATGTCCAAGGTGATTTCTAAGAAAAACAGACAAAACTTGACTCTAATTAGAGTCAAGCCCATAGTTCTATTCTCCAGAATTCTGAACACATGTATGATGGCTGTGTACATTTTGACTTTCTCAGAAACATAGAATTCAGTCTCCAAAAATGCAATTGAATGTGAAATTTGAAACTAGAACCAGATTGCCTTAGTTGGAATCCCAGCTTCTACACTTACTAGCTGTGCAACCTGGAGTAAACTGCCTGATGAACTAATAGCGTTTACCTTGTAGGGTTACTGTAAGAATTACATGAGCTAATACTGGTGCCTGGTATGTGGTAAGCATTAGATAAGTCTTACCGAGTAGGAGGAGGAGAAGGGAAGGAGAAAGAATAAGACTAGTAGGATTAGGAGTAGTGATATATATGAAGAAGTATCCTACCAGCTAGAATTACATGTTTTACCCTTTTGTATGCTTCATGAGAAAGAAGTCTCTTCTGGTCACCTTTGCATCCTCAGGACTTGGCACCATGCTTGGCACAGAGTAGGTATTCAATAAATATTTGCTAGGTGAACATTAATTCATTTTTTTTCTTCTTTTATTTCTTTTTTTATTTCAGCATATTATGGGGGTACAAAAGTTTAGGTTATGTACATTGCCCATGCCTCCCCACCCCCCGGAGTCAGAGCTTCAAGCGCGTCCATTCTCCAGACAGTGCGCATCGCACTCATTATGTCTTTTATTTCTTAAGTCATCTATAAAGAGTTGCTTCCATTGTTTTATGTTTAGTTGTTTATGCTTATTATACCAGTGGCTATTTATACTGCACTGCAGGTCTGGAAAAACATTACACTTTAAATTTAATTTGGATGTTGATTTGTCATCAAGACTTACTGAGCCTTTCAATATATGCCCACTTGAGACAAGTGTATAGGATGTTCATTAGTACTCAAATACAGTTGATATATATTTTATAACTTAAGGTACACCTGCTTTTTAACATCTATGTGTGAATTAGCATATGAAGATATGAGTAATTGTTTTAATGAAAATTTCACCTCTGCACCACTCTACTCTGACTTCATTGTGAATGCAATTAGGTTTGCCATAGTCGTCTCCCTGTGAGCCTGTAGATAAGGCATGGAAAAAATTATTTCTTTTACTATAATCCTCCTGCTTAAATATGATAGGAAAGCACCAATGAATTTAATACCATTAATGTTCTCTCTGCACTGGAGCTCTTTAAAAATCATGAAATATCACATAATGTCTTTTTTATTAAAATGTTGACATTGTTTCAAAATGTGCATTTTAGAGTAAGTTTTATATGAGTTCTTACAACATATGGATATATTCTTCATTTGGTCTTTCAGTTAACATGATGATAAAGACAAAATGCTTATTTCTGCTTCCAATGTGTTATGTCCCTACCACTAGTCACATTTTTCCTGTAATAATTCATCACACATTCTGAAGTTTTTACATAAATAGTTTCTTTTAAATTATTCCATTAGTATACATCTAATGATGGATGTCTACATATCATAGAAAAGTTTTATTTTGGAAACTTAGTATAAGTATATTTTAGTTTAGTTGGAATAAAATAGAATTAAAGAATGGATTTTAAGAATGATTCATTTTAGAGTTACTATATTCAAATACTAAAGCACTTTAGGACTCATAAGGGCATCTGTGTCTTGTGTAATGAAGCAGCCAAGATAGAATAAAACATAAAAGCAGACACCAAGGTCATTACCTAATCTGGATGTATTAGCCATCCAACTGCCTGAAGGTCAGGAACCGAACAAGATTTCTCAAGGTACCCACAAATTCTGTGAGTCCATGATTATTAGGCTATTGAGCATAACAGGAGACAAGATGGCCATGTGGTTGAAAATCATATAGAATTAAAGGTTAGCTCACAATAAAGGCAGAAACAATATGTGGGTTAGAAATTTCAAGAGTGAGTGGAGCTAAAGATATTTTGTGAATGGCATCACTTCATCTTTTATCAGGTAACCCTAAACATGTTTCTCTGTGTACTTCTATTGTAAATGTATGGTTCTGTTAACACACTTACCATGTTACATTATTGTCATGTATTTATGTGATGTAAATTGTTGTAGGTAAGTCTTGTTCATCTGTTCTCTGTAGGACCTAGCAGGATATCAGGTACAGTATATATATGTATCAATAATCATTACATTAATGAAATAATAAATTAAAAGTGCTATACCACATCAGTAACAAATTACAAGTTCAAAAAGGTTATTTTATTCCAAGCATTTGATGACTTAATGTTAACCGATTTTTATAGTCCATTCTAAGTTTCAAGAGGGCAAGGACTGTACAAAACACATCCCTGAACTTAACACTGTAGCTGCAACATACCAGGCACTCAAAAACACTTGTTGAAAAATTAAACCAATAATTGTAATAGCTTTCATTTATATAGTACTTCCTATGTGCCACACGTTGTTCTGGGCATTTTAAATATATTGACCCATTTAATTTTTACTCATGTTCTTAACTATAATACACAACGTGGGCTCTCTACATGGTATAGTTCAGCTGCAGTTTCAGTGAATCTGCGACTCCATTTGAAAATGGAAAAAATAGGAGTGATCGTCTAGGATGTTTTGTGAATATTAGGTGAGACAATACTTAAAGCATGTTTGGCCTGGCATAGCAGAAGTGCTCAAGATATTTTTACTATTATGACTATTATCACTGCTACTATTAACCATCTCCTCCAATAGTTGGCACAAGGCAGGTTGTAAAATTCAGTGGGCCAGAATGGAGAAAGTTAATGCTGTTTGTGTAATCAGTTATTTCATGTGTTTACACTTCTGCCCTTCATCTTTCCACCCTTTAAGCATATTCCATCTTCTATTCCTATGTCAGATGGCATTTAACTATTCCTTGGTATATGTAGACACTATAGATTTGATTAGATTGAAAGCAAAGATGATAATAGCTAACACTTATGCCAGTCACTCTTCTAAGTACTTTATTTTATGTTAACACAACAACCCAATGAGGTAAGTACACTTTTATTGCCCCTATTTTATAAATGAGAAAACTGAGGTACTGAGAAGTTATAAGAAACTATGTGATTTGCCTAGGGTTAATAAGCTAGTAAGTGGTACAGCTGCTAGGTAAACCCAGGACATTTGGCTACAGAGTCACTGTGCCATGTTGCTCAGTACATTTAAAACATCTGCACCAAAAAAGAAATCATAAACAAAATTGAAAATAGATGGCAGAGTGGGAAGTTGAATTTAGCAGAAAAAATAATTTCTACCCAATGTACATAATGATGTTCAACAAATCAAAAGGACAAACAACAAATGAGTAATTTACAGAAGAAATACAAATGGTTAAAAATAACCTGAAGAACTTCACTAGCATTTAGATACATGCAAATTAACATGAGATAATTTTACACTCACAAGATAAGCAAAAATTTAAAAAAAGAAAAGAAAGAAAACAAAACAAAGAAAGCAAAAAAAGAAATGATTGTTAGTGTTACCTATTCAGTGTCTACTTGATATCTCCACAGTGATATCCAATAGTTATCATAAATTTAACACACCCAAAATTGAGCATCTGATTTCCCTTCATACCTGCTCTTTCTGCAGACTTCAAAAAATGTCAGCTTCATTTTACTAGTTGCTTAGGGCAAAATCATTAGAGCCATTCTCGACTTCTCTCTTCCTCACAACTTACATGAACCCATAAACAAATTCTCTCAGCTCCATTTTCAAAATTTATTCAAAATCCTACCACGTTTCCTTGATCATTAACAAATGTACAGTGACCACTTCTTGTCTAAATTCAATAGCTTCATTTCTGTTCTATGTATTTCTGACATTGAAACTCCATTTGGTACCATTGGTTCCAATATTTACCTTTTGGGGGTAATGAACTAGACAGTTTATTGAATAGTTAATTGAAGCATGACTATACATGACTATGCATGCTTTGTATGGATAGATTGATCTATCTATCTATCTACAAACTACAGTAGAATCTGGATTTGCAGCATCATTTCTGACCAAAAGAATGTGCCAATATCTACTTCTCCTCTTTTGATGTTTTTCTATGCTTGTTCTCATTAGAAAGAATAAAATTGTTTTAAAAGAAAGCTAAAAATTCTGCTCATCATGTTAAAAGGACTTATATGGGCCAATCTAGAAGGGGTCCTACTAGCCAAAGATGAAATCACTTACGGCCAACAAAAAAAAATTCTACTCATTATATCACTTAATACAATCTTTGTGATGGCACTTTTGCCTTTGATGGATATAATTTCAACCATAATAACATGTATAATTAAAGTTTCAACCTTTTTAGAGCTACTTATTTTTTGGGGGGTGAGAAGTGGAATATTTTTAATAAAGGCAATCCATACTTTATGTATAAAAGTAAATATAGAGAAGTAAATTTTTAAAAAATCAGTTGCAATCTTATCATTTCTACATACCTATTAATAATCTGATGTATATTATCTTCCTTTCCTTCTTCTAATGGAATGTATTTTACCACCTTATTTTTTAATAGTACATAATAATTAGTGTCATTAACATAATAGTTTGCTATTGCATATACTTTCATGTTATTTTATGGCTGAATGAAAATGCCATTTTTAATCTTAAATGTTTACTTATTCCAGTGGCTTTCTTAGTTTTGCTTTCTTTGTTGCAAAAGCAAACATTAACAGCATTTGTCCTAAGAACAAATTATACTTAGTGACTCAGTCTATTTTATGTATGATCCACTTTTGAATTTTGTTGATGTTGAATTAGTAGATGTTTGATGGTAGATAACTAAAATATTCAAAAATAAGCCAATAATTTAAATTTGTTTTTACATTCTCTGCTTCATTTGGCTAAAATGAATACATCTTTACTGACTAGATAAAATGATAGTCATTTATCAATTAATGATAACCTTTGAGGCTTAGTATAGAAGAAAATATATTGACAAATGGGAGGCATATGCCAAAGCTTTTTGCAATAATTACATCAGTATGATAAATTTAGTCAGTACACTTCCTTCAAAATTCATTCACATAGGCCAATAAACCTTCAGTCATTTCAAAAAAGCAATAACATCTAATAGTCCAAGGCATTAGCAATCCATGCATCCGCTGTAACAGACAGGGTGTTCCAAGAATTTTGGCAAAGACTTACACTTGAAGACCAAAGCACTAAAAGCTCAGAGAGCTGACAGCAGTATCCTGATTAGCTGAAATAGAGGTGCTGGTCTGGAGAATCTGTCCTAGGCTGTGTAAGCCCTGCACGGCTTACACAGTCCTTCCAAGGAGAGGACTGACTGGAAGAGATCTGGAGGGCGGGGATGTGGTATTCATAAAGAAAGGCCATTCCATCTCTACTTCACCTCTCATTTGGGAGAGGAAGCAGTGCTTTCTGGGCGTAGCTGTTGACTGGCCTGGTTGTTCCTGCTTCCTGCCTCCTGGAGACCAACTACCATTCAAGAAATGCAACTACCCTGATGTGAGACTTCTATCCATGTGGTCATGACAGTAGATAACTGAATCACGACATCTTTGTGAATTATCTCATCAAGACCTGTAAATATTGGCAGGCAAGTTGACTCAAGAAAGCCTGGGCTCCTGGGACACAGGGACAAGTAAAAGAAGAGGGAGGAAGAGGAAGACTTTTATATATTTATACACTTCACATTTAAAAAGAATTTAACCAAGAATGCATTAGCATTCATTATATATATATATATATATATATATATATGTGTGTATATATATATATATATATATTTTTTTTTTTTTTTGGGGGGGACAGAGTCTCACTCTGTTGCCCAGGCTAGAGTGAGTGCCGTGGCGTCAGCCTAGCTCACAGCAACCTCAAACTCCTGAGCTCAAGGGATTCTTCTGTCTCAGCCTCCCAAGTAGCTGGGACTACAGGCATGCACCACCATGCCCGGCTAATTTTTTCTGTATATATTTTTAGCTGTCCATATAATTTCTTTCTATTTTCAGTAGAGATGGAGTCTCGCTCTTGCTCAGGCTGGTCTCAAACTCCTGAGCTCAAATAATCTGCCCACCTCGGCCTCCCAGAGTGCTAGGATTACAGGCGTGAGCCACAGTGCCCGGCCTCATTATATATTTTAAAAATGTTTTTATTTGTCTCTATTGTATAAGTAATGTATGATGAGTATGGAACAATGAGAAATAAACATAAACAAAAATTAGTTTTACCGAAAACATCCATGTTCCTTCCACTCATCATTAACCAATGTGAACTTGATAACCTTCAAGGCATCTTTCTGTTCAATATATGTGAATATGTCTGATTATACTTATGTGATTAGCACAGGCAGTATGGAATAATAATGAAGACCAAGGCTCTGGAGCCAAACTGCTCAGGTTTGAGTCTCAGCATCGGCCTCCCCTCACACTCCTTATCAGCTTTGTGGATTGGCTAACTTTCTTAACCTCCCTGTGTTTTATACATATGGGTATGATACTGGTATTTATCAGTCATAGGATTGTTATTAGGATATTTAATCACTTTAGACATCTTTGCACTTTCTAAAGAACTTAAAATATGCCTGGCACACAGTATGTACAAAATCAGTGTTTATTAAATACAATAATTACATTAAAAATCAAATCATAGGAAATAGCATTTTAAACATGCTTCCTTCACTTAAGAATATAGAATAAAATTTCTCATCAATAAATACTTATCTATGGTATTCATTTTAAAAAGCTTCATAGAATTTCATTATATGGATATAACATGGTTCCCTATTTTCAGACATTTATGTCATTTCATTTTTTTGCTTATAATGCATTTTAACTTTTATTATTGGAGTTTTCAAACATACAAAGTTAGGTCAAATGGTATAGCGAACACTCATGTACCCATCACTCAGGTACAGTCCTTGTCAACACATGGTCAATATTTGTAATGTATTTTAAATACTTTTAATCCATTGATTTTGATAAAATTGAGATAATTATTTTAAAGTGTAGGAGCTTCCACATCTTAAGCAAACAATATTAGGTATTTGTGTTTACATTAGAAAGGCACAATTTACTCTGTCCTCAAGATAATAGCTTTTATCAGATGTCAAAGTTAAAAAGGTCATTTCCCCTTATTCAACTCCAGTGAACTTCCTTCATTATATCTTATTTCCTTCTGATATATCTGAGAAGAAAATGGAATAATTTAGGAGATGCCAGTGGGATAAAACACTGTATTCCTAAATATAGCGCAATTTTCAGAACTATTTTAGCCAGTGTAATTGAAATCCTCTTGTTCTCTACTGACATATTTTGGAAGCCCATATGTTTGGAGTCTGAAATCTCATTCCAAAAAATGATAGAAAGCCTCTTGAACTCAGAGGAGAGTTACTGAACTGAATTAAAATGGGCAAAGGTTTCAGTGAACTTAGGGAAGTATGTATGCGCTTTCACATGGCTTAATTTCACTATCTATCCCGGAAAGTATGGTATAGCCAGTGTGAAAAATATCATGTCAGTGCCTTCCATGTGTTACCATATTAGGGTCAAGCCATAAATTCTAAGATGCTATTTTCTAGGCAAATTTATTTGTTTGGAGTTACAGTAGTATGGTCAGTACCACACAGAAAGAAGTTAAAATTATAGAAGGGAGATAAGCTCCCGTAGTCAGACTACAACTGTGAAGCTATAACTAATAACTACTAAAATAGAAATAAATTGTTCTTACGACGCATGATATAAGCATTTAATATTGTGTGAGTTCTAGCAGAGAGTATTACATTAGCCCATTTATTAAAAAATACTGAGTACCTACTTTGTAACTGGCACTGTTCTAAGTGCTGGGGATAAAACAGTTCTCCTACTAGAGCTTACTTTGCATGTAGAAAGACAGCTACACAATGTCTTAGTCCGTTTTTTTTTAATTAGCTTTATTTAATCATTCCACAATGTATGCATATAGCAAAATATCCTATCATACCCCATAAATAGGTGATATCTCATTGTGGGTTTTTTTTAGGCTCTTCCCTTTTATTTATTTATTTTTAATTTTTTAATTTTTTTTATTTCAGAATATTATGGGGGTACAGATGTTTAGGTTACGTATATTGCCTTTGCACCACCCAAGTCAGAGCTTCAAGCCTGTCCATCCCTCAGACAGTGCGCACCTCACCCATTAGGTGTGAATATACCCATCCCCTCCTCCCCACCCCTTTTGTCCAACACCCGATGAATCTTTACTATATGTGCACCTAAGTGTTGATCAGTTAAAACCAATTTGATGGTTGAGTACATGTGGTGCTTGCTTTTGCATTCTTGTAATACTTCACTAGTCTGTTTTACGTTGCTGTAACAAAATACTGCAGACTGGGTAATTTATAAAGAAGTTTATTCAGCTTACAGTTCTGGAGGCTCATAAGTTTAAGAGCATAGTACTAGCATCTGGTGAGGGCCTTCTTGCTTTGCCATAACATGGCAGAGGGCATCACATGATGAGAGGGTAAGGGTGTGTCAGCTCAGGTCTCTCTTCTTATAAAGCCACCAGTCTCATCATAGGGGCCTACCCTGATGACCTTATCTAATCCTAATTATTAATATCTCTCAAAGGCCCCACCTCCAAATACCATCAACGTGAATTTGAGAATTAAGTTTCCAACACATGAAATTTGGAGAACACATTTAAACCATTGCATATAATGAACAAATAAGTATATATTATATTAGATCATAATAAGTGCAATGAAGACTAATGAAGCAACATAAAGAGGATAAGGGGTACCAGAGGTGAAGAATGGGTATTGTTATATTAGATACAGCGTTCAGAGAAGAGACTGACATCTGAGTAGAGATTTAAAGAAAGTGAACAAGTGAGCCAAGTGAGAAATCTGAGTCAGAGGAAAAGGGAAGAGAAAATGTCCTGAGGCAGGAACAAACCAAGGGCATATTCCACTTAAGGTCTCTGCTTTCATGGCCCTTCCCTTTTAGTGGGGAAGACAGAACACAAAGCAAATGCAAAATAAATAAGACATAATCAGGTTGAGGGTAGAGTGTGAACAACGGGGGAAGGAACAACATTAGGTAGGATGATCAGGAGACTTCTCTGGAGAGATGACCATTAATCTCAGACTTAAATGATTAGCTGCAAAATCAATGTCTGTAGAATCACTGAAGGATTAACCCACACTGAAGCTAATAACCATTGGGTAACCTTTTTACTGAATTTGAGAATTAGATTATGATTCTGGAGCTCTTTTGATGCTGGAAAAACCTTGTTAGAATTTTTTGTTAGAAAGTTCAAATAGTGTTTCCTGAAACATGGTTCTACCTAATGGTAATTGTACTTTAGATAAATACCTAGAATGAGCTACAGAAGAATTTTACTTTAATATGTGAATATTAAAGTATGCATTTTGAAATGAAAGACAAATATGCCTTAGCCTATAGTTTTGGTTTTATTATCCCCAAATGAGTAGAAACGGAATGATGCAATTGGCAAAGCCCATAAAACTGTGTTTAAGAGATGTCTATTAATAATACTTGGGTGAATAATAATAATAGCTAGCATTTGTTTGAATGCTTGATGTATGGGGTACTAGGAATTTCACAAGCATTAATTCATTTACAACTCACATACCTCTGCAAGGTGGGTAACATTATTGTCACTCTTAAGTAGCTTAAGTAAGTGTCTAAGAGGATTTTCTCTTGGGTATTTGTGATTTCAAGTTCTGTGCTCCTAACCCCCATCTCTTAATTGTGGGAATTGTATCACAGGACTCTGTTCCTTCCTGTGACTCTCCTCCGTGGTGTCCACTGTGCTCTAATGTTATGCTTTTCATAAACAAATCTGCTTTCTATTCTAAAGCCTTTTAAAAATTAACCCTTGCAACTTATACCCTGTGATTTTTGTGGTCAGTGTCTATTCTTGTCAAAATCATGAATGAGGGCAAGTTTCTTCTTGATATCGTCACACTTCTTTGAAGTTATCAAGCTTTTAGTTCTCATTAGGCAGACCAGGCTCTGGCTACTCAAAGTGAGAGCAGGAGCCAGCAGCATCAGCAACATTCCCAAATCTGCAGAATAAGAGTCTATGTATTAACAAGATCCCCAGGGAATCTGTAGGCACATTAAAGTTTGAGAAGCTCTACGTTAGGCCAGCATCAGCATCACTTGGGACCTTGCTAAAAATGAATTATTTGTACCAGAAGCTTTGGGAGTGTAGCCCAACAATCTGTTTTAATGAGCCCTCCAGGTGATTCTGATGCATGCTCCTCCTAGAGAGTTAGTCTCTGGGGGTTGAGATAAGCAATAGCAACCTGTTGCAACAAATCAGTGGTTCTCAACACTGTTTGCATATGAGAATCACCTAGAAAGCTTGTAAATTGATCTGAATGCCTACATTCTATTCCAGACCAACTACATTGCAATCTCTGCAGAGTAAGACCATGGCATTAAGGGGTGTTTGTATTTTTATTTCTTTGTTTGTTTTCCTCTAAGCTCCCCAGTGTTAAAAAATCACTGTTATAGAATTAGAGGATCAATTTACTCTCAAGGGATTTACTTTTCAGAAGAATTTGAATCCCCTCAAAATACTACCCAAAAGACTAATTTAAAAACCTGAGTTGCCTTCATTGACTGTACAACTGCCACTTTTGCTCTCCAGCATGACACTATGTCTCTCTAATACTATTTCATCATCTTAAAATACATAAGAGGGAAAATAGGGCTGGGCACAGTGGCTCATGCCTGTAATCCTAGCACTCTGGGAGGCTGAGGCGGGAGGATTGCTTGAGGTCAGGAGACCAGCCTGAGCAAGAGAAAGACTCTGTCTACTAAACAGAGAGGAAATTAGCTGGGGGTGGTGGCATGTGCCTATAGTCCCAGCTACTTGGAAGGCTGAGGCAGGAGGATTGCTTGAGCCTGGGAGCTTGAGGTTGCAGTGAGCAATGATGATCCCACTGCACTCTAGCTGGGGTGACAGAGCAAGACTCTGTCTCAAAAAATACATACATACATACATATGTACATACATAAAATAAAATAAAATAAAAAGGAGGGACAATAATACTTTCTATATTCTCCTTGAGCTATTGTTGGGATGAAAAAATGAATGTGAAAGTAGACATTGAGAATTCTCAAATGCTATGAAAATATAAGGTTTCAATTTTATTATGCCTGGTATTGGCCTTTCTTGAACAGTTGAGGTATATGTGGGGGTGGGATGCAGCTCTTCTCTGACATGTAATTATGTGCATGTGGCCAGAAATTCTCAGATATCATGGAGATTATAGCTTTTCATTTGTTCAAGGTGTCAGGTGAAAAAGTCCTAAAGAGATACACCGGGGACAGCCTATGAAAAAGGAAGTTCCTGTGAAATTTTACAAAAAGGGAGTATCTATTATGACAGTTCAGGAAGTCCAGATCTGTGCTCCTCAAACTTTAATGTTAAATTGGTAATTCTGATTCAGTGAGTCTGGGATGATGTCTGAGATTTTGCATTTCCAACAAGCACCCAGATGATTGTGACAATGTTGATCCATGGCCCACACTTTGGGTAGTGAGGGGCTAGATTAACATATACAATAATTAGACCTGTTATTATGCAGATTCCAGTGAGATTAATGAATCCTGCCTGTGTTAACATTCATGAGTCTTTCCTCAACATTTTTCTACTCTTTTTACCCTATTGCCTTTGTTCAGATAGATCCTGCACCTCTTCTGTCTTGCTTACATATAATAGAGGATATTTTATATATCTATGTCCAGCTGTAAGTCTGTAACTATAAGCAATTGTTTTTTAGAGTTTTGAAATACAGTATTTATATCATAAATTGCCTCTCCCAATCTTCTTTTATATCTGTAATTCCATTTGCCCTTCTTTTTGAATTGGGCTGTGAACATTCTGTTCTTGCCAGATCAAATGTATCCATCAAAGAGAATCTGATTCCTTTCTGATTCAAGAATCTGATTCAAAATGTATTGAATTAGATATGTACAAGTGTTACTCATGAAGAAAAAGAGAAAAGAAGATGAGATGGGGGTACATACTATTGATTAATGTAGTCACAGAAAAACAATGATCAATACAATGCAAGCTATTTGCAACTGTAATAGTCGTATGCTAAGGACTATGAAAAAACTGAGTTGGGTACCACTGTAAGTGTTTACTGCCTGCTGTTACACTTTTCTCCTGATAAAATAATTCAGTATTTTGTGGTTTAGCAATAGAATGCTAAAGAACACTCCTATGTGATGTTTAAAGGAGATAATCCAATCTATCCAGTCTAATGGTTTGCTATAGTCATTAAGAAGGACATAGGATGTTCTTGTAAGAATTAGAAAAAGGAACCACTTCTTCTGGTTGATATGTAGCTCATTGAGTGGAGCATAGGCTGGATTTCCATAGCAATCATTCCTTGGCTAGGTCCTTTGTGCAGGACATGGACTTCACACCTGATAATGACTGTTGTGTAAGCCCTTCTGGTATCTTCTTTTTCTTATGTTCTTTTACCAATCGTTCTTTGGCTTTTGCTTTATGCAACTATCTTTTCCCCCTCTTTCATCCTTAGTCTTCCTAATGCCTTCCCAGTTTTTTCCACAAGGATATCTAGATCAAATCCAAGTCCTTCCCTAAGCCTGTATCTCTCAAATGCACAATTCAACAAAGAAAGATACTCCTGAGTCACATAGCCCAACTCCATACATTAGAGCATACATAGGCCTTGCTGATACCTGCACACACAAAATTGAGGGAAGTTTATTTATAAGAGACTTTAATTTCAATTATTTAAATTTCCTCTGATAAATTTTTGATTCTGATATCAACTACTAAAATTTCATAGTTAAAATAGCACATGAAATAATGGTTGCGCAGATACTTACTAGTATAGACTTAACACTGTGCAATAGGAGATGATTTCATTAGGCCTATGGTTTCTTCTATAAAAGGTACGTCTTTAATGATCTGTACAGCTAATAGAATAGCATTTGGGTGGATAATGCTATTCTTTTCCATGCTCTATCATTCAAGTCTCAACTCAATTGTCACCTTGTTAGAGAAAATTTCCCTGACCCTCAAAGTTAAAGAAGTTCAAAAATCACCTTGTTTAATTCTCTGTATGCCATTTGTTAATCTCTGATACCATAAGGTGGATTCACCCTTGTTTAACTATTTTTGTGCCTTTCCCAACTTCGAGAGAGCAGGACACTTCTCATTTTATTGTTGTATACTCAAATGTCTGGAACAATTCCAGGCATGTTACATAGATACTCGAAAATTGTTAAACAAATAAATGAATGAATATGTGGTCAATTTATTAAAATAACAGTAAAACTTTTAAAAAATAAGTCATAAAATAATTTGAAAAAAATGGAAGTAGCTCACCAAATACCATGAATGATGTACCTAGTATGATTTTGTATTTCAAGAAGCAAAATAGGCAAGACATTGTTCTTCCTTATTTTTCTTTCTTTTATAATATTTTCCTTTTATTACTGTACAATATAATGACTTTGCCTTTAGTAAAGGGAGTTTTTTGACCTTGCACCCTTCTTACAAATAGCAAATATTTACCCCCCACCACACCCTTATACACATGTATATGTATGGATGTATATTTTATAGCTGTAGTTTATAAATGTATTTCTTACCACTTGCAGTCATTTTTATGTGCTTGTTATTATTTTCAGTGGTTATAAATAAGTATGTGGTTGTTATGTTTCCATCATTAGGTTGTAAATTCCTTGTGGGCAACAAGCATCTTGTAATGAAGAAATTAAAGCCGTCAGAACCATTACATTAAAAACATGATGCTTTCAAATACACTTTTGAATGTTCACCTCAATGTTCTAATTAAATTCTAACTTTGGTATACATATCTCCTTATCTGAATGCCTTTAGCAATTTGCAATGACTTACTGAGTATTCTAACTCATCCCATATTGAATGGAAGCATATCAAAATTGTCTGCTATTCAAACGTGCTATCACAAGTTATAAATAGAACACTGCTCTCTGCCAAAGGTGAATTAATTGTGATAAAGCTATTTTGGTAAAATTTATTCCTCACTTAAATGAAACATGGAGTACCTGATTAATTTCTACAACAGCTATGTTAAAATCAGTGCATTCAATATCACACTTCTACTTCAGAATATGTCACCATAATTTTTTTAGAGAACTAGGAAGGCTCTTGCATTTGATTAGCTTCAAATGATGGCCCGTTGATGAATGCAAATAATTCGACAAAAGAGGCTAATTGTATAGAACAAGTAAATATTATACATACAGTGCTCATTTGCCTACAATTACACAGGTAATGTCTCCATTTAGTTTCTTAATTTCTCATTATAAGACAATTGCATCTCATCTAGCAGTGTTTAATTGCATTGTTTCTATTGCTAGAATAACAGCACATTCCTTTTTTAAGATGTTGAATGACAAATAAATTTAGACTGTAATCACTTATTATTCCTTCTCTAAGCAAAACCACTCAAGAGTTTCAGCTGCAGAAAAAAATCTGATTTCTTACTAATAATGGCCAAATGGGAGCATTCCACATAAGTCTGTGTCCTATCATCTTCTTCATTTGTGGTCATAACCATTATCTTAATATGTCTAGTTGGCTAATAACTTTACTGTTTTCTAAAAGTGTCACCATAAAACCTTATAGTGTTTAAGCTCATGTACCAAACCCTTGTAATAGTCTTTGTTTCTATTGCAAACCTAACATGTCTGCATTGGTGAATGCCAGGTACATTTAGAATGTCAAATGTGTAGTTACACTGAGTCTGGTTCATAGTTTCCTATCCTAGTTCTCATTCTGTCCTTAACATCAAATTCTATTAATACAATGAGACAAGAATATTAAATAAAACTATCACCTAGCTTCTGAGTTATCTTATAATAGTAGGTGAAGTCTTCTTCACAACTAATATTTACATGTATTTTTTATTCCTGATTTATTTTCTGAATGATTCACTTGCTCTTAGCCTTTTTCAAACTGTAAATTGTTATTGCTGCCATAACAAATACCACAAATTTAGTGGTTTAAATAACACAAATTTACTGTCTTACAGTTCTGTAGGTCATAAATATGGCATAGGTCTTGCTTTGCTAAAATCAAGGTGTCAGTAGGGTTTCATTTTTTTCTGGAGATTATAGGGGAGAATCGATTTCCTTGCCTTTTCCAGCTTCTAGAGGCTGCCCACATCCTTTGGCTCATGGCCCTTTCTTCCATCTTCAAAGCCAGGAATAGCCAGTCAAGTCCTTCTTCCATGGCATCACTCTGACCTTTCTTCTATTGTCACATTTCTCTCTGACTGCCAGAAAAGATTCTCCACCTTAAGGATTCATGTGATTAGGTTGGGTCCACCTGGATAATCCAGGATAACCTCTCCATTTTAAGGTCTATATAACCTTAATCACATCTGCAAAGTTTCTTTTGTCATGTATTATAAGATAGCATATTTACAGTTTCCAGGGATGGGGGCATGGACATCTTTGTGGGGGGCCATTATTATGCCTGCTACATATGGTCTTCTATTAAGTGTGTCTAGTGCAGTTGTGTGCTTCCTGTGATTGGGAATGTTGAACTTCTTAAAACGTGATGTTAGGCTTATGAACTCAAGTATTATATATTCATTGCTTGTTAATGTCAGAAAAAGCTTGAACACAACCACGCTTCATTTCCAGCCTCAGTTTTCTCTTGTTTTTCCTCCCTCATTTATTGTTATTTTTCAGTGAAAAATGAATAATAGAGCTTCTATTTTTTTTTCTTTTTCCACTGGCATTGTTGCATTGCTGTACTGAAGAAATTGCCAATTCTGTTGAGAAAGGCTGAGAGTCCAATTAAATTTGTGTCAATTTGGATCAAGAACTCTGCTTTTTCTCAGTTGGGAATTCTTCCTCTTGAACCAGATTTCCCAGGTACACCCAAGACTGATGGGAATATCAAAGTTTTATCTGGTGAGAAGGGAGCCCAGATCTCTAGGCAACTCTTGTTAACTAACTTTGAGGATACCACTGATATAGATTTGGAAGCTTTTGAAAATCTACATTGTTTGATTTATTTGATATTCATATTTAACATGTTGCATGAATGTATAACAAAAATGTAAATATGCTTTATCTATTCTGGCATTCTTTAATAAATAACATGATTATAGTTATATATTTAAAGAACATCTTTATCTTCTTTGCAGCATTTTACTTTTTCCCCCTCTCAAATGCTTTGTGTGTTTGGTTAAGTAAATCAGGGTGAAATACATGTAGTTTATTTAAAAATATAATAATCCACTGAGAGGAAAAATATATTTTAGTGCTTGTTGAGTAACCTTAGAAAATAGAGTACATGTATGTACTTGTAGGTTAAAACAATATTTTTTTTAAAAAAATACTGCAAAATGCTGGATATCCCCTTAGGATTTAGACAATCTATTTTGAAATATGTATTATTAGTTTTAATCAGTCTTACCTATATATTTGCCTTTTGTGAAAAAATGCAATGCTAGGTTGCTTGATATACTATTAAAATTAAGCATGTAGATTTACCTGTTTTTTCTATTGGTGTTATGTATGATGATTCCCATACAAGTTAAGGTTAATGAGTTTCTTAAATTTGTACCTCTCAATATCTAGACTAACGAGTGCCTTTAGGAGAATATCAGAGTGTATTGTGTCTCTTCAGTAAATTCTCTTTGAATGGGCTTAAGATAGCCATATGGCTCTAAACTTACTAAATGCGGAAAATTTAACTTAGCTTTACTCCTTTCATTCTTAGAAAAACAATCTTCATTTTGTTGATTAACTTTCATTTAAATGCTTATTTCATACTGTCTTTATTTGGACTATGGTTCATTAAGCCTCAATTTCCGTTTAATTTTGCTTGTGTCTTATTGCTCGAGTTGCTGTGTCTCAGTTCACTAATGAAATGTTTTCTAACCTGTGAAAATTCAGAAGAGCTCAAAAATCCATATAACAGTACATTTCAGGTTTCTAAAAGAAAATTTCAGGTCTTCTGGGGCTACAGTACACTGTAAAACATAAACACTGTTCTTATTTCAAATTATAGTCTTTGAAGTCTTTCAGTTCCCATTTCCCATATGTTAAATCTACCTATCTGATAATGACATAAATTGCAAATGCTTTATTACTTCTCTTTGTATCACATTTCAAGAATTGTTCCTTGTGACCTGATCTTGACATTTCCAAATTCAGTTCGAAAATATAACTAAAGTTTATCATCATTTATACAAAGTAAATATTAAATTACATTATATATACATTGAAGTCAGAATTTTGTCGGTTTTGTGCATTTATCTTCTAATCCCATATCTTGGCTAATGGGACTTTACATCTAATCACTTTTCCAGACCAGGGTTCCAGATTCAGCCAAAGTTGATATATCCACCATCCATGCCCAAATCTCTTTTGCTGACCTCCTAATCAGTGTTCTAGTGTATTGGAAATAAGGTGTGGTAGGCCAATAATCCAGTGATCACTATTTCCTGTTTCCCCCTACTTTTGCTCTGTTTACACACTTGAGTTTCTCTCTCTGTCTCTCTCTCTCTCACACACACATACACACACACACACCCTGACCCTTGATTCCAGGCCCATTCTCTAGAATAAGTTCTGACTTTTTTCCCACAGTGCCTGACTAGGCAGATCTGAAGACCTCCTACTGTTGAACATTTAACAATTTTGCAGCTTATCCTACCCTAGCTATGACCATGTGTAACTTTTATTTGACTTTTACTGGAAACTACATTTTAATATACTGTATTTATTATAGATAAATTTCATATAGTCAATGTTTGTAAATTTGTCTTTTACCTGTATATAAGATAGCTTTCTACATGTAGAATATTAAAATTTACTGAACTAGAAATATATTTTTTCTATTTTCTATTTAAAAGCCTCCATAATTTGATAAGATTAGATTATATGGTTTAACCAAGCAATTATTCTCGTATTCATTTTAGTGCAAATGTCCATTTTTATTTATTCGTTCATGAAAATTTTATTGAGAAAATGCCCAGTGGGATTTTCACTTATATGACCATGGAAAGGAGGATTACTGACCTCTGAAAGCTTGCAATCTAATGGGTGAAACAGACTGTACATAAGCAACTGTCCTTACTTTGCAGTGGTTGGAACTGCACACAGTATTCTATGTAAAAATACAATCTGGTTTTTGTAAGGTTTGGAAAGTATTTATACTTTTGAACAATAGACCCTCCAATATTCAAGGTATGAGATACTAGGCTCATAGGGCATGAAACAACATAATCAAGATAATGTGAGTAATTTTGATGAGCTCCCCCCATATTTAGAACTAAATTATTTATTGTGATCATAAATTCCATAATTTCATTATTGAGTTTCTTCATACATTTTGGAAAAACCCCACAGGCCTCTGACTTATTTACAGCCAATTTGTCAGTTAGATGTAAAATTTCCTGTATGTAGATCACATATTTGCCTTTCCCATTTGTTTATTTTTGTCTTGTATAATGTTTTCAACTCCTAGGCTTGTAGACATTTCTAGTTGAGCCCATGTTATAACCATTCAACAATTTTCAACATCTTTAAAACATCATTTAAGTGTATTTTGCTCATTAATAACTGCTACGTCCTAAATTTAATGGAAAGATTGAGGGAAGAATAGCTGTTGACAGTAATTAATATTCTTGCATGTAGCAGCCACATAGCAATTAATTATTTTTCAGGGAATTCTTTTCACTGTTATTTTGTTAAGAATATTTCATTATATTATTTTTCAGCACTGTCAGTTTGCTAACACTGATATAGCTATTAATTTATTCATAACTTGAATTCATTTTCTGTGTCATTTATGTAGCTCTTTGTTTTTCTTCAGCTTGCTTATTTTTTATATGAAAAATAGATAACTGTCTTTTTGACTAATTTCCTTCCAAATAAAAACTGTGTAGCATTCTTTTCTGACTCGTGGGGAAAATGTAATAATTTAAGTAGTTACATTATACCATTGCTTTCAGTGTATTTTAAAATCAGTTTTAGTTTTATGCTATCTAAACTGCTAATTGGTTAATCTTGAATTTGGTGATCCTCCATAGTTTAATAGTTGCTACAGCAAAGTGTTTGAGTAATCAAGGATAGAGCTAACAGCTGTCAGAATCTTCTGACATGGGCTTTCTCTCAAAAGCAATCATATTAAAAATCTTGATATGAGAAAGAGAGAGAGAGAAGGAAGGAGACTAAAACAGTTTAGTGAGAAGTCACCAGAAAGTTTCTTACGAGCTACTTGGCAGGCAACAAGGTTGCTCTTGCCAATGGCTGTGCTGACATGTTCAGTCAAGAAATGGTCATTTATATCACTAAAGATTAAGTTCTTCTATTATTTTCCCTTTGACAGTCATGTTTTTTTTTTTTGTCAGTCTATATCCACATCACCATTGCTTCAAGAGATGAGGCATGTCCAAGTTCAATCATTCTGCATTCTAGGTGGCTGCAGACTGTGCTCCATCCTCTTGGCCATATGTGAGGGTGGGTGTGGATGCAATTCCTGTGAAGGCTTCTACCATTGACTTTGCCTATCACATTCTCTAACATTTGCTTCATTTCTACATCATTACTTTTCATTGACCTCTCATTGTCTCTTAATTGCCTTTCTTGTTTTCTTCTTTTAATCTTTATTGATTTTTTTCTTTATTCCATTTTTTAAGCCTAGTCTCCTTCTTACATCATGTTTAATGAATTCATTCAATTTTTTTTTGGTCTGTTTCTTTTTTATCTGATTGTGGCTTTCTTGTTTTGTTTTTTTTCCTTTTACCTTCTCCTTAGTTTTCATCATTTAAAAAATTCCTACCCAAAGGAATATTCCTGAGGTTAGGTGAAAAATATTGATTACTTCATTAGAGAATCTATTATTTTATACTGTCTGTGCTGATTAACACCATAAAGTCCTGTCCCATAAATTATGGAATAAACATTCTATTTCTGTTTATCTATTTATTTATGTATATAATGCCATCTTATAAGTTACACTCTGGATATGCCTAGTTTACGTATTTTGACATTGAGAATACCATTACAAGCCAAATATTTTTTTAGTAGACTTTTAATGTTGAGAGGTAAAAAATAAAGCTTATTGAATTTACATCAAATTCATTAAAATTAAACAGTTGTAAATTCAGATCCTTAACAAGAATCAAAACATAAAGGTTCTTTGTTGACTGAAACATCAAGTAACTTTGGGATTGGAAAAAAAGTGAACATTAATTTAATTATTTTATAAAGTGTTATTCTAAATAAGAATTACTACAGACAATATCTGAGGTCCCCAAAATAGCACACTTCAAAAATTATTTGTCACTGCTAATTGAATTTTATGAGTGAATATAATGTATGTCTATATAGATAGAATAGTTTTTAATTGAATCTGGGAGGATTTGGGCATGGTTTATGTGTTGGCCAATCTACTCACATGTTTAATCAAGAAATGGATATTTATATCAAAGAATTATGCTTATTAGTAATAGCCAATCCAGTCAGAGATTCAGTTAACAGGTTCAAAGGTTTGTGGTATACTCTGGCTCTATAAGTTTTAATTAGGCTTTGTTTCCACACTTTCTCTTTTATTCAGGAAGTGTTAGTATAGCATGCATTTCAGCCCTGTGAATTTGTTGAGGATAATGTTTATGTTTTATTTATTTTCGATCCCCTCCTGGAACTGTTATTCACTTTTGCTGCTATTACACTCACCAGATGGGATTCATTGCAGAATACACAACTTTAGGCTAATCGGTCAGATACGAATATATGATACAAATACAGATGCACAGGCCAGTTCATTTATCACTTGTATATAACAGTGTAAAGCTTAATATAATCAATTCTATAATCCCAGTACAACTGTTTCCCAAACTTTGTTGAGCCCGGCTCTCTTTCTGTTTGCATCTTCAAAGTAACGTAGCAGATTTAAAAACCTATATTAAATAAACTAAGAGAAATTTTCATGCTGCTGTCTATTGAATTATAATATTTGCCTATTTATTCTTTTATTAAATTTTATTTTTATTGATAAACAATAGATGTACATATTTTGGGGGTACATGTGATAATTAAATACATTCATATAATTTGTAAAGATCAAATCAGTGTAATTGGTATAACCACCTTAAATATTTTTATTTTCTTTATGCTAGAAAGATTCAAATTATTCTCTTCTAGCTATTTTGAAATATACAATACATTATTGTAAATTATAGTCACCCTACTGATCTATCAAACACCAGGTCTTATTTTTTCTATTAAAATGTATATTTGTACCCATTAATCAACCTCTCTTCATCTCCTTTTACCCCCTACTCTTGCCATCCTCTGGTAACCATCAATCTACCTTCATGAAATTCATTTTTTAGCTCCCACGTATAAGTGAGAACATGCAATATTCATCTTTTTGTGCTTGGCTTATTTGACTTAACATAATGACCTCCAGTTCCACCCATCCTGTTGAAAATGACAAGATTTCATTCTTTTTTTATGGCCAAATCATATTTCATTGTACATATACCACATTTTCTTTATCCATTCATCCATCGATGGACACTTAGGTTGATTCCATATTTTAGCTATTGTGAATAGTGCTGCAATAAACTTGGGAGTGTACATATCTTCAATATATTGATTTCCTTTCTTTTGGATATATACCCAGCAGTAGAATTGCTGGATCATATGGTAGTTCTATTTGTAGTTTTTTGAGGAAAATCCACACAGTTTTACATAATGGCTATACTAGTTTACATTCTCTCAAACAGCATAAAAGTGTTTCCCTTTTTCAACATTCTCACCAGCATCAGTTATTCCCAGTCTTTTTGATAAAGGGCACTTTAAGTGGGGGTGAGATGATACCTCATTGTAATTTTGATATGCATTTCTCTGATGATTAGTGATGTTGAGCACTTTTGCGTGTACCTGTTGACCATTTGTATGTCTTATTTTGAGAAATGTCTATTCAAATCTTTTGCCCATTTTAAAAATTGGATTGTTTTTCTGTTATTGAGTTATTTGATCTCCTTATATATTCTGGTTATTAATCTCTTGTCATATGGATAGTTTTCAAATATTTTCTCCCATTCATTCTGTGTGTTGTCTCTTCACTATGTTGATTGCTTCCTTTGCTTTAAAGAAGTTTTTAGCTTGATTTAATCCCATTTGTCTATTTTTGCTTTGGTTGCCTTGTGCTTTGGAGGCCTTACACAAAAAAAACTTTGCCCAGACCAATGTCCTGTAGTGTTTCCCCAGGGTTTTATTCTAGTACCTTTATAGTTTCAGGTCTTAGATTTAAGTCATTAATCCATTTTTATTTGATATTTATATATGGTGAGAGATAAAGGTCTAGTTTCATTCTTCTGCATATAGTTACTCAGTTTTCCCAGCACCATTTATTGAAGAGACTCTCCTTTCCCCATTGTCTGTTCTTGGAGCCTTGACAAAAATGAGTTGGCTGTAAATGCATGGATTTATATCTGGGTTTTCCATTCTGTTCAGTTGTTCTGTGTTTGTGTTTTTATGCCAGTACCATGCTGATTTGATTACTGTAGCTTTGTAGTATACTTATAAGTCGAGTATTCTGATGCCTCCAGCTTCATTCTTTTTGTTCAGGATTGCTTTGGCTATTTGGGGTCTTTTGTGGTTCCATATGAATTGTAAGATTGCTTTTCTGTTTCTGTAAAGAATGTCATAGGTATTTTGATAAGGATTGCATTGAATCTATAAATTGCTTGGGTAGTCTTGTCATTTTAACAATATTTACTCTTCTAATCCATGAGCATGGAATATCTTTCCATTTCCATTTTTGTGTGTATTCTCCTCAATGTTTTTCATCAGTGTTTTATAGTTTTCCTTATATAGATCTTTCACTTCTTTGGTTATATTAATTCCTAGGTATTTTATATTCTTTTTAGCTATTGTGAATGTGGTTGCTTTCTTGATTTCTTTTTCAGATTGTTTGCTGTTAATGTTTATAAATGCTACAGATTTTAGTATATTGATTTTGTATCCTGCAACTTTACTGATTCTAACAGTTTTTTGATGGAGTATTTAGATTTTTCTAAATATAATATCATATCATCTATGAACTAGGCTAATTTGTCTTTTTCCTTTCCATTTTTTTTTGTTAATCTTGCCTAAATTACTCTGGTGAGGACTTCCAGTATTATCTTGAATAAAACTTGTGAAAGTGGGCATCTTTGTCTTATTCCAAATATTAGAGGAAACACTTTCAATTTTTTCTCATTTAGTATAATGTTAGCTGTGGGTTTGTCATGAATGAATTTTATTATGTTGAGGTATAGTCCTCCTATATCAAGTTTGTTGAGGGTTTTTATCACAAAGGGATGTTAGATTTTATTGAATGCTTTTTCAGCATCTATTGCAATGATCATGTGGTTTTTGTGCTTGGTTCTGTTAATGTGGTGTATCACATATTATTGATTTGCATATGTTGAAACCATGCTTACATCCCTAGAATGAATCCTACTTGATCATGGTGAATGATCTTTATAATGTGTTGTTGAATTTGATTTGCTATTATTTTGTTCAAGATTTTTTGCATCTATGTGCATCAATGCTGCTGGCCTATAGTTTTCTTTTTTTTTTGTTGTGTCCTTGTCTGGTTTTAGTATTAGGGTAGTGCTGGCCTCGTAGAATGACTTTGGAAGTATTCCCTTCTCATCAATTTTTTGAAGAGTTTGAATATAATTGTTATTATTAATAGTTCTTCTTTAAATGTTTGGTAGTATTCAGCAGTAAAGACATCAGTTCCTGGGCTTTGCTTTGATGGGAGGCTTTTTATTACTTGTTATTGATTTGTTCAGGTTTTCTATTTCTTCATAGTTCAATCTTGGTAGGTCATATTTCTCCAGGAATTTATCCATTTCTTCTAGATTTTCCCATTTGTCAGCAGGAAGTTGTTCATAATAGTCTCTAATGATTTTTTTGTGCTTCTGTGGTCTCAGTTGTTATGTCTCCTTTTTCATTTCTGATTTAATTTATTTGGGTCTTCTTTCTTTTTTTCAAAACTAAAGTTTTATTGATTTTATCTTTTCAAAAAACAAACTTTTTGATTTGTTAATCTTCATATACATAGAAGATATATAGAAATATATATATGTATATTATATATATATATATATATATTGAGACAGAGTCTCGCTCTTTTGCCCCAGGCCACAGTACAGTGGTGTGATCATAGCTCACAGCAACCTCAAACTCCTAGGCTCAAGCAATTCTCCTGCTTCAGCCTCCTGAAAAGCTGGGACTACAGGCATGTGCCACCATGCCTGGCTAATTTTTCTAATCTTCAATATTTCCTTTAGTCTCAATTTCATTTATTTCTTCTTTGATCTTTATTATTTATTTCTTCATACTAATTTTGGGTTTGGTTTGTTCTTGCCTTTCCAGGTCCTTGAAGTTCATTGTTATGTTGTTTATTTAAATTATTTTACTTTTTAATGTAGGCATTTATTGCTATAAACTTCCCTCTTGGTACTACTTTTCTTATAATTGGGTTAAATGTTCTGTAAATGTTAGGCCTCCTTGGTATGGCATGTAGTTTAACTTTGTTTATTTGTCGATTTGCTATCTGGACTATCTGTCCATTACTGAAAGTATGCTGTTGAAGTTATTGTATTATAATCATTCTCTCCCTTTAGATCTATCAATGTGTGCTTTATATACTCGGGTACTCTGGTGTTGGGTACAAAGATATTTATAATTATTTTATCCTCTTGCTGAATTAACCCCTTTATCATTATATAGTGACCTTCTTTGGCTCTTTTTACAGTATTTGGTTTGCAGTGTATTTAATCTGATGTAAGTATAGCTACTCCTGCTCTTTTCTTGGTTTCTAGTTGCATGCAGTATCTTTTGCCATGCCTTCACATTCAACGTATGTGTGTTTCTATAGGTGAAATGGGTTTCTTGTAGACAGTACACAGTTGTGTCTTGTTTCTTCATCTGTTCAGCTACTCTGTGCATTTTAGTTGGAGAATTGAGTTCTTTTACATTCAGTGTTATTATCGATAGGTAAGGATTTACTATCAATTTTGTTGCTTGTTTTTTAGTTGTTTTGTTACTATCATTTAGTTGTTTTGTTACTACCATTTTGTTGCTTGTTTTTTAGTTGTTTTGTAAGTCTTCTCTATCTTCCTTCCTTTCTAACTGTCTTCTTTTGTGGTTAAGTGATTTTCTCTCTTAGTATGTTTTAATTTGTTGCTTTTTATTTCATTGACTCTATTAAAGGATTTTGCATTGTGGTTATGATGAGGCTTACAAAACACATCTCATAGATATAACAAGTTACTTTAAAGAGATGACAACCTATCATAGATCAAAAAGAATGGAAACAAAGAAAAAATGAAAATACACTCTATACTTTAACCCAGTTGCCCCAACATTTTGACTTTCTGTTGTCTCAATTTACATATATTTGTATTACCTATCTCCCCATCTTTTAATAGGTTGCTGTAGGGATTACTGTTTTTGATAGATTTGTCTTTTGGCCTTCATACTAGAGTTGTTAGTGGATTGAATATAACAATTGCAGTATTAGAGAATTCTGGGTTTATCTATATATTTAATTTAACCAGTGGGTTTTATGCCTTCACTTATTTTGTTTTTTCTTATTAGTGTTTTTCTTTTCTTTCATATTGAAGAAGTCCCTTTAGCATTTCTTGTAAGATAGATCTGGTTGTAGTGAATTCTCTCAGCTTTTTGTCTGGGAAAGATGTTATCTTGCCTTCATATTTGATCTGTAGCTTTGCTGGATAAAATATTCCTTGGATGGCAGAATACTTTTTTTTTGCCTTCAGCACTTGGAAAATGTCATCTCATTCCCTTCTAGTCGGTATCGTTTCCATTGAGAAGTTAGTTGACAGATGAATTGGAGCTCCATTATATGTTATTTGCTTCTTTTCTCTTGCTGCTTTTAGGATCCTCTCTTTGTCCTTGACCTTTAAGAGTTTGATTATTATATATGCCTTGGGGTAGTCTTATTTGGGTTGAATCTGTTTGGTACTCTCTGCCTTCTCTATGCCTGAATATTTATCTCTTTTTCAAATTTTGGAAAGTTTTCTATGAGGCTCTTGTTCAATTCCCTTTTGGACACTAATACTTCTTAGATTTTGTCTTTTGAGATAATTGTCTATAGTCATGGGAGATCTTTATTTCTTTTATTTCTTTTAATTCTTTTTTTTTCCTTTTTATCCTCTGTGTATTTTTAAATAGCCTGTCTTCAAGATCACTGATTCTTTCCTCTTCTTGTTCCATTTTGCTGTTGGAATGATTTTTTTCAGTTCAGCAAATGTATTTCTCAGTTCCAAGGTTTCTGTTGATTTTTAAAAATTATTTCAATGTGTTTGTTACATTTCTCTGATAAATTTCTGAATTGTTTTTCTGTGTTATCTTGGAGATCACTGAGTTTTCTTTAAACTGTTATTTTGAATTCTTGGTCAGAGAGTTCACATATTACTGTCTTATTAGGATCAATAATTCCTTGCTTCGTCCATTTGAGGGGGTTTCCTGTTGTTCCTTGTGCATGTATGTCGATGTCTTTTTATTGAAGGATTAGGTATTTATTCCAGTCTTATCTATCTGGCTTGTTTTGATTTTTATTGGACCTGTTTGCTTAGAGTTTCTTTGTAATTTTCCTATTGGTTTTCTTTCTTTATTTTTTTTATCTGCTATATCACTGCCTCCTTTATAGCTGCTATATCACTAAATGGTATCTTAAGCACAAGTTTGCCTCATTTCCAGTAAACAATTAGCATGCCACCTATCCTGAATAGGGGAGATCCCAAAAGGGATATCCCTGTAGTGTGAAAAGGCTGGCTGGGGGTTTGTGCCCAAGGGACCTGTGGAATAATGCTTCTACAGTGTGGTGCTGCTAAACAGCTACTGTGATTTGGCATCTCCTTTGGCTGAGTCACAGAGCAGATTTTCCTGTGCTGGGGATGGTAGCCCTCCCTCCCCCCTTTGTCTCTGGCTGTCCTCAGGGATATTTCTCTCTTCAGATACTCTCGATGCTTTCCATGAGTTAAGGCAAAAACAGTTCTTCTGTCTAGGAACCCAGGATAGTGGGGAAGCTGGTTGTCTGCCTCAATCTCATTTTTTCTAGTGTAGAAACCATGAGTTGGAGGAAATTTTCCACATGCTTGATGCCAGGAAAATTTGGGGGAAAGTGTATCACAGATATGGAAGTCCAGTTCTCTTATCATCTGCTCAGAGTTTTTCATTTCTCTGTGGCCCTGGGAACTGTCTTGTCCTTATATTTGAGTTCAGAGATATTGCCGGTGATAATCTCAGTGCTGTATGTTTGTTTTTTTTTTTTTTTTTGTGGGGAAATGGATGAAGCCAGCTGGCTTCTACTCTGCCATTTTGGAACGAGAAGTATCTGCCTGTTTATTCTTAAGAAAACTACATATATAATTTTTATGGAAGGACTCAAAACATAAGACAGGCTCAAAAACCTTCCATTCTAGATAGTACCAATAGTATGCTCAATAATCCAGCTAACACTTTCTTGGTTTATTTACTGACAAATTTAATCCTAGGTTTCTAAATATGGTATTTTACATTAGGAATAAGTAGGCTTTAGCTATGGCTGTTCCAATATTGATAACACTTATAACCTTTAAAAGTTTGTAGAAAAGTCTGTTGGGAATTGTAATAGTTGGGGTTTTCATTTATTTGTTTTCTGACTTAGCTTCTTTGGCAAGATCTACTTGGCAATTAGTCTGCATAAGATCTGTGCAAACCCTATGATATGTACCAGGAGAGAACTTGTTTCCTTAGAAATACGACATGATTTGGGGCTTGTGAGAAACATTTTCCCACATGGCAGATAAGAATTTTGGTGAAAAATCTTTTCTCTATTCTGCAATCAACCCCCTCCTCTGTTGTTTCCTTTTTTCAAATTTTTTTTTATCTTTTAATGATTAGTTATGTGGGTTTGTGTCTCTGTCCCATAGAAAGTCAGTGAAGTGTACTTGTGGTTGTTAACAAAAAATGCAAATAAGGAACATAAAATAAATGGATTCCTAAGCCCCAACTCAAATATATTGAATCAGATTATCCAACATTAGTTCCCAGGAATGTGAATGCTTTTTCTAATTTGTAGATTTGATTCTCATATGACTTGTTAGGTAAGAATCATTGTGATGTAGGCCATGGTATGGACTTACTGCCCCCCAAAAGAAGGGTGTTTATCCAAAAGTCTAACTTAAATTCAATGCTTATAAAATAAAATAATTATTTTTATAAGATATCCTCTAACGTGTAATTAGTTTATATCTAATGACTATATACAGTAGGCTTTTTGAGGCTGAAATTGAGTTGCATATTTGGTTTTGAGCCTCCTGGTATCGAAAGGGAAGAAAGGAAACAAAATTAATGCTATTTCCTTCACATTATCTATATAAAATTTTGGAAAAGCCCAAGATAATTTAAAATTTCTGCAAGTATATTTACCCCTCATAAATGTGAAGGGTTGAACCATTAGAGGTGAGTCAGCTCTCACTAATCCCCTAAAATTAACCAATATGACATGGCATAAGTCTTTCCAGGAGGAAAAATAAATACAAAAGTAGAATTGATGGAGGACTGGAGATTTTGATGCTATAATTTCTTGGCAGTGTCCTACATGTTTCTGGGTACAATCTTGTCTTTTCGTAAATGATATTTATACTACATGAGTCTCACCATTTTTTTTAAAGACATAGGGTCTCGTTCTGTCACCCAGGCTGGAGTGCAGTGTCTGATCATAGCTCACTGTAACCTCAAATTCATGGGCTCAAGCAATCTTCCTGCCCTAGCCTCCTGAGTAGCTGGTACTACAGGTGTGTGCCACTACGCCTACCTGAATTTTTAGAGGTCTTTCTGTGTTGCCCAGGCTGGTCTCGAACTCCTGGCCTTAGGCGATTGTCCTTCCTTGGCCTCCCAAAGTGGTGGGAGTACAGGTATGAGCCACCACTCACGGCCTGACCACTTTTTTTTTCCTTTAATATAGAAGTTAACAATTGGGACTCCATAAATTGTGAGAGTAACTTATATATCTTTAAATTCTCTAAAAGTTTTGTTCTGTTATAATGACATTTAATAAGGACTTGCAATACCAATTTATCCAGTCACTTGGTTCATATCCTCATAAAAATGCTATCGTGCTATCGTGTAGAATATCAGTCAGGGTTCTGCTAGAGAAATAGAACATGTTGAAGATATATATTAAGAGATTTATTGCAAGGAATTAGCTTACAGAATTGTGGCCCCATGGGTGAGACAAGTCCAAAATCTGTAGGGCAATCTGTTAGAAAAGGTAGGCTAGAACTCTTTTGTACAAGCTGCAGCTGAAGTCTACAGACAGAATTTCTTCTTCAGAAAAACCTTAGCATTGCTGTTAAGGCCTTTCACCTGTTTGAATCAGGCACACCCAAATTATCCTAGATAATCTTCCTCACTTAGAGTCAACTGGATAGAGTAACAAAAGAATTCACAACAGCATCTATATTAGTGTTTGGTCGGTTGAATAATGAGACTGTAGCCTAGGCAAGTGGACACACAAAACTGACGATCACAGGTATGTACTTTTATTGTTCTAATTTTCCAGACTCAGGAAACTGACTTTGAGAAAGTTAAAATAGATAGCTACAACTAGTAAATGATGGGACATTGAACTTGAGTCTGTCTACCACCAGAGCCCATATTGTAAAACCTAGATGCTGAACAGGAAAACTGGCATTTAACCACTTACCTATTAAGGAAATGAATGCTGCGTGTGCACACACACATGCACCACCACCACCATCGTGTAGCTATTCAAGAAAAAAATACAAAGGAATATTTAAGATATTTAAATGCATTTGTTAATATTGTGGGGATTGACCAGTATTTCCATTAATTCAGTTAGCTTAATTTTCTTTTTTGAAGCCATGAAAAATGATCAGTTCATTATAAATTAAAGTAATCTTGGAAATAATTTGGCAGTCAATCATCATTTAATACAATTGAAATAAAATGTCAAGAGTAAACTATAAAAGACAATGGGATCACTCATAGTAATTACTGTCAGTTTAAACTGAGGAAAACAGAATCTGATTTCTATCATTATCAGAATGAGGTAGTAATGAACCACAAATGTGAATCTGTAAAGTATTGCATTTAATTTATTGAATTTCTGCATATTGAATTAATGGATAAGTGGCAGAAATTTGTAAAACAGTCACTATAAAACACTTACATTAGACAATAGCAGCTAAGGAAATATTTATTATTCTATTATTACTGATTGAATTTGTGATACATTTTATTCTGCTGTGTGTGTTCAGAGATAGCTCTGAAATATGTATCTAATTTGACAAACAGGAGAGGCTAGATGGAGGACATTGGCTCCCCACAGAGTGCTGAAATAAGGAGAGAGAAAAAGAGCAAAAACAGAGGCACAGACACCAAAAAATCCTTTGAAATGTGACATTTGTTCTAGAGTTTCACATTTTCGAATGACACACTTGCCCATGAAGTTTAAATCATTTGTGCATGTCTTGTTTCATAATTTCATTATTTTACTTTTGTTCAAATATTAGAAAATTTCCCAATTAGACCAAACATGTACCTGAATAGCATCCCTGCTTTTGTTATCTTCTTTGTAAAATTAGCCTTTTATAATGAGCAAGACAATGTCCTTCCCTGTAAATGTTTACTTTCCTTATACTGAGTCTCTGCTCAGCATGGGATATTGCCCATAGACTGACTGCAAGAAATTCCACCCTTTCTAGATCCCAAATTACCACTCCATCTTACGTCTTATTATTTTTCAAAACAAACATTTTCTTTGAGTCATATTGGGCTATTCATACCCACCACATTTATCATATACACCCCCAGACCCACAATTCTGCTCACACTATGGGCCTAACAGTGTCCTCCCACCTCCTCTCCATATATATAAATCCTGTCCACCTACAAGCCCAAGTCATGTGAAATTTCTTTTAGCCTGATCTCTCCCTCTACTGAACTCAGATAGATCAAATCTGACAGGGGTTTGAAGATAACAGGCATCTGCTTCTTGAACCCCTTCGATGACTGTCAATGGAGATGATATGTGTCCATGGAGATTATGTTTGAAACCTCTAGCAAAGGAGAACTCATTACTTTCTAGTGAGGTACAGTCTTTGGACAGTTTTGGAAGGCATTAAATAGAAAGTTCTTATATTAAGACCTACCTCAATATATTAATATAATAACTATTACAGTTTCTTCCTTACTTTCCTTTTCCTCCATATTAGACTACACACTTTTTCGTAGCAACAGTAGGTTTTTATTCCCCAATACTTAACACAATACTGGGCATGTAGCAGATACTTAAAAAATATATTATATATGTATATATTTAATTAAATACAACCTGGCTTTGAGTATTTCATTTTCTTACCCACTTTTCTATGTATGAACCACGTATGTGTATGTGCTTCAGAACAAACAAACAGGTAATTTTATAATTCACAATGGACTTACATTCTCCTAGTTGCTCTCTATATAAAGGCAGCCTGTTCACATTTTCTAATTTTTCATAGCTTCATCATCTTGCTGACAGAAATTTTGCTTATACTTAATTAAACCCAAACTCAACTGTTACTACTTCTACTATTTATTTGTATTCTTTTTTTAAAAAAATCCCATACCATGTCTTTCTTACCCTGTTTTTTGTAACATTGGTGGTTTGTGATCTAAATGCAGGATATGTTTTATTCTTAAAAAATTATGCTATTATATTAGGCCTGTGATTCCCCTCATCAAGATCCTTCTTGGATTTTGACTCTGTTATTTCCTATTCGATTACTTAGCCAGATTCACATTACTGACAAATTGCATAATTATTCCTTATGTGAATTTATCCATATCGTTGGCTTAAAATATTGAATAAAAGATGAGAAAGACTGGAGACCTTGCATTAGAAGTCAGTCTCTCCATCTTTCTGTCCGTCTCTCTTTAAATTGATCCATTAACTTATACTTTTTTTTAACCATAGTCCCTTAGCCAGTTCTCACCACATAAGTAAAAGTTGATGGAATGAGATTCATGATAGGAATATAATGGAATGACATGCACTCTTCAAAAGAAATGAACTGATAATAGAAATGTAGCATGTTAGTGTAATCATACAACATTTTGGGGGTTACATGCACATGCATATTTAAATTGTTAGTAATCTTTATTATATATATTCTCTCTATTTAGCTTGTTAATTATTAATTACAAACCTGAGTCTTACATAATTCTGTATATCAGTAACATATAACAGTATGCCTTACACATAACAACAACCAATCTATTGTTGTTTAATATGAAAGGAGTTAATAGCAAAGAAGAAGAAAGTCTACTACTATTTTCAGGAGTAAATCAGAGGAAAGAAAAATATGTAGGATAAGTACTAAGAAATACTTGCTGAAACTGAACAAAAGATTTCAAGGGAAATTTTCAAAAATATTCATTCTAGAATAAAATGCATTCTGAGAAACATTAGGAATAATATAAAATAATTTACTGATGAACAGTACCCTCGAGAAATAACAAATGATCGATGCTCTTTAATGTTTCCATAATTTGTATGCCACATCTCCTTAAAACTCCTTAGTTATGCTGTACTGTTGATGAGGTTGTTTTATTTGTTTGAACAAACCTAAAGTCTGTTTAGATAGTTAAACTGATGAATTCACAGACAATTATATAAGGTTGTGCTATTAATGTTGTTAAATAATCTCATAAGATTTAGCACTTGAACAAGTGTCATTTGTTTCTGAGTCCCTCTCTATGATCAGGTGATTAGCATAACATATTTCCAAGAATAAATGTTTCCACATTTCAGGGATCAGGAAAATAACCACACTTTATTTTATTTATTTATTTATTTTTATTTTTTATTTTTTCAAGTTTTCACATTACTTCTTGTATTAGTAATTTTCAAGTTTTTATACTACTTTTTTATTGATATATGTTTTAGGCAAAAGCATTCCACACAAAAGTATGCACTGCACTTGCTGCATTTCCATGCTGTCTGTTTGCATCTCTTCATGGTGTATTCCTGCCCTTTCTCGGCTTGTGTTCTCTCATAGCACACAGTACATCTCCTTCTGGTGGCGCCCATGTTCCTGAGGGAACAAGTCACAGATGGCATCAGGAGGGACGGCACTGCAGGAGGTGTTGCATCTGTCTGGAGAAGTTTGAGGCAAACTTGTTCTTTGAACTTTGTGATTGAGATCTTCTTTGTGTTCACAGCTCTGTAGAGAATAATCAAGTTCACCAAAGCTGGTCCTGTGATGAGCTCTCTGGCTAATTTTCGGAACCACTTTATGCCACATCTCAAAGAACACGAATACGCCTTCAGTTGATCTGAGAGGTCGATGAAGGACTTCGAATTATTATAATCCACAATCATGTGGTTTCTCTACAACACCTTTTCTCATTTCAACTGCTTTAGTGTCTTCTCCATGCATAGTACTTAGCATAAGCACATCTCTCTTATCCTTCCATTTGAGGATGACGACTCCCGTGTCACTTTCTCGAGTTATTACTTCATTCTTGTTCAGTTTTGCCTTCACTACATCTGGCGGGTTTAGCTTCTGGTTACTTCTCAGGGTGCCCACCAGATACATAGAGTGCTCAAGGAGTCAATGAGCTAGGCGGACACTGGTGTAATAGCTGTCAGTGTATAAGACATGTCCACTATCTAGTAAGCCTAATAGCTTTATGACAACCGAGGATGAAACAGGAATGCCACATCTTGTTTCCTTCCCACAATAAACCTTCACATTCCAGGTATAACCGTCTTTTAGGCAAAGTTTGAAAAGTTCTATTCCATATTTATGATGCTTGTTTATATACTGTACAAAACTCAAACATCCGTGAAATGGCACCGTGTTTCGTCAATACATATTTCCTTACCTGGAACTACAGCAGCCTGAAACCTTTCAGTAAGGCGATCAAGAAGTGGCTGGATCTTGAAGAGACGGTCACCAGGAGGACATTCTTCATTGTTAGAGAAATGCCACATTCTCAGAAGCATTTCGAAGCAGTTACGTGATACAAATTTTTCCACTGAATTGTCATACAAAATGTTTTTTGACCAATAGTCCGAAAGTCTTGGCTTCTTGCTAAGTTAAGGCCCATCCAAAATAATACTCCCTAAAATTGCTCCATTTCTTGAGAAGTAACATCATACCATTTTTTTAGTCGGGAGTGGTGTTTGATATTACCCCTTTGTAAAGTCTGACTTGCACAGATATTAGTTTCCTTCACCATGTAATCAATAATATCATCTGTTATGAAGAATTTGAAAAAATCATAAGGTGTTTTATCACGGAGATTTACTGCAATTTCAGTTGGAACACCAGGGTTACTTTCAATGAAGTCAAAAATCTTCATGTTACTTCCTGACACTGGACCCCAGGTCAGAGAACTTACAGTAGTCACTACAGGTTCTTGAGAAACATCTGATAAAGAATCACTCTCACTGAAACTGGCAACAACAGTTTCGATTGTTTCAGTAATCAATTTTGAACCACCTTTCCCACTGGAAATATCCTGCATGTAATGTTCTAGTTTTTCTCGGTGGTATCAGAACTGTCCCCACGATCTCCACTAGGATGGCACTCCTCTGAATCATCACTAAGTAAATCAACATCTTCGTCACTCATGTCCAAAACTTTGTTCACGATTTCCTCCAACAGTTCTTTACGCTAATTTTCCCTAGACATTTTCTCTTGAGAACAAAAAAATGCAAGATAAACTTATGTGAGGATCACAGCTCTGGTCACAGAAGCTATATCTGTTCCAGCCGGCCTGCCCAAGCACGCCACACGTGCTGGACTGTATTCTCCAACTACCACAACTTCCGATTGCGCATGTCCCCCTGAACTTTTGCCTGGTGGCTCTTTGAACAAAATCAATAAGATAGTATGTGACAATGTGATATGCACATACTTAGGGGATGTGATTCAGAGGCCGTCATCCAGGACCACTCAGGGTCCACTCCAGACACAAATGAATACCGAGAGGGATGGCCGGGCTGGGCATCCAACGTCTGGAGGAGCCACCACGATGAAGGTGGTGGAAGGTGGCCCCTCAGCTTCAAGATACACCCTCTCCAAACCATGCACGGGTTGGAGCACGCCCCACTTCATAGAGTGCGCCGCCAGGCCGGGCTGCTCCTGAGGCATCCAGGATGCGCGCCCGTTTGAGAAACCCAGCTTTGATGCTTGTGGAAGGGCATGATGCTTGTTTCCACTAGAATCTTCCAGAATAAGCGAAAACACATTGTCTCTGGAGACGGACAAAAGGGAGCAAGGATACACTGGGAAAAAATTGTCAGGTCACCCGCGTCAGGCAATTCTGAGGACCATAACCACACTTTAATTGTCAGAATGTGGCTAAGCACTGTCTTGTAAACTGTAGTATAACCAAACATTTATGATATCTTTTAAATATGATCTTATACTCTCTGAATGATTTTTATCTATTAGAAATTCCATACTGTTTGTCTGACTTAATGACTCATGGAAATGTAACCTAAAAGGGAAAACATTGAGAACATAATAAAATAAACAGTGGCATTAAATCACTAATGATATAGTCAGTTTGTATTAATGGTTTGTACTTGTAGGCAAGTAACTGTGCTCTCCTGTCTTAATTCTGTTTCAGTTAACAATATCACTATCTAAATTCAGCAGAAGATATATTTAATTTCAGTTTTAAAATATATATTTTCTTATTAAAAAGTAATAGTTTTCACTGAGAAAATTTTTAAAAAGCCAGAGGCCTAAAGTAAAAGGAAAAAAATTGTTTTCATTACATCACCTAGGACCACCAACTAAATTTTTTAAAAAGAATTTGTTATCATTAGTATCTTTAGAGTTTCTTTTTATAAGATTTGGATTATAATCTGAATACTGTTTGGCAACATTACTTTTTTCTTAGCAATGCATTCTGAACACTTTTCATGTCATTAAATATTCTTCTAACACATCATTTTAAAGTAATAAAATTCTGTACTATGGCAGAATTTATTTAACCAATCTTCTATTGATGGGCATTTAAATTGATTTTGATCTATTGATGAAAGTAAAAAGCTTGATGTTTTAAAAATGCTTCTTAAAAAATGAATGCATACAATTCTGGGCCTGGTTTTGTGTAAGGAGTATATATTTGTTTTATATGCATTCAAAGGAGCTCATCTTCTATTCTCTATTTTTAATTGTAGAATCACGTCCATGTAATGAAACAAATGGCTAGCTGAAATAATTTGTTAATGCATTCTGATGGAAACTTGTAGATGGCTGTATTAAATCCTGTATTTGGACTTTGAAATAACTGCTATTGCACATGACTAATATTCCTCAGCATGCAAGTTGCTACTTTAAAATAGCTGGATCAGGCGGGTGCAGTGGCTCATGCCTATAATCTTGGCACTCTGGGAGGCCAAGGCAGGAGTATTGCTTGAGCTCAATGAGTTCGAGACCCGTCTGAGCAAGAGTGAGACCCTGTCTCTACCAAAAAATAGAAAAAAATTAGCCGGGCATGGCGGTGTATGTCTGTAGTACCAGCTACTTGAGAGGCTGAGGCAGGAGGATTGCTTGAGCCCAGGAGTTTGAGGTTGCAGTGAGCAATGATGATCCCACTGCACTCTAGCTGGGGTGACAGAGCAAGACTCTGTCTCAAAAAAAAAAAGTTAATAATTTAAAAAATTAAAATACCTGGCTCTATTTATTGGTTCATTTGTAAAGTACAGGCTTAAAATTGCATCTAATGTCTATTTATATTTTTGACTAATGTAAGAATTTTTTGACTAATTTTTATTCAGAAAGAATCAACAAGACTTACAAAAAACAGTGGCTAAATTTAACCGAACTTTTTTAGATCAAAGGTAATCTTCCATAATTTTTGAAAACTTTTTAAAAATGTTATCTACCTTATCTGGTTTGACCTGACATATAAAATATCTATCTATCTATCTATCTATCTATATTCTATTTCTTTGTGCATAGGTGATATTCAGGGTTGCATCAGTCCATAATACTATCACAATTTTAATCAAACACAATTATAAGACAAAAATGATAAGGATTATATTTCCATTATATAGTAAGAACTATGTATATTTACATACAAATATATATGTATCATATTTGATAGATTTGATTTTAAATCAAAAGTTATAAAAATTAGACAGAAACAGTCTGCTGAAATATAAAATATTTGTCCTAGCTTTTCGTGACTAGCAGAAATTAAATATACTAAATTAAATGACTTCAAGATTTTCTTCACACATTTCTCAGACTTTGTTTCAAATGATACACTTTCAGATAACATATGTTTAACTTAAAATAAGTGATGAGCTCTCATTTTTAAAATGCTTTTATTTAAAAAATAGAAGAACTTAAAGACACTCAAGTTGCACTGTTATATGCAGCTATAGTTATCCAATGTACTTGTTTAAGATAAGCATAATCTGATTTTAAAAAAATCAAAGTTGATTTGTAAAACCTAAAAAATTGTAGTAAAATCAGTCAAATAGTTGAACTTACCTGGACTTCTTTAATGCCATGAACATGACATTCACTATTTCCCTTAAAATGTAATACTTTCTTTTGCATTATTTATGAAAATGGCATGCCAGTGTAGTGGAGGGTATCTCCTCAGTAAAGCTATAGACAGTATCAGTTACTTTTCGAGGTATAAAATTTTTATTTATTCATGTTGATACACAATAACTCTTAGTCAATTTTTCCTGGGTGAAGATGTGAATTTGATGAAACAGTAGCTACAAAATTAGTTTGGATGTGCTAATTAATTTTTAATGTCCATTTATGATTTTTGACAAATGTTTTCCAGTTCTTGTAGACCTTTCCATTCAAATTTAATAATGCTATTGCAGAAATAATATTAATTTTACTAAAGAAAGTTTTATATAAAATTTAAGTAATTTGGATATCACATAATTGGGTTAAATGTAGTTGATCATGATAGATATTTGCCTATTGAATGATATTCTAAAATCTTTTCCTACAAAAGTTTTATGTTGTGTCACTTACAAATAAAAGCAGAATATGCAATGACTTTAGATATCCTAATGCTTGTTTTTGAGAAAAAGAATTAGGGATCTCACTTTGGCAAGAGACAATATGCAATTCCTGTTGCTCCAGAAGTCTCCGTGTTCTTCCTTAAGTCATCTTTAAAACTCTATAATTCCTTTATTTTTATTAAGATATTTTATACCACCTCAGTGTAATAAATAAGTGTTTTTACTCACCATCAAATTGGTATTATCTGATCAACACTTATGTGCACATATAGTAACATCCATCGGGTGTCGGGCAGGTGGGAGGGGATGGGTATATTCACACCTAATAGGTGCGGTACGCAACGTCTGGGGGATGGACATGCTTGAAGCTCTGACTCGGGTGGGGCAAAGGCAATATATGTAACCTAAGCATTTGTACCCCTGTAATACGCTGAAATAAAAAAAAATAAAAGACAAAACATAAAAAAATAGATTTCCAAACTAATTGCTGCATGGGGGAACAGGGAGAATGAAACTCTTGCAGTTATTTTTCAAAGTTCCCAAAAACCTATCTGCAAAAGTATATTGAACAAAGAATGTGCATGTGTTATACTTTCTTTAGATTTATGAAACAAGTATCAAAAGATTTGGAACTTAAATTTGGTTAAAAATTTTATGTCAATCTTTTAAATGGATTATATGATATCAAGGAAAGCTGGACAATTTTTTGTTGTTCTGGTGTGAAATATAGCTTTTCTATTTGTAACTATAAAAAACAAATGTGCACGTGATGAATCGAGGCCTTTGTGTATATCTGTAAGAATCTGTCTGTCTTGTGTCCCTGAAGTAAACTTGGAGTAGATCTGTGTGGGTTATTTGAAACAAAATCTTTGGCAAAGTTAGTTAACTGAGTTACAATGTCCTTCATCAGCCTTGTAAAAATCAAGATGGCAAATCTTATTTGAAGTTTCTTTGTAACCTGTTATTAAACTTCAACATCCACATCAAATTGTACAGATGCTTACTAGAATTTAGTTTAAGTAAAATTAGAATAGAATTTAAGTAGAAGAGTTTTAAAAATGTGGAAAGAATGAAGCTGTTCTATAATCATATGAAAAAAGACTAGCAAAATAAACATAGACACAGTGATGTCCTACAGAGAGAGGTACCTTAAGTAATGAGAAAGATATTTCATATTAAGAACTGAGAGAGATTTCTCAATCCAAGGGAAGTCATAGAATTATCAACTCAAAAAATATTAAAACGCCACTAGATAACTATCACAAAGATGGGTTTTAACAATAATTAAATCAAATGAATAATAAAATGATTAAATTCAAATTCCATACATAAATTCAGGAGTGATATATTCCCTCTTGGTCCTTCTGATTTCTAGTGATTAATTAATTGATTTTAGTTCATCCTGTGGATTAGTTATATAATATAAAAAGTACAACAGAAAGTATAACACATCTCCAATGAGGCCATGCCTAAATTGGGCAGGAGGAAATACCTATGTGGCTATTTATTTTGTATAAAAAAAAATGGTTACTAGAAAATGTAGAGATATTAATAGATTACAGAAAAATTTTGTATTAATTTACTGTAATGCCTTTTATTTTACCTATGGATACTTTTAAAGAAATGTAAAATATGTTCTAGATACAAAAGAGTGTATATGCCATAGAGAGTTTAAAGAATACAGTTGGTAAGTTGGATATATAGGTGATTCTGATTGGTGCTATACCAAAAGAAGTAAAGAGCCATGGTTATCAATATTTGAAGGTTATAGTTGAGACTAGCTTTCTCTTGTATGTTTGAACTTTCTTAGATTTGAAAAATCAAAAGGTAAATTTGAAGATGAGAAGAATGAAAAATTGGGGCATAGAAAATTAACAAGCCTGTTCATTTGCTATACATGATTGAAATTTGGTTGTAGAATGTGTTGTTACCTACCTATGCTTGATGTTTATGTAGGGTGTAGACTGGTATATTTAGTGGCTCAAGTTTATATTACACACATAGAAAGTGTTAACTAAACATCCTAATTAATATATTCACATGATATATTTCTCATAATAATTTTACCTAGGCTCTGAAGAATATAAACCTAATTATTAGAGGCATATTATGATTTAACGCTGTGTTTGGTGTTCCCTAATAAATAAACATAATTTTATGAACATCAAAAAAAAAGAATAATAAAAAAAGAACTCCTTTGTATCAGCTACCAGTTTTGAAAATAGAGCAGAACACCACCATACCTAAACCCCATGGAGTGTGGCCTCCTGGATCTTATCTCTTATTCTCCCTTCAGAAATAACCACTGTTCTCAATTTTATGTTACCCATTGCTTTCTTGTTCTCCATAATTTTTCCTATATGTTCTGCATGTATAACTAAAAATTATATGGTTTCATTTTGTGTAATTAAAAAAATATTTTATTTTATTTTATTTTATTTTATTTTTAGGGATAGGGTCTCACTCTGTTGCCCAGGCTGGAATACAATGGCATGATAATAGCTCACTGAGGTCTCAAACTCCAGGGCTAAAGCAATCCTCCAGCCTCAGCCTCCCCAGTAGCTGGGAGTAGAGGCATGCACCATGATGCCTGGCTATTTTTTTTTTTATTTTATTTTTTGTAGAGATGGCATCTCACTGTGTTGCCCAGGCTGGTCTCTAATTCCTGGCCTCAAGCAATCCTCCCACATTGGTCTCCCAAAGTGCTGGGATTACAGGCACTTGGCCCCATAATTTTGTTACATAAATGTATTTATTAATTTCAATGTATTCATTCTTCTGTGATTTATTTTTTCACTTATATTCTTTTTCAGATTATACTATGATGGTGACAGTATCAGTATTTATTCATTTCCATTGCTGTATAATATTTCATTGTATGAATATACTACAATTTAATTTATCTCTTTTATTGTTGATAAACATTTGGCCTGTTTCCAATTTTTTGCTATTAACAATGCTGTTATGACTATTCTTATACTTGTTTCCTGGTGTACATAAGAAGAAATGTCTCCAGTGTTCATATATACCTAGGAGTTGAACTGTTGAGTCTGTATGCATATTTTGAATTATATTAAGTAATGCTAAATTCTTCTCCAAATGTGGTGTACCGGTTTACACATCCACCAGCATGTGTTCACTTGCATCTGTAATCAGACCCTCAGCATTTGTTTGCTCACTTTTCTTTTATATTATTTGTCTGAAGCTTATTGATTCAAAGGGATATTTTACATATTCTGGACATTAGGTCTTTGTCAATAATTCATAATGCAATGTCTTCTCTTAATTTGTGGCTTATCATTTTAGTCTCTTTATGGTGCCTAAGACCAAAGCAGGCCTTAATTTTAATCTAATAGAATTTATTATCCTTTTCTTTTCTGGCTTGTACTTTAGAAATCTTTTTGAATTTTTCTTTTACTAGAGTATATAGTTTAAGTTTCATATCAGTAAAATACTTACCAGAATAAGGCTATTTATCTCAAAAGATAACTTGCACTTGTCTACACATTACAGGAGATATATGTGTGTAGATATCTCTTGATAATTTCTATTTATTAGGAGATATATATCCTAATGATTTTGTATATTTACACATAGAAACAATATATATATGCATACACACATAATATGTATAAATATGTAACAAAATTTAAGGTTTTTAGCATAATTTTAAATTTCAGCTATTTGCCTTATCATGCATAAACTACTTTTTTCTTTACTTTATTGTGGTAGTCAGCTCCTGAATAAACTTCTATTAATACTTTACAGAAGGGTGATAGTTGTGAATTTCAGCTATTTATCTTTGAATTTTCTCATTGGTAGATACTGATTTTGTTCAGTGACATGAGAGAAACTATGGGATTTTTAGTTTTATAAGACATCATCGTGTTCATGATTTATTCTTCTTTGGGCAATTGACTCCAACCCAAATGTCCCATGAAATAAAATTATATATTCAGTGCAATATGTTTTACAAATTATTATATGTAAAAATCACTTTACTGTGTATATCAAATTTTACTTTCTAAAAGCTCCTTCCATTAGTGCTAATGTGTTTGTCCCTTTTTAAAAATAATCTCATAATCATTGGGCATTTGGTGAGGAGGAACAGATTAGAAGATTGTTCATGTATATTTTCAAAGTGATGAAATAGCAATTCTGTCTTTTATAACTTTTGCTAGTTGGTTTCTGGCAAAGTATTTTCTTAGTTGTTAAAATGTTGAAAAGCTGACTATTAACTCTAATTTTCCCAGGTATAAGAGGAAGAACTGTCATTGGTTAAGCACTCAATATAGGTTAGGAAATATTCTGGCCACATTAACTCTGATATTCTTCATTCATGCATTCATGTATACATTCAACACACATTTTTTGAGTACGTTCCATATGCCAACCTCTGTTCTAGGAATTGAGATAAAGTGTTGAAGAAAACAGACAAAAAGACAAAAATTCTGATCTTGGTGGAACTTAAGCAATTGATATGATAGATTACTGCATTACAGGTATCTAAAAATTGAGAAATTCTATAGGAAATAGCATATGGCCCCGATTCTAAAATTTTAATGTGCATGTGAATCACCTAAGGAACTTGTTGTAATGCAGATTGTGGTTTCATGGGTCTTAAGTGGAATCCTGAGATGATGCATTTCTAGCAAGTTCCAGAGTGATGTTAATGCTGTTAGTCTGGGAACACAGTTTGAGTAGCAAAGACTGTATGGTAAGTGGGTGGGGATCAAAAGTGGGGAGTGGGAGGGATACCGGCTACAATTTGAAATATGATGATTAGGGTGTGCCTTATAGAGAAGTTGATAGTTAAGCAAAAATATGAAAGAGGTGAGGGATTTTAGCTATATACTTACCTAGGGAACTAAAACCAGCCAGTTCAAAGGCCTTTAGCTGGGAGTATGCCTGGCAAGGAGGCCAGTGTGGATTGAGTGGAATGAACAAGAAGGAGAGTAGTAGGAGATGGGATTTGAGAGGCAATGGGTGGGGGTGGAACTTTCATGGACTTATACACCATTGTAAGTGTTATTGGCATTTACTCTGAGATCAGGAAGCACTCCAGGATTCTGAGCAGGGAAGTAACATGCTCTGACTTATGTCTTTAAAAGATTACTCAAGCTACTGTATAGACAATAGACTGTCGAAGGACCAGAGTAAAAGCAGTGAGACCAATTAGGAGTCTGCAAAAATATGTGGTGTATCAGACTAAGTTTGTAACAGAAGAACTGGTGAGAAGTGGTTATACTTAGAACACATTTTGAAGGTAGAGCCAAGTGAACTTATTGATGCCTTAGATGTAGGCTGTGAGAGAAAGAAAGATGTCAAGGATGACTGCAAGGTTTTTCACCTTAACTTTCAGAATGATGGAGTTGCCTTCAACTGAAATAGGAAAAGGCTAGGTTTTCAGGTGCATGTCTGAAGTTTGGTCTCTGTAAGTGTTGAGTCTCTGTGTATTGATTAGACCTCCAGATAGAGATGTGGACTAGGCAATTGGATATTCAAGCCTGGAGTTCAGGGTAAGGACAGCACTGGAGATCCAAATTTGTTCTGTCATATCATTCTCATAACAATGTTCTGCTGTTCATCTTTTATCCTCATTTTATAGCTGGGGAAACATGATCACAGGACTGACTCGATTGGTAAGTGGTGAAGCAGAAACTCAAGACAATCGCTGTCTGGCTTCAAAGGCCACAGTGCTCTTCTGCATCAGTAGTAAAAGAATAAACATTGGTCACTGTAACTGGTTGTGCATTTACTCAAAGCAATTCAAAAATATTTTTTAGGCAGGAAAATTGAGTTGGTAGTTCATCCTTTTAGCTGCTTTGCTTGGCTACTGTAGACAGATGTCATTAAGTCAATGCTTGGCAGCTTTCTTTATGTTCTAGGGAGGCACGTTCATCTGGGTGTGACTCAGTTTTCCCTGAATCACTCACTTCTGCTATGGCTTGTTAAAAGTAAGAAAACCTTATGGTCAGTGATCTGGGGGTTATAGTGAAGAAATTTGTGTTTTCTAAGTGTTGGAAAGGTGGGGAAGTGGTAAGATGAACATCGTAGCCTTCACATCTTACAGTGGAATAATGACAAGCATGTCCTAAATGATTTCTCAGAGGTCCCCAGTAGGACGGAGCTCCAGCTGCTCATAGCAATAACCTGCTCATTAACACCACTTACTGGCTTTCCTTGCATCCTTGCCTCACATTCTACATTTTTTACTTCTTCTTAGGATCATCTTCCAAGTCAACTCTTTGCACTCAATTAATTCCATATATCTGGATAATCTAAGAGAGGTGACAATGTAAAATGTGCTTAATTAGTCTATCCAGGATAGTTCCTTCTGATATCTACAATAGTGCTTGATAAATAGAGTCTCAATACATATTTGCCAGACCGGTGAATGACTGTAACTTTTCTTAATGATCATTAAGTAATCGTAGTATTGTTGTTAGTATTATTTTAGGCAAATATATTTGTATAGGATACAGATACATTTTCCCTGGTCACCAGGACCGCCAATCTTAATCCTTTCCCTGATTCCCAGAAGCAAGAATTCTTAAAAATTTGACAAATATTCTTCCAGTCTCTGTGTGTGTATATATGCTATTTTGACATTTACCTAAATCACATCATTTTATACATGTGATTATGTAACTTGCTTTTTTCACTCTAATTTATCGATTTGAGTTTTACCCATGCTGAATATTTCCTGTCTTTTATTTAATTAAAAATTTCCCATTCTGCTTTCTTCCTTTATGGGGCTTGAAGCTTTTAAACTCTATTTCTATTTTTTAGTGATTTTCTATAAATCTTTAAGGAATATATATGAATTTCTATTTTAAGAGTTATTACAAGGAATGAGCTAAGATTTTACCACTGCTAAAATCAATGAGCCTTTCTATTCTCATGCCAAAAATAGGCCTTAATTTACTTTTCCACCTAGCTACCCTGTTTTTACTTCCATCAGAGTGTTTTCTAGAACTTTAGTTTGAACTTGTCCCTAAACAAAAGCCTTATTATTATTATCTTCATTAGATCTTCTTTGGATTAGTAGCATTTTATTTCTTTTATTTACTTTTTAAAATTTTTTTATTGATACATAATAATTGTACATATTCATGGAGTACATGTTACATCTTGATACAAGCACACAACATACAATGATCAAATCAGGGTAACTGGGACAAGATTGACCTGAAACATTCATCATTGCTTTATGTTAGGAGCATTTGAAAACTTCTAGCTATTCTGAAATACAATAAACTATTGTCAACTATAGTTGCCCCATTGTACCACTGAACATCAGAACTTTTTCCTTCTATTAAACAGAATTACCCCTTCACCAACATCTCTTCATTACCCCTTCCCACCACGCTTACCAATCTCTAGTAGCCACCATTCTATTCACTACCTCCTTGAGATCAATTTTTTTTAGGTCCCATATATGAGTGTGAAAATGCAGTATTTGTCTTTCTGCACCTGGTTTATTTCACTTAAAATCATGTCCTCCAGATCTATCCATGTTTCTGCAAATGACAAAATTTCCTTCTTTTTCATGGCTAAATAATATTCCATTGTGTACATACACCACATCTTTTTTATCCATTCGTCCCTTGATAAACCCTTAAGCTGATTCCATATTTTAGCCATTGTGTATAATGCTGCAATAAACACTGAAGTGCACATATCTTCTGGTTACATTTTATGTCTTTGCCTCACCCAAGGGAGGTTTAGAGGCATGCCTTTCCCCTCTACACTGCTCACCACATCTGTGACCCTTAGTTTTGAGTTTGTCCCCCCAAAACCTCCTAATCCCTGGAGAATATTACTACCATGTGAGCACCATAGTGTTGATCAGTTAGTACCAGTTTGACGGCGAGTATACGTGTAGACTGTTCCTCCGATCTTGTGATACCTCACTGTGGATAATGGGCTGAAGCTCAATCCAGGAAAATATAAGAGGTGCTAGATCACTGTCATTTCTTATAATTGAGTAATATTCCATTGTATACATAAACCAAATTTTAGTAATCCACTCATGAATTGACAGGCACTTGGGTGGTTTCCAGATCCTTGCGATAGTGAATTGTGCTGCCATAAACATTCGGGTGCAGATGTCTTTATTATAGAATATCTTTTGCTCTTTTGGGTAGATACCCAACAGTGCTATTGCTGGATCAAACGGTATTTCCACTCCCAGCTCTTTGAGGTATCTCCAGATTCTTTTCCACAGAGGTTGCACCAATCTGCAGTCCCACCAGCAGTGTAAGAGTGTTCCTGTCTCTCCACATCCTCACCAGCATTTGTTGTTTTGGGATTTTTTGATAGAGGCCAATCTCACTGAGAACCCATTTCTTTCTTTAAATGACCTTTTCATGTTGGTGAAATGTCTGCTTAAGTAACTAGACTGTGGAAGTTAATCTAGGTCTTAACAAGTAGAGTTTTGCCAAGAGGGAGAAAGGATGATGTATGCAAAGCAGTAGTGTCTGGATTGATTTTTTATGTGCTGGAATATCTATGCAATGCATTACCCTCTGAACACTGCTCTGTGTTGCTGTAATGGTTTGTAATGCAATCCATGGTATGGTAAATATGCACATCAAAAATAAACTTACAGGAAAATGCACAAACATCATGGAAAGTCACCCAAAAGGAAGTGTCATGTAAGACAATACATTTAATATGTTAAAATACACAAAGATTTGTTTTAAAATATTTCTGATATTTCTTTAGAGCCTCATCCAATGCTAGCATAAACACATACAATGAACTTGTCAAATTAAATTTAAAAACACTATTTGTGCGTACTTTTAGCCTCATTGATTAGGCATTATGGCTGAAATTTTCAGTGTTGGTAGATTGGAGATCTGCATTCTTACTTCTAGAGTCATTCTAAAGTGCTTCGACAAACTCTTATTTTTTCCCCCTCTCTTTAATACCGATGTGATCATATGTCTTATTTAGTTTTCTACTTGTTAACACATTAACTGCTATATGAGTTGTATTTAACTCATGCTAGTTTTGAGCCCAGGGCCTCGTGAAGCAAAACCTGGGCAAAACCCTGCAGTTGGTTCATGAAAATCTTACTTGTTGATATTATTACTGTTACAATTGATATTGACAATTTAATTTTAAAAATGTAGATTAAATGAATAGAAGTCAATAAATTTTGTTTTTCTATTTATGTTTACCTTTAAATTACACTTAAGCCAGACAAGTAAAGAGAAACACTTTACCCTTATGAACTATTTTTCAAGTTTTCACATTACTTTTTACATTATGAAGTTTCAAGTTTTTATATTCCTTTTTTATTGGAAAAAATGCAGAAAACAATAAAAATAACAAATTTTTCATTAAATTAGAAAGGATCATTTTGTTTTCAAAGTTTTTATTCTGTTTCTGTAATGAAACACCATGACCCCAAAGGGGAAAAAAATTTTCTTGTGTGGCAGTCAATGTGTTAATTTCATGCAATCTCACTACTACCAGTGCTTCTTTAGTAGTAGCTCCATCCTCTTGTTAGCATTCTTACCAAACATTATCAGAAAATCTAAGAGACTAAAAACATATATAAAACACAGAGCCCATGACCAGCATGTGAAAGCTGGAAGGCCTGGCACTGCCAGAATCCCATTCTCATGCCTTTCTAACCACTTACAGTAGCAGAAAAGGCATGTATCTCATGCTCAGCATTGACTTGCTTTCTATTATACACAATGTGGTGATTCTGGCTCTTAGCTTTTTGGGATTTCTGTGATAGATGTCACCATCAGTACTTCTAGGATCCCCAAAGAGTTCCAACTTCTCAATAAAATATGAAGCCATCTTTTTGGCTAACTATAATACCATAAATTCTATTGTATATATTCCTCACAGCCTGATGATGTTAAAGAGGGAGAAATATACTGTTTTTCTTCTCAATACGTCGTCTTTTTAAAAAGTCTACTCTGGTTTCTCTTGATGTCTTTTTCCAATTACCTGCAAGTTTACTTTTCCTGTGGTGTTGCCCATAGTGTATGTGCCTTATTCCTTCACAAGAAAAAGTGGCCAAGTTTACAGTTTGCTAATATTGCCTTTGTCTAATTACAGCTCTATAACGTCTATATAACAGAACTGCATCTTCTTTAAGAGGGCACTATAACATTTATCAATCTTTGTGGATTCTAGACTACTAATTTGACTGTTCACTTAGACTTGCAATCCATGCCATGGGCAATCCAAAACCATCACCATGACAAATTAACTCTCTGTCACAGACATAGCTGTTGTCTCTCCATATCTGGAGACCCTCAGAGCATTGTTAAAACATGGCAATGTTAAATGTTAATTTTTATTGCCCAGCAGAGTTAATCACATATCCACGAAGAGTCCATTTTCAATTAAACAGTTCTCTGTTCACTATCTATAATTCTCTCAAAGGAACCAATCGTACTTAAAGGGATTCAGAGCCTGCTGTATTTTTTATGGTCCATTTTCATGAGAGCATATATTTATTGTACTGAATTTCTGGCATTTAGTGTTATATAAATTCTATTTTAACTCCCCTTAAGATTCCCAATACCCAAAGGGACAACTAAATTTTAACTTTTCATCTGTACACACACACACACACACACTCAGCAGGTGTTGTTAAAACTTTATACCGTAGCCCCTTTTAGTGACAAAGTTTTATAAGCTGGCAAATTTAAGAAAAATTAATAGTTTTTTAAATATTAGAAGTTATCTTTAGCTAGTCATTAAAAATAACTAATTCATACCAAAGCTTAAACAGCCCTTTCTCATGTTTATACTATTATAACTTCGGGGTTTTTAAACAAATTCTAAATATTCATTCTAAGTACTACTTCATATGTTATATTCTTATTCTACTTTTATCTCAAGGGGATATATAACCTCATAATAGTTTGTTGTGGCATCACCATTTGAGCTTCAAATCCACTAAAATGTACTTTTTGGATAATAGTAAACAGGTACTATGCTATAGTCTTGGGAAAAGACAAATTTACCTAGTTTTTTTATTGAGCCAGATTTTCAGTAATTCAACGTACACTTTACTACTGAATTTGCATTCTCAATTTGAAGTCCAATGAAGAAATTATCCTTTAATATTTCTTCTGGTTCCAGTTCCCCAAGTGTTAACATTTTATCTGAAAAATATATGAGAAAGTATGAACATTCTTGAGCCTAATGCATTTAAGTTTGATTATTTTCAAAATTTGATGTCCCTTCAGACTGAAATTAAAGTTAATTCCCAAATAGTAAAAAAAATAAATACAATTAAATTTATTATCACTGAGAAAATTAGACCATCCTTAATTATGTCTTTAAGAAAACACATTACATGTAGCTTTTGCTGATTATGTCCACTTTTAAAGTGGCACTTTCTCTATGTGCTCGGCAGAAAATGGAACTTGAGAAAGATTAAACTACAGCACAGTAAATCACGTTTGAATCTAAGTTTTAAATTATCTGACCAATACTTTATCCTTAGATTGGCCCTGAATATATTTTGCTCAGCTATTAGTTAGGTATCATGCATTTCTAACATTCTAGTTGATTTTCTATGACAGTTTAATTTACTAGCTGCTCTGGTTCTTCCAACTGTGAATGTTATAAGGAGTAGTTATTCTTTATTTCTTTGGTAAATTTATTTTAAATCTACTCGTAGAAGGAAAATGATTTCTAACTCTTCTCCATTTCTTTTAGCATTTGTTCTCATGTTGTTTCATCCAGGTATTCTGTCCATTCTGCCTCTTACCTAGTTAAAAACAGAGATGAATCTATAAATTTTAAAAAAAAACTATCTCTTTCTTTCTAATATTAGATAGACTTTTTAACAAAAGTACTTTATAATCTATTGTGACAATCAAATCACTATTAAAAGGTAAAGATTTATGACTGTTTCCAAATACATAATGTAGGGCAGTGCTTTAAGCATATTTTCCTCATTTATTAATAATTTGACTTTAGTTTTGCATACTTGGAGTATATGTTCCTATGAATATTCTTAAAATATTTCTCAGGTCACATTTATATAAGCTAATCAGCCATGCAATAGATAAGAACTCAATATCTTAGAAGAACTCTTTATGTCATAACAAGAGATATGTTTGTGTGTGTATGTGTATATATACACATGTACGTATATTAAATTTCTATATATATATAAAAAATGGATTTTTATCTTTGATTTAAATTCCGTATAATATGTATTTACACATACATTTGTATGTTAGCTGAAGTATTTTAGTTGTAAGATTTCCATGTAATTTGTCTCCAAAGTACTCTTTTTTTCTGGTCACGATAAATTTCATATTCTTTGACAATAGCTTTTGTTTATTATCGCTAGAAACACTTCTATTGGGCTAGGTTGTTAATTAACTGTCATTTTTGTACAGAGTGTAAAATAGAAATGGAAAGAAGAGTACATGAACAAATGGAATTTCACACATTATTGACTGTTTTAGTGTCTTCAAACTTCGAAATTATATATTGATATTTTTATACTGTATAAGTTCATCAGAAGCCTGACTTTAATCTTTGATTCATTACACTAGAGCACTATAAAGAAACCGTTTAACACTGAATGAGTGTCCTTAATATAGCTTTCGAAGTAGCCATTAAAGACATATCTCTGCTTTTTGATTTGTGCATTTTCTAAGATGACTACCATTGCCATTGTAGCCAGCTTTGTGTTCATTTATACAGCTTGCAGTATAAACCCTGAAACATAGAGCACTGAGAGGAATAATATCAAAAGTGTTTCACCTTTGGCCACTATTGTCAATTGGCAAATGACATTATTCCTTTTAGATTTTTAAAATAAACACAATAAGTAGAACATATACGTCTAAATCAATAGAGTCATCTCAAAGAAGTCAGACTTCTTTGTCCCAATGATTCATTAGCCCAAGTACACTTTGAATTTCCCCTTTAGAATTGCTTTCACAGGCCAGTTTATGAAGCAGAAAATAAAGACTCATTTCTTTTTGCTTAAAACCTCATTTTTGGCCAAAAGTGGTATTGCCCAGTGTACCACTAATCTCTTACTGGATCTGATTTTCAATGAATTTTAATTATTCCTAAAGTTCAAATCTGTTTTTAGAAGAATGAAGACTTTCAACCATTGAAACTATTGAAAAGCTGGGCTATGAGATTTGAAGTTTCATTATTTACAAATGGCATCACTACTTTTTATTTTCAAAGAAGGAGATAAGCAAGGAGCTTTTATCAAAAATATCTGGAGGCTCTAGGGAAAGCAGATCCCGTCCGGAAAGCCATGGGAACCAGAGACAGGGTACCATGTCATGGTCAGGCATATCCTTCATCTCTAAACTTTATTTCAAGGCCATATCTTGAACATGTTGGATAAGCCTTTTGTCTCATAGGACCCAGGATGTACTGCATTCCCAAGCTCCAAGCCCCACAAGGAGGTTACTCAGCTGCCCGTATGCCCATTAAAAGGTATCCACTGCTGTGAACATATGGGTGATGTGGGACATTAAGATGGAACAGAAAACTCCATGGGAAGGCTCAGGGCTTTGAGAGAGATGTGGGCAAATGAGATGGAGGGTAAGGGTTGACATAAGGGTCTATTTAGACAGTTGGATGATGGTGATTTACCACATATGTTTCACTGCTAGCCCATACAGAAAGCCCCTGACATCTTGGCTCAGGCTGAACATTTTCTTCTGGCAAGGATCAGTGGAAATGGAGGAGCCATACATTCATATGCTAGATGTAGTAGCTATACATTATCTTCAGTAGAGATGGGAGTTTAGCATGCCATTGTATAATGCATGGAAGTGCTGGATGTAAAGGAGTCTAATGAATGAGAGAGATACTTCACAGAGCAAGGTGAAAAAGAAGATGATAAAAGCAGGGCCAGTGACAAGGAATTATGAAAATAGAATTGGTTATTCTATACATTTGCCTTATAGTTTATAATTGAATTCATCGAACTCCTCATCAGCATGTCTTCATCATCACTGAGGATTGAAAATATACTGCATCTATAAATAATCCAAAATAAAATTGATTAAAACAAAACCAAAATAAAATTGATTTAATATACTCCAACACCATATTTTGAAAATAATTCACTATGACCACATGGGATTGCAAAAATGGTTTGATAATGGAAAATCTATTAATATATTTCACCATATTAATCTAATAAAAATTATATACACTTACTTTAGAGATACTAAAGTCAGGAATAAGATGGGAATGAAATTAGACAAGATAAATTAGGGGTATATCAACTAGAAAAGAAGAAGTAAAACTCCTCTTCTGGCAGATGAAATGATGGAATACCTGGAAAACCCTGGAGAATAAATGATAAATCTAACTAAAACAATGAAATAATTCAATCAGTTAGCAATATATAAATTTGACAAGTAAAAATTGACAGCCATCCTATGCAAAACTAATAACCAGTTAGAAGAGTTGTAGATTACTTAAAGTAAGTTAGACAATATCACTTACAAAAGCAACAGAAAAGATAAAATAGAAATTAAGTTAACAGAAAATGTGTAAAAACTATAAGAAAGAAACTATAAAGCTTCTCTGAAAGATACACAAAAGTAAACTTGTGTATAAAGATATATAAAGATATTCATTATTCTTTGATAGGACATCACAACATCATTAAGATGGCAGTTCTCACTAAATTAATTTATAATTGAATATAATCCCAATAAAAATACCAACATACTTTTTTCTATGGAGATAGGCAAGTCGAAACTAGGGTTAATATGAAAAAATAGCACACAAAAAATATCTGGGAAAACACTGAAAAGGAAAAGCCACAAGGGTGACGAGCTTTACCAGATATTAAAATGTACTACAAGGCCTCAATAATTAACAGAGTGTTAATAGTACATGAATGGACAGACCAATGGAATAACACCAAAAGTCCTGAAATAAACCCAAGTGCATATGGAATTGTAATATATAATAGAGGTGGTATCTCAAATAGCTGGGGCGAAGGTGAACTTAAAATTAATGGTGTTGGGAAAAAAGAGAAAATGAGATCTCTTCCTCAGCCCATACACAGGAATAAACCTTAAATGAATCAGAAATCTAAATGTACAAAATAAAACTATACAAGTACTAGAAGAAAATATTGGTGAATTCTTTCATAACCTGCACGTAGGCAAAGACTTTCTAACTATGACTCAAAATTCAGATGCCACAAGTAAAAATATTAATAAATTTTACTACATTAAAATAACTTTGCATGATGAAATCAAAAGACAAATGAAAATCGATAATGTGTATGCATTGTAACATATATCACAGATAAAGGGTTAATAACCCCAAGATAAAAATAACTTTAAAAAATTGAGTGGGAAACAAAAATCCTGTAGAAAGATGGGCAAAAACATAGACAATATGTAAAAAATATAAAAATGACCTTTAAGCATATGAGAAGATGGTCATCTTTGCTAATAATAAAATAAATGCAAATTAAAACTATATTGAGGTACTGTTCTCACCCATCAGATTGGCAAAAATTCAAAAATTTGACAATATATTCTCTTAAGAAGCTGTGGAGAAATAAGCACTTTCATACATTATTGGAATTGCAAAATGGTCCACAACGAATGGAGGCAAAGTTGGCAATATCTAATAAAATTACATATGCAATCCCACTTTGACCTAGCAATCTCATTTCTAGGAATTAGCCTGAAGATATATCTCCTACAATGCAAATGTATGTATATATTAATACAAAGTTACTCATTGTAGCATTATTTGTAGTTGCAAAATATTGGAAATTGCCTAATAACCAAACATAGGATATTAGTTAAATAAACTGTAGTACATACACACAATAAATTTTTTAGTAGGCAACTAAAAATTAATGAGGATATCGTTGTGAACTAATATTGGATAATTTCTAAGTGAAAGTAAAGTGAAAGAAATTTTATCTACTATGCTACCATGGTATGTACAAGAAATGGAAATAAGAAGAAACTGGATATCACTTTGTCCAAGTGTTTAAAATTAATGTATTAATATTTGTTTTCTATTAGCATGTAACAAATATAGCAGCTTAAAATAGAATTCATTTATTATCTCAGTTTTTGTAGATCAGAAGTCTGGTTATAGCATAACTAGATTTTCTCTTAGGTCCTTACCACATGATCCCTTCCATAAACTCTGTAACACTTGTAATGTCTGATCTCAAAAAAGCCTTGGCCCCTTTGAAGACAGGTTAGGTCAGGTTCACCCAGGATACACTCCTTTTTGATTAAGTCAAAGTAAACTGATAGGGGACCTTATTTACTCCTGCAAAATCTCTTCTTCTTTGTTCTATGACATAACCTCATCATGGGAGTCAAATCCACTATCTCCCCCTACTCCCGGGGTGGGGATTGTATAGGTTTTATATACAAGGGAGTGGGAATCTTGGGGTTTCTTTTAGAAATGGACCTACCACAATTCTTATGCTTCCAGATGCAATACTCTTAGTAGAATCTAACACCACTGAGAACGATATAACATCACTTATATAGTATTCCCACCCAAACTGCATAAACTGAATTTAGTCATAAGAAAACAGGTGCATTTTGTAATATAATTAGTTCTGCGGTTTTTAAAAATGCCATAGTTATAAAAGACAATGAAAGAATGAGAAAGGATTCCAGATTAAGAGATAATAAAGAGTCATGACAGCTCAATGTAGTGTGTAATTCTGGATTGGATCCTGTACTGGAAAAAACATATTGTTATAAAGCATATTGTTTGACCAATTACCAAATTAGAATATGGACTACAGTTTAAAGTATTCTATCAATGTTAGATTTTCTGAATTCGATCAGTGTACTATGGTTATATAAGAGAATATCTTTGTTCTCAAGAAATACACACTGAAATATTAAGAAGTAAAGGAGCGTAATATATACAACCTACTTTCAAATGGTTCAGAAAAAATACTGTATGTGCCTCGTGTGTGAGTGTGTGTGTGTAGACAGGGAAGAGAGAATGATGAAGCAAATATGGCAAAATGTTAAATATTGATGAATCTTAGTGCAGGTGTTCTTTGAATTATTCTTGTAACTTTTCTGTAATTGTGGTTGGTAATATTATCACTACTATTACCTAATTCTTCTTTAAAATTTGTATCCAGTAAACTGAATCTTGTTGCGACTTGGGGGTTTTGTTGAATTCAGCAGAATACACCATAGCATAACAACTTTATGAGAAAATTAAACAAACTACTATTTTAGAGTACTTAATTTTTTCGTTTAAATTCTAAAACAATTTTATTTGTAATACAAATGTGCAAACTAACTGGTGACTGGAAAATTTAATGTCACTGCATTGATTGTTTTAGCTTTGGTTCCCCCCTAAGCAGACCCTAGAGCCTGAGACAAGGATTCAGGTGCACATAGTTTATTTGAGAGGGGATACCATAAAATACTAGGTGTGGGGAGATGAGACAGGGAAGGGAAAGCATTCAATAGAGGGCACATTATCCAGCAAGTTACCACTATAGGCAAGGTGGGTTTAATCCCAGTGGAGAAATGTAGGAGACAGTGTAATACATGACTTAGAGTTTGCCTATCCAAGGAGGGATGGGGCTGGGGTATTTGTACACTGACTCCCATCAGTCAATTGATTGAGGGATTCTGGAGCATGTGAATTAATTCTAGGTATGTCCAGACTGCTCTAGTGCCATATCAGATTAGGCATAGGCATTAATTATTTAGGCAATGTATCACAAAAGCTGACATTTGGAAGACAGGGCTGCGTGTGTGCAAATGGTGAATTCCGAGGGGAAACTGGTCAGTGTCTCATAGAATCTGCTGTTTTGCTGAAACAGAAAGCTGCTGAATCAGTCTCCCTGCTATTCCAGGCAGCACATGGAGTGGTTGCAGCAATAGCCATGATGAGGTCTTCACTGGGTCAGACAGATCTGAAGTGAATTATTATTTCTTTCAATTACTAGCTGAGCAACTTTGGTTGAGTAGTTATTTATTCAAAACTTTGGTTTCCTCGTCTGTAAAATAGAGCTTATTCTGTAGAATAGATTTTCCTCGTATAATTAATTTAGAATTAATGGAATCATGCATTTGAAGTCCTGGCACTAGAAAATACTTCTTGTGTTAGTTTTAATTATTATGTTTGCATCCCTTACAGTTACTGTTACTTTTCATTTCCGATCACTCTGTCAGAGATGATTGTTCTTATCTTGAACTATAAGATGCACCCCAATCTGCTAGATTAATTTGTGCCTTGGCTCTAACAAACCTGCATTTTTTATAGTCATTGAAGACTCAGGACTATAGAGACTCCTATTTGCCATCTGTTCTTGAAAATGACAATCAGTTACTTAGGAAAGTGACATTGAAAAACACAAAGGAAAGTCAGAGAGATTGGAAGCAAATAATGAAGCTCAAACATCATCAAAAGCACAAGTTGTGAGTGACACATAAAGGGAAGAAAAATAAACATTATGAGGCCTGGATTACCCATGTTCAGTATGCTTTGGAAAATTTATGAAATTGTTGCAGTTTAACTGTTTAATTGCATGGGACAGATTTGGTTAAGTACAAACAGAAAATGCCTATTCTTTCTTGCTGCACCTTCAAATCCAGTGTCACAGTGTCATGGTCTTGTTCTTCCCTACCCCTGAATGAAACCTCAGGGAGAGCCCATAGCTTACCAGTCTCATACTGTATTAGTTTCCTAGGGCTGGCATAACAAAATGCCACAAACTGGGTGGTTTAAAACAACAGAAATTTATTCTCACAGCTCTGGAAGTCCAGAAGTCCAAAATCAAGTTATTGGCATGGCCGTGCTCTCGGGAATCATTCTTTGCCTGTTCCTAACTTCTGATGGCTGCCAGCAGTCCTTGGTATTCCTTGGCTTATAGCTACATCACTCCAACTTCTGCCTTTATTTTTGCATAGTGTTCTCCTTGTGTCTCTTTGTCTTCACATGGTTCTCTTCTTATAAGGACACTTGTTGTATTAGATTAGCATCCCTCCCCACCCCAGTATGACCTCATTTTAATTTAATTAATGACATCTTCAACAATCTCATTTCCAAATAAGGTTACATTCTGAGGTTCTAGGAGTAGGACTTCAGTATATCATTTTGGGGGGTACATAATTCAGCCAATAACACACAGATAATTACAATCTAGGCCCATCAATAATTAAACCCCAAATCTCCTCCAATATAAATAAACCCCCTTCCTCAGCTCTGGCAGGCACAAAGTCATCCTGAGCATTGGAGTGAGAATGACCTGGATATTTATTTCACTACCTCCCCACCATGCTCTGTCACTCTTCGTCTCCCACTGACAAGGGTACAGCTGAGTCTTCCAAGATTGGAGTAGGTGGAGAGGGTGAGGGTGCTGAGGTTGGGAAAAGAAGAGAAGAGAGAAAAGGATGAAGGAAGTTCTTTTGACTGACAAAATTACTTTGGTTTTGGTGTCAGATTCCAAATTATGATTTTTATTCTCATTGGGTTGTTTTCTTGCTTGCTCAGAAACCCACGTACCCTCAAGTCTAGGTATCTCTCACTCATAGCTAAATTTATGCAGGCAGTATCTCCAGGCCTTTGGTGTCTCATTCTAATTTTCAACTGGGATCTCTGTATCCTTCAGGCCTACCAAGCCTATCCTACCAAGATCCTCTGTCTTTGGGAGAGCCTTTCTTGAAATGAACTGGGCTTCCTTCCCCAGGATTGACATTGGTCCCATAATAAATGCATGAATCCTTGTCCCACACAGCTGGGTCTATTTTATCAGGTATTGACTGGTAAAACTTCAGTCTCAGATACCTGCCTTTTGAATTTTAAAAAGTTAAACACCAGTCCTTATGGCCCTCAGGGTTACATTTCAAGCTCTCCAAATATTTCTTATGGAGGTTCTCTCACTCAGCTTGTGGTGAGGTAAAGCACTCCTCTTCTCTACCTCGTTGACTCCCAATAAGCAATGGGCAGATATGGCAAGGGGATTGTTACAGAAACACATAATATTAACAACTCTTTCTAAAGAAAATCACACTACTGAACATCTTTATCTGCCCAAAGATTTCTTAATCTTCTACAAACAGCCTAGAGATAAATACTGGCCTAATCAAAACCTGGCAGAACTTGCCAGAACCCATCCTTTAATATTTTCTAAAATTTATTGTTTTAAAATGTTTCACTGAAGTATAATTCATACACCATACCACTTACCCATTTAACGTACACAATTTAATGGTTTTAGGATATTCATAGGGTTATACAAACATCACTACAACTTAATTTTAGAATGTTTTCATCATTACAAAAAGAAACCCTATATCCATTAGTTGTCACTACTCATATCTCTTTCTTTCTAGCTCCGGGAAAACAGTAATCTACTTTCTGTCTATAGATTTGCTTATTCTGCACATTTCATATAAATGGAAGCATACACTGTGTGGGCTTTTGTGACTGTATTCTTAGTATAATGTTTTGAAAGGTCATCCATTGATTTGTAGCATATGTTAGTATTTTTTTATTTCCAAATAATATTCCATTGTATGGATATACCACTTTTTATTTAACCATTCATTAGTTGATATACATATGGATTGTTTCTACTTTTGGCTATGATAAATAATGGTGCTGTGAATGTTTGGTACAATTATTGTGTGGACATATGTTATCATTTCTTTTGGGTATATACCTAGGATTGGACAGCTGGGTCATATGGTAACTGTTATGTTTAACTTTTGAGGAACTGCTGGATTATTTTCTAAAGTGACTGCACCACTTTACATTCCCATCAGCCATATGTGAGGGTTCCTGCTTTTTCAAATCCTCATCAACAGTTGTTTTTGTTTTGTTTGTTTGGTTTTTAAATCATAGCCATTCTAGTGGGTGTGAGTGAGTGCTTCATACTATCTTAGCTTATTTTTATACATAATCCATTTGCTAGGGTTTGAATGTGTTCCCCAAAAGTTCATTTGTTGGAAACTTGGTTGTCATTGTAGCAGTGGTGGGAGATAGGGCCTTTAAGAGGTAAGTCACGAGGGCTCTACTCTCATGAATGAATTGATGTTATTGTGGAAGTGGCTTTGTTATAAAAGCAAGCTTTCTTGCACATGCTCCCTCCCACACTTCTGCCATGGGATGACCCTCACAACATGCTGGCACCATGCTCTTGGACTTCTCAATCTCCAGAACTGTAAGCAGAATAAATTTCTTTTCTTTATAAATTACCCAGTCTGTGATATTCTGTTATAGCATGATAGAACAGACTAAGACACTGTTGCTTCTCTTTAGTATGTGAAAATAGTTTGTACTTACTATATTTTTTGACTTATAACCCCTCTGCTAACACTCTAGAATGACAAGAATAGTGACATTCAACATTCAGTTAAAATGACAACAATTTAAACAAAAAGCATTTGCAGAGCTCTGTGTTAGCATAATATCATATGCACAATAAAGTATGTATTAATATATGTCATAAGAAATAGAGTGGAGTAAACATGAGATAATCTTACTACATTCTGAGTGCTAGACATCTGTGAGAACCTACAGACTAGTTACTTGGTTTACAGTAATAATCACAACAGTAATAATAATCATGATGATAATACATACCCTATATTGAGCTCTTCCTATATTTGTGTCAGGCACTGTTCTACATGCATTTTATATATATTAACTCCCCTAACTCCTATGAGAATCCTGCTAAATAGACAGTATTATCATTCCCAGTTCTTAGATGAGCAAACCTCCCCAAACAAGATTAATGCTACCTCTTTACAGGTTAAAATATGGGGAAGGGGAGATTGAGAGAATATTAAAAATATTTAATGCATAAAATTTTACAAAGGTTAAGAACAATTGTTTTACCTAGCTCTGCTCAGATCTTCTCTGATCCCTTTTGAAGGTTTTTGTTGTCTACCCTCTCCCCAGTTTTTGTGGTTTCATTTTTATCAACCAGCACTGAAGGCTCTCTTTGGAGTAATTCCTCTAGCTACTGAAGTCTATACTCCTCCCCCAGGTTGGAGAGCCCAGAGCCGGGGAATTTCCCATGAAGTTTTGGAAATTTTCCTACTGATAAAACCCTTTAGGGTCCTGATTTTCCCAATCCCTTACTGGCTTTCCCAAAAAGCATTTTTTTGTTTGTTTGCTTTGAATGAATCACTTGTACAAAAATCCTCTTCTCAGGGTTTGCTTCTGGAGAACACAAGACACATAAAGGAGGATCTTGATAAAATATTTAAATAGTACTTAGTATATAAGGAAGAAGAGTGATCATATCAAGATAAAACAAGAACAATAGAAAACTCTCTTAAGCCAGGGGGAATTTACATTAGAAACAAATGGATTGTCATGATTTGAAAATGTTACAACAGGCTATTTACTTAGAAAAAGCTGTGAACTTGCTTTCTGTGAAAACTTTATAAATGTATATAGCCATTTTTCTGGGTTAGTTTCAATGTAGTACAGTCCTTCTGGAACTAAATGACTAACTTAGTGTCTTCCCAGAGCCTCTTTGGCTTTAATAATTATATAAGAGCACAACATTATCATTAACCTAAGTAGTAAAACCTTTCTGATTATGCATTGTGCTAACGCCATTACAATGATTGTGTTCAGTCCCTGCTTTTTAGGAACTTAGGAGAGTAAACTTTCAAAAAGAAATAAAACTACTATTTACAGTGTGTTACTAAAAGGCATTAAAGTAGCTGAGAATGAAGATCACTTCAGGAAAACATTAACAGATTACAAATGTCAGTATTTCAGGAAAGTAATATTATAATAATATCTACTTTGATTTTACAAATGAGATATGGACAAGAAAAATCTATTCATGACATATCTACTCCAAATAGATCCATTTATATTTTTTAGGAAAAAAGAAGTAACACAATGAAATGGAAAACAAATTATCTTTACATAATATTGGGGCAAAAAATAAAGAAATAACTTCATCAGAAAAATGTGAAAGGGCTTGATGCCTATTTGTGCAGTAATTTTTAATACAATGATGAAGAAAGAAAAAGTTTAGTGGTCAGGATATTTAAAAAATTGTAGGATAAAATCTTATTATATCATTGGGGAAGCAAATTAATATTTCATGGCAGAGGGTGGCATACCAGGATCTAATATCACAAATTATCTCTTAAAGAAACTAGTACTTTTTTTTCTTGAACCTCTAAACATATATATATGTACATATGTATTTTTTGAGATGAAGTCTCACTCTGTCATCCCAGGTAGAGTGAAGTGGGATCATCATAGCTCACTGCAACCTCAAACTCCTGGGTTCAAGCAATCCTCCCGCCTCAGCCTCCCAGAGTGATAGGATTACAGGCATGAGCCACTGCACCTGGCCTCTAAACATATTTTGAACTGAGCAGTTTTTAAAACAGATTTTCTTTTGAGTTTTTTAGAATAATAATGAAAGGAAATAGTTCCCAAATATGAAAATATAAAAGTGACTGAAATTTAAATATATATTATAATATATTATTTAAATATATATTATAATATATATTTATATTATATATAATATATATTTAAATATATATATTAAATATATGTATATTTTATATATATATATTTCAAATATATATATATACGGAAAAGATTTGAGTAGGTGGGTAGGAGTTAGGGGAAAGCAGGAAAGGTACATAATATATCTCCTTCATATATTTTATTAAGCAATTGCATGCACCTTGTAAAATTGGCATTTGGAATACATATATAATTTTCTTAAAACTGTTATTACTTTCTATCAATCACATAGATCATAAAGTTGTTTTCAGTTTTTCTGAATAGACTAGAAATATGGGCGGAGAGTAAAAACCAAATACAAATATATTGTTTTCAAACTTCACCCGTGTGAGTACAGAATAAAGACATTTTCGGACATGCAAAAACACAGAATATTTTCTTTCATGGCACTCTTTCTTAGAATGTTATTTAAGGATGGTATCTATAAGAACTAGAGAGTAAGCCAAAAAAGAGCAAAAAAGAGGAGAGCAGCGAAGTTTCATGATTATATAATAGCTATGTGGTGGGCCCTAATACAGAGCAATCTCTCCCAATTAAGAAAAGAAGAAGGACTTCAGAATAGAAGTATCTGGAAATGTGATTTTATTCTACCCTTTATAATTTGGAACAATGAAGGGAGGAATAAATGCAGAATATAAAAGGATAATAAAGTAACACCCATAGAAGATCTTAGCACCCCCTTTTATTGAAATGAAAGGACCACTTGATGATAAAATCGAAACAACCAAGATCAAATCAAAAGAAAATAAACCAAAGCAAAAAGCACAGGAATGTTAAATATGTGGCAAAAGAACTGATGAAGAGCTGTGAATACAAATAGATATAAAATTGAAAATAAAATAAAGACTGTGAGAGTCATAGTTTTAGAACAGAATAGAAATATTATAGACTTTGAAATAATTCATATAATATAATTAGAACAGGAGAAGAGGGAAAAAGAGCTTATTTTCTCCTCTTTCACAGCAGGAAATAAATCAGTCTGGCTTAAAATTGAAATACTTATTTTAAAGTGTCATAATTATAGTAAAGCTGACCCATTAATGCTGTTTCATATTTTTTTAAATTTCTAAAACATGTAGATAGATCATTAAGAAACTAGTCATTATTTCACTTCATATTATATCTTCATTTATTTGCAAATAAAATTATATTAGTTATATTTCATTCAAAATATATGACCATGTTTAATATAATTCTATTTTATAAAATTATATCTGTTTTTATCTCTATATATGGATTGGAGAGATAGCTGGGATGATAGTTACCTGATGTCTATCTTTACCATTTCCTGTCTACACTTTTTAATATTGTTTGATTTTTTAATATTGAAAACATATTATTTTGTAAAATACAAACTATTCCAAGAAAAAGTCAATTAGTAAAAGTAACTTGAAAATCAATAAATCTTTATTTAAGGTCATTTAAGGTAAATTTGATTAATATTATAGCAAAATGTCTACTGTATAACCTTAAAATATTTTTTTCCAAAACAATTTAGTAACCTACCAAATTATCACTATTCTTATAATACAAATGTATAGTCTTTACCTTTCTTTTTCACTGGAAAACAATTTATCTTAAAGTTATAATTTCTGTCAAAAATCTTAGTTAACCCATAGAACAGTAACATAAAAGAATATAGATTAAAAAAACAAAATATAATTTCATCAAGATATAGGTCACTGTGGGGGATGAAGTTCATCCCAAATAGCCACCTTTTTTTTTACAATGTGCTTCAAATTTTATAAACTCCTTTTGCTCTTCAGAGACTGTCTGGGAATGGAATATATTTGCTTTTAATAGAGATGGACAGCAATAAACAATGATCTCTGGTAAAGTTATCAAGCATAGTATACTTACTGGTTTGGATAAGAACATGCATTAGAAAACATCAACATCTAAAACACCCAAACTCAAAACACTAATTTGTAGCCATGTAGATGCTTTTATAATCAGAAATTATTATAGAGAGAAAGCCTAACCTTAGTAAGGTGTTCCACATGCTTTTCATTCACCAGTGAAATTACTCCAAATAATGTGAGACTGTAACCCAGGATATCAACTTTCATTAGCCTAGGAAGCTCCCTCTGCTTCATTTCCTTTCATGTCTTGCTTTCCAGGCAGGTTTCTGGTCAGCAGTCCATGTAGCACATAATTATGACTAAGCATGACTTTTCACTTTCAATATTCATGCACTTTACAGCAAGCACTTCTGAGTTTATTACCCAAAATATACAATAAGAACCTTATACTTACTTGGACCAGTGGGTTTGTAGAATAATTTGTGTTTAGTAATACTAATGTATTCTTGAAAGGTTTATAAAATTACTTTTTGTTTATACAGTTTTCTCCTCTGATTGATGTCAGTTATCTGATATCCATCCTCCTATAACTAGTTTTCCATATTTGTCCTATAATATTAGATGCCCCCTATTGCCAATCTAATTTCCTACTAGCATCTCAGAAACACTGTCGCTACTGTTGGGTTATAATCACTCATATGCACTCATTTTATATTCAAATAATTCCATATTGTTTCTCCCATGATTCCTGTCCCTGGAATGCCATTTCATCTCATCTTTTCCTATCTAACCATACTTCATAATACATAGCCTACAAGAAGCTTTCTGATTCTCTAAATCCCTGTAGATAGTAACACACAGCTTAGTGCTTAATCATTTTCTAATTGTTTCCTACATGGTAATTTTATCTCCACAACTGAATTGTAAATTCCCTATGTGCAGTAACATGCTCTAATCTTCTTTATTCAGTACTGCCATAAACAGCATTGAGCATATTTGATACCTGTTTAACAAATAGTTGTTTATGGTTATTTGATATTAAGACCTGGACTACTGAATGGGAGATGCTTTTGGTTAAAAAAATTAATACACAAATAAAACTAAACCTCACATATTTTATGAAACATTTCTAGATTCCTCTCTAGGTTCCTCTGAATTATTTTAACAGGTGTGATGTGAACGACTCAAACTAGAACATATTTAGAAAGAAACTAGAGTTTTAAATCTCTATTGGAATGACTCAGGGTGAATAAAGAAATAACTCAGGGTTGGGGCAGAAGCCAAAGTCCAGAGTTCATGTTTTCAAATACTGGCTAATCTATCATTGATCCAGCAATCTATCTAGGTCAGCTAATTGGTCAACAGCAACATGTTTTTGTTTGCCAATAGCAACCTTTTTCTTTGCCCATGGTAACTCGTCCATTTCTGTCCATTCCTGTGTTTTTTTTTTTTTTGGCACTTATACATTACTGTAAGTATCTTTAGGTGTGTTTTTCTCTTCTCTGAGCCTGTGAGGCCCCTTATGATACCCAGCTACTGTCCTCTCTTCTCCATAGTATTCTTAATGCTGAGCACCATTCTTAGCACTTAGTAGGTATTTAATATGTGTGTTGGAAGAATGAATAAATGGATAGATGAATGGATGGATGGATGGATGGATGAGAGATGAAATTACTTACTAGGTAATGAAAGAAGGTATCCCTTCTTATTAAAATAAGTAGTCCTCCTTTGTTAGATTGTCTGATGCCCTAAAATGTTTTTTAAAAAAGAAATATTAGAGATTAAACCTAATCTAGGCTTCCTCCCTATACAAACACAAGAATTGAAACACATGACTTTGGAGAACAATATGTGAGTAGCTACCTTAATCATTTCAGGGTGTCATTTAAATATCTCCTTTAGGTAAAAGACATCTTTATAACTCAGTAGTCATTTAGTTTCCTCTGTTTCTCAATTTTATCATCTCTAAAATTGTGATAATAATTGTTTCTTTTTTTTTTTTTTTTTTTGAGACAGAGTCTCACTCTGTTGCCCAGGCTAGAGTGAGTGCCATGGCGTCAGCCTAGCTCACAGCAACCTCAAACTCCTGAGCTCAAGCGATCCTCCTGTCTCAGCCTCCCGAGTAGCTGGGACTACAGGCATGCACCACCATGCCCGGCTAATTTTTTTTTCTATATATATTTTTAGCTGTCCATATAATTTCTTTCTATTTTTAGTAGAGGTGGGGTCTCGCTCTTGCTCAGGCTGGTCTCGAACTCCTGAGCTCAAACGATCCGCCCACCTCGGCCTCCCAGAGTGCTAGGATTACAGGCGTGAGCCACCGCGCCCGGCCTGTTTCTTTTTTTTTATTTCATCTTATTGTTATGGGGGATACAGAATTGCAGGTTACAAACGTTGCCCATGTACCGCCTTTCCCCCCAAGTCAGAGCTCCAGGTGTGTCTGTTCCCCAGATAGTGCGCGTTGCACCATCATGTAGGTATCTATTCCTCCCACCTATTTCATAGTTGTATTAAAATTTCAACCCCTGCCATATGATTCTGTGGCACTCCCACATCTTTCTGTGGACATTGACATAAGGTAGAGAGGTCAGGGAAAGGACAATTGTAGTGAGCTAGTGAGATGCCAGCAATGGGACAATAAGGACTCAACTAAGTGAGAAATTCATACTGGAGTATGAGGGCAGGAATCTGTAGAACTTAGTGTAGATCTCAAAGGAAAGGGAAGAGTCAAAATGATGAATATTGGGATTCAAAATCTACACTAAAGAAGGATTTTAAAAATTTATTCTTTGTTCACATGTCACACATACGTTTAAACAATAGCAGAGTTCAAAAGTATTTTGAGTCTTATAGTCACATAGATATTTTTACCTAAATTCCTCCTGTAGTGAGGGTTCAGAGACTTGGCTAATTTTCTATTTTTTAGCTTGTCACCTAGCCCTTTGTTTCCTCTTTCTGCACTCGCAGAAGGATTTTAAGATCTATTCCTGCCAAACAGTTCTCTTTCGTGGGAATTTGGTTTAAACCAGCTCTGTTGCTATGGTACCTAGTTTTCTGTTAATGGAACAACACAGAATCAAAATAATATGGAATTCACAGTATATATATGCCCACTCACTCCATATTGACTTATTCATGTTGACTGAATATTCAAACGGTCAAAAGTTTCTCAGTGCTATAAAAAAGTATCTAACCTACTTAGAATTCACATACTAACACTTAATACCTTCAAGAGTGTGTGTGTGCATGTGTGTATGTGGGTGTGTAAATGGTGTAAGAGATGGCATGATGCAATAGAGGTTTTATAGGTAAAGAGACCTGAGATTGAATCTCGGCTTAGCTAACTAAAAGCTAGTTGACATTGGACAAGTCATTTATTACTCTGGACCTCTTTTCCCATCTGCAGAGTGGGTATTTTTCATGAATGTTATTAAAATTTAAAAGAAATGTTTTCATTGCCTACAACAGTGGCATTTAGTAGGCTTGCAGATACCTATTAGTGTTTTCAAATGTGGAGGTCATGCGTGTGTGTGTGTGTGTGTGTGTGTGTGTGTTATAGGCCAAATGGTGACCCTTCAAGACCTATATGTTGAAGCGCTAACTCCCAGTACTTCAGAATGTGACTTTATTTGAAGATATTACTTTTAAAGAGGTAATTAAGTTAAAATGAGGTCCTTAGGGTGGGCTCCAATTCAATGTGACTGCTGTCCTTCTAAGAAGAGAAAATTAGGACACTTACAGAAACACCAAGGGGGGCATGCACAGAGGAAAAATCATGTGAAGACACAGCAGGAAGGTGAAGTGACCATCTGCAAGCCAAGGAGAGAGGCCTTAGAAGAAAGCAAACCTGCCGACATCTTGATATTGGACTTCCAACCTCCAGAACTATGGGGAATAAATTTCTATTGCTTAAGCCACCCAGTCTGTTATACATTGTTACTGCAGCCCTAGCAAACTAATTATATCTATCTACCTATCATCTGTCTATCTATCTGAAAGGTCAACAAATAGTCCTAAAATAGAAATGATAACATGTTGAGTTTTCCTGAGGCTTTTTCTCTTCATTTACTGCCTACAGTATATAGTTTTTTAGTTATTATTTACTTTTGATTGACTAACAACTTACATAGTATAAAGAACACGAATCTTAAATATATAGCCCAATGAATTTGTACATATGTATACATCCATCCATCCACCACTCAAATCAAGATTTGGAACATTTCTAGTTCCCTAGAAATCTCCCTCAAGCTCCTCCATGCCAATAACCATTCTTCTTCCTCAAAGTAACTATTTATGAATTCTTGTGTCATATAAATGGAACCATACATCACTCTTTAATTCTAGCTTCTTTCACATATCATGTATGTGCAATCCATTCATTTTGCTGCATGTTATATAGTTCTTTTTTTCATTGTTGAGAGTAATATTCCATTATATGTGCATACCCTGATTTATTTATCTATTTTAGTATTGATGAACACTTGTGTAGTTTCTACTTTTTTATTATAAAGTTGCTATGAACATTCGTGTAACTATTTTTGTTGGACAAAACTACTCCTTTCTCCTGGGTGAGAAGTACATAGAAATTTTACTAAATGTCTACATTTTAATGTTACTCACAGTATAAAGTCAGTATTTTAATACCTCCTGAGTATTGCTTTTTAGTCTCCTAACTACAAATTCCCAGTGCTCCTGAACCAAAAGTTGGCAATTTTGCTCCCTGGTGGATATTTGGTAATGCCTAGGGACATTTCTGATTGTTACAACTGGGGAAGGATGCTACTGGTGTCTAGTGGGTAGAAGCCAGGATTGCAGCAGTATTCTCCAATGCACAAACAAGCCACTGACAACAAAGAATTATCAAGCCCCAGATGTCAATAGTTCTGCTATCGAAAAATCCTATATCTAGACGAATAGAATTTAATTTTGCATGTTCACCTTATAGATATTCATTGCTTGACCAATGTCCATATTCTTTGTTATATATGTGTTTTTAGAACTCTTAATGATAAAGAGTAATGTTCTATCCTGTTCTGTTTGAGGTATTAACTCTCAACATCTATACAGCCTAACTTTAGTGAACTAAAGGCATCTGAACTTGTCTTTGTTAATAAATATTTTCAGAAAAGGGAAATAGCATGTCTCCTCTTTAAGCTGGTGATATTCCATTCTGTAAAAATATATATATATGCACATATATAAATATAATATAAATATATATGTAAATTTCATCCCTTTGCCTCTATTTAGAACCAGCTAAGATAGCCAGGCACATGGATACTTGTTCTATTTCAAAATTTTCTGCAGAAGATTCTTGAAATTTCTCCCAATCTCTAAAAACTGTGATCAATCCATTCCCCTGGACCACATGGCATTCATTGTTTTCTCAGGCAATCTCTTCTTACCTTCAGTGTAGCTGAAGGTATATTATATTCACTTTAGTTATCAGAAATACCTAAAATTAAAAAATGAACATGTTATTTCTGTTTCCATGAGGCTGAACCTTTTCCTTTCCCATATTCCTGTCAATCCTTGTTTCTGTAAACTGAGCTTAAGGGTAATACTGTAACTTATACTTTTTGCTGATCCATCTACCCATAGGTCCGACAGAGATGATTACTTAGCTCCCCAAATAGGCAGAGTTTCCACCTGATGTGATTGCCTTCATTTATTTCAGTGACATTAAAATGGAGGAATGGTGTTTGTTGGCTTTGGGCTTTAAACACATGTGGTCTGCTATATTTTTGGCTGACAGCTAGAACTAGTAGTGTCTGACATTAGAAAAACAAAAAAGTCATCATTTGTTCTTTTCACTTTCAAAAATTGAAAAATCACAGATAATGAAGCATATTAAACATGTATATAATCCATTTCAATGCCAAATACCTTTTAAATTTAAAAAATTATTATAAATAATTCTGTCTGCACAACTTTTAACATGTTAAGTTTCTGTGAGTTCTTTTGTAACTTAAATATTAATATGTTTAAGCTGTATGGATCCTTAATTATATAACTCATTGTTATTGATATTCGTTGTCTAAGGTCTGTGATGCCCAAACTCTTACTTTGTTTGGGAGAGTCTTGTAACATGAAAGACGGTCTATTTTAAAATGACAATAATAACCTCATTGATAATAAGTGGTGTAAAGAGAGAATAACTAATTTTTTAAAATGATTCTCAAAGGAAGGGGTGCTTTCCACAATTCTAGAATCATGGAGAAAACTGTGGAAAAGCTTAGTTCTACACTTAAGCTCTCAGGAAATATTTTCTTACAGTTATTAACCAATATTATAGAGAAATGACTACTTTAGCCTATTTAAAAATACATATGGGCTAGGCGTGGTGGCTCCCGCCTGTAATCTCAGCACTTAGGAAGGCCAAGTGGGGGAGGATTGCTTGAGAGCAGGAGATCAAGGCCAGCCTGGGCAACACAGAGAGACCCTGTCTCTACAAAATAAAAAATAAAAATTGGCCAAGCATGGTGGTGTGTGCCTGTAGTCTCAGCTACTCGGAAGACTGAGGCAGGAGGATAGCTTGAGCCCAGGAGTTGGAGGCTGCAGCCAGCTACGATCACAGCACTGCACTCCAGTATGAGCGACAGAGTGAGATCCCATCACTAAAAAAAGTAAAAATGAAAAAATATATATGCTTTTCCTTTCCTCTTCAGCAGTATTACCTAAACTCTAAACGTATAATAGACGTTTTTCCTTGGAAAGAAAAGAGTTCCCTGCTTTCTTATGCACAATTTGCATTTTAGTAAAGAACATTGTATGAACCAGTTCCTTAAATAAGAGTCTGAATATAAGGCAAAGAAAGCATAACGTAAAACCAGAATAGTCATTGCTTTTAACTGTGGTCAATAATCTGGGTAGAGAACAATTTTTTTTAACTCTAGAAAGAAGGTGTGACAGACAAGTTGTCCTGAAACACAGGAGAAACAAGATCAATTACATATTCACAGTCACTGTGCCTGACATTCTTCTGAATAAGATTTCAAAATAAAAACTGCAAAATCTCAGGATAAAAAAAATAGAACATTATCATTAATCATATTCATCCTCATTTCCGTCTCTATTTCCCCCACCTTTCTCTTCTGCAGTCTTTGGCTATACAAGTGATGTGCTTGTACCATTTTAAGTCAAATGACACCGTTAGTTCATTATTGTTGCATGTCTGGCAAATGAGATCTGAAACCACACATCTGTCCTTTGACCCTATCTTGTTCCTGGCTTATGCAAATGAAGAGAGCAGTTAAAGCATTTTAAATGTTTTATTTCTCATATTATGCTTCTAGCTTTATGCTGACAAGGAACACTTAATGCATATGAAATTAATCTGATTCTAGCTTTTTACTTATTGAACAGGTTTTCAATGCTGTCATTTTCTTTTTATCTGAAGATCTTATGGAAGTTGCACAGGTTTACATTTGCACCAAGGAACCATTTTGGGTTCAAGTTTAGCTGTTTGAGTAACTTCAAGAAGTAGATTAAAAATATATCTATTAAATTTACCTGTACATTGAAATGGTCTTTTGGCTTATGCATTATGACTATCCTATGCTATGCTAATATGTGAATATTTCCACTTTTAGTAAAAGTAGAAAATTAAAAGTGAAATCTTTTTATATGAAATATATTTATCAGCATGAAGTTTTTGCTCATTTAGCCTTCATTCAATAAGTGTATTGATTTTAATGATTGCATTTTCTCTACTGAAGTTCTCAATAATAATTCTTGGACATAAAAATAAATCCACTCTTGTTACTTCAAAACAAGTCAAATAAAATAAAATTCTTTGAGATAAATCATATAACTGAATTTTTGTAATGATTCATTTCAATAGGAATAGAAACCATTATTACTATGCAGATAAGGTGGCAGTGGAAGTCCAATGAGATATAAAGACTATGGGCATTGAATGCAGTACTGTAATCTGTTTGCCCTGATTCTTCAAGGGGTTTCCAAAATGTTATTACAAAGTTCATATTTTCAATAAATCACATAAAAGATGAATAGACTGTTGTTATAGCCCTAAAACCTGTCTATTAGAATTCTTGGCAGGAAAGTGAAACCAGTAGTTTCTTATTTTTAGGTTTTTCTATCCATATATAGTAGTCCCTCTTTATCTATGTCCCCCTGCCCACATGGTTTCAGATATTCAGTCAACCACAATCCAAAAATATTAAATTAAAAATTCCAGAAATAAACAATTCCTAAGTTTTAAATTGCACACAGTTATGAGTAGTATAATAAAATCTTGTACTGAACCGTTCTGTCCCACCTAGGAGGTAAATCATCCCTTTGTCTAGCATATCCATGCTGCGTATGCTACCTACCCGTTAATCACTTAGTAAGTCATCTTCTTGGTTATCAAATTGACTGATTGTCTTTGTATTGCAGTGCTTTTGTTCAAGAGCTCTTATTTTATTTAATGATGGCCCCCAAAGCACAAGGGTAGTGATGCTGGCATATTGTTATATTTGTTCTGTTTTATTATTGTTGTTGTTAATCTCTTAATGTGCCTAATTTATAAATCAAACTTTGTCATGGGTATGTATATATAGGAAAAACATAGTGTATGTAGGCTTTGGTACTATCCCAGGTCTCAGGCATCCACTAGGGGTCTTGGAACATATCCCTTGCAGACAAGGGGGGACTACTGTATTTTATAGAGAAATGGAAATATCCTCTTATATTAGAAAAGCTTTAACAAAAGGAAATCAGAGCAAATTATTTCCCATAATAATGAGAAACTTGTTTTTCTTATGCATGTGTCTTTCTAGGTAGAAAGAATGCTTTTGGGGGAATTCTAAATATATGTGGATGAAAAGTTGACTTCTTTAAGCACAAGTGTTGCTTTAATTTTTCTTTATTTTTTAATTTTTGCAATGCCAATTGTGTAAGACAAATAACTTTGAAACCCTTTTTTCAGTTTATTAAAAGTATTTGAAACATTCAATCCTACCATTTTTAAATAATTATATATAGAATCATGCATTATACAGCAATTCCTTCTGAGAAGCTTAAGGCTTCTAGATATTTCTCTCACTTTAAAGAGTAGGAGGAATTTTAAGCTATAATTTTTAGTGTCTCATATTTCAGTGTAGTATGTTTTAGTGTCTAAAAATTCTCATTATTAACAACTAAATGTATAAAATTCTCTTTAATATACAATGTTACGATTTTACAATGTCTTTTAGTGTAATACATTTTAGTGTCTAAAAAGCATTCCTAATTTAATGTTTAAAATTCCCCTCAATCCAAGTAAAATATATGTATTCCAGACATCTGGCCTGTTAAAATGGAAAAGCATATTCTAATTTTTTAAAAAATTATAAGCATATAGCTTTCTGAAAACATACTTAACTTTCTCCTTCTCATGACTTCTTCTCTTAGCTAAATAATACCAATTAAAAGTTTGCTCTCATGACAGTGTAGAATTGATGAGACTGGGTCAAACATGAGTGGGAGCTATTTTAGTGATCTAGGCAAAAATGATGACCACTTAGACTTAGATGGTGGAAAGGGAGAATTAGGCAGATTTGACTGTGTGTGATTGTTTTTATTATGATAAAAAGCAAAAAATTTACCATTTTAGCCATTTCTAAATGTACAGTTCAGTAGCGTTAAGAATATTTATGTTGTTGTGCAACCATCACCACCATTATATCTCCAAAACTTTTTCATCTTGCAGAACTGAAACTCTGTATCCATTAAGTAATACCTTCCCAACTTTCCCTCCCCTTAACCCAGGGTTGGGGAACCTGTGGCCTTAAGGCCACATGCGGCCTTCTAGGTCCTTAAGTGTACCCATTTGACTGATTCCAAGTTTTACAGAACAAATCCTTTTATTTTTATTGATACATTTTTATTCATATTTTATAATTTTTTTTATTTTTAAAATACCAAAGAATAAAATAAATTTCAACAAAATAATCCTCCCAGATTGACCGGCACAATTAGAACATTAGTAAGCCATAAGGGCTAAATGGATGGCTGCTATGCTTATGATTTAGTTCTAACTTCCCCCACCTGCCTGGTGCCACTACCACACGAGGCTGGATGGTGAGAGTTTATGGAGGTAGAGTATGTCAGTCTGTTATCAGCTTTTGACAATGGTGCACTGTGTTTCTGTTTGAAGTGGAATTTGTGAATAGTTTCACAGCTCGACAGTATTTTTTAATTCTGTCTGCTTAACAGCCCATCATGTCAAAAAAGATCAAGAGAACACTGAAGGAAGAAAACAGATTTTTTAACGAGGATTGAGAATTGCAATATTATCTTGTTTCTGCTAAAGATAAGATGATTTGCTTGCTTTGTGATACTGCAATATCAACATTAAAGAAATTCAATGCTCATCAGCATTATAAACACTCATAAAGACCACACATTTTAAATTAGAGGGAGAGTTACAAAAGGTTGTATTGCAGAAATTAAAAGATGAAAAGCAAAAGCAAAGACAATTCTTTCAAGCAGCAATAAGATCTGGAAATAATGCCACTGAAGCAACTTATAAAGTAGCTTACACTTGAGGAAAAAGGGTGCCATTCAGTGATGTAGAAATTGTGACACAATGCATTGTCGAAGTTGTAGAATGTTTAGACCCCCATCACGTTTCACATTTCAAAGTACAAACAACTGCCTCTTTCAAGGAGAACCATAACTGATCGGCAGCATGAATTAGCCTTCAACTTAACAGAACAACTTCATGTAATCTTTCAAAAGGAAAATATATATTATTCAATTGCTTTGGATGAATCAGCTGATACCACTGACTCGTGTAGGTTTTATACTTCATTTGGGTCATAACAGAAGATTTTCTGTTCTATGAGGAGTTACTTGCTTTGGGCACTCTTGAGAACAGAACATGGGGAATAGATATCTTCAACAACTTACAAGATAAATTTTGTGAAGTTGGACTGAATTTGGTAAATTTAGTGAGTGTACGTACAGATGTTGCACTTGCCATGACAGGAAAACATGAAGCATTTATTGCACAGATACAAAACCTATTAACAGATCCAGATGCTCTCATTTCTTTTCATTATATCTTTTTCATTGCATCAGCAAAAGGTCTGTGCTAAAGCTCCTATTTTAAGTGACACTGCAAGTTAAGTATTATTAGGCCGGGTGCAGTGGCTCATGCCTGTAATCCTAGCACTCTGGGAGGCTGAGGCAGGCGAATTGTTTGAGCTCAGGAATTCAAGACCAGCCTGAGCAAGAGCAAGACCCCGTCTCTACTAAAAATAGAAAGAAATTATATGGACAGCTAAAAATATATATAGAAAAATTAGCTGGGCATGGTGGAGCATGCCTGTAGTCCCAGCTACTTGGGAGGCTGAGGCAGTTGGATTGCTTGAACCCAGGAGTCTGAGGTTGCTGTGAGCTAGGCCGACGCTATGGCACTCTAGCCGGGGCAACAGAGTGAGACTGTCTCAAAAAAAAAAAAGTATTATTAACTATATTTGTGCAAATGCAACATGGCACAGTTTTGTAACATGCTAAAGTTGAACAATGAGGTATTTAGTGTGGATTTGCCATGGATTTGCTGTACATTCTAAAGTGTATTGGTTATCACAGGAACTGGTGTTAGCCAAATTTTTATTTGTGCAAGAACAGATAGTTAAATTTTATGAAGAACAGAATCAGTAATGTGAATTATTGTAAAAAGATTTCTATAGGAATGCAGCATTTCTGTGTGATATCATGTCATATCAAAACAACTTGAATATTTCTTTGCAAGGTAAAACTAAGTCTATATATAATATGTGGCAAAAAATCCAAGAATTTTGAAAAAAGCTATCTTTTTTTATGTCAGAATATTTCCAGGGTACAAACGTTTTGGTTACATAAATTGCTTTTGTACCATTTGAGTCAAAGTTATAAGTGTGCCCATCACCCAGACAGTATGCATTGTACCTGTTAGGTGAGAATTTACCCATTCCGTCCTCCCCCCTCCCACCTGATTGATTTCCAATGAATATTATTTCCATATGTGCACATAGGTGTTGATCAATTAGCAAAAAAAGTTTCTTTTTTCAAAACTCTTCTTCTTCAAAAGGAAATTTTGGATGAACATTTTCCCCAGTTAGCAAAGGTCATTGATGAGCAGGATGATATATGCGAACTATTTGAAGAATATATGCCTGTTATAGACCTAATAATTAGAGAATACGATGAAAGTTTCACTGACTTTCAGAATCAAGACATCACACTCAAATTAACATTTCAGCCTCACCTAGTTGATATCACCAAGGCACCTAAAGAACAACAGATGGAATTGATTGAGCCCTCAGTAGATGACATTATAAAGTCATTGTTTCATGCTAAGAAAGATCCAATTGAAATATGGAAAAATGCAATGGAATAACCATGCCTTCTGCAACATACCCAAAAAATGCTTTCTTGCTTTTCAACCACTTATTGCTGTGAATCTACATTCTCCTACCTAACCCAAATCAAGATGCCCTTCAGGTCACAAATGACTGATACCCATCTAGAGGATCAACTGAAACTGTGGACCTCCATGCTGCAACCAAATATTCAAATGCTTTCCAACAAAAAGCATATACAACAAAGTCATTAAAAGGCTACTTAACTTTAAAATTAACAAATAGTTTTCATTTTTTTGAAATTATTAAGTACATAGTAGTTACATTTTTACAAAATAATGTACATTTTTAAGTATATCTAATTGAAGTTTCTTGAATATGGCCTTATTTGATTATAGCTAAATTAATGTGGCCTTCCAACGTGAAAAGATTACACACCCATGCCCTAATCCTTGGCAACAGCTGTTCTACTTTCTATCTCTATGAATTTGACTACTCTGGGTGCCTCATATAAGCAGAATTATGCATTATTTGTCTTTTGAGGGACTGGCTTATTTCACTTAACATAATGTCCTCAAGATCCATCCATGTTGTAGCATGTGTCAGGAAGCATGCTACAGCAATTGCTACAGCGAATTGCTATAGCAATTGTAGCAATTTCCTTCCTTTTAAAGCTGAATAATAGTCTATTGCATGTATATACCATATTTTATCCATTCAACCATAGATGAATACTTGGGTTGCTTCTACCTCTTGACTATTATGAATAGTACTACTATGAACATGGGAGTAGTGGGTAGAGTTAAGATATATTTTGTCATGTGCTGATGAATTGAATGTAAAGTATAAACTGTCAAAAAATACCTATCTAAAAACATAGAATGTAATTTAAAAGTGTTTCCTTCTGAATATCATATGATGATCTCTTAGGAAAGTGACTATCACATAATGGAAGCTCCACAAATACAATTTTATAAATTAATCCATGAAAGTAATATTTAATAATTGCTTTAAAATGTCTGTTAATCCCCAAGAATATCAATTTTACTAACCTTATTTATGTAGGTTTGCCTTTATTTTAAACAATTTTAATTGAAATTGTATGTTTAAGGTATAAAGCATGTTTTGATACTCATATACATAATGAACTGATTACTATATTCAAGCTCATTACATATTCATCTCTTTCAAATTTGCTTTGTCGGGGCCCAGAAACCAATACCCCACAATATGGCACTTTGACATTCTGGACTAAAGCAGCAGCTTCAAGATCTCTTTGACCTTCCTTGCATCTCTCCACCCTCTGTTTCTCCCAAAGCACAGGATGAAGCCACTCTCTAAAGTCTGCCTAAAGTCTGGACTCACCAAAGTAGAAAACAATTACCTCTGGTCCCTCCCCTTAGTTTTTATTAACTTAACACATATTTCAGGATGAAAGAATGAAATTTGTCAACATACCTAGACAGACTTTTGTGAGGAACTCTTATCTTCTATTTCGAGACCATTTAGTATTTCAAAGAGAATCGTTTAACAGTTATATTTTTGGGGGGTGTTGGGGGAGAACAGACGTTGTCCCAGGCCATTGTATGTTTCCCTTTAAAAATCATTTACTGGCAGGAAGAAAAAAAATCATTTACTATCCCTCTATCCCTCAAATCTCCACATTTTCCTATCTCCCTTTCCCCTATGAAAAAGGGTATATAAACATCTTTACCCCCGTGGGTTATTATGTAGTCATTCTCCTGCGATTCCCTCATTCTATGCACCTTAAAATAAATTTTGTATGTCTTTTCTCCTATTAATCTGCCTTTTGTCAGTTGATTTTCAGCAAACCTTCAGAACGTGAATAGTAAGTTTTTCCCTGGCCCTGACAATTTTAACTTATTTTTCTGGAGACACACATTTATGTTTTCGTGCGTGGATATGTAGATTCTGGTGATTATTCCACTAAATGTTTGGGACGACTATATCAATGCATACCATGGTTTCACTCATTTTTTTTACTATGGTTAAATATAAATAACATAAAACTTGCCATTTTAACCATTTTTAAATGTATACTTCTGTGGCATTAAGTACCTTCACATGGTTGTTCAACAGTTTCATTCATCTTATCAAATAAAATGTTTGTTCCACTGTCCAGGTTTTATTGATTTGTTATAATGAATCTGTTTGCACTCATATTTTAGCAATCATTTTTGAACATGCTCTGAATCTGTACTTATATGAGTAAATACTTTAGCTAATTATTTTAAACTGAAAATCCTGTTGTACTAAATTCATTCATTTTTGTGTCATTTTTTGGACTTCATTTTTGAAAATTTATATTGATGAAAAGTCAGTACACTATCTTGGTTGTATGAAGTCTGATGAGCCCATCAAAGGAATCCTTTATTTCTGTTATAGTGTTTTTGATTTCTAGCATCTCTTTTTGATTCTTTCTTAGAGTTTCCAACTCTGTTTACATTATTCATCTGCTCTTGAATGTTGTGTACTTTTCTCATTAGATCCTTTAACATATTAAGCATACTTATTTTAAATTCCCTGTGTGGTAATTCCAACATCTCTGTCATATCTGGGTCTGGTTCTGTTGCTTGCTTAGTCTTTTCAGACTATGTTTTATCTTCCTATTTTGTATGCCTTATAATTTTTGTTGAAAGCCTGACATTTTGTATTGAGTCATAGGAACTGAGGGAAATAGGCCTTTAGTGTGAGAATTTATGTTAATATGGCTAGGTATTGGACTGTATTTAATGTTGTCTGTAGCTGTAGGTGCCTGAAGCTTTAGTTTCCTCTGGTATCTTTATCTTACCAGTTTTCCTTGATCTTCCCTAAGAATTCTTCCTCAGATAGGGTCTGCATCTTTCAGTTCTTTTAGCTGTAATCCACTGTCATTATACTGGAGTCCTGCTGCTTTGATGGTAAAGTGTAGGGAAAGGGAAGCTTTCTATAATCTTAAATTAAATCTCAGTCTTTTAGTGGGCCTGTGTCCCTGGACTGTGACATTCAAAAGTGTTTCTTAGCTTTTTTTATTTTCCCTCTTAGATGAGACAGGAAAACTAGAGGGAGCTGGAACTGGGAAAATGCTCTTCTTATAGGTGGGAGAAGCTCAGATAAAGCCTTCCCCCCACCATGAAGGAGGCCTTTTTTCTGGAGAACACTTATACTTGGGGCACATTTTACAACATGATCTCTTCCCTTTCCCCTGCCAGAACCACAAAGGGATCTATCTTGGCTCTTCACTGTAAGAACAGATGGGGTAGAGTTCTTAGAAGTAAAACTCAGAAAACTGTGAAGGCCGCTAGGACTTTCTGCCTCTCATGCTAATCCACATTCAGCCTACAGCTGAATTCATAAAAATTACCATTTAAGTGTTCCTACAAGTTTATGGCTCCAGTGGCTTCCCTTTCAGGTAAAAAGATCTTAGCTTTGACCCTGGATTTGCCTGTCTCTTCATATTTCAGGGTGGAAATTTGCTTTGTGACCTCAATTTTCTGATGAGTCTAAGAAAAGCCAATGGTTTTTAGTTTGCTTTTTCTCGTAAGGATGCCTTCCTAGCTCTTTACGTGTTGGAGCTCTTGGGTGGCCTTTTAAACTACTAACTATTAATAGTAGAGTGGAATGTAGTAAAATTAATGCAAAGGGCCAAACGACAGAGCCTGGAAAATTAATCTGGCCATCCGATTGAGAGTAGGAAAGACAATGTCAGTTAGGCAAGTGACCCCTTCTATTACTAAAAGCAAATGTATCACCTGCCCCTGTAAAGAGTTCAAAATTATAATATGTAATACATATACAGATGGAGAGTCTTCAATTTGAGTGAGATCAATGGTCTGGATTCTTACCATTTTTTATACAGTGTCAATTCTAATACCTCTTTGGCTAATTTCCACAGTGGCTGAATCTTTTCTCAGACTGAATGGAAATTCCCATTTTCTTTTTTCAAACTTTCTAATTTGCAAGCTTTCTAATGAAGCCTTTGAGGCCTTCATTAGAAAGATTACTTCAGACTGACTGACTGCTAGCCAGGTCCTTGAATAACTCACCTAAGAGAATATTTTGAAGTATGTTCTCTTAGGTGGCACATGTTTATTCACTTACTCCTCTTAGAATTTTAGTTCTATTCTAGGATCTGTGTCAGTCTCCAAAAGGCCACAATTTTTAGGCTTAGACAGCATCAGCTTTGTCTCCCTAACACACCGGTATGCCTTGGGCTTTCTTCAAAAGCTGCTTCAAAAATCAGTAATGTGAATCTGAACATATTAATAATAACTGTGGTCACTGAGAGAAGACCATGTGTATATTCATATACACAAACACACATACACATTCCTAGTTTAACTATTCACTAATCCTGTCCACTTTTTTCCACAGTGTTTTGTTTCTCCCCTCGAACAAAGTTTTTAATGCATTCTACAACACTAATAGAAATAAATAACCCTTTGCTACAGATATTAGGGAATCCAGGTGGGCCTGAAAGTCTACCCAGAGTTCACTGCTCTGGCAGTGAGACTGAGAACCTCCCTTAATTGAGCCTGCCAGACCACCTGTTACACTTGGATAATTCAGAAGCAGCTTTTCCCATTAATTCATGTCAGACATGAATCTACTCCTAAGTAAGGCATGTTATAAAGCACTTGGATTAGAAATAAAACCATTATAAGGATACCCCTGCATTTAAAAATGTACTTTCAGACAATATTGTAGCAGCATTCCAATATTTTCACCATAATACCTATTTGATATACAGTGCTTTTTATACATTTCTAAATAAGGGAAAGAGACTGTTGAGGAAACCATTTAAAAGTATTTACAAACCATAAGTTTGAAGAAACTTGAACTTGTAGGCTGTAAACACTTATTTTTAATTATTTATCAGGCAATTCATAGATCTCCATTTATTTGGGGTCAGTGAGTAGAAAATAATTGCGTTCCTTTGGTGGTGTCATATTTCCCTTTCCGTGTTCCTTGAAGTTTTGCATTGCTGACTTCACATATGAAGAGGGAGTCACCTCTTTCAGTCTTTACTGATTAGCTTCAGGAGAAAAAGACCTTCATCAGTCAGCCTGGCTGTGAATTCTAGGGGTCTTTCCAAGTTTTTCTATGGATTGACCTGCTCCACTCCTCTTGTTCCCTGTTAGGGGGGAAGTATCATGAGTGTAAGCCTTTTCTTGATCCCACAAAGTCAGGCTGGGTACTGAGAGTTTCCCTTTTGTTTTTCTTAGGACAGTGCCCTAAAGTGCTCAAAGTAAATCACCTTCCCCCAGTCTTGCAGAGTTAAGCCAGATGTCTATGTATGTTTGTGCATGATCTGCAGAGGCTATGGGGAGAGGGTGGGTAGAAGGACATGTAGAATGCTAGAGGCAGGTGTGGGCTACTTAGAAAGGTCCACAGGTGATACATCTTTTGAAGTTAATGGGAAGGGCTCTTGAAGTTAATAAGGTGGTTAGTAGAAACCCTGGCCCTTTTGTAAGTCCTGTGCTCCAGTTTCTGTGAGCTCCTGCCCTTATCTCCTGCTACTAGCTGTCCCCAGACTATTCAGCTAAGCCAGTCCCTTCTGTGTTATGGGTGAAGATAGAAGTAGCCTTATTGGGCAGCATCATGCCTGGCTAGAGACACCCAGTGCTTACAATGCTCTCACTTTCCCCATGAGAAAAATCGTGCACTGAGCATTTCTCTCTTGGCATCAGGCTGTGCTGCCTTGGGGAAGGGGTGATTCAGGTAAAATAAAACTGTTTCTCTTACCCTCTTTAGTGTGTTTATTCTTGGATAGTTTTTCTCCCACGGAGTCCTGGGACCTCTCTGCTGGACTTCTGGGCTCCCACAAAGGTACTCTTATCTATGGGTGGTTGTCAAAATCAGTGTTTCTATGGGGATGAGGCCTGAAAACTCGTATCCCACCATCTTGCTAAAACCACTCTCAGAGCTCTGAATGAATGAATTTATACAGGAACAAGTTTTTTTCACCTTCTTTAATCTTATGGTTTACATTTATCTCTGCAAGAGATAATTATGCCTTTTTAAATCCCAAGGTAAAAGATTAGATAAGAGTTATTTTTCTGAAGTAAGGGTTTGATAAAAGGGAGTTATAGACCATCCATGGATGCCAGCTTTTCTGAAACATAAATAGAGGGTACTCTGTTATGGAAGAGAGGCACAAAAAAGATGGGCATTTTGAAACGTTTAACAAGACTCTCATATTACAGCATCACAAACAAAGTGTTAAACTTGGAAACAAGGAAAAATATAAAGTCATGATCATAGTGAATTGATGTATTATCAAGACTTAGGTCATATTTTATACATTAGCATTAATAGGATATGAATGTTTATAATAAAAGACAAAAAGATGAATTTCAACAAAGTAGACCTGTTACGCATACATAGATATTTACCTTTACATGCTGTCAGACAGTATTTGTACCTTCATATTGCTATTTTCGGAATTAGAGAGTTAAAGTGACTCCTCTTTATGGATATTCTCTTTCCCTCCCACAATTCCTTCCATCACTAATCCTCTAAATTTTGTACTGTTCTATAAACCTCATTTTCCAGTCAATGGCAATCAGAAAAGCAGATAGAAAGGCATTCATTATTGGGAGTGGCTTGGATAAAGTGTCAAGTACCCTGGCCCTTGATAGAACATGACAGATGGAACATGACTGTCACATAAATTACAGTGTATCACAAGATAAGAAAATAATGTTTTAGTCAGGATAGGCTAGATTATAATGCAGTAGTAAATGACCCTACTTTTAAAACAAGTAGTTATTTGAATACTTTCAAAATTTAAGAATCATGACATCATGATGAACATCTTTAGAAATACAGAATTCTCAAAATAAATTCAAAATGGAGACATAGCAATGAAGTACAACAGATTCAGATAGATAAATTATTATGCTATTATTCAATGTTCTAATGTATAGTTTCATATATTGCAAATATTCTTTCTAAATGAAAATTTATATAAACATTTATATTTAGGTTAATCTATTTCAATTCCAAATAAGTTAATTCTTGTCCTACTTGAATTTTAATAATAGAACTAAATTAAAACTGTTAGAGCTTTTTTTTTTTAAAAAAACTATTATGTTAGTAAAGGGTTCTGCAGAGATAATATACCCAGTTTTCTGTAAATGCTATCTATTTTCTCAGTAATCTACAATTCAGGTTTTAGGCAGCGGCTGTTGAAAAAAGTATAGGACTGTAATTTTCATTTTTTTTTTTAATTGTAAAGTTCCAGTGCAGGTCACTGCTATTAACATATTCATCACTCAACATTTTTCAAATATAACTTAAATTGAGTTTAGTGATTAAATGCTGATTTATGAAAGTTCTTCTTTAACGAAACTTATCTTTATGAGCTCTCTGAACAGCAAGAAGTTGGACTTCAGCTCCAAGCTCTTGGCTGTTTGTTTTAGTCACTTTCTACACAAACCTTAGCTCTGAACTGGCTACCTTATTTAGAGTCATTATCAACTTACTTTAGTGCTGACATTGTTGATGGATTCAAAGCAGTGAAACTGACAATTCTATAGCTAATGCTGGTGTCTTTGGAGCAATGAAGTGAGTTCCAAAGGGAGGCTGAAATTGAATACTCATATACCTTCAAATATTGTAAATCATGAAATATATATGTATGTTTATATAGTTTTATCTCTTACTTTGGAATGGAGTTTCTTTTCTGCATGGACAATTTTATGTATTAAAGATATAGAAAGATCATGGCTTTCCTTAAACTTTTGGCTTTTCTTTAAAAATTAATCTTGTTCTTATCAGAAGTTTGTCTCTTCTAATCTGATCTGAGTTAATTTATTGGAACTGTGAGGAAGAGAGGTTATATTATTTGGGCACAGAGGGAGAATCAGTGTCCTAGAACTTACTGATGGCACCTTCAAAGGTGACTCAGTTGACCAGAAAGTGTTGATTTCCACTTTGTAATTTTAAAAGTATATGACAATCAAAGGGCATTTCAAGACCCAGGAGGGAGTGGAAGTAGCAAATAAGCATGATGATTGCAAAAGCTTACTAGATTGAGTAAAAGAAATATGCACTGCTGTCAAAAAGTTGAAATGTAAAATAGCCAAACCCTCTTCTATGGCTCTGATGATGGCAATCAACAAAACGAGGAAGTTGATGTGGCAGGATTCAGAATCTGATTGAGAAGGACTAACAGAGGGAATTATCATGTCCTCAGCTTTAGAGTCAAATAAATGGGCAATGTGGGCCCAATCTTTTGTGAACTTAAAAAATGAGAAAAGCCATAGAGAGTTAACATCACGATTTTATGCATTAATTGAGATCTTTGGGGCTCTTTCTGGCTGGAAGTAGAGGCACAATTGGGTTAATGGTGGTTGCTTTAAGGACCTGAGGGAAACTGAGGGTGACAAGTAATCATTTCAGCAGCCTTCTGGCCAGCCTCAATAGAAATGGAGTGGGCACCACTTGTAGTACACCTGGAGCTCTCATATCATCTTCTCTCAGGAGCAAAATCCTTGGTTTTTACTAATTTGATTCTGGCAAATGCAGTACACTTGCTTTCCTACTACTGTTGCCACTGCTGAGTAAATTTTCTCTTCTTTCCTCTCTACTTCTTTATTTGCTTTTGCTTGTGGCTTCAGCTTACTGCCTAGTGATAGTATCTCTTTTCTGCCCTTCTGTTGTTTGCTGACTCTCCTTTTTTGCCTCATTGTCAAGTTGTCCAAGATAGAGGATTTCCAAGGTCAATTAGTCACTATTCATGACAGAATGTCCCTGCTGGACTGGTCTTTTATGCTAGATAAGGTGTGCTTGCCTTTGGAAAGTGATTGTCTCAAGTCCAATTGCCATGGCCACAGTGTAATGAAAATCATTCATTTGTTCATTCAGTATACATCAATCAAACTCCTCTTTTGTGCCATGCAGAGTACTAGATGCTGGTGTTATACCAGTAAACAATAAGAATCATGAATCTTGATTTTTAATAAAGGGAGAACAACACCTACAACAACATAAAGTAAACTCAACTAAAATAAATGTACATACTAAAGAACTCAGACTTGAAAGAAACTTCTCAGAATGAGGTTGTTGCCATGACCATCTTGATAAGGCTCTCCTGGAGAGAACTCATAGTCCAGCAGGTGCCTTGTTTGACCTGTTTAAGTAATTTTGATCAAGATGATTCACATATGTGTGATATTGAATTTAAATGAGGGAGAGGAATTGACAGCAGAAAGTGAAAATCACATATAGCTCATATATTTTCCTGATGACAGCTTTAACCAAATGAGTGGTAGTTAAATACCCTTAAGAATCCAATATATAACAATAGAAGTAGCTTAGTTTACATGTTGATTTATAGTTAACCATATAGTTTGGGAAAAAGAAGTGACATTACTCAAGTATTTAGGGCCTTGAGAAATATCATGGCCATCAATTTTGAATGTCCTTCCACAATATGGCACTTATAATCTCTTTTGTTTTTAATTTCTTACTTGTTAAAAAACAATGTTATTTTTTACAAAGTTGAATAAAATATAAAACCATAACATATATTTGAAAATGCACACTGCTAATTTCACATAGTTTTGACTAGTTTATCTTCTTTCTGATGTTATAATTTATCTTTTCTGAGACATCAAAAGATGACACTACTTTTGAGGGATACATGTTCCTCTATAGATCCTGTCCCCTGATTTAATGCACATTTAAAAATGGTATCCATGGATTCTTATACTAATCCAGATTTGCAATAAACCAAATACTGGTAATTTAGTATTCTAACTACTTATTTTATAATTCTGTTCTACAGGCCTGAACTCCTTACGTGAAAATACCTAGCCTGAAAAAAATTAGAACATATTTTTCATACATGATTTTTCTGCTATACATATTTTTCCACTTGGATGTATTTTTGAAGATGTATTACATTTATATTATTTTTTGAGATGGGAGCCTTTTAGGTTAAATTTCTCCATTCCAATTTGGTCTTTTAAAGTCACTCCTGCATCTAGAAACCCTCTGGAATATAGGTGATTGTTAATTTTGTTTCCTTTTCACATGCCTTCTAAGTTTATAAATATTTTTATTAGGATAATTATACTAAAAAATAAATCATTAAAAAGCTCAACAAATTAACTTTTCAGAAAGCACAGAGCCAGTGTGAATATTAGTGAGCAGAGGAATGAATCTACACCAAAAGCAGGTTAAGGAGGCAAAGAGATTTAAAAAAGACATATGAAGGAACAATTAAGAGATGAGTGTAGCTTTTAAGGATCCAATAGATCTAATAAATAGATCCATAGATACAATAGATCCATAGATCTAATAAATTATTAGTAGGAAATGAATAAAGAGAATGGCAAAGAAACAATAATTGAATTGATAATGTCAAAGAATTTTCCAGAACTGAAAAATACATGAGTCCACTGATTAAAAGTGTGCATTGAATGCCCAATAGGATAAATAAAAATAAATCCACATCTAGACATATCAAGATTAATGAGAACATCTTATTAGCTACCAGAAAGAAAAGACAGACTACCTACAAAAGAAAGACAATTGTAATGGCATCAAGCTTCTCATCAGTATGGATAGATGCCAAAAACCCTGAGGATAAAATCTGTCAACCTTAAATTCCATGCCTAGCTAAACAATTACTAAGAAGACAAAATTTAAAAATTGCCTGACATTGAATGACTAAGACAATTTTCTGTCCATAAATTCAGTGGAGGAGAGGGAGATTTTGAAAGCAAAAACAAAAGTGAAGCAAAGGACAAGAATGGGGTTCAAGCAACAATGCATCTTTCCCCTCTTCTCTCAGAGATAAAATTGCTTAACTGTCAATCAAATTTCTAGTATTTTTCCTTAGGAAAGCAAGTGAAGTAAGGAAAGACTACATTTTGCTCCTGTTTACTTTTTTTATTTCAAAATATTGAAATAGAATGGGGTAAAATAAATAAAATAAAATAAAAGGGGGTACAAATGTTTTTGTTACATGGATAGCTTTTGTAATGCTTAAGTCAGGGCTATTAGTGTGCCTATCACCCAAATAGTGTTCATTGTATCTGTTAGGTAGGTTTTTACCTGCCTCCTCCCTCCTTCCCCTCCCCCCTTCTTGATTTCCAGTGATTTTTACTTCTCTCTGTGCCCATGTGTGCCTATCAATTAGTTCCAAATTATTTCTCCATTCTTGAGAGACAATGTCCTCCAGTTCCATCCAAATTGCTGCAAAAGACATTAATTCATTTCTTTTTGTGAATGAGTAGTACTTCATGGTATATGTATATATACCACATTTTCTTAATCCACTCATGAATTGATGAGCACTTGTGTTGATTCAGCATCTTTGAAACTGTGAATTGTGCTGCAATACACATTAGAGTGCAGGGTGCCTTTTTGATAAAAATGACTTCTTTTCCGTTTGGTATATGCCCAGTAGTGGGATTACTGGATTGAATGGTAGATCTGTTTTTAGTTCTTTGAGAAATGTCCATACTGTTTTCCATAGATATTTTACTCCTGTTTCTTGATAAAACTATATGAAAGGTCAGAAAAAGACAAATATTTGACTGATGAAGTTGATGTAGTTCATGGCGGTATACAATAATTGGCAGCCTTTGACTCCCATGTAGGCTGACATAGAAAATGATATAAAATGGCATGTAAATGCTTTTTCTTCTTTCCAAAACAGAAGAGCTTGATATTTAGATAGGAATGCAGCTGATCTAAATGTTCACAAATTACCAAGATTTTTTTTTCATTTGAAGTTTTGTTTGGCAAACACCTTCCCTTGAGAATAGGAGAGTTGTGGAGGTTTCAAAGGGGCTTGTGAGGAAAAATTGTGAATATAACCAGCAACTGTCATTATTTTCATACAAATGCATAGTGAAAGGGAATGGAGTAACCCTTAATTCCAACATGATCTGCTTCAAATTACTAAAGAAAATATGTTGCATGGTACATGATAAGCACTCAACAATTTTATGTTGAACTAATAATAATTATCTTGCCCTGCTGACCCATTAAACTTATTTTAAAGATCAAGAATAATAGATCATTCCTTAGACTAATAATCTAAAATAGATAATGAATACAGATGAATGTAAGTATAATGAAATATATTAAAAGAGAGCCATGCATGTATTAGTGATATTAAAATGTCATGAACCAAGGATTATGATTATACCAATTGTGTACACAGAAGATTTGGAGGAAAAAAATGGATTTTATGTTCTGTTGAAAACTGTGAAGTTCTATATAAATGTAAAATAATTGTTGTTTCAACAACATTGAAATGGTGATTTGCTGGGGAAACCTTCCATACTGTTTTAAACTAAATTACATACAGAAATCAAATGAATTCTCAATTGGGCCTATTTATTTTGAACCAGGAATTATATATAATATGGAAGGAATTATTAAGACAAATAGCATTTTGGACTAGGGCTAGTTAATATTTTCAAGTAGGATGATTTCATAGGATTGAAGACAGAATAGTATTTGTCATAACTCAATACAGTATAATAGAGACCAATAGTTTTCTGATTATTCAAAAACAAGAAGATTTTAATTATGTGGAAAAAAAACAAAAGAACAAAAAAGTCAGGGGGAGCCTAAACAGAATATTTATTCAACCCTATATCACTTGGTTAAAATAGAAATGTTGTAGTGCTTGGGAACGTCCATGGAGACAACTAAAACTGACCTTGAAAAAGGATCCACTATAGGTTTTGTTGTCACTGAGCCTTGATAACCACTTTAAATCCCTTCTGAAGCAATTTTTGTCCTCCCTTCATCAAAACTGAAAAACTCTTTACTAGATAATATGGAAATATGCCTTATTCCTCCACATTTTAGCAGTTAAATGCCTTATATTTCCTAGTTAGTGATTCCAACCATTGAATTTTTCTTCGCTACAAGCTTTGGGATGTAACCTTGAAACTGATGTAGGACTATAGTATAGATATTTTGACTAGCATTTGGTTGAAAAACAAATGTAACTGCGGTGGTTTTCTCTTATCTGTAGACTTCTATCTCCATGCATCTCTTAATATGATCATGACCCAATTTCAGAGAGCCTGAGGAACTTGCCCAAGACCATAAGGCCAGAACATAAATATGACCCACCCAGGGTGTATGAACATTAAGGTTCATTTTCAGGTTGAAAATAAGAAATCCCTTACATTTTGAGTGTGTTCATATAAAGTACAAAATGGAAAAAATACCATATGACTCCAAAGCCTAACTCTCTTCACTTTATCATATTGCCTCAACACTACACTTGTTAGGGTAGTGGAATGATCTGGAATGATTAATTTTCTTGTAATCACTGAGGACCAGAAATACAATTGCAAAAGTAATGACAGATGTCATATTTTCCCATTTTATATTTTATAATTACAAAGCAGCTATTTAAAGAGAAAATTCACAATTGCCTTGTAACTGCTTATAGCCATGTTAAAATGTCTATCAATGTAGAATAAATGGAAACATACCTAATTAACATATTTCCAGGAAAATATCAGGCTACTGATTTTGGGCTACAAATAATACCACCAAACACAGGTTTCTAATTTAGAACCTGTTAGCCTAATAAACCATTGTGTGTTACCATGGGTATGTGAGGACATTTAACTAAGGTCTGAGTATGGTCCATTATATGGGAGTATTTGAAGGCAGTTCCAATCTTTAGTGAGGACATAGCAATGTCGCTATCATATAGAGCAATAGATGGCTATTTTTTTGCCACATCAGATAGATGTATTATTAATAAAAATAAATTAGATTGAACTCATAAATGTATAGCTGATATCCATAACTATGAGATTTATATTGTAGAAATATTTCCTAGACACATAATGGGAAAATTTATTATGAAATGGATTTTTATTATCAAAAAATAGGTAAGAATTGTGTGTACGTCTATCTATGTTCATGCTCCTTAATTACAACTTTGCTTCTGAAAAACTCACTAATCTAAATGATAAATAAAACATTATAAAAATATTTTCAATGTATTCAAACTAATTCTTATTTTGATATCAATAGACATTAGATGCTTTCTTAGAAAAAGATCTGAAGGTGAAAAGCTAAACAGTTTAATCTTAGCTCTGATATCACTTATTTCACTGGTGAATCTACCATTGTATTTTTTCTGCTCACATAGTATTACTTAAAAGTAAGGGAGGTTTGATAATTCTGACAAAGTTCTACAGCTTTTTATTGTAGCCTTTGGTGGCTTCCTTTGTTCTATCTCTCAGTTACAAAGAGGACGTTAATGAGTATGAAAACATCTAAAATTTTTGCTTTATTTACTAAATGCTAGCTTTATTTAATACTAAGTCTGCCTAAGATCACAATTTTGAACAAAGAGATAGATGAGTATCACTGAATACCAGGAGGAGATTCCTTTCCTGTGACACTTGTGCCTCCCCTGACAAATGATATTGAGCACCACATTGCATTGAATCACTTGCCCACAAAAGTTGTGATAAGAGCTTCCAATCTTTATATTTGAATTGCTTTATTGTACTTGTATAAATGAAAGCAGGAGAAAATATATGAAAAAAGATTATGTATCTTAATTTGTCTTTCATCCAAAGAATACATTTAAAATAATTTGTCTAAGCAGAGTTCCTCTTGAGTGTCTTCACCTCATAATGCTGATTTGAAGCCCCCAAATATTCCAAAATTACAATGTAAAGATTATACTTTAAGAAAGAATCCTCAAATTTAGATAGAAGCATAACCCTAATGCCCTTTAAGCCTAAAATGTATCAAAATATAATGAATGCGATGTGCACTGTCTGGGGAATGGACACGCTTGAAGCTCTGACTCGGGGGGGGGGGGGGGGGGCAAAGGCCATATACGTAACCTAAACTTTTGTACCCCCATAATATGCTGAAATAATAAAAAAAAAGATTAGTTCCTAGTAGTTACTGTTTATCAATTAATTCTGTCAAGAGATCTGAGGACATTTGATATCAAAGAAAATATAGCAATTTATTTCCAGATAGATTGCAGTTTTCCTTGCTCTTCTAATAGATGTCTTCCTAATATAGTTTCCATAATATCTAGATGTCATCCCTCCATTTTAATCTTTTGTACATATTCCCCTCCCATATATAAAGTATATAATGTACTAAGAGACATACATATAATTGTAATGTAGAACACTTTCAGTTGCCTTTAGGTGCTTTGTAGTATACAGGGTCACCTATTATTTCTGGGAGGTAGGGAAAGAAAATGGATGAAAGAACAGTCATTTCAGTGCCAAAGGATCTTAGCCTTTATGTCCCTTCCCCCTGTGATGTCACCATCCTCTGTAATGCCTTTCTCAGAATTGAGTCCCTGGAGGTCTTAGAGTTTCATGATGCCTTTTTTGTCCATTAGTTTATTTAACAAACAGTTATTGAGCAACTGTATGCCAAGTACTGTTATTGATTGTAAAATCTAGTAAGGTCCTTTAAGTTCCCTCACAGGGCCTTCTATCTTTTAAGTAGTTAAAAAATACTTAATAATAACTGTTTACTTTGAGTTAAATCAGGATATTACAAGGTCAATACATTTATCATGAAAATTGTTTTTTTTTTTATTTTTTGTGTCTCTGTTTTTATTTTATTTTTATTCTCAAACCAATTTGAGACCAAGGGATTTTTATTTTTTCTAATACTTAGCTTTTCATTTTAAAACAGTTGTAATTTCTTATAGTTTTTATGCTCATGAATGAATAAAGTGTATGATTATTCAACTCAAATGTGGAGATGGTCATTCTAAAATCTATTTTAGGAAGTAAAGCATTATTTATTGAAAGTTGAAGTCAGCAGTGTTTCCCATAGTTTGTATTAGCTTATCCTCAAAATCATTTTCTGATTCATGGAGACCATTTTAATATATAAATAACTTATGTAGAATGAATAGCACTAGCCATTACAACTTATCATTAAATTCACAGAAAAAGAATAGCATTGTATAAAAATCGTTAGCATTTTTTAATTGAGAAATTTTTGACACATTCACACAATAAAATTAAAACACTTTTCTAAAAGTATTTGACATTTAGAGGCACTGTAAAAAAATATCTTTTCTAGCATTTTCTAGATTTTATGCCAAGTAAATGTTCTGTTCAAAAAATGGTTCCATGGTCAAACAAGTTTAGGGAATGCTGTATACTTAATTTTTCTATAGAAATTCACAATGCACATTCCTGTATCAGAAGAATCTTAGAGAATCTTGCTTATATTTGTCTTTCCTTAGAAAATTAAAACTATTTCAAACATTTTTCATTAGTATGTAGAGACTCCTATGACCACCAAAGTACTTTTATGAGTCTTTAAAATTTTACCATATGGCAATACATTCCTGTTGCATGAAAATGTGAATGCCTTCTCTTAAATGCCTGAAATTAATACATTTTTGAAAAACAGAAAAATAGTGTTGTTTTAGTCCATTTGGGCTGCTGTAACAAAATTCATTAGACTGGATAATTTATAAACAACTTAGTCACTTCCTGAAGGCCCCACCTCTTACTACTAACACGTTGGGGGATTAGATTTCAATATATGGATCTTTGAGGTATACAACCTTCAGATCATAGCAAATATAAACTTGAATTTGGGGAGAATCTGAAAAGGAAAGTAGGAAATATAATTGATTTGCCCAAGTTCAAGTTGGTGACAAAGAATGAACAATAATCAAGGTGCCTCCATTCCGATCTTTTCCCAACTCAAATAAATTTACACATAAAGATTTGTTTCTTACTTCTCTTGAAAACTTGTTTGTTCTAATGGAATGAGACTTCTATTTAGTAAGATGAGAAAAAGGTGAGACAAGTATCTTGAGGCACCTTCTATATTACATAGAAACTTACCTTGGGTTTTGTGAGTTACCTGTTTAAAAAAATGAAGGCTTTTTTGTCTTTCATTATCCTCCCATCACTGGCATTTCTTGGTATAAGTGAGATGTTATCAGTGAAAGCCCTTTAGGTAGATCCATGTAAAATTATCATTTTGAGAATTGTAATTACAGTTGTTGGTGTGTTATAATAACAGAACCATGTTGAAAGAGAAATTGACTTTTGGCTAACTGTCTGGCTTTGTTATCCTAGAAACCAGTTAATATGGTATATGTCAATTATTTTTGTGATAAAATACCTCCATATGAATGGATAAAATGTATCTGAGTTGGAAGAGCCATAAATACTTGTGAGGAAAGTCACAACTTTGGGCTTCCCTAGATGTAGGGACTCTTGGCATGGGGCATGTCCCTATGGGGGTCTTTGGAAGCTATGTCAGTGGTGTTGTTCGAGGTAACATTGGTGAGTGTGAGGGGTGACATCTCTTGTAACCCAAGGAAGTTTTTCAATCTGCCTGATGTGGATCTGTTTCCTTGAACCTGAGCTGTGTAACCTTGGGAGAGGATAGCTTCCAGAGGGCTGTGTGAGCTGTCATCTACATGAACTGTTGCAATGATTCTCGTGAAGAGGATCTCTATCATCTGACCTATATCTTTTGGGTAAACCCATGGCAAATGTGGCCTGTCATAGTCTTGAGAGTCTCAATGTTTAAATTTAAGATGAACCCCCCAGATGGTATTAGAATGGTATTTCTCTACTCTGCAAATATGCAACTTCATTCCTACCCTCTATGCCATTATTTATAAAATCGAAAGACTAGAGCAGAGTTTATCAAGTGTGGACCTCAGATAACCCTCAACAGAATCATTTAAGATACAGATTCTCAGGTCCCAACTTAGAATAATTAAATCAGAATTTTTGAAGATAGAGGCCTTCAATCTTCACTTTAACACCTTCTCCTCCTCATGATACTTGAGTACACAGCTGGACTACATGTTCATTATCAGATTATTTCCTATTTCTACCCCTTGACTTTATAATTGCTCTAATTTTATGTCCTTATAATTCTAATGGTTTATTCTTCCCATTCTACATAATGTCTTAATGCAATTCAAATTCTCATTTCTTCTGAAGAGTATCAAGGAGCAAGTAATTGGGAGTTTCAGAAATGGCAACAGACTAAGGGAGATCTTTTTAGTTAAGTCAGGTTTGAGGAACTCCTGGAACAGTTTGTTGTAATTGCCTATCTCTTTTAAAGTCCTCTTGGTCTCCTATGATCCTTATGATTATTAAGACATATAGCTCCTTAGTGTCATATAATAATTTTGTTTGAACTGTTTGGCGTGTCTTTCTTCAACATGCTATCACCATTGTCAATGTTGCCTTGACTGTAAGGTAGTGACTCTTGCTAGGTCAGAGATTGTATTAGGTCTTACTAAACAAGTGGAAATCAATACTTTCACTCTCTTTAGGAGAATGAGCTTCATATATACTTGAGATGAAAGAAAAAAAAATCCCTTTGTTGTTATGCTGAAGTTGTCAAGTATTCCATTAGTCTAGGTTAAGTTTCTGGGGTTATGAATTTAATTTTGGTTTCTAATATTGATTTATATTTCATAAAGACTTTGTTGGTTACCCAAAAAAAAAAAAAAGCCTCAGTAAATTCTTCTACTTCAAGGGCATTGCTTTAGCTCAGAATGAGATATGTTTCTCAGCGATTTAGTTTCCATTTCAGGACTTAAAATAATCAGTGAAATAGGAAATTGCTATGAATTATGAAAGGTTATTAGACAGTAATTCCAGACCACCCAAAGCTATGCATTCATTTTTGGTTTTTGAATTTTAAAAACCTGAATAAGATTCAATCCCATTTTCTGTTTTATCACAACGTTATTGAAAGTTGTTTAAGATTTTATAACTCCTTGAGGGCATGTATCTTTAACATCTTTATATTTTCAATAGCATTTGTTACACTATAGATACTTTATGCACATTTCATAAATTAGTGAACAAATAGATGTTATGAAAAAAGAAAAAAAGGAAAAGTACTATTACCAGACTCTAGGATGAAGTAAAAAACAAATGTTTAGCGATCTTCCATATACTACAATACCCTACCCCAGCCTTCTTGCTTCACTTCTCACCCCCCAGCCTGCCCCACACAGTTTCAGAAGTCCTCAGACCTGGCTGCCATGTTCCCTACCTTGGCACAAACTCCCATGATCCAAAAGTAGGCTTCCCTTTCTCTAACAGGTGGACTTCCTTTTTCTCAGTACCCCAATCTGAGCTTGCTATCCTGCAGAGAGTCATCTGGGAAATGAAGTGACACAGCTGTGAGACATACAAAAACGAGTTTACTCTCACCTGGGTTATTTGTGTTTTAAAAGACAATGATGGAAAAACTACAGTGATATAACTGCTAACTTTTCCCAATCTTCAAATTTCAGGCAGCATGGCATATGAAACTGGCATTTTTGGATGGGGACCAAAAATCATGTCACAGAAGTGGACTCCTTTTCTGTCTCCAAGTATTGCTGGTTCTGCTATAACTTGATTTGATTTTTGATTTATAAAGTACTGGTCATCTTCAGAAAATGTAAAACAGGGGAGGGGAAATGAATAATCATTCATTCCTTTGTACCAGTTATTCTCGACCTTGGCTGTACATTAGAAAAACATGGGGAACTTTTAAAACTCTGATGTCTAGGCCATACTCCAAACGAATTAAATCAGAATCTCTGGGGATGGAACCCAGGCATCAGTATATTTAAGGCTCCCAGGTAATTAAACTGTGAAGCCCACTAATCTAAATGATGATGAGGAATACTATAGGCATCTGACGCTTATAGAAGATAGCAGTTATATTAAGAAGCCACGTGAGAAAAATTGGGAATGGTGGAACTTGTGGGAAATGGAGAGCAAAAACAGTTGCTACTGAACTCCAGCCAAGTGTTTCACCATGGGAGGTAAGGAGCATGATGATTAAGAGGACTAGCTCCAGTGGCAGATCCCCTGAGGTTAAAGCACTTTCCTGCCCTACAATATGTGAACTTGAGGGAGTGACTTCTTTATTCTTCAGTTTTTTCATTAGTAAAATGAGGATTATGATTATACCTATCTCTTAAGGTTATGAAGAGTAAATGACATCATAAGCATAAAGCACTTAGCCTTATGTTGGTCATGCAACAAATATATTCTACACGTTTGTGCTATTTTATTATGATGATGAGTTTTGAAATACTAGAGTTCACTTGTCTTATTTCTAATAGGCAGTTGGTTTCCAATCTAGGGAGAGGAAAGGAAGGACAAGCAAGAGGTACGGAGATGGGAATCAAAAGGTTCTGAGAATGATTTCAGGATTTTAAAATTATTTTTCTTATTTTAATATCACATTGGCCCCACCCTCAGCCCCCAAGAATTTCTTGTTATCTTATTTCCTGCAATTTCTTGCTCTTTTATATTCTTGTACCTCCAGTTTCATACTTCCAACAGATTGGAAGTGGCATGCTAATATATTTAATAAATGGGTGAATTATTTGCTATATCACTTTAGATTTTGCCGTGTAGCAAACTAGCTCAGAACAAACTAACTAGTTTGTGGCTTAAAACAACTATTTTGTTTGTGCCTTATGAGCAAGCCAAACAAAACAACCACCCAACAGAGCACAGCCTAAATTGTTTGGCTTGCTCATGCATTGGTGTCAGTTGTTGTTGATCAGGGTAGCTCTTTACTTGAGGGTTGGCTGGCTGAGGCTGGGAATGAAGGGATCACTGAGCCATGTGTCTCTCATTATCTAGCTAATTAACCTGAGCTTATTTACGTGGTGGAAACAGTTTCCAAGAGTGGAAGAGTGAAAGTTCTTAAGATCAAGTCTCAGAACCAATACTACACACTTCTGCTACATACTTTGGTGCATAGGACATCATAAGGCCAGCCCATATCCAAGGAATAGGAAAATGGACTCTACTTTTGATGAGAGTTGCTTTAAAATATTTTAGCCATTTTTTTGGTAATTTTCCACAATAGCCTGTTGAAATAGGGCAAATGAGAGGAAATGAGGTCAGAGTGAGGGTGATGGCATTGGACATACAAAAGGTATGTTAGAGATGGGCTTTGCCAAATTATTGGGTGTGCATGATGAGGGGAAGAAAGAATTTTAGTGGAAGTTGAAGCCTCAGTAATTATGACAATTGAACTGTGATTAACTGAAATAGGAAAGCCAAAATGTGGCAAAAAAGCACAAGGTCTTTTCTATGTATTCTTTTACAGAAAACCCTGGACTCCTGGACTCCTTTTCTAAAATTGCTTTTTTTCTATAACCATTTTCTCCCAAGGGCAGGACATATTTTAAAATTCATTATCTAAAGACTCAAAAGACCAGTTAGATTTTCTATTTCTCAGTTGACTCCTTCATGAACTTTTGGAATGCTAATAATATGTATAAATAATATATGTAGTTTATAGTTCAAAAGAATGTTCCTCTGATCTCAACTCTAAAGCAGGTTATTCAAAGTATCAAAACCAAAATATCTAACTCTAGGCTGAGACCAAAGTCTATGTAACATCTCTAGAGAATGTGAGAGAAATTTGTTAGAATAAAAAAGACACAGTGGCACTTAGTCATTATCTTTATGTATTTGTTTATTGACGATATAGAATTCTTCTCTAGAAAATTTATAGACTTTTTTTGTTATAGATTTCCTCTCATGAATATAATTTTAAATTGCCTTACTCTTATATAACCATTTTATATAGGCCACTAGATTGTGAAATAAAATCAGATAAAGTAGACATTTTCCACATACACACTGCCCTCCCATTTAGTATTCTCTCCTTTTTCCTTTATGGTGTTTTTCCCCAGAAAGTCTTTCTTTTCACTTTGATGCACATTATTTTAGGTATTTTTAAAATAACATATTGTCCTAAATTAAAAAAATTTTTGCAATGCGCACTGTGTGGGGAATGGACACGCTTGAAGCTCTGACTCGGGGGAGATGGGCAGTACATGGGCAATGTATATAACCTGAACTTTTGTACCCCCAATAAGCTGAAATAAAAAAAAAAGAAAAAAAATTTTTTTTGAAAGGAATTTTTTTAAATTTCAAAGTATTAAGGGGGTTGTAATTTATAATGTTTTAGGTTACATGGATTGCTTTTGTGATGCTAAAGTCCTGGCTATAGGTGTGCCCATCACCCAAATAGTGTTCATTATACCCATTAGGTTGATTTATTCCCCTCCCTTCTTTCCCCTTCCCCCCCATATTCTTTCCACTGAGTTTTACTTCCCTCTGTGCACTTGTGTGCTCATCCGTTAGTTCCAATTTAATAGTGAGTACATGGGGTTTTTGTTTTTCCCTTCTTGCGATATTTAACTTAGGAAAATGGTCTCCAGTGCCATCCAGGTTGTTCCAAAAGGTATTAATTCATCTTTTTTTATGGCTGAGTAGTACTCCATTGTGTACATATACCATATTTTATTAATCCACTCCTGAATTTTTAAATATTCATTTGCAAATATTCAGAACTTCTTAACCCAGTGCTAATTTAATTGATTTTAGTATTATTTATTTTCGTCAATACTTAAAGTGTGATTTTAAATAATTAAATGACACTTTTCTACTCCCTCCCCTCTCTCCCCCCCAAAAAACTTGGGTACATGTTACCATCCCTGATTGGTGGAGCTGTCTCCACATGGGGAGCTAGCTCTACAGAACCAGGATAGCCTGTGTTACTGGCTCAGGCATGAAGAATTATTTACTTTTATTCCTTTATGGTATTTTCTTGATCTATTACTTAGCCACTTCCACATTACTACTTCATAATATACCATCTGAAAACTCGTTGGCTTCAAACAACAGTCCTTAATTCTCACTCAAGCATCTGTGGATCTGCTGGGGTTTGGCCGATCTATACTGGGCTTATATGAGTTAGACTCATATAAGCAAGACGTAGATTGGGTCTAGGTCTGTGCCATGTCTCTCATCTTCCTTCAACCCATCATAAGTTTGAACATGTATGGTTTTAGGAAGATGACTATGACAGCAATTTTTCTCTTTGCCAATTTGAATAGAGATGACTAGATGTCTCGATATATAAGATGCGAAACAGGAAGCAACATGCAAGTATACCTTTATTGACTTATAACAGATGACAGCAATTTGATTTTCCTTTACTATTGAATTTTCCACTCTGTGAATGTGAATTTTCCTCATCAATTTATGGAATCCATATATGACTCATTCTGTCTTAATTGAAGACTGAAATTATATTATGGAAATGAAACATCTTCCATCTCAATGTAGTCTAAAATAGGTTAAATGAGATGGTTTTCCCTGAGCAAGCATAGCAGGTCTGCAATACATCTTCTTTCTCCACATATATTATGTCAAGTATTTGTTTTAGCATTTATATGAGTGCTATACATTGTACAGATATGCATCTGTAAATGCAACAGAGCAAAGATGCTGGCATATTGCATGCTTTAAAATTGTTTTATTGTTTTTGGATTTTGCTTGTGCTGATTTAAAAGGGATTCTACAAATACTTTTGATTTAAGTAAAAGATATGAGCTATTAATAGATTTTTAGACTGTTAACACTGAAAGTGATTTTAGAGATCATATAATCCAACTCCCATATTTGTCAGATTAGGGAGTACAACTCGAATGTCTCAAGTGGCTTCTTAGAGGTTGGACTGTGAGTTAATAGAGGACCTGAAAATGAAATCCAGCTTTCCTGACTACTCAAATGGCTTTTCCCATCTTACCACTATACCTTCCAGGCCCCCGCCAGGACAAAATGCCAACAGAACTTGCAGATGGGAAAATGAGACACAGTTGTTTCCTGGATTCTATTATTGTGGAGATTTTTAAAAATTTGTGTTTTAATTTCCAAACTAGCTGTGCAGGCACCTCAAAACTGAGTGCATGTCCTTCTGAAACCTTCCCTGGTATCCTGGAGTCAACACTGATGTTTCTTATCTTTGAGTTCTTGTAGCACTTACGCATTTTTGTAGGGAGATAGTAAAGTTATTAAGGGTAGGAAGTATATCTCTTGCTACTGTTTTTCTCTCTCACAGAGATTAGGGCAGTTCTGTCTGTTTAATATTGTTTATTGTCAACTCCTGCAAAAGACAAACAGAATAGCCTGCTGATAGAGCAGAGCTAAGTTTACTAGATCAACTGCAGTAAGGGCGGGGGCACCATCTGGACAGAGTCTTGGTAATATGTCAAAAGGGGATATTTTCAGATTTCAAGCTCAGGTTAGATATTTTTATGGTGAATCTTGCAAAGTGGGGGTTGTTTAGTTGAGGATTGGGCTGAATTTATGTCCTAATAAGTTTGAATGGATGAGTATAACAGTACAAGAACCATGATATGATTAGTGATGAGTAAGGTATTAGTCTTGATGAATAAAGTATCTGGTTGGTTCAGTCTTTTTGTTCAAGAGTAGTTATTTCTTGGAACATATAGTTATATTTGATCATTAGCACATCATCCTAAAGATGAAAGTGGGTAATCCTCAAGTTATAAGTCACATGCAGGAGACATTTGTGAATAACACTATGAAATTGGAAAACATGTAATTAATTAATTAATTTTTGTATGCAAATATAACTTACTAAACTAATAATAAATTTAATATCATAACAGGATATATTGGCTATCGGATTCAGGAACCAGTGATAGAAAATAAATGGGAATGGATTGCAGGCTTTTAAAAGGACTCTTGGCACAAGATACTCTGTGCAATGTCATTGGTCCTTCAGTGCATGCTTTCTAGTTTCCTTTGCCTTGACTTTACAGGAATCTCCTAGATGTAGCCTAAGTTTGCTCCTCTGATACTGCTCCTCCTGCTTACTTGTACTTGGACTGCATGTTCCTGACTTGGTCTCAGACTTCAGCCCACAGCCCTGATCCCTGCCTTCACTCGACATCCTTGGTTTGGTAACCTGCTTATGCAGCCTTCCCAGTATCTAATAATTGTCCATATTCTCTGTCCATATCACTACTCCCAGGTGGCTTACACTTCTATGTTCCCTAAAACCTACTCAAGGACATCACTCCAGCAATTCTCCCCCTCTCTCTTGCATCATAAATTTTTTTGCTCTCTACTGAATATTCCTGAAAGCATACAAACAGTCCATTGTTTCTCTAATACTAAGAGAAAGAAAACCTTTCTTGACTCCAATTTCCATTATAGTTAACTCCCTATTATCTCTTTCCCATTACAGCAACATGCCTTAAATTTCTTTAATTACTTTAATTTCTCTCCTCCCATTCTCACCTGAATCTACCCCAATCAAGCTTTCACCTCCACTATTTTGCTGAAAGTACACTGGTCAAGGGTCACCTTTGATTTCCATATTGCTAAAGCCTATGGTAATTTTCAATCTTACTTAAAAGCTCAAGAACACTTCATACACAGCTAATCAATCCCTTCTCTGTGAAACTTTTTGTTCTCTTGGCTTGCAAGATATGACAGTTGTCTAGTTTTCCTCCCACCTTTCTAAATGCTCCTTCTCAGTCTTTTTTTTTCTTACTGATTTCTCCTCATTTCCCCATCTTTTTGTAAAATTGTATTTTATTGTGTTAAGGACACTTAACAAGAGTTCTACCCTCTTGACAAACTTTTAAGTGTACAATACAGTATTGTTGACTATAGGTATAATGTTTTACAGCAGATCTCTAGAAATTACTCATCTTGCTTAACTGAAACTTTATGCTTATTAATTAGTAACTGCCATTTACCCCTCCTTCGAGCCCCTAGAAACCACCATTCCACCTTGATTCTATGAATTTGATTATTCTAGATACCTAATATAAGTGGAATAATTTATTATTTGTCTTTCTGTGACGGGCTTATTTCATGTAGCATAATATCCTCAAGGTTCATCCCTGTTGTCACATAATGCAGATTTTATTCTTTTTAAAGGTTGAATAGTATTCCATTGAATGTATATCACATTTTCTTTATTCATTCATTTGTTAATGAGCATTTAGGTTATTTCCACATCTTCCTATTGTGAATAGTGCTGCAATGAACATGGGAGTGCTCATAATAATAATTGAGATTCTGACTTCAGTTATTTTAGATAAATACCCAGAATAGGATTGGTGGATCATATGATAGTTCTAATTTTTAATTGTTTCATGAACCTCCATACTATTTTCCATAGCAGTTACACCATTTTACATTCCTGTCAACTGTGTGCCAGGGTTCTAATTTCTCCACCTCTTTACCAATATTTATTTGCTTTTTTCTTTTTTTGTTTTTGATAGTAACCATCCTGACAGGTAGGAGGTGATATCTTATTGTGGTTTTGATTTGAATTTTCTTGATGATTAGGGACATTGAGCATTTTTTCATATACCTGTTGACCATTTGTATGTCTTCTCTGATGATACTTCTATTCAAGTCTTTAGTCTATTTTTAAATCAGGTTATTAGTTTTTGCTATTGAGTTTTATGATTTCCTTATATATTTTGGAGATTAACCCCTTATCAGATATATGGTTTGCAAATATTTTCTCCCATTCTGTAAGTTGCCATTTCATTCTGTTGATTGTTTGTTGTTGTGCAGAAGCTTTTCAGTTTTAAGTAGGCTCACTTGTTTATTTTTGTTTTTGTTGTCTATGCTTTTGGTTTCATAGCCATGAGATCATTGCTAAGAGTAATGTCATGAAGCTTGTCCCCTATGTTTTTCTAGTAGTTTAAGAGTTTCAGGTCTTACATTTAAGTCTTTAATCCATTTTGAATTGATTTTTGTATATAGTGTAAGATAAAGGTCCAATTTTATTTTTTTGCATGTGGATATCTAGTTTTCCCAACACCATTTGTTGAAGAGACTATCCTTTCTCCATTGTGCATTCTTAGCACTCTTGTCAAAAATCAGTTGATCATATATACATGGATTTATTTCTTGGCTCTCCATTCTGTTCCATTGGTTCCATTGGCCATCTTTATGCCAATATACCGTATGTTTTTTAATTCAGGATATTATGGGGGTACAAACATCTTGGTTACATGAAATGCATTTGCCTCGCTCAAGCCAGGGCTACAAGTGTGTGCTTCCCCCATACAATGTGCCACATTTCCATTAGCTGTGGGTTTACCCCTCAACCCCCTCTACCCCTATCTCCACCCTTGTGTTTTGATTACTATAGTTTTGTAATATATGTTAAAACCAAGAAGTGTGATGCCTCTAACTTTGTTTTTCTTTTCAAGATTGATTCAGTTGTTTGTGGTCTTTTGTGGTTACATATGACTTGTAGGAACTGCTATTTTTGTTCTAGTGGTGTAAGTACCTGGGGATCATCTAGGTGAAGCTCTGGCAGATTGTCAGAAGCTGCTGATGTCTGGTGAGTTATATTAGAGTATATAGGGACAAGCTTAGTTAAACCATATATAATTCAATAGAATGCTTGTATATGTTAATAACATCAGGTATGATCATTTATTCTACTTAGACTCAATGTTATTTGAAGCAAGCCATACTCCAGGTCCTAAGAGAGAGATACACAGAGAATAACTTATGCCACTCAAAAGAGTCCTTCTCTCCTATGTGTATGGTTCTTGAATTAGCAACATGGACATCATCTGTAGGGTTGTTAAGAATGCAGAACCTAAGGCCCCCCTTATACTGAATCAGAATCTGCATTATAACAAGATATTCAGGTATTTGGAAGAAGATTAAATTTTGAATAGCATAGGTTTAATAAACTGACTCTCTCTTAGCTCTCCTCATATTGTATTTTCCAAGCCATTGGTTATAATAGCAAATAGTACCTTCCTTTTAAACTCAATTTATAGCATTCTCTGGGTTTATTGTGCTTTCCTGATTCAAAGTCAGTTTTTAAGAGCATTCATTCATCCTTTCATTCATTCAATCTACTCATAGTTATTAAGCATTTTCTATGTTTCAGTCACTGTTTAAGTTACTGGGGATAGAGAAATGTTCCAAACAGGCCATATCCCTGACTTCATGAAGCTTTCAGTTTATTGTATTTTCCATGGCAGTTATACTTTCAGATATTCTTTTTGATCTCAGACAATTGGTCTTGATTTTTGGTGTAAAATGTTATGTAGCATGACAGTACAATGTTCATTATACTGAAGTTGAAGGAGCAGAATGTTTTGAGTCAGACCTTGGTTACAGTTTTGGATGTACTGTGGCTTACTAGCTATATGGCCTTAGGAAATTTCCTTAGTCTTTTTGACTCAATTTCCTAAACTATAGTATTATAGGTTAATTAGTAGGATGAAATACAATAACACATGTTAAATGTCTAGTACAGTATTTGGCCTTAGAGACTCTCAATAAATTGGAGGAAGAATACCTCTGGTTGTTACTATTAGGACTTATATGAGAAACAGCATGAAGTTCTTTGAGACTACTTCATTAAATCCAATGAAGCCTCTATTAGATATAATGAAATGTCACATATTTAAAAAATGTACAAAAGGCCTGAATGTGGATGGGCTGGTTCTTTCCTAAAGGCAGCAATTCCCCCTCTCTGCCTCCCTCCTTCCCATGAGTGTGGGATTCCTTGCACATGTGGAGGGAGATTTGGCAGGGGCTGGGTTAGGCTGATGCTCTGCTGGTCATGACTCCCATGTTTCCTGTGAAATCCACAAGCACAGCTGAGCACGATTCTTAGAGGGATGGCAGTGTCTCTCTGCTGATCCTACCCTGCCCTTGGCTCTAAGGAGGGCTTGCCAGCCCAGGCTCATTCATGCCCAATCTCCAAACTCTACCTCAAGCATCTACTGGGGAATCTAAAAGAGGCCAGGAAGACTGGCTCATTACAGGGTCATGAGTGTCAAGTAGCACATGGACTGTAAGGTGACCACCTCACCACACAGAACTGCTAACCTGCCATGGTTAACCCACCTACTATGGCTGTTCTGGGCCTAGAATAAATTTCTCTGCAGTACTGCCCTATGAAGTACAGGAATTGTGTTTTGTGTTATAACATGCTATAGGTATAAGTCCAAATAAACAGTTTTTAAAAATCAGACAGCTATTTAACCTGTCAAGATTTAGTATAATACTTAGTTCTCTGGCAATACACACCCCTGAGGTATTCACTGTAGGCTAAAGGACACTGGAATATGAAAAAATCAATGGCCTGGACAGATACTTTTACTTCAGTGCAGGGAAAGGGGAGGTAGAAATGTTAGTACATTTAGTACAATGTTAGTACAAATAGTGTGATCAGATAAAGGTGACCTCCACCTGCAGTTGCTGGTGAGCAGACTGCTTGCTACTCAATCAAATGCATAGACGAGCTCGGCTAATGCTGGGAGGGCTTCACAGCTCTCCATTAGGAATCACACATTTGTGGGTGGGCATCTTGACAATGGGCATGATGTGTCAAGAAAGGCTTCTTGAGTTTAAACAAGCACATCTTCCAGAGTCCTAAGCACAACCCTGCATTCATTCTTGGGACACTCCTGTGGATTAGACAAAGGCCAGGCCAGGTCCTTCTGCTTAGACAGAGGAAGGGAGAGGGAAAGTCAGCAGGCAGGAGGAGCAGAGAGGAAAGCAGAGTAGGGACCACCTGGCCCATCCCTCTGCCCTGTCTTCTTCCTCTGCCCGGCCCTCTCTTGTCTCTCCACAGGGTCTGGCAGGCTGTGGTTCTCACAGCCAGTGCCTGAGTGTCTAGCAGTCAACTGAGGAACCAGGCCCAGCTACACCCTGGTGAAGCATTTCTGCGTGCCTGGTGCTAGGGAAGGAGACAGACGCAGCTGTTTATTAAGGGCTCCCCTGTGCCATGTGCAGTGTGAGGCAGCAGTGTACAGGCACAAGGGACTTTATCTTTGGGGAAACCAAATATGGTGGGACTCTTATTATCCCCATTTTTTCACATGACGAAACCTGATCAAAGGGAGTGAATGAAGGTGCAAGATCACATGGCCAGAAAGTGGTGATCTAGGATCTTGAACCCAGGTCCTCTGACTTGTTATTGAAACAGGCTCAGCAGCCTCTAACCAAGCTGTCTATGAAAGGCCAGCAGGCAGCAGAGGGTGGCTCTTCAGGACCCGATGCACAGATGAAAACCAAAAATGTGGAAACTCATACCAGAGGGGTTAGTTTTCTACAACAAGTGACACCTTTTTTTTTTCTTTAAACTTAACACAACATGAGAGTGTTAATAAGAGTTATATGTTCTTGGGTCTATCACTTGGGAAAGAATTTAGATAGAATATACTTATACACCTCAAAACATATATTCAGCCATTGATAATTATGTCGGTCTATTAAATATATGATTTTTAGACAGATTAGGTGTGTCATCTGGGAATGAGATTGATAATTGTGTTTGCAATGAGATACATTTATAAATAAATCCATTAATTAATAATTAATTACCATTAAGAGCTGCTTGAATTTCATGTCTTAGGCCAGATAAGTAGCTTATATGTAATATTACTGTTTAATTTACCAGTGTCCACAGAGAGAACAGAACAATATATTCCACAGGGTGAATTGCAATACTAGCTAATAATCCCTTTCTCAATTCTTTTTTTGGAATAACGTGGGGTATAAATAAATAGTAAATGAAGTCAACATGGCCATAATTCCTTGTTTTTTTATTTTTTTGTGGTTTCCCCCATCACTCCTCACTTTTCATGTAAAAGTCCCTGCTCCATTAAGTTCATGTCAACTAAAATGCTGCATTCTCCTACCCCACCCCCATAGCCATCTCCTTCTGACCTTTAAACATTCCCTATATGAATAAGGCCTTCAGCACCTCAGTCATGGTCTTCAGCTCCTCCCCAAGTATCAGCATCATTCTGAGACTTCAACATGCCAAATTAGACCCCCAGCCAACTTCCTGGCCTCACAAGGCCTTGACATCCTTAGAAGGCCTTCTCTCTCCTGCCATCTCAGTCAGCTTTTCCCACAAGGGCCACTGCCCACACTGTCACCATTAGAAACGGCTCGTTTCTGAAATCACTGACTCAAACCTCCTCATGCCAACCCCACCTTCTATTCCTTCAGGGACGCTGGGTATAGTTTTCCTCCTGCAGAAAGTGATCCACGCTGGTTATAGGGAACTGCAGCTTGATTCTTGCAGGGCGGGAGCAAGTCAGCTTCCTATGTCTACTGAAGCTCCAACAGTTCTTTTCTCTAGTCTTGGTGTTCATTAGGTTTTGCTCTTATGGGCCCTCCTTGATTGTCCTGTTGGCTTGAGTGTCTAAAGATACCTGTGCTCATCCCCCGCCATCCCTTTTTCCATTCTCCAGCCTTTCATTAGTCAGGGAGCTGCCTTTGTGACTCCTAAACTTTGTGATCATTGGTGTCATTGGCCCTGATCAGGTCCTGGCATATAAATGTTCATGGTAGCAACCTGATCACCTTAATGACTGGATTGAGGGAACTCTAGTTTTCTATTTGACTTTAACATTGTAGAAAAATAAATGTGGGTTTCAATGGAACACTTTTGCCTTGTATAAAGTACACCCACCAGTCTAGCTTCTCTGACACTAACTTTGCATTTGTCTTTGAGCTTATTTACACAACTTTGTAAGTTGTAGGTCACTGATAGTCATGCTCAATATCTCGTCCAGGGGAGGTTCAATCATCTTTCATATTATAATAAAACCAGTTTTACCTTCATTTACATGTCCATTTCAATATCCCCGACCAATATTCTAGTGTCTATTCTCTGTATTCTTTTTTGAACCAGTTATAACATCTTCCTATTTACTGATGAATTAAACAGAATCATTTAACAGGTGTTCATTTTATATATGTATGAGTGTCATGGTTTTACTATATTTGAAAAATATCTTTAACTGCTTTGTAAGCACAATGAGATAGATTCACCTGTCAGATCCAGGTAAACTTTGATGACAGGGAAGTGCAACTTGTATGTAGTTAGAACCCAAATGTGTCTTTTCTTGGCTTTCCTTAGGTTAATCCAAAGCACCAAGAGAGCACTATTGGCTCTCTATTTTTGTAGTTTTAACTTTTATCTCCACTAATTTTGTGTTTCTGTTTTGTTTTGGTTCATTTACAGCCAATAAGTTATTCCCCATTGTTGGCAGCAATGGTTGGAAACTTGATTTTAGGATCTGCAATTTGGAGATCACTCTAAATGGATTAATGGTTTATAGAAATCCAATATCTGTTGAGTGAGAAACAACAGAAAACCTGTTTTTTCAGTCTTTTTTGTTGTCTATTTTTTAGCTGAAATCAATGAAGAATTACACTCCCTCTGATGGGGGAAGAGCTCTTTCATCTGGACCAGCGAGTTTTTCTGTTTCTGTGTTGACTTTTGACCCAGGCCTGAAATTGCAGAATTGAACTATAAGTTCCATTTCTCTGGGCCTGTATGTCTATGTGTCTATAATTCAAAAATGCCTTCACCTCTGATTGTGTGACTGTATAATGTTTTCCTATCTCCAGAAGATAATAGTATATTATATTATAAAGTCTCTCAAATTAAAGGAGCTCTGTTCTGATTGACATATCTAAGTACTTGCTTATATAAATGGAATTTTCCTAAAATTCTCTGAAATTAGGGAAATTAAACTAGTGATACTTTAAATGTACTAGAATTATATATATACATGTATGTATGTATGTGTGTGTGTATATATATATATATAAAATCTAAAGGTACCAAATCAGAACCATAATACAAATTCAACTACACATAATTTAGGTATATATTTGACAAAAAAGACTAGTTTAATTTTAGGATTTAATAAAAACAGCTATATCTTCTTTGATATACCAGTGTTAAGTATCATAAAGGTGTATTTTTTTTCTACTTGGGTATGTTTTTCTAATAGTGTGTAGATTTACTCATCACCTAAACTAGCATTTCTTCTAGTTATTGTTAAACATTATGAAAAATATAAATTTATGTTTAACTAAATAAAACCATTGTTATGACAATCTTTTATTTCCACAATGGTAAGATTTAGGAGGATGTCAGCTTGAAGAAAATTTCTAAGATGTTTAGACAAACCTTAGGTTGATATTATATTTAGTTAATTGAAGGACATTAATTGGACACCTACATCATTTCTATGTAAGATAGAATAGTGAAGTGTTGATTATTAAGCATAATTTGAAGTTTATATACTTTTGCTCTTTACTTGCATATGCTACAGAGAGGCTATATATTTGGGTCTGTGAATGTACACGTTCATTTCTGTTATGTAAAGAAATTGTGTAGGGGAATTGTGCTAGATCACCAAAATTACAAACTGTTCACAATTATCCATCCTTTAGTTTTCTCTGTGAAATAGATGTGACTTTGCATAAAACTTATGTTTAATATATCTGAATGAGACTCTACTAAGGAGTCTCAAGATAATGAGATGTGTTTTGGTTGGTTAAGGGGAAAAAAGAGAACACTCTTGTCTATAAATGAAATGACTTTTGTTCCATAATGAGAAAGAGGGTGGTGAAGGGCAACACTGAGCATATATAGAGATCTGTAGAAGTTTCACAGTAAGTGAATCTGAAAGGGAACACAAATTTGTGTTCAAATTTTGCCAAACCTGGCTCGGTTTTGATGGATTTATTCATAAGATTTCCAAAACGATCTGTGGCTCCTTTAGAATCAAATACTACAGTGATGCAAACCTAAAATTTGGTTTCTTCTCTCTGAAAATTAGTTTTCTTAGAGTATTCATCTGTTCTTAATGGGAGGTTATAAAAATTTGTTCTTCACCTTAGAGGCTAATTTGCCCAAATAGCAGAGATGCTGTATCTTAACAGAATGACATTCCACACACTGTTTCTGACTTTGTCATGCCCTTGATTGTTCTCCTTAAGATATAAGAAATGACAAATATTCCTCATTTCTGAAAGTGTTAAGGATTTTTGTTTTTGTAAATACCACTTTGACTAATAGGTAGCCAAGTCACAGCCATTCATAGTCTAAGGGACCCATGATCCCATCCTAAGTGCTCAAATCTCCTGGCAAATTTTGATTTTTGCCTTTCCAAATCAAATCCTCAATGGAAAATGAAATAAAAAATATAAAAATTTCACAATATTTTTGGGATCTAAAATTTGCTCTTTCTTTTGTTTTTTATTTATTTTCTTTTTTTACATTTTTCTTTAAGATTTCCTAGAAGATCTTAATTCCTCCTGGACATTCACAAAGACTTACTCTTTTGCCTGATGGCATGAGATGTGATGGAAATAAATAGGTTTATTTGTTATGTTACTATTGATGGGTTTCATAATTGTGAAATTAAAGGAGGTGCTACCTAGGACTTAGGAGTACTCTGAATTTGTGTATGTCATATGGGCATCATTTGTGAATGAATTATAAAGATCATTTATTAAAGGATTTGTTGAGTAAAATTTGGATTCAGTCAAAAGGCCACACTTGGGGATCCAGAAGACTACATGTGGCCCCAAGGCTGCAGGTTCTCCACCCAGGGTAGAGTTTAAGAATTCTGTTTCCGAATTGTTAAATGTATATATATATATAAGAATTGTAGGAGACAACACTGATCATTTTTGGCAGCCAAATCACACAATGGAAATGTTTCCAAATATGCCATTTTCAAAATGTTCTCTCATAGTAAAGGTTACTTTTTTTTAAGTTTACTTTTAAAAAAAAACTATGTTTTCATTATTAAAATGAAACCTCTACTTTGAATAGACACAATATGTGTCATTTATTTATTAATTTATTATCTTCTAGGAAGCAAATCACTGACAAGGTGGCAACTTTTGAACACTCATCTTTTTCGTGAAAGGAAAAAATACATAATATGTACTTATGTTTAAATTGAACAACTCTATGAAGTACTTTGTAGTAAAATAACCAATAAACCTCCATATGACCAGAAGGATTTCCATGGTCACTCTTCATTTAATTGCAGAGTATTGTAAAGATTTTTACAGATTTTTAATTTAATGAAATCCATAAATCCCTTTACTTGGCCAATATCTTAAAATATGCTAAAGATACACAAATGATTGAGGGTGGCATTTTCAACCTCTTCCCCCTTTCAAATTCCTACTTTCCCCTCTGGAAAGCTGGTGTGATGTGAGAGTCTTATACGTGTCTGATGTGGACTGAGTGAGGATTAGGGTCAATCTATATATGAAATGAAATATCAGCAAAGCTTTAATTTCTTTGATTAAAAAATGAATAAAAAGAAAAGTTCTAATGTTTTGTTCTTGTATTCCAATGACTTGACTTGTGTGCCTCATTTTTGGAAGTCATGGAATAAATTATTACTTTTAGATGCTCACTTTCCAGTTCATGTTGGTGGCAAATTAATAAGAGTTTCTGATACAATAGGAATGTGCCATATACAAGCCATTTTTGAATATTCCAGCAACGTAAACTCTTCAGACCATAAGCCCAAACTGAGAATGAAATGGAAAGTGGCTTTTGAACACTAAAGTCACAAGTCTTCCTATAGAAGATGCTGCTGGTTGTCAATCATATTCCCCAGCTTTGTCCTTCCTAACACAACCAATATTTGTTCAGGATCCACCCTCCTCTGATTAGCCTGTACTTTCAGGCTGGGTCAACCCTTCCCCACACCCAGGTCAACATTGTCTAAGCTAATTCATTCCCCATGTCAGTGATTCATTTTGGAATGGATACATATTACAATTTGGCTAATGAAATGAGAAGCATAAATCTATAAGATTCTATAGGAGTCCCCAAAAGTCTTTAGAAGATGCTTCTGTATAAAAATTTCCTAAGTCTTAAACATGTACACATAAACAAGGAAGAGAATGGTCTCTTTTACTCTTTTGTATGTTATCAAAAGAATGTGATACCTGGAGATGCAATAGCTATCCTGCAACTGGGAGGCAAGGTAACAGGTGAAGAAGGCCAAAGATCATAAGCTGGAATGAAGGAACCATCATGTCTTTAGAATTATAGTTATGTATATTAATAACTTCCCCTTATTTGTTTAAGTAGCTGAGTCTGGATTTTCTGTGTCTTGTAATTTATAACCTGCTGTCATATACCTACCTATACATAGATCATATACTATTATATGGTAGGGCTTCACTCATTGTTATGGACTATTATTCACCAATCTAACTTTTGACAAATTTACTTGTCTGGTTTGCCTACACATAGCATTTTCAAACCAGGAATCTTTAAGATTAATGTCAGGTAAGAGGCTATTAGAGGAAAGCAATTGACAGTGGGACATGTGAAAGCTGACAGGTAACCTTTGAAGGAAGAAGAGGCTAAAAAGGCACAGGACTGGGAGATATACAATTATACCATAGTACACAAAATGGATGTTCATTATTATGATTTTAAGACATCATGGGAAAAGTTGAATTATCCTTTCTATATAAAGACTGAGAAGTGTATATTTTACAAAGATTTCCATCAAAAAAAATCTTAAAATGTATTAAATGTGTAATGTTGTTTGACGGGATAAGTTAGGTAGAATGTTGATTGACAGGATATCCTTTATTTTTCCAGCACCTAGCACAGAGAAAGGCATGAATGAGATACTTAAAATTTTGTTAAATGAATAAATAAATGAATTTGGGGAACAGATAATATATAATTATAACCCACCTCTATTTTTCACAGTTCCATAACTCATCTGACATCTAAATAATTACCTCTAAATATGTTTCTCCACTTAATTTTCCATGATGTCTACTCCCCCAATTTATCTTTTTTTTTGGGGGGGGGAATTTAAGAAAACACATTGAAAGGAAGTTTTGAAGGTTTTCCACTATAAATGATACATAGAAATATACTTAAAATTTTTTGAATTTCTTGTCAAATTTCATTCATGTAGCAAGATGGGATTTCAGGGTCAAAATGAAAGACTAAGAAGGAAAAAATGTTAATTCATATGAATGGTGGATGAGGTGGGGAGTAATGAGAGGCAGTCCTCCTAATAGGCAGGCAATAAGGAGGTAAAATGTCTGTAGAATAATTTAAAAACAATAAGAAAACTGATTAATGTTTTTTGAATAATTTAAAAACAATAAGAAAACTGATTAATATTTAATCTATGGTTTAACATCATGCACCAACAATTCTAAACAATGTATGTGATAAAATATTTCTCCTTCCCAAAATCTTTTGTTGCTCTAAATTCTAAACAATTGATGTGGCTACTGATGAGTTTTAATAATATTTATGTGAGCTTCAAATTAGCCCATTTTTATTACTTATCCATGGATAACCATTTAATTCTACATGGCCATTAACTTGAAGACCTCCCAATTGCACATTTCATCCCCAACACACAGACTCAACTACATGCATTTATTTTCAGAGTAAATTCATAATAGTTTGGAATGGTCTGAGATGACTTTGGGAAAAGTTACTGTATCCCATCCAGTGGTACTAGACTTTCTTTTTCTTTTTTTTTAATCAGGAGATTATATATAAACAATGATGGCATAATAATTTTAAAGATGAAAAAATAGAACATAAGTTACTTCAATTTTGACATTGTATGTGACTCCTTTGAGTTTTTGTGTTTAAAAGTTAAAACAGTGAAACACAATGTGAACTAAAGGGGTAGTATTTTTGCTTGGAAAGAGTATGATTTTGATATGTGAAATATGTTACTGAATTTGAAAAATGTCTTCAAAATGGAAATTTATTTTTCTATTTTAGTTTTGAAACTAAAGAACAAATCCAGAAAATAATGGCTATCACTGATTTTTGCATAATTTTTTACTAAGACTAATTTTATTATATTTAGAAGAAAGAGGTGTTAAAATATGATCTAAAATAGTCAAATACTCTAGTTGTGTCACTAGGTCATCCCTCCTGTGTAACACACACACTGTTAAGGCATGAATTAATGTTGTTTATCATGAAAGTCAACTTTAAGTACCAAATAAGCGAGGTAACAATTTTCCAGTAACCATGAATCAGTTTGGGAACCAGCAAAAGGGTTACAGTGAGCCTTATAATATATAGACAATCTTCCAATAAGTCATGCCACTGTAATTAAGTTGAACCTGTAAGACTGCTATTCACTTTCTACATTGAAATAATTATGTTCAAGATCAAATATGAACAAACATTTACTCAGTAGATGATGAAATGGGTATGACATGGATAGGTTAATGACATCAAATATGTCTTCTTTGGGGAAATTAATTCTCCAAATGACATTACTGATGTTAAACTTCCTAGAGGCATTTTTCATTTTGCTTTCAGGAATAAAGTGTATCCTGTCATCTTACCCAACTTCTCGGCAACATTCATCATAGGATTCCATGTTTCTTTTTCATGGGACACTTCTCTGGGACTTAGTGGTTCCACAATCTTTCTGTTTTTCTACTTTCTTTCTGGCTTTTTTTCCTCTGTATCCTTTGCTGGCTCAGATTTATCTTACTAGCATTTCCATATGAGAGTTTATCAAGACTATGTCTTAGAATCATTTCTCATCTCATTTTATATTCTTGTCATAGATAATCTCATGCATGCTCTTGACTTCAACCAGCATGTATGATTGGATAGCTTCAAAATTTACGTCTCCAGTCTCTCTGTGAGCTCCATGTAGCAACTAACAGTTGGAGATCTCCACCTGACTATCTTAGGGACACCTCAAACTCAACCTTTCTGTTTCAGTTATCTATTGCTGTATAAACATAATTGCTAAAACAATGAAGATGTATCATCTTTCACAATTCTCTGAATTAACTGGGTGGATTTTCTGCTCTACTTAGTGTAGGCTATAGGGTCACTCAGGCAACTGCCTTCACGTGGGGGCTGGGCTGGGTTGGAACATCTAAGATGGCCCCTCTTTCCACATGGTGTCTCTTCCACCAGGGGCCCTTCACATGGACTCTCTCTTTAACAGGATAGCCTGGACTTTTTATAGCATGACAGCTGGATGCCAAGATAGTGAAGGTAGAAGTTGCCGGTCCTCTTAATGGCTTGGCGCAGAACTGGCATAGATCAAAGAAGCCCATTGCTTTAGCCAAGTGCATATATCTATAAAAATATTATTAAGTTTTAGAGGTAGAATAGCTATTGCTACCATAAAAGGAAGTTTCTAAAAAAAAAAAAAAAAGAAGGGAAAAGAAGGAAGGAAGGGAGGAGGAGAGGGAGGGAATAATGGAGGGAGGAAAAAAGAGAAAGGCATATAATCTAAAATCAACTTTTTAAAATAAGACAAGGAATATAATTCAGCAATAAGCATCATTGATACTCTATGGTATATGAGCTTTATTAGTGTCTGAAGTGCGAGCTGCTATTAAGCAATCCTATCTATCAAGAAGGGCACATTAATAAAGAGAGATTACAAACACATTTTAGTTACAAAAAAAATTTCTTCCATGAGCTACCAAGTTCAAATTACTATTGCTTTTCCATAATTTATGCTAGTAACCTTGGAGTCATGGTTTGGTTGGTTTAACCCTCTCTCTTCATACCAATCGGATCATTTATCAAGTCATATGGAATCTCCCTATGTGTAATTTCTCCCATCAAGTCCTCCAGTTTTATTTCTATACCACCACTCTGCTCCATTTCCTCTTTGTTGCTAGTCTGAGATACTATGGAAATATCATAACTGCCCACCCTGGATCCAAGCTATTTTATACATTAAAGTAATTACACAGATTCTCCATTGCTTGTATAATATAGCCCAAACATCTTTATCTGACACTGAGTGTCCTCTTCAAGTTGTTTTAACTTTATTCCTAGCTCATGCTATCTCATACACAAACTCTCCTGTTTGGTCAACTGGATGATTTTCCTCCTTTCAGTTGGTCTAGCTATTTCCCTCCTGCATTGTTCTTCCCTCATATCAATTTTCCCAAATCCTGCCCTTTTTTATATCTTGGCTTGAGTACCATCTTATATCTTTCTGGACCATCCCAGCCCTCAATGATCCTCTGAGTTATCTGTGTTCCTCTTGAAATTAGAGCCAATTCACTTTTAGCCTAAACTAACTTACTATTTTTTAATGTTCCATGAATCTCAAATTAAATAATAAAGTGTTCTGGGTCAGATCAATCTTCTGTGCTTTCAGTAATTAATCATGAATAGATGTTCAACATTTTTTTACTTTTGAAGAGAAAAGAAATTAATGGTCTCAAATTATGTATCTCCTTTATAAAGAGCCACTTATTCTCTCAATAGATGCAGAAAAAGCATTTGACAAAGTCCAGCACACCTTTATGATAAAAACTCTTAGCAAAATAGGCATAGATGGAACATACCTTAAAATTATCAAGGCCATTTACGATAATCCCACTGCCAAGATCATACTGAATGGGGAAAAATTAAAACCATTCCCACTTAGAACTGGAACCAGACAAGGTTGCCAACTATCTCCACTTCTATTCAACATAGTGGTGGAAGTCCTTGCTAGAGCAATTAGACAAGAGAGGGGAATTAAGGGCGTCCAAATGGGGGCAGATGATATCAAACTCTCGTTCTTTGCCGATGATATGATATTATATCTGGAAAACCCCAAGGATTCAACCAAGAGACTCCTGGAATTGATAAATGAATTCAGTAATGTCTCAGGATACAAAATTAATACACACAAATCAGAGGCGTTCATACATGCCAATAACAGTCAAGCCAAAATTCAAATAAAAAATGCAATATCTTTTACAATAGCCTCAAAGAAAATTAAATATCTAGGAATATATTTAACAAAAGTGGTGAAAGACATATATAGGGAGAACTACAAAACACTAAGAAAATAAATTGTAGAAGATATAAACAGATGGAAAAATCTATCTTGCTCATAGATTGGTAGAATCAACATCATTAAAATGCCCATACTACCTAAAGTGATCTACAGAATTAATGCAATCCCTATCAAAGTACCATCATCATTGTTTACATATCTAGAAAAAATAATTCTATGCTTTATATAGAATCAGAGAAGACCTCATATAGCCAAAGCAATCTTAAGTAAAAAGAACAAACTGGAAGGTATCAGTCTGCCAGACTTCAAGCTGTACTACAAGGCTATAGTAACTAAAACAATATGGTACTGGCACAAGAACAGAGATATAGAACTTTGGAACAGGACTGAGAATCCAGAGATGAAACCATCTGCATATGGTAATCTAATCTTTGACAAAGCAGACAAAAATATACACTGAGGAAAAGAATGTCTTTTCAATAAATGGTGCTGGGAAAACTGGATAGCTACATGCAGGAGATTGAAACTGGATCGCCACATCTCACCTCTTACAAAAATCAATTCAAGATGGATAACAGACTTAAACCTAAGGCATGAAACCTTAAGAATCCTAGAAGAATACGTAGGGAAGACCCTTTCAGACATCGGCCTAAGCAAAGAATTTTTGAAGAAGACCCCCCAAAGCAATCACAGCAGCAACAAAAATAAACAAATGGGACCTGATCAAATTAAAAAGATTTTGCACAGCCAAGGAAAATATCATTAGAGCAAATATACAGCCTACAGAATGGGAGAAAATATTTGCTCTCTACACATCCAATAAAGGGCTGATAACAAGAATCTATGTAGAATTAAAAAAATCAACAAGAAAAAAAATCAAACAACCCCATCAATAAATGGGCAAAGGAAATGAACAGAAACTTTTCAAAAGAAGACAGAATAATGGCCAGAAAACATATAAAAAAAATGCTCAACATCTCTAATCATTAGAGAAATGCAAATCAAAACCACAGTGAGATATCACCTAACCCCAGTGAGATTGGCCTCTATCAAAAAAAAATCCCAAAACAACAAATGCTGGCGAGGACGTGGAGAGACAGGAACACTCTTACACTGCTGGTGGGACTGCAAATTGGTGCAACCTCTGTGGAAAAGAATTTGGAGATACCTCAAAGAGCTAAAAATAGAAATACCATTTGATCCAGCAATAGCACTATTAGGCATCTACCCAAAAGAGCAAAAGACATTCTATAATAAAGACATCTGCACCCGAATGTTTATGGCAGCACAATTCACTATCGCAAGGATGTGGAAACAACCCAAGTGCCCGTCAGTTGATGAGTGGATTATTAAAATTTGGTATATGTATACAGTGGAATATTACTCAATTATAAGAAACAACAGTGATCTATCTAGCACCTCGTATATTTTCCTGGATTGAGCTTGAGCCCATTATCCACAGTGAGGTATCACAAGATCAGAGGAATAGGCTCCACATGTACTCGCCATCAAATTGGCACTAACTGATCAACACTATGTTGCTCAAACAGTAGTAATATTCTCCAGGGATTAGGGGGTTGGAGGGGGGTAAATTCACAAATAATGGACACCATGAGTGTTGCGGGGGGTGGGGAAGGCACACCCCAAATCATGGTTTGGGTATGGCAAAGTCATAACATATATCCAAATTGTTTGTACCCCCATAATATCCTGAAATAAATAAAAAAAAGAAATCAAAGGAAAGGCATAAGAACTTGGTTTTAGAAAGAACCAGAGACAGGGCAGATCTGGGGTCCCAGTACCAAGAACCTCCCAGTCTTCTTAGGGATTGACCACAGAGATGAATGAAATCCTACCATTTTTTTTCATTTTTCTGACATACATTTGTAAGTGTTCAGTTTGAAGAGAGAGCCTTATTGTCAGAGCTGGAGCCACACACACATTATTTTTGAAGTATGAGGGGGGGATGGCTGTGGTGAAAAATTGAATGACTTTATATCAAGACTATCTAATGAGAGAGAGGTAATTCCGAAAAACAGACTTGGGAAGCTATTATCAGAAAAAAAGGAAGCAAATGCTGGGTAGGCATATAATTCTTTCTTTATTTCAAATGATATGACTTATCTATATTTAATATATTTGTACTCTGACAATGGTAGAGACTAACTTAGAAAGCAAGCTGGCTTAGTGCCAGTAGAAAAACTGATATTAATTTGGTTGGAATGGTTGGACATGGGAGCAGAGGAACAATTTAAAAGCTGTTTGGGACTCTTCATTATGGCCAGAATTGCTTTCAAGATACTATATTTCCAGCAGACAATAAATTAATTTGCATTTCAAACATTTCTATAACTGTTAAATTATTTTTGTCTCTAAGAGACTACAGTGTTTTAAAATGCTAGCTAGCCTCTTGGGAATTTCTAAGAAAAGTTCTAGAAATTAAATCTCTTGGGTAATGTGTGAATAACAGAAAATGATCCGATGTTTTCCAACCAAAGGATATCTTTCTCTAATCTTAAAAACCAGGGCAAGATGTCATCATTTTACTATTAATATTAACCTGATCCTATTTAACATTGCAATAAAGCAGTGGCTGAGTAATATTTTTTAAGTCAAGTACCTCTTTGAGATACTGATGACAGCCATAGCATTCTCTCTCCAAAACATACATTTGCAAAACTACACACAATTTTGCACACAGTTCCAGAAGATTCATATGTCACTGAAGCCGATCAATGGGTACCAGATTTAAAACCTTTTTATAAAACATAGTTTATTAGAACTATAATAAAAGTGCACAGGAGATGGGACAACTGTTCTTTTTTTTTTTTTTTTTTTTTTTTTGAGACAGAGTCTCACTTTGTTGCCCGGGCTAGAGTGAGTGCCGTGGCGTCTGCCTAGCTCACAGCAACCTCAAACTCCTGGGCTCAAGTGATCCTCCTGTCTCAGCCTCCCGAGTAGCTGGGACTACAGGCATGCACCACCATGCCCGGCTAATTTTTTCTCTATATATTTTTAGCTGTCCATATAATTTCTTTCTATTTTTAGTAGAGATGGGGTCTCGCTCTTGCTCAGGCTGGTCTCGAACTCCTGAGCTCAAACGATCCGCCCACCTCGGCCTCCCAGAGAGCTAGGATTACAGGCGTGAGCCACCACACCCGGCCGGACAACTGTTCTTAATAAAAATATGGACTTTTAATTTTTGGCCAGATTTTTCTAAATTATCTCCCAGCCAATACCTGGTTACATTCCTGCATTATATGGCAGCAAATTGCACTAAAATGCAACCAGCACCAGGATCCCAGACTCTATCACTCTTCTTCTACCCATCTCCCTTCTGCAGTATGTGCTCAATAAGAAAGTTTTTAGTAAGTTTCTGAGACTTGATCCTGATTTGATTTTGTACTTTACCTATAGTGGTCCTTAATTATTACTTAAGAATTACTTTATGAATTGGAAATAATTAGGGATGTAAGCTACAGGTTATTTTTTTAAATCTTTTGGTGGCATGTTACCTACCACTTTCTCTCTGTTTATTTTCATAATTCTAATTTGAGTGATTGACTCATAATTATTCAGCAATTATTTACTGAACACTTAGTATGTACTAGAAACTGTGATAGATATTGAGAATACACAGATGAGTAAAACACATAATGTTCCTGCCCTCAGGGAATGTATTAATACTTTCTGGATTTACTGGCTTTTACATTCACCACATAATTCTGTTAATTTGTCTCTTTTAAACCTCTTGTTTACCAGCTTAAAATTTCTTTTACTTATTCTTTCTGAAGTGGATCTTATAAATAAGCCTTGTCAAATAGAAATATAATACCAGCCACAACATGTGATTTTAAATATTCTAATAGTCACATTAAAAATCAACTCCTAAGAGACAGGTGAAATTAATTTTAATAATACATTTTGTTTAACCCAGTATTTCAAAATACTATCATTTCAACATGTAATAAGTATAAACATTTATTGATAGAGGTTGCACTAGTTTGCAGTCCCACCAACAGTGTATAAGTGTTCCTATCTCCTCATCTACACCAACATTTGTTGTTCGGGGATGTAGTATGGAGATACCTCAAAGAACTAAAGTGTAACTACCATATGATCCAGCAATCTTACTACTGGATATTTACTCTAAGGAGAAAAGACATTCTATAAAAAAAGATATCTGCACTTGAATGTTTATAGCAGCACAATTCACAATTGCAAAGATGTGAAAAGAACCCAAGTGCCCATCAATACATGAGTAGATTAATAAAATGTGGTATATGTATACCATGGAGTTCTACTCAGGTGTAAGAAACAATGGTGAACTAGCACCTCTTGTATTACCCTGGATGGAGCTGGAGCCCCTTCTTCTAAGTGAAGTATCACAAGAATGGAAAAACCAGCATCACATGTACTCACCATCAAATTGGTACTAATTGATCAACACTTACGTGCACATATGGAAGCAACATTCATTGGGGATCGGGCAGGTGGAAGGGGATGGGTAAATTCAGACTTAATGGGTGTGGTGCACTCTGTCTGGGGGATGAGCACACTTGTAGCTTTGACTCAGGTGGTCCAAAGGCAATCTATGAGACCAAAGCATTCGTACCTCTGTAATATTCTGAAATAAAAAATAAGAAAAAAAACCACTTATTGATGAAATATTTTATACATTTTTTGTACTAAGTCTTCAAATCCAGGCCACATTTCAAGTCCTCGCAAGCTACATGTGGCTAGTTACTACCCTATTTGGCTAGATCAGGCCAAAATATTCAACTTTAACTACTTATTCTTCCTCTGAGGGCTTCAGTTCCTCAGCACTTCTTATGCAGAGCTATTTGGCTCCTTCCCAGATGCTGTCTTTAAAATCCAATACCTATTCTCTTCCTCCCCAAACTGCTTAATAATGTTTTAAGTCTTTAAAATACTCTTACCATGAACTATCTGCTTAGGAGGGCAATGAAAGGTTATAAATTCAACAACAACAACAACAACAACAACGTTTTCTATAAATGATAGAACTGAAGGGGATAATGGACTTAGGTCACTCAGACTTTGGGCGTAGTAGAACAGATGGGAAAGGCTGATTTTTAAAATATTATGTTACTATGTTACGGAAAACTTATTTGTCATCTGCTATGCTAAAAATTAGGACTGAGGATCTTCTGAGAGATTTAACTCATCTGGGATAATTATATCAGCTGACAAATGCACATACAGTGCCAATGGTCTACTTGTCTTATTTGCTCAAACTTCCAATTCTTAGACAAATCACCAGATTCTCAAGGTAATGTCTGTGTCCCAGTTGAGACTCTAGCATGCACAAATCTTTATTGTGACAGCTCCCTTTGGTGCTTCTGTGACCCAATGAAGTGGAAATAAAGATGAAAGATTTGTAGATTTTGAAAAGTAGTTTTAACTATTAAAAAAGTTGCTGTTCTCAAATGATTTCTATTTTATAGTATTTAGGGCTTAAACAACTGAGCAAAATGTTGTAAACTATTTAACTCACTTGACATCCTTCTGTGGATTCTGAATAGGAAATATTAATTGACTGTATTAAAAAGAGACATTGTGTCTCATTCTCTTTGGTAAAAAAAAAGTCCAACACAAAAAAGACCTACTTTCTTTTATTTGCATGTGTTGTTTATATTAGTGTAGTTTAAGTTTCTCCATGGAATTAGGAAAGGAACCAAAAAATGCATTCTTTCCTTTGAAAGCTGCCTAAATACAAATCTGTTATTCTTCTGAGCAAAGAATTCTGTCTGTACCGCAAAAAAAAGGTTATTCTAAGCAAGGAGAAAGCACAATAGATTGTCTCTTTTGTTTTTTGTTGTTGTTGTTTTTTAAGAAACAAAGGAAATACTTTCTCAAGAATATTCTGCACAAGAATATCATTTCCAAAGTTCTCAGAATTCCAAAATACTTGTTGGAATATGCACACTTCAATATATGCATACACATATAGACATGCACCCAAAAGTGCCCTTCTAAATTAATCACTACCTCCAACAATTCAAAGATTATCATTTATTATTTAAGTGAATGGTGCAAAATATAGGTGTATGGACAAAAAACACATACAGCTCTTCTAAATGTAAGTATCTACCCAAGGAAAAAATAAGAAAAGCAATGTAAATATAAATTGAATTCTCCTTCCAGAAAAGAAAATGTAGTGTAGCCTTGCTTGGTATTATGACTTTTCCAAGGAGCTAGTCTATATGGTTTAACAGAACACTATTTCCACCCAAAATACACACCACTCATGAATTTAAGATCCAGGAAATTTTTCAATCTAAATTAAGCTGCAGAAAAACAAATGATTAAAAATATCACCATCAAATTGGTTTTAACTGACCAACACCTAAGTGCACATATAGGAATAACATTAATCGGGTGTCAGGCAGATAGGAGGCAGGGGGAGGGGATGGGTGTATACATATATAATGAGTGCAATGCGCACTGTCTGGGGAATGGACACGCTTGAAGCTCTGACTCAAGTAGGGGGCAAGGGTAATATACATATCCTAAACATTTGTACCCCGATAATATGCTGAAATTAAAAATAAATAAATAAATGCTATATACCCAAAGTGTTATGTAGCATAGAGTTTTAATCGTATAAGAATAATATGTATCCATTTTTGTTTCTCCCTCATAGTGAAAGCACTATTTGGAGCTGGAATCATGGAAAGAAAGGTTCTGAGAGAGTTCTTGAAGTAGAGGTTGGGGAAGACAGCTTAGGAATCATATTTATAAAAACGTGTGATTCCAATATCCTATTTCTGTTTTTGGCCTCATTGCTAGATTGTGGGCAATGAATGATATGCTTTGAATGGATGGGTGTTAAAGGTGTTTGCAGAGAACATAAAGTGCTGGAGATCACACATTCAGTTTTGGTAGGAACAGTAAACAGGGTCCCTACAAAATTATCACTGTGGATACTAGAGCAGAAAGTGAGAAAACTCATCTTTGTGAGTCCAGGAGGTGCAAAGTCTTCAGGATTTCTTGGTTATTTCTATACGCTGGTATGGCTATCAGTGTTAGTGGCATAATGTATTGTGTCATGTTGCTTCAGGGTCACTGGAGTTCCATCAGAGCCCTGATTTGGAGGGAACAATATGAATGAGTACAACTGGAGGATCCAGGAGGGATGCTTTAGGAAAGCCAGGCAAGTGGGAGTGGTTGTGTAAGAGGATGTGTAAGTCCATCCCAGAGCCCCTGACATGTGTGCACTAAAGTTGCCACAGGAGACAATGCTGAGGTTCTCTATTGAGGATGGCAAAGCCCAAACTAGTGGAACACCACTTGAAAGGGTACTAGACCATCAGTTTTGTCACATTTTACCTGAACTGTTCTAAGGGATTTTCTGATTTCTCTGTTACCGGTTTCTCTATTTGGAAGTCTGTCTTTTAAGCTTACTCATTAATTGGATAGCCATTTATTAATCATCTATATACCAGGCAGTATGCTACATTCTCCTAATAAAAGAGTAAGAATAAGTCCCTGTCCTCATAGAACTGTTAGTCCAAACAATTCCAACAAAATGGGAGAACTGCCATAGGGCATATAAAAGCATGTAGTACTGACGCCGTGATTGAGCAGGGACTCCCTATCAGAGTGATGTCTGATTATCACTCTTTTAGTAATGCCAAAATTGGTCAGTGAACAGCTGATGACAGCCTGATTCCTGTATTATAAAATCCTCCAATTAGTCTAAAATTTCCCAGGACTTAGTGGTTCTGGATAATAGTTTCTTAAAAAATTCTTAAGAAGGTTTATTTAAGGTAAATGAATAGAGCATAAATTCAGTTTATTCTAAGTACTAGGTCCTATGTTGGTGTTAGAGATACAAAAATAAGTAAGGTACATGTGGAAGAGAAAGTGCAATATGAGAAATGTGCAGGGCTAGATGCATAGTCCTCTGGGAACACAGAGGAAGTAAGGTCCCTAATGACAGCAATCTCTGGTGAGTCAATGAATCTCTGGCAGTTTATTTGGGTCAGTAACTGTTAGTTATCATGAATTAGCAAGCAGCCAACAATGGGACTAGGCAGCTTGAGTTTCTGCATTTCAAAGCCAGCCACCAAAGAAACTTTCACTAGAGGCTTGATGAATCATACTTTCTGGGTTGATCCTGAAATGACTCCATCATTATTTTCTAAAACTAAAACTCACGTGTCTGCAATGGACAACCCTGTTTGAGCCTCTTGAAAAACAGGCCAGGATTCTATATGGTTATGCACTAGTGGATTTGATTCTTTAGCGTTCCAAGAGTTGTTTGCATCAGTTATTTAAGTAAGAATACTCTAGGTAGTATTCACCCCATAGATCCCCATGAATATAGTATTTCAGTTGAAGAAATATTGTCCCTTGCCTGTTTTACTGCTCCCAACATTAAAGTTTCATGGAAAGAAATCAGCTCTCAAATAAGAATGGTGTCATCTGCTGCTGGTTTAGCAGCACTGCAAACCACAGATTATTCAGATTACATAAAGACCAATCTCTCTACTTAGAGCAGAGGAAGAGAGACCCTATTTTCCCACTGGGTGTTATATTCTGGAGTCAGCCATTTACTTAATTTTCCAAAGAATACTTCAAGAGAATACTGAAAGTGTTTTCTAAAATACAATAGAATACTGAAATATTATCTAAGATATAATAAGAAAAGCCAAAAGAATTCATAACTAGCCCTAGAATTATTCTCTTAGGATTTTTTTTTTTTTTGACAGAGTCTCACTCTGTTGCCTAGGCTAGAGTGAGTGCCGTGGCGTCAGCCTAGCTCACAGCAACCTCAAACTCCTGAGCTCAAGTGATCCTCCTGCCTCAGCCTCCCGAGTAGCTGGGACTACAGGCATGCACCACCATGCCCGGCTAATTTTTTTTATATATATTTTTAGCTGTCCATATCATTTCTTTCTATTTTTAGTAGAGATGGGGTCTCGCTCTTGCTCAGGCTGGTCTCGAACTCCTGAGCTCAAACGATCCGCCCACCTCGGCCTCCCAGAGTGCTAGGATTACAGGCGTGAGCCACCGCGCCCGGCCAAGGATTTTAATATTACATACAAAAATGCTGACTAGCCTTTAAGTTTTTTGCCTCCCCCAATAACTCAGCAATTGATTTCCTTTCATACTGGATAATTATCCTATGATACATAATATTTTTAAATATTTTATTTTTGTAAAATAATATTTTTCATGTAATCCTATGAGGATTAGTTTCTTGTGGCCGCTGTAACAAGTTACCACAAAGTTGGTAGCTTAAAGCAACACATATTTATTCTTTTTCATTTCTGGAAGTCAGCTGTCCAGAATTAGTTTTACTGGACCAAAATCAGATGTCAGCAGGGCTGTGCTCCATCTGAAGCCTCTAGCGGAGAATCGGTTTCCTGGTCTTTTCCAGCATCTAGATTTGCATTTCTTAGCCCATCTTTCATCCTCAACATAGCATCTTGCTTCAGTTGTCACATTGCCTTCTGTCTCTGTAGTCAAATCTCTCTCTGCCTCCCTCTTGTTTATGATTATATTTACGCTCTACCTGTATAATCCTGGATAATCTGCCTGTCTCAGAATCCTTAATCACATCTAAAGAGTCCTTTTTACCTTATAAAGTGACAGTTAGAGGTTCCAGGGATTAGGATTTAAATATCTTTGGGGGCCATTATTGAGTCGACCATGCTAGGTAATTAAACCATTATCCTAATCTGAAGTAGCCATCTCCTCATATAATCCAGCTCCTTTGGTCAATTCAAGTTGTTCCAATTTTTTCCTAAATACATTAGCTGTCAAACTTATAATTATTGCAGATGGAATTGTTGTAGATTGATAATATACAGTTTGTTGAGCTACAGCAAACAGTATCTCTTTTAGCTTTTCATAAAATTTTGACACACAGAATAGTCAGCTGAAGAATGTTTCAATGACTTCTGTAACACCTTACTGAATATTCAAATTGTCAGCTGTTATGTTGTTAAGTGGTCCTTACGGAAAAATTCATGTGTTTTTTAAATCTACGCCCCTTAGGTTTAGTGCTTGGATTTCTAAATCCTGATGAACTAATATATAACTAGAGCTATACAACTAATCCTGATATTTAAAAATTTGTCTTGGCTTCCAGGAAGTACAGACTAAATTTAGTATATAATTACAGTAACTATCCTTAGCTAGTATTTCTTGTATAATTATATGTTCTTCACCTCAACCCCAATAACCATTTCTTCTACTCCTTACTATGATGCTTTTGATAATTTATCTTCATTTTAACAAGCCTACTGCATGGGCCTTTTATTATAATCTATCTCAAAATCTTTTTTGGAGGAAGACATGAAATAAAGCAAACAAACAAATAAACTTGGCAGATATATAGACCCTATGAATTATGGCCCATCTGCATCTTTTTTGAGTGCCAAAGGCATAAATTCAGCTATGAATACATTTTGTTACTACAAAAGCACTTTTAAATTGTGTTCTGTGCATTATATAGCTTCTTAGAATAGATAGATAACTTTAGATGGGAAGGATATGCTAATTAATGCCACTGCAGCCTGTAGCTTTCTTGATTTCATTCAATACCTTCCAATTTTAATAATTTACAACTGATATCAATAGCACTAATAAAATTTAAAATGGAAATGTGTGAGCTGTTTTTTGTTAATACTTTCTGCATTAAAGAAACATAAACACAATTTTGAAATCATAAGTACATTTTCTCAAAGGTTTACACAGGATAAAGACTTCATTTTGAAACTATTTCATACTTTTTCTCTTTCCCATTCAGTTTAATAGAACTGAGCATAATACCCAATATAAATGATTCATACATGGGCTAAATAATTTGTGCATATCAGAGGCCAAGCATATTAGCTACAGTGGAAATTGTGAAACCCTGTCTTAGTGGAAAAAATTAGAAGAAATTAAATATAAAGGTCAAAATTGAGTGGGCTTCCGTCTCATTTATTCTGTAAATCCAGTTTCTGATGATTACTTAACATATCAAGATTTCTCATTACATTTTCAGAGTCACATCTCCAACAAACCTAAATGATCACTAGCTTAAAAAACATGGTCTATACAGTCATGCATCATTTAACAATGGAAGTACCTTCTGAGCCATGGGGTAGGGAACCTGCAACCTCAAGGCCACATGTGGCTCCCCAGATCCCCAAGTATGGCCCCCTCAACTGAATCCAAACTTCACAGAACAAACTTCACAGAACAAATCCTTTTAATAAAGTTTTTATTAAAAGGATTTGTTCTGTAAAATTTGGACTCAGTCAAAAGGCCACACTCAAGGATCCAGAAGGCCACAAGGCCGTAAGTTCCCCACCCAAAGAAGTATTTGTGTAATTTAAATATATAGAAACATGGAAAAGATACAGTAAAAATATGGTACTATAATCTTATGGGATCACCTTCTATATGTGGTCTATTATTGACTGAATATCGTTATCTGGTGCATGACTGTATTAAACCTTAATTCAAATAACATAAAATAAATATATTTGAATGGGACCTAATATTTCTAAGAAAAATCTTTAATATTTTAAAAAGCAATTTGACTCAGAGAAATAAACATTAAATTGTAACTCAGAGACTGAGTTCAAATTCCATGTTCACTTACTTTTCTATCATTTTAAAATATCAATATTTAAAAGATATATTGAAACTTATGAATATAGAGACCTGATTCTTTCTGTGTTTTTAAGTTTTCTGTGTTTTTCTGTTATAGCTGCCTAAAACATCTAATATAATGATTCCTAATATTTTGAATTGATGATCTCCTTTTTATTTTTTATTTTTTTTATTTTTTATTTATTTATTTATTTTTTTTGAGACAGAGTCTCACTTTGTTGCCCAGGCTAGAGTGCCGTGGCGTCAGCCTAGCTCACAGCAACCTCAAACTCCTGAGCTCAAGGGATCCTCCTGTCTCAGCCTCCCGAGTAGCTGGGACTACAGGCATGCACCACCATGCCCGGCTAATTTTTTCTATATATATTTTTAGCTGTCCATATAATTTCTTTCTATTTTTAGTAGAGATGGGGTCTCGCTCTTGCTCAGGCTGGTCTCGAACTCCTGAGCTCAAACGATCCGCCCAGCTCGGCCTCCCAGAGTGCTAGGATTACAGGCGTGAGCCACCGCTCCCGGCCGATGATCTCCTTTTTAATTAAAAAAATGAAATATTTTAAATCATTAAAATGGTAGAGAATAATATAATGAAATGACTTAAAACATTTTTACACAAAATCTAGAGTAGGAAAAATATTTTACATCACATTTAGCTACACACATAAATATGTAAACAACTGAAGCAAATGATTCTCAAAATACTGCTTAGATGTCCTGCAACTTACACAGATATTTCCTATTTTCTAATTTATTCTATTCTATTTTTTAAATATTGGTCATAAACTTTTAAAGTGATTTCAGACCCACAGTTTGGATATCATTCCCCAGTATGAATAAACACTGATATACAATGAACATTTGTGTATCCAGCATTCATTCAGCTTTATAAAATTTTAACATTTTGCCACATTTACTTTAAATAAAAAGAAAATAAAACATTGGATAAATTCAAAGTCCTTCCTCCATATACTTTTCCTTTTTCTCTTCTTTCATTCCCAGAAGTAATTGTCATTTTAAATTTGATATTTGTTTATGTATTTTGTTTTAATTTCTATAGATGTACCCATAAAAATATATAGTATATGGTATTATTTGCATATTTATAAGTGTATTATGCTCACATATTCTTCTCTCTTTTTAGTTTATCATTATGTCTTGATATTTGTCATGTTTGACACCTATAGCTCGTTTATCCATTTTAAGTGCTCTATAGTATCCCATGGAATGACTATTCCTCATTTTTATTAGTCAATTGACTGTGGTTGCTATTTAGATTTTATTGGTGTTGCAGCCATGACAGATTACAGTGTATCAAAAACTCTTGTACATGTATCAGTCTGCTGAAGAATAAGTGTTTCACTAGGGTCTTTAACTAAAAGTGGAAGTATGAGACTATAAAACTAGCATGTGTTTGACTTTCTTATATTACTAAATTGTTCCTCAAAATAGTTGTTTCAATTTATACATGCAACAGCATTGTGGAAGAATTTCTATTTCTCCACACCCTTGGCAATTCTAAGTATGATAACAATAATGTGAATGAAATCTTGCCTTATTTTAATTATTACTAATGAGGTTGAAAATTTTCAATTTTTTTGGACCTTTGAGTTTCCTCCTCTATAATTTTTTTTATTTTCCTACTTTTTTCTTAGCTTCTGATTATAGTTTTTTCTAGATGTTTATAATTCTGGACACTTTCTCCTCCCAGATTGAGACTTATTTTTAACTGATTATGGTTTCCTTTATTGTTCAGAAACTTGTCATATCATTGTAAAATTAATATTTGTCTTTAATTTTCTTTTCATATTTTCCTCAGTTCAAAAATAGTTAATATTTTCTTCTATGTGTTAAAGTTTTTATATTAAATATAGGTTTTTAATCAACTTGGAATATATCTATATGTCTGTAGATAGATGGGTTGATAAATATATCTCCAAGGTTTTGTGTGTATGTGTATATGTGTATGTGTGCGTGTGTATGTAGTCTTTTTTACACGTGCATGGTATGTAATAAGAATCTAAGTTTATTATTATAGTTTTTGTTTTTTTCATAGAGATAACCAATTGCACCAGCAGCATTTGTTTTCAATATTCTATCCTTTACCTACTGACTTGTAATGCCATTTCCATCATTTACCATATATTTATGAGAGTCTGTTTCTGTGCTCTATATTTCTGTTTTATTGTCTGTTCATTCCTTATGTCTTTCCACCTTGGAGAAAAAGTCCCACAACCTGGTCCTTTTTCTTCAAAATTGCCTTTTTCTTGCTGGCACTTTGCTCTTCTGTATTAATTTTAGAGTCATCAGCTTTCCTAGTTTCACAAGATCTGTTGGATTTAGACCAGAATTTTATGCAATTCATGTAATTAATGGAGAGAATAAATGTCTTTAAAACATTGAATGTTAAAAAAAACATTGAATCTTCAATTCTATGTAACTGTTTTGTTTCTTTTTATATGTCACTATAAGTGTATCTTATTAAAATTTTTATTTTTTCTTCATAAAGATTTGCATATTGTTACACTTGTTCTTTTACACCTTATGTTTTGCTCTACTACTACTGATAGTACTACTAGCTGAAATTCTTAGTTTATAATTTTGCTGTTTATTGTGTCTTATGACTAAAGATAGACATCTTTCCTCTTTTTTTAAGATTTTAAATTTGAACTAATTTTAGACTTACAAAAAATATTTTTCTTTAATCTCTTTTTCTTATTTTATAGAAATGTTGTGAAAATTTACAAAGAATTTTGCCATATGCCCTTTACCCACATTCTTCAAATGTTAACATTTAACTACATTTGCTTTTATCATCCTTTCTATAGATATACTGTTTTTTTCTGATTTCTTTGATAGTATGTTGTAGACATCATGGCCCTTTCCCACTGAATTCTTTATTGTGCATTTTCTAAAAATGTTGAAATTTTATTGTGTGATCATGGTGTAATTATCAAAGTCAGGAAATTAATATTGAACAATATTACCACCTTATATACAGATCTTATTCAAATGTAACCAGTTGTCCCACTCAGGTACTTTATGGCAAAAGGAAAACTATTTTCTTGTCCAGAATGCAATCCAGGATTATAGGTTGTCTCCAGTAGCCGTGTCATTTCAGTCTTTTAAAATCTGGAACAGTTCCTTATTTAACTATGTTTTTTATGGCCTTGACATTTTTGAATATTGTAGGCCAGTTACTTTTTAGAGTGTTACTCAGTTTGAATTTGTTTTATATTTCTTCATAATCAAATTCAGATTCTTCACTTTTGCCAGGAACCACGTAAGTGATTTTGTGTCCTTTTTGTTGTATTTTGAGGGATATGTCTTTTTGTTTTAATACTGGTGATATTAACTCTTATCACTTGACTAAGGTGGTAAATTCCAGGTTTCTCCGTGTGTGTGTGTGTGTGTGTGTGTGTGTGTGTGGTGTGTTTTAATTGGTCTGTAAGCTCATCTTTGGTGAAAATTCATATATGAGAATTCTGTGAACTGGGTTGAGTATGTGTCCTCTAGAGCAGATTTGCTTTGCTACTGCCAAATATTCAAATATATCATAAAATTGAAACTATTTGTATGTTGAGAACTTAGCTTTGGATTTTACAGACATTCAGTAATATAAATTTGAACCTCAAAGATTTCAGATGTCAGCTCCATGACTATCATTTTTTTTCAGAATTGGTACCACAGTTACCAGTTCTTGGAAACTGTCTCATCTTTCTTGGGTAGGTGCCTTTGTGATCATTTATTCATTTATTCATGCATCTATTTATCAAATACTTTTAAAGCTTCTTCCATAGTCAAACGTATATCATTTTTATAACTCCCTAATTAATATCCATTAAATGTAAAAGGTAAGTTGCTGATTGCATGTAATAATGAGATCAGGTATTACCTTTGTAAAGGTATTCAGATCAAGTACATTGCACATAGTGCAACTAAAATGTTTGTCCGTGGAGCTGTAATTTTCTCAATCTAATCTCACATACAGAGATAAAATGTGTTTTGTTTTTCTGAAAACCAATTTAAGTAAAATACTAAGCACAAAAGCTGATCATTATTATATCCTATTAATATATACTAATATCTGCTGGCATATTCTTTATTTTTAAATATGATGGTTTAGTATATACGAAATACAATAGTTTAAGCAGTCTCACTTTTTTTTCCTCATTAGCAAATAATTATTGAGCACCAGCTATGTAAAAGTGACAATGAAAAGTGTTGCATTCAACAAAAAAATGTTTAAAACATGTTCTCTACTCTTCCATCTTATGGTAGAAAACAGGGCATGTGGAGGAAAAAAGCATTATTGCTTAAGAGAAACGTATGGTAAATACAAAATATTAAATACAACTCGAGTATATCAAAGATTGTTCTTTTCAACTTCCTGATATTTAATTTCAAAGCTTTGATAATGTTAAACATTATCAATGAATAGTGGGAAGTTTACTTTTTATTCCATAATATTGACATCCTATCAGGTTGGCCTATAGCCCATTGCATTAGCAAGTGCCCACTTCCCTTTGACAACCACTGAAATTGCAATTTAATCCTCTCCAACATAGTTCTTGTATTTGATTTTGAGTGTATTAAAGTAATCCATCTCTTCTTACCACTTGACTAGACATTGTTTTAAAAATTTAGACATTAATTTTTAAAAGTTTTTAGAACACTGCAATAATGACTTTTCTCATTCCATATGGGTAGAATATATCCTTTTAAGTATTATCATCAGTGTCTTATGTCAGTCTCTCTAAATTTGGGTTCTTTATTAAATATTTTCATATTGTTATTGTCACAGCTGGGTCATTGTTATAAGTTGACAAGGGGCTGTTTCCTATATTACTGGAACTCT